>NC_133106.1:11716953-12446730 GCF_022965805.1 Primulina eburnea | reverse complement strand
TATGTTTTGGCACATGTCCTTATATGAGCATACCCCAATTGCTCCATTCTTACTTATCAACTCCTTGATAACAAGAACGTCAGAACTCAAGTCTGATAGTGCCCAACCAATCATGTTAAACGCCTAGCAGCATCGCTTACATGATTCCCTAGGTATCAAATGATAGTGCCTGTAAGAACCATTCAATTATGGTTAGCGTACAGTACGGTCCCTTCAACTCATATATCACGACCGATTCGACAACCATTGGTTTATCGAGAGTTGTCAATGAATCGATACTATGTGTCATGCCGTAGGTGCATCGATGGTGTAATCTATGAAACTCCTTTCATAATTACCACCATACTCTGATCAGAGATTTCACACTACATATACATGAAAACACATAGGATATCCATACCCGAAGGTAAGCGGTGAATCCCCGACTACATTGCATCGACTCCTATATGTTTCGACAGAACACCCAACCTTGCCACCTGATGACCCCTTGAGAGTCGGTAAACAAGTCAAAGTGCAATGCTAGCACATAGAGTCTCAATGTTATCCCGGGTCATAAGGACTAATGGTGTACAACCATAAACTAGGACGTTTCCACTCGATAAGTGAGAACCACTTGGAAAGTCCTTAATGGAGGGTTGTTCAGTGCACTCTACCAGGAGCACCTATCTGCATGCTCGGACAGCACAATGTCCCCTACCAATGAAACATGGTACTCACATCACAGATCCTAGTCGATTCAGCCGCCGCTAAGAAGGATATAGGCCGCTCGAGTTAGAGACTAGTATCTGCGATGTGAGTACCATGTTTCATTGGTAGGGGACATTGTGATGTCCGAGCATGCAGATAGGTGCTCCTGGTAGAGTGCACTGAACAACCCTCCATTAAGGACTTTCCAAGTGGTTCTCACTTATCGAGTGGAAACGTCCTAGTTTATGGTTGTACACCATTAGTCCTTATGACCCGGGATAACATTGAGACTCTATGTGCTAGCATTGCACTTTGACTTGTTTACCGACTCTCAAGGGGTCATCAGGTGGCAAGGTTGGGTGTTCTGTCGAAACATATAGGAGTCGATGCAATGTAGTCGGGGATTCACCGCTTACCTTCGGGTATGGATATCCTATGTGTTTTCATGTATATGTAGTGTGAAATCTCTGATCAGAGTATGGTGGTAATTATGAAAGGAGTTTCATAGATTACACCATCGATGCACCTACGGCATGACACATAGTATCGATTCATTGACAACTCTCGATAAACCAATGGTTGTCGAATCGGTCGTGATATATGAGTTGAAGGGACCGTACTGTACGCTAACCATAATTGAATGGTTCTTACAGGCACTATCATTTGATACCTAGGGAATCATGTAAGCGATGCTGCTAGGCGTTTAACATGATTGGTTCGGCATTATCAGACTTGAGTTCTGACGTTCTTGTTATCAAGGAGTTGATAAGTAAGAATGGAGCAATTGGGGTATGCTCATATAAGGACATGTTTAGTCCGAATCACATGGAGATGTGAACCCACGGCTAGTTGTATCAATGAACCATTGAGGGCCACACAAGTGCTGGCTTTCTAGATCCCGTTGAGAAGTAAAATTAGTTCAATGTGTTGAACGGCTTACAAAGGAGTTTATAAGCGTAAGGAAAATTAGAAGTATGACTTCTATAAAGGAGAAACTAGTTCAATGTCTTGAACGACTTATAAATGAGTTTATAAGTGTAAGGAAAAATAGAAGTATGACTTCTATGAGAGAAATGTAAATTTTAATTTATGGAAGTGTTCCTAAATTAAAATTTGGTCAAGTGAATAATGTATTTGAAAATTGTGATTTTCATAAACATTATTATGGACTAAATTAAATTAATTCAAGTGTTGAATTAATTAAACACTAGTGGATCTTGTAGAGTCCAAATAATTAAATTAATTCAAGTGTTGAATTAATTAAATTATATTGAGTCTTGTAGAGCTCAATTTAAATTAATTATTTAACTAGCGGGACTTGGATAAATTCAAGTAATGTTTAATTAGTCTCAAATATGTTTGAGATAATTAAATTTAGTCCATGATTTTTTAATTTGTTAAAAACCATATAATATATGCATGCATAGGAGGTGAAGGGTTGGAGACAACTTTTGCAACTATCAAGGCTTGGCATGCTACTTTTGTCTCCACTTTTTGCAAGAACAAGACAAGTCTCCCTTCCCCCTCATTCAAGCTAGAATGGCCGAATTCTCCACACATATTCTCTCAAGTTTTCTCTCAATTTTTCTCTTCAAGTGTTGAGGAAGAAAAATACTTCTCTTTGAAAAATCCTTTTATTTTTCTAGTGCAAAATAAGAGGGGTTCTAGTTTGCTAGTGGTGGGCCTAATTTGAAGGAAAGAAAGGAGTCCAAGGAAGCTTGTAGATCTTCATTCCATTCAAGAGCCAAGTTGTTTACAACTTGGTTGGAGCCATCATCAACCTTAAGAGGTTGATAGGTAACTATTTCTAAACACACTATGAATGTCATTTTGGTGTTTTATTGTATTTCCTACACAAACTCATGGTGGCCGAAATTTATATGCTAAAATCGAAAAATTTTGTGCTTCCGTTGCGTTTCCGGCCACCGTAACCGATCCTCTTTCAAGTGGTATCCGAGCTATGGTTACGTTTTTGTGTAGAAAATACAAGATATTATGTTGAGATCGATTTCTAACCGCATGAGTGTATTTTTTGCAACAAAATACCAAGGCTTTTGGGGAAATTTTGGGCAGCATGTTGCTGCCCGTGTCGGGCAGCTCGGGCTGCCTGAGGGGCTGCCTGTTTTGGGCAGCAAGCGCAACCCGAGGGGCTGCCCGAACAGCACCATCAATTTAACAAATAAAAAAAAAATTTGTTGCCGGAATCCGGCGACGGAGCTCCGGCGACGGCGATGACGACTAGGGTTTTCAAAATGTGTTTTGAAATATCCAAGTGTCATGGACCTTGAGTTGTTGGGCCATTGGATGGCTAACATATTTGTGAATTTTAAATGGGCCAAAACGTTTTTGGTGAAAAATGAGTTTTTGGGCCCTTAAGTTTAAAATTACAAAAGTTGCAAATATTTTCTCATGAAATAAATAATTTAAGTTGGACTTTAATTATTTATAGTAAATGGTGATTTACAAGAAATTCGGTTATAAATAAATTAATTGGAAAGTAGACAAAGGTGTTTGTATACTTTGTTAATTTAGTTTATAATCGTGGCGGTTAGTGATTGGATCAAGATATATAATATTGGATCAATTAATTATTGTGATAATTAATTGATGGTGTATGATATGTGATATTATGCATGAAGGATGATCAAAAGCCCAAACCCTATTTGCTAGGTGTATGCTAGGATATTTTGTGTTGAATGATTGTAAGAATTATCAATTTATAAAGTGGGCTTGGTTTATGGCCCGTTCCCACCCCCCATGAGATGTATCCCTATTTGCCATGGATATTTATTTGTAAATATTAGTATAGCGGATGATCAAGATTGGAAGATGGTGGCCATGATGATTATGAAGATCGAAGACATGTAAATATTGGAAGCTTATGTAATAGTTGCATTTGCATCCCGTGCATTTCCCTAGGATTGGACCTAGGCCCGTGTTTAGCTCACACGGTCCGTTAGTATTGGGGCGATTGATCATCCTTGTTTGTTTACTGTTTATAATATATGCATGATATGTTATAAATAATGAGTATGTGTGTTATTATTATGATAATAACAAAGTTGCATGAATCCGGCAAACATACGATCAAACATGGTGAGCTTTTAAATAAAATTAATGATGAGACCTTTTCAAAATTAAAAACCCTCGTTTTGAATTAGATTCAAAATTAATATCAAGCTCGAAAGGGGGAATTATAAATTTGTTTATAATTTCCTTGTCTTCCATCGACAAATGGGTGCATGACGAATCGCTACCCGTACTCGGGGCTCGGCTCATATTATTGGGGGGGCCCTTAGTACCGGAAAGCTGTGACATCCATTTGACATGGTGATGTGAACTACGTGGAACTCCCATGACTTCGGCTCATATTATTGAGGGAACTCTTGGCGACCGTCCATTAAGGTTCAACATCGATGGGTAAGGCTTGACACGTAAAGATGAACGACGTCATATTATTGGGTCCTAATCAAACGTGAGACAAACGTTTACGTAGAGGGTTGCATTGTGATGCAATTGGAAACTTCCTTTTAGGAATTGTGATTGGCTGATATTATTCGGGATCATAATTCGCTAATTGGACCTTACGTACCTACTGAGGAAAGGAGTTTCTCGTTTTCACTAGAGGGTAGTGAAAGATGTCAAAACAGTAGGAGTAAACATTTATAAAGTTAAAGTCCATACTTTATATCTTACTAAATATTTTAAAATAGTCATTAACATTTATCTGTTTACTTTTCAGTACTATTTGACAATGTCTTCAATTCGCAATCCGCTTTCTGCCATACTCGAAAAACATGTGTTAACCGGACCTAACTACCTCACTTGGCTAAGAAACCTGAAAATCGTCTTGAACTCGGAAAAGATTGCATATACACTGACTGAGTCGCCCCTTGATAAGGCTCCGACTGACTGCACTCCTGAGGAATTGCAGACCTACAAGGATTGGTGTGACCATGACTTGAAGACCAAGTGTTATATGCAGGCTTCTATGAATGATGAGCTGCAGAGGCGTTTTGAGGGTGCAAAGAGTGCTGCTGACATTCATTTGCACCTCAAGGAGCTCTTTGGTGAGCAGATTCGGCCTCTTAGGCATGCTACCGTCAAGGAGCTAATCACTTTGCGCATGCGAGATGGGGCCTCGGTCCATGAGCATGGCCTAAAGATGATTGGACTCGTGGACAAGCTTGTTGGCATGGATTTGATGTTGCCTTCAGAGTTGACCACCGAGGTGTTGCTGCTATCGCTGCCTAGCTCATTTGATCCTTTTGTGGTGAACTTCAATATGAACAAGATGGAGCCGACCCTTGAGGAGTTGGTGAACATGCTTGTGACTTTTGAGTCCACTATCAAGAAAGAGAAGTCGGTTCTTTATGTGGGTTCTTCATCTGGTACGAAGACCGATCCACGTGGGAAGAGGAAGAAGCGTTCTTTCCAACGTCCCAAGAAGAACGTGCCCATGAAGAGGCAAGCTCCGATTCCCGTTGTGGTAGCCACACCAGTGAAGGCTAACAAGACTGTTGACGTTTGTCATTACTGCAAGAAGCCTGGACATTGGAGGCGTAACTGCAGGGAATATCTTGCCCAGAAGGGTTCTGGAAACGGTATGTTCTATATTGAAGTAAACATTTCAATTAATTCTACTTCTTGGGTATTGGATACCGGCTGTGGCTCACATCTCTGTAATGATTTGCAGGTGATGGGAAGAAGTAGAAGGCTTAGAAAAGGTGAGACCTTTTTGAGGATGGGCAATGGAGCAAGGGTTGCTGCCAAGGCCGTAGGAGATGTTTACTTGCTTTTGAACAATGATTTTAAGTTAATTTTGAGAGATGTTTTGTTTGTACCCGACTTGGTGAAAAACATTATTTCCATTTCTATGTTGGACAAAGAGGGATTTTCTTGTTTATTTAGCAAAGGTGTTTGCAACATTTACAAGAATGAATGTTTAGTTGGTACCGGGGAACTTGAAAACGATCTCTATAACTTAAAATTGAAAGATATTCCACTAAACAATGTCCAAGCGATAACAACAACAAACAAGAGAAAACAAGATACTCTAAATTCGGCACAATAATGGCATGCTCGATTAGGACATATTTCCTTAAGAAGGATGAACAAGCTAGTGGGAGTTGGCATGTTTGATATGTCTGATATTAATGCTCTCATGACTTGTGAATCCTGTCTAAAAGGAAAGATGACCAAAATTCCATTTAAGGGCCATGTGGAGCGAGCCAAAGGGTTATTGGATTTGATCCATACCGATGTGTGCGGTCCGCTTAGCATCACCACTAAGCATGGACATGCCTACTTCATCACCTTTACCGATGATTTCTCGAGGTATGGGTATGTGTATTTGATGAAATACAAATCTGAAGCTTTTGAAAGGTTCAAAGAATACAGAAGTGAAGTAGAGAATCAGTTGGGACGAAGCATCAAGACACTTCGATCGGATCGGGGTGGTGAGTACTTGAGTGCCGAGTTCCAAGAGTATCTAAGGGAGAATGGGATTCTCTCGCAGTGGACTCCGCCCGCTACACCACAGTTGAATGGTGTTTCGGAGCGTCGTAACCGGACTTTGATGGACATGGTTCGGTCTATGATGGGGTTCACGGAGTTGCCGCCATCCTTTTGGGATATGCGCTTGAGACAGCGGCACTGTTGTTGAACAATGTCCATACAAAAGCAGTTGATAAGACACCATATGAGATATGGATGGGTAAGCCACCCAAATATTCATATTTTAGAATATAGGGGTGCCCTGCTTATGTGAAGCAGGTAGTGGGAGATAAATTGGATAGTCGATCCATTTTATGTTACTTTGTGGGATATCCAAAGAATTCTGTTGGTTATTACTTCTATCATCCCCAAGAAACAAAGGTATTTGTTTCTAGGAATGTAACATTTTGGGAAAGGGAATTTCTATTGAATAGAAAAGGAGAGATGATAGAAATCGAAGAAGTTCGAGAGACACCCACAATTGTAGAACCCACATCCGAAGAGCCAAGGGAGGAGATACAAGCTCCTAGAAGATCCGAGAGAGTCTCGAGACCACCTATGAGGTATGGTCTGCTTCTTGAAGAGGGTCGTGATGAGCCTAACCTTGGATGTGATCCAAGGACCTTCAAGGAAGCGTTATCTGATGCCGATTCATCCAAGTGGCTTGAAGCAATCGAATCATAGATGAATTCCATGCATTCGAACCAAGTGTGGAATCTTGTGGATCCACTTGAGGGAACTGTTCCCATAGGGTGTAAATGGATTTACAAGAGGAAACTTGGGGCGGATGGGAAGGTATTGACCTTCAAAGCGCGATTGGTAGCAAAAGGATATACTCAAAGACAAGGAGTTGACTTTGAAGAAACCTTTTCTCCAGTCGCAATGTTCAAGTCCATAAGGATTTTGCTAGCCATAGCTTCATGGTATGACTATGAGATATGGCAGATGGATGTTAAGACAGCCTTTCTTAATGGGGATATTAAGGAAGAAATTTACATGTCTCAACCCGAAGGGTTTACATCTGTCGGAAGTGAGCATATGGTATGCAAACTTCAGAGATCTATTTATGGTCTAAAACAGGCATCTAGGAGTTGGAACCTTAGATTCGATAGTACAATCAAAGAGTTTGATTTTACTAAGAATCCTGAGGAACCCTGTGTGTATAAGAAGGTCAGTGGGAGTGCTGTGACATTCTTTGTGATGTATGTTGATGACATTCTACTCATTGGGAATGATGTAGGAATGTTGCAATCAACCAAGATATGGTTAGCAAGCAAGTTCTCGATGCAAGACTTGGGTGAAGCATCTTTTGTATTGGGAATACAAATCTATAGAGATAGATCGAAGAGATTGCTTGGTCTCACCCAGTCCACATACATTGATACCATCCTGAAGCGATTCTCGATGGATGAGTCCAAGAGAGGACATCTACCAATGTGTCATGGCGTGACCCTATCCAAGTCTATGTCTCCCAAGACTGATGCGGAGATAGCGGCGATGACACACATTCTGTATGCTTCGGAAATTGGTAGCATCATGTATGGAATGATATCCACACGTCCTGACGTGGCTTTTGTACTAAGTGTAGTGAGTAGATATCAATCGAACCCTGGTCTTCCACATTGGAAAGCTGTGAAAGACATCCTCAAGTACTTGAGGAGGACCAATAAATTGCTCTTGGTCTATGGGGGTGGAGAACTAAAATTGAAAGGCTATACCGTCTCTAGCTTCCAAAGCGATATTGATGACTCAAAGTCAACCTCTGGATTCATATTCATGCTCAATGGTGCTGCTGTCTCTTGGAAGAGTTCCAAGCAAGACAGTACAGCGGATTCCACCACTGAGGCAGAATACATTGCTGCATCAGCTGCAGCAAAGGAGGCAGTTTGGATAAGGAATTTCGTCCAAGAGTTGGGCGTCATTCCTAATGGAGTTGCTCCTGTCCCGGTGTTTTGTAACAACACGGGAGCCATTGCTCAAGCAAAGGAGCCGAGGTCTCATCAGAAGTTCAAACACGTATTGAGAAAGTACCACATCCTCAGAGAGATCGTGGAAAGAGGAGATGTCATGATTGACAAAGTCGACTCCGCTGATAATGTTGCTGATCCACTAACTAAGCCTTTACCTGGACCATTATTCGAGAAGCATCGCGAATCAATGGTTTGAAGCATATGGGTAGTTGGCTCTAGTGCAAGTGGGAGATTGTTAGAGTAGGTGTCCGTCGAGCCAAGTGTTGGCCGAGTGTTCACAATGAAACTCTATGTATGAACGATCTTTATTTTAATTATTTTTGAAATTATTGTTTTGGCACATCTTTATCTGTATATCCATGCTAGTTGCATAGATAAAGTGCTTGAATATACAAATAGTAGAAAGAATATGAGATGCTCATATGATGAGTATCATGAAACTCATATTTGGAATACTGTATATTCTAAACAGTTCCTAGTCGATTCAGCCACCGCTAAGAAGGATATAGGCCGCTCGAGTTAGAGACTAGTATCTGCGATGTGAGTACCATGTTTCATTGGTAGGGGACATTGTGATGTCCAAGCATGCAGATAGGTGCTCCTGGTAGAGTGCACTGAACAACCCTCCATTAAGGACTTTCCAAGTGGTTCTCACTTATCGAGTGGAAACGTCCTAGTTTATGGTTGTACACCATTAGTCCTTATGACCCGGGACAACATTGAGACTCTATGTGCTAGCATTGCACTTTGACTTGTTTACCGACTCTCAAGGGGTCATCAGGTGGCAAGGTTGGGTGTTCTGTCGAAACATGTAGGAGTCGATGCATTGTAGTCGGGGATTCACCGCTTACCTTCGGGTATGGATATCCTATGTGTTTTCATGTATATGTAGTGTAAAATCTCTGATCAGAGTATGGTGGTAATTATGAAAGGAGTTTCATAGATTACACCATCGATGCAACTACGGCATGACACATAGTATCGATTCATTGACAACACTCGATAAACCAATGGTTGTCGAATCGGTCGGGATATATGAGTTGAAGGGACCGTACTGTACGCTAACCATAATTGAATGGTTCTTGCAGGCACTATCATTTGATACATAGGGAATCATGTAAGCGATGCTGCTAGGCGTTTAACATGATTGGTTGGGTACTATCAGACTTGAGTTCTGACGTTCTTGTTATCAAGGAGTTGATAAGTAAGAATGGAGCAATTGGGGTATGCTCATATAAGGACATGTTTAGTCCGAATCACATGGAGATGTGAACCCACGGCTAGTTGTATCAATGAACCATTGAGGGCCACACAAGTGCTGGCTTTCTAGATCTCGTTGAGAAGTAAAATTAGTTCAATGTGTTGAACGGCTTATAAAGGAGTTTATAAGCGTAAGGAAAATTAGAAGTATGACTTCTATAAAGGAGAAACTAGTTCAATGTGTTGAACGACTTATAAATGAGTTTATAAGTGTAAGGAAAAATAGAAGTATGACTTCTATGAGAGAAATGTAAATTTTAATTTATGGAAGTGTTCCTAAATTAAAATTTGGCCAAGTGAATAATGTATTTGAAAATTGTGATTTTCATAAACATTATTATGGACTAAATTAAATTAATTCAAGTGTTGAATTAATTAAACACTAGTGGACCTAGGAGAGTGCAAATAATTAAATTAATTCAAGTGTTGAATTAATTAAATTATATTGAGTCTTGTAGAGCTCAATTTAAATTAATTATTTAACTAGTGGGACTTGGGTAAATTCAAGTAATGTTTAATTAGTCTCAAATATGTTTGAGATAATTAAATTTAGTCCATGATTTTTTAATTTGTTAAAAACCAAATAATATATGCATGCATGGGAGGTGAAGGGTTGGAGACAACTTTTGCAACTATCAAGGCTTGGCATGCTACTTTTGTCTCTACTTTTTGCAAGACCAAGACAAGTCTCCCTTCCCCCTCATTCAAGCTAGAATGGCCGAATTCTCCACACATATTCTCTCAAGTTTTCTCTCAATTTTTCTCTTCAAGTGTTGAGGAAGAAAAATACTTCTCTTTGAAAAATCCTTTTATTTTTCTAGTGCAAAATAAGAGGGGTTCTAGTTTGCTAGTGGTGGGCCTAATTTGAAGGAAAGAAAGGAGTCCAAGGAAGCTTGTAGATCTTCATTCCATTCAAGAGCCAAGTTGTTTACAACTTGGTTGGAGCCATCATCAACCTTAAGAGGTTGATAGGTAACTATTTCTAAACACACTATGAATGTCATTTTGGTGTTTTATTGTATTTCCTACACAAACTCATGGTGGCCGAAATTTATATGCTAAAATCGAAAAAATTTGTGCTTCCGTTGCGTTTCCGGCCACCGTAACCGATCCTCTTTCACAACCAAGCTAATAAAGAATTGAAAAGTAGTCGTGTCCATCATAGATAAGTACGTTTTTTCATAGTCAATTCTAGGTTTTTGAGAGAAACCTTGGGCTACAAGTCTAACTTTGTATCTTAAAATTTCACAATTCATTTTTTTGTACAAACAACCATTTGCGTCATATAAGAATTAAACTTGGATTGAATATTTCTCATCAGTTTGCCAAATTTCATAACAATTAATGACATTGCATCATTGTTTATCTTATCAAAAGATTTCTTTCTAGAATATTTTTCACCAAAAATTGGAGTAGGGGTTGTGGCGGCTAGAGCTTTGGTGGGTTGAAGAGTGAAAGACTCTTCTTCTTTTTGGATCCTTAGCTGCAACTCATATGCTTTCAAATCTGCAAATAAGTAATGCAGCTCGAGTTTGTTGAGATCCTTGAACTCCTTTATTGCCACCATCTTTATATCTCTTTCCCTGGGCAATAATCTTATCACCTTCAAGGAAAGTTCACAGTTAGAATATTATTTTCCAAGTGAAGCGTGTTCAATTACAATACTATTAATCATTCATCAAACTTATTTAATGTCTGATCGGGTTTCATCATCGCATTGTAAAAAAATTTATTTGCCACAGTAAGCTTGTTTTCTTTTGTTTAATCATTTTTTTCGCAAATTTGGGTCTGTTTTTCTCATATTTGTTTGGCGGTAGAGCAAGAGCTTTCTAAACATGTTCTTGTAAAAGATCTTGTAGAAAATGCCTTTGGCCACTTTGTACATATTAACTTTTTTTTATCCTCTGTGGTCCACCATTACTGATACTTTTCAACTAGTTGAGGCACACCCTCTGTTATGGTTATATCTGTGTTGGCTTTAAGAATCTTCATTATACCATCCGTAATGACATGCAATATATCATCATCTTGCACAGATAGATGTGCATACATGCATATTTTTCAATCATCATAATCTTCCTTTGAGAACATATGGATGTTGTTAAAAAATTTCATTTGAATATATAAATATCAGAGTGACAAAAAACGTTATATGATACCAATTTTTGGGATAGAAACATAGCTTAGAGGTGGGTGAATGAGCTCTGTTAAAATAGTTTTCTACACTTGAGTTGGCTTTAACAATTTTTACATGTTAAAAACCTTCCTTGAAAAGTTAGATTGAACTAGATCATTAAAAATAATTTAGAGTACGAAAACGTTGCGGCTAGACTTGTGATATTGTATATATTAATGAAAGTGATCAATTAACTCAACGGCAAAAAAAAGGCAAACAAAAGTAGGTGGGTGAGTAAGAGGGACAAAATTTTATGGATGTCCGGATATAACGTCTCCTATGCCACACTTTCTTCCGCTTAAGAAAGAATATACTAAAAGACGTTGATTAGTACAACTTTGGTACAAAACCTCCTTGATTAATAGTTATCACTGCCTAAATCAAAACTCTTAGTGATATCTTTACAACAAACTCTGGTTATTTAAGAACAATTGGTTTACCATAAATAATAGATTTTCCAACAGATAGCTTGAGTGCCTATAGTTGGTGACGTTGCACAAGTTGATCATTGAAGATCTGATATGAATAGCAAAGGTAAGCGTGCTCTAGGTGAACAGATTGATATTTGGAAGAGTTGGAGAGCTCGAAATCTTATATTTTGCATATTGGAAATACTTGAAAGATTGTAGTTATTCATTTAGATGTTCTAAATATCCATATTTATATCCAAAGTCTTCCAGTCGGAATTATTTTCAACGATCATATGTTTTATAACTCGACAACATAGTATTGACATTTTCTCTTCATGGTATAGTGCATTAAATGCTTATTTAATGCTTTTTACGGTTTTTGATCATTTTGCTTCTAAGAAGTTAATTGACTATTTGAAATTTTAGAAAACATTCTTTTCAGTCGTGATTCAGTAGGATACAGTATTGCATGACATTTTATCTAGTATCATCGAACATCTGAAGTTTATTGTATCCATCTTGATCTGCTAAAATCTGATTGATAAGATTGAGGCTAGAGTTTTGAACGTTTGAGTCTGATTACTTCTTTGATAAAGAGGTCCGGTAAGAAAAAATTATAAGCTAGATTTTTGAACGTTTGAGTTTGATTACTTCTTTGATAAAGAGGTCTGGTAAGAAAAATATAAGTGATTATCTGATTTTGTTGGAATTTTGATGCTTAATGAATGAAAATTAAACAAGTAAATCAATGTGTTTGATTTGGAAAAATTCGAAAAGAAAAACGAAACTTAATGAACGAATACTAAGTTCGATTGTTCTGAATAAAACTTGAAAAAGTTCATCATATGTTGAAAGAACATAAATCAAGTAGTCGGAACGTGTAAGGGACGGAAAAAAAAAAACTCGGTGAACAGTGCCATGCGCGCGGCCGCGCGGGCATGCGCGCAGCCGCACTCGCGCGCCTGCCGAGGCAGTGGCAGGCGCACGGCCGCGCGGGCATGCGCGCAGCCGCGCACGCGCGCCTGCCGAGACAGTGGCAGGTGCGCGCGGCTGCGCGCCTGCCGAGAGCTCTCGGCAGGCGCTGCCGAGAGCGCTCGGCCGTGCGCTGCTCGGCAGCGTACGCACGGACGCGTCCCTTCGAAATTTTCAGATGTGTTTTTTTATTTCTTTGGCATTGTTTGATGTGTGTGATCAGTTACAATGGCCAAGAGACGTCCCTATGAATGAACGATCATGTCTTTTCATTTGAAAATCATTAAATGCATGATTATTCAAAATCAAAAACTTTTTTTTTATCATAACATCATAAGCATATTCTCCTTCTTCCTTCTTCTTCAAGAGAGAGTTCATCCATTTCTTTGTGAAAGAACTTGAATATTTGAGTGCTCATTATTCAAGTGTTGTAGTTGTATCTTGGGAAAAGATTGCTACAAAACTCTAGCACATTGTGAGGGCAAATTCTTCTTAACGAGAAAGTGTTCAACACTTGCCTCTACAAACCATTTTCATTGTTTTCTTCTTGTTTTCCCTCATTTTTGAATACCCCAAACAACAAGATTAAGAAGAATTTCGGATTTTTGATCATTTGCAAGAAAACCTTCAATGGCATCTTCATCTACAACACCACTTCCAACCATTGCACAAGGAGAGAAACCGGAGAAATTTTCTGGTGCGGACTTCAAAAGATGGCAACAAAATATGCTTTTCTATCTCACAACCTTGAGTTTGTCAAGGTTCTTGAAGGAGGATCCTCCCACTGTTGCTGAAAACGAGACAGATACCAACATGAGGGATGCTTTGGATGCATGGAACCAAAATGATTTCTTGTGCAAGAACTACATCCTCAATGGACTTGACAATGCATTGTACAATGTGTATTATCAAGTCAAGACCGCCAAGGAACTATGGGATATGCTTGATAAGAAATACAGAGCGGAGGATGCGAGCTTGAAGAAGTTCATTGTTGGGAGATTTTCGGACTTCAAAATGGTGGATTCAAAATCTGTCATGAGTCAAGTGCAAGAATTACAACTTATCTTGCACGAGATTCATGCGGAAGGAATGAGTCTAATCGAATCTTTCCAAGTTGCTGCAATGATCGAGAAACTCCCTCCGTTGTGGAAGGATTTCAAGAATTACTTGAAGCACAAAAGGAAGGAGATGGGATTGGAGGATCTCATTGTGAGATTGAGGATAGAAGAGGACAATAAGAGCACCGAAGCCAAGGAAAGTAAGATGGCACCAAGGGTGAACATTGTTGAATCAAGTGTCCAAGGGAAGAAAAGGAAGTTTGAGAAGCAACCACAACAAGGCCAACAACCACCAAACAAGAAGAAGTTTAAAGGCACTTGTTATAACTGCGGAAAACCTAATCACATGGCGAAGGATTGTAGGAAGCCAAAGAAGGGAAATCCTCAAGCCAACGTAGTTCAAGAAATGTCGGTACCATTTGATTTTTCTGAACTTAATCTATCTGCAGTTATTTTGGAAGCCAATTTGGTGGAAAACTCCAATGAATGGTGGGTTGATACGGGAGCAACTCGACACATATGCTCCAACAAAGGGATGTTCTCCACATACACTCCATCGACCAGGAGAAAACTTTACATGGGGAACTCCGCTACATCTGAGGTGGTGGGCACCGGCAATGTCGTACTAAAGATGACATCGGGTTTGCAAGTAACTCTTGTTGATGTATTTCATGTACCAGACTTAAGAAAGAACCTCGTGTCGGGGTCTTTGTTGGTCAAACATGGGTTTAGACTAGTATTTGAGTATAACAAGGTTTTATTGACAAAGAATGGTCATTTTATTGGAAAAGGATATCTCGATGAGAACCTTTTCAAGTTGAATGTAATGGCTATAAGCCAAAGTGTTGTTGAAAGTAATAAAGACAAGAGTTCTATTTACTTGCTTGAGTGTTCTTATTTATGGCATGTTCATTTAGGACACGTAAATTTTAATACCTTGCAACGTTTAATGAAACTTGAATTATTGCCTAAACACAACGTCGATCCAACACACAAATGCGAGATATGTGTTGAAGCAAAAATGACCAAAGCGCCTTACCACTCGATTGAAAGATGTACAACTCCTCTAGAATTAATACACACCGATCTTGGTGATTTAAAGTTTGTACAAACTAGAGGAGGGAAAAGATACTACGTGACATTCATTGATGATAATACAAGGTACTGTTACGTATATCTTTTGAGGTCGAAAGATGAAGCTCTTGAAGCATTCAAATGTTATAAGACCGAAGTTGAGAGTCAACTAGGCAAACAAATAAAGAGAGTTCGAAGCGATAGAGGGGGCGAATACGGATCACCGTTTGATGAATTCTGCACATCTGTGGGTATAATTCATGAAACGACTGCTCCTTATTCACCACAATCGAATGGCATTGCCGAAAGAAAGAATCGAACTCTGAAAGATATGATGAATGCTATGTTAATAAGTTCAGGACTACCCCAAAACTTGTGGGGGGAAGCAATACTATCGGATAATCACATCCTGAACAAGATACCCCACAAGAAAAATGACAAATCACCTTATGAATTGTGGAAAGGTCACAAACCTTCCTACAAGTATCTCAAAGTGTGGGGGTGTATAGCTAAGTTAGAAATACCAAAGCCTAAACAAGAGCGAATTGGACAAAAGACGGTCGACTGCATATTCATCGGATATGCACATAACAGTAGTGCCTATAGGTTTATATTGCACAAATCTGAAAATGCAGAAATGAATACGGGCATGACAATTGAGTCAAGAAATGCAGTATTTTTTGAAAATATATTTCCTTGTAAAGAAAGGAAAGAAAATGGTTCTAGCAAGAGGAAAATTGAGACGGAAAATGAAGGTCAAGTACCTACACGTGATCCAACTCTAAATGAAAATGTTATACCATTGGAAGAATCTTCAAAAGAACAAGAGCCAAGAAGAAGCAAAAGGGCTAGAATCTCAAAGTCCTTTGGTCCAGACTTCCATACTTTTATGTTGGAGAATGTACCAAAGAACATACAAGATGCTCTTGCTAGCCTTGACGCTCCTTATTGGAAAGAAGCCATCAACTCTGAAATGGATTCCATTTTGCAAAACCATACTTGGGAACTAGTGGATCTTCCACCAGGTACCAAGCCATTGGGATGCAAATGGATATTGAAAAAGAAAATGAGAGTTGATAGAAGTATTGAAAAATACAAAGCCAGGCTTGTGGCCACAGGCTATAGACAAAGAGAAGGTCATGATTTCTTCGACACGTATTCACCAGTTTCAAGAATAACATCCATTCGTGTGCTCATTGCTATTGCAGCTTTGCATAACCTTGAGATACATCAAATGGATGTCAAAACATCATTCTTAAATGGTGAACTTGAAGAAGAAATATATATGGAGCAACCTGAAGGCTTCATTGTTAAAGGACAAGAAAAAAAAGTATGTCGTTTAATTAAGTCACTATACGGACTTAAACAAGTGCCGAAGCAGTGGCACGAAAAATTTGACTATGTGGTATTGTCAAATGGATTTAAGATTAATGAGTGTGACAAATGTGTTTACATTAAAGGCACTCGAGAATCTTATGTGATGGTATGTCTATATGTGGATGACATGCTAATAATAGAGAATAACCAAGAGTTGATTAAGGGTACAAAGAAAATGTTGACAAAACATTTTGATATGAAAGATATGGGTATTGCTGATGTAATTCTAGGGATTAAAATCTTTAGAACTCCAGAAGCAATAGTCCTATCTCAATCTCATTATGTAGAAACAGTGTTAAAGAATTTTAACGCTTATGACTCTACCCCAGTAAAACCGCCTTTAGACGTGAATGTCCATTTGGCGAAGAATCGTGGAGAACCAGTTTCTCAACTGGAATACTCCAAAATTATTGGAAGCCTTATGTACATCACTAATTGTACTAGACCTGATATCGCTTGTGCGGTTAACAAGTTAAGTCAGTTTACAAGTAATCCTAGTGATGCACATTGGAAGGCGTTGACAAGGGTGCTTAGATATATAAAGCACACCTCAGAATATGGACTACATTTCACAAAGTATCCAGTAGTACTTGAAGGATACTGTGATGCAAATTGGATTTCTGATACCAATGACTCCAAATCCACCAGCGGCTATGTATTTAGCATTGGTGGAGGAGAAGTCTCTTGGAGGTCATCGAAACAAACTTGCATTGCGAGGTCTACTATGGAATCGGAGTTCATAGCGCTAGATAAAGCTGCAGAAGAAGCTGAATGGCTTCGCAACTTTCTAGAGGACATTCCATGTTGGACAAGTTCAGTGCCAGCAATCATGATACATTGCCACAGTCAGTCGGCAATTGCAAGGGCACAAAACAGTATGTACAATGGCAAGTCTCGACACATACGTCGAAGACACAATACTGTGCGACAGTTGATCTCTAATGGAGTTATATCTGTTGATTATATTAAATCAAAGGATAACTTAGCGGATCCACTTACAAAAGCATTAAATAGAGATCAAATGTACTGTCTGTCAAGAGGAATGGGTTTAAAACCTACCAAATAAAGTTTTCATAGTGGCAACCCAACCTTGTAGATTGGAGATCCCAAGATCTTGGTTCAATGGGACAACTAAATTATGAAAACTTGAGGAATCACTCCTCATTCCTAAGACGATGAGTGAAGTTGCCTACAAAGGTAGTGAGGTTAAGTATTGTACTTTTAATGATTCCGTAGCTTGCAAAAGCGGGGTAAGTAGGATACCCTTTTACAAGGAGATCACCTATGTACGTGTGAGGACGGGCCGCCTCGATGAAACACGTATGAAGCCAAGATGTGTTCCATGGCCTTAACGGACACAACCGATAAAACAAAATGGAAATGGAAGGAAGGTTATCATGTGGGTACAGTTGCTTGGTTTTACATGAACCGCCAAGAAGTTCAAGACATCACGTTCACTTCATGGCCTAGTAAATCCGATTGTATTCCACTAGGGCAGGTTCAAAGCCAAAAGCTACCTCTCCTGATGTGATAATTTTCCGTATATACTCTCTCTTATGCATCACGAGCATTCATGCATTAATTTCATTCATGTGGGGGATTGTTGGAATTTTGATGCTTAATGAATGAAAATTAAGCAAGTAAATCAATGTGTTTGATTTGGAAAAATTCGAAAAGAAAAACGAAGCTTAGTGAACGAATATTAAGTTCGATTTTTCTGAATAAAACTCGAAAAAGTTCATCATATGTTGAAAGAACATAAATCAAGTATTCGGAACATGTAAGGGACGAAAAAAAAAAAACTCGGTGAACAGTGCCATGCGAGGCGCGCAGCCGCGCGCGCGCGCCTACCGAGACAGCGGCCGCGCGTGTCTGCGCGCAGCCACGCGCGCCTGCCGAGAGCTCTCGGCAGGCGCTGCCGAGCGCTGCCGAGCGCTACTCGGCGGCGTGCGCACGGACGCGTCCCTTCGAAATTTTCAGACGTTTTTTTTTTTATTTCTTTGGCATTGTTTGATATGTGTGATCAGTTACAATGGCCAAGAGACATCCCTAAGAATGAAAGATCATATCTTTTCATTTGAAAATCATTAAATGCATGATTATTCAAAATCAAAAACTTTTTTTTTATCATAACATCATAAGCATATTCTCCTTCTTCCTTCTTCTTCAAGAGAGAGTTCATCCATTTCTTTGTGAAAGAACTTGAATATTTGAGTGCTCATTATTCAAGTGTTGTAGTTGTATCTTGGAAGAAGATTGCCACAAAACTCTAGCACATTGTGAGGGCAAATTCTTCTTAAGGAGAAAGTGTTCAACACTTCCTCTACAAAGCCATTTTCATTGTTTTCTTCTTGTTTTCCCTCATTTTTGAATACCCCAAACAAGCTTGAGCTTCTGGTAAAGCGATTAGCGACTTGACTTGTCAAACAGTTAGAAACCTGTAAATACATAATATTGACACATGAACTCCGAAACAACTTGTTGATATTTTTGTCATTATCAAAACTTAGAATACTTCGTATTTTAACATAATTGTAAAAATTAAATAGATTAAATGACATAACAAATAATGCAAGAACAAGCATATATTACCATTTTAATATGCAATCATAAGAAATATCATTGACATATATTTTCTTATGTAACAAGTAAACATGATTTTTTTACATATGTAATATCATTGGAAAATATTTATAACAACACTATTTTAATTTATCCAAAACTTATAACAATCTTGGAGTAATCAATAAAACCAAATAGAAAAAAACAATATCAATTCCGTGCTTAGAAGTCTCTTGACGAGCAAAGATCCCATTTGAGAACGAGATTGCGTGTAATGCATATTGAATAAAGTAATCAAACATTCAAATATAAACCGACAACAAAATATATGCATAAAACAAGGCATCTCAGAATATGATAAGAAAATACAAAACTAATATATATTTTAATTAGTATAAGATCAATATTCTTCAATAGCATTGATAAATCTTGAATCTTAAATTGAAATTCTTAAAGAATATTGATATATGTAAGATCCCAGTTTAATATTTTTCATAAATATGATAAATCTCATATTTTTTAAATAGTATATCTGTCAAAAAATTTGACATGATTGTGTTGTACTATATAACCAGTATCAACATAAAAATAAAATTGTGCTACTTCCATAGCGTCAATATAAATTGTGAGCTATTTTGAAAACATCAACATACTCTAAACATTGTAGTATTTCAAGATCATTGATTTACAGAATAAAAAGATTTGTTATAAACTTATATATCTGATAATATATTTTAATTTAAGACAATATAATAGAAGATTGAAAGATGAGAATTCAATTGCATTTCACATCAATACCAACATTCCTATTTACATGATAGTTTATCAATCAACAATAAAATCAACTAAATTACTATTATAACAATAATATTTGTTTATTTTTAATTTTATTATATATATTATCAAATTTCAGTTTTGATCAATTATTTTTATTATTATTTTCTTTTTACTGCATTGGTCATTTTTGCTCTTGTGACACACTAATTTGATGTTGACTTAGCCACCGACATAAATTCCCATGTATAATGTTACATCAATATTAAAGATAAAAAATAATTAAATTGTCAAAAATAAATATAAACGAATAAAAAAATCAAATTTTACAACATATATGATTATCATTATAAATAGGAAAATCTACAATGAGACATCCTAAATAAGAATTCGTATACGTATATTGATACACAATCGCTAATTAAGTTTTCAATCATGCAAAACTGTTACAGCAGGTGTCCACCAATCCAACTTGTGGCTCTGGCTTTATTGACTCTAATGTAAAACAATCTTTATTTTAATAATATTTTATTATTTTATACGATTATGGCATTATACTTTATCTGTATACTCATGCAATCAGCATAGATAAAGTCCTTGATTATACTTTAATACAAATGAATCGTAATTCGATGTTGAAACTCATTTGTAAACATTGTATAATCTAAATTTGTTCCTACTCGATTCAGCTGCCTAAAACATGGATAAAGGTTTCTTGAGATCTAGACTAGCATCTGTGATGTTGCGTACCGCGTTTCTTGGTAAGGGCATAGAGATGTCCAAATATGTAGATGGGTATTCATATGATGATTATACCGAACTACCCTCCCTCGGACTTTCCAAGTGGTTACTATTCATCGTGAGGATGTCTGTGGTTGTGATTGTACATCATTAGTCCTTACTATCCGAAATGACACTGAGGCTCTATATGCTAGGGCTGTGCTTTGACCCGTTTACCGATCTCAGGAGAGTCATCAGGTGACGAGATTGGGTACAGTTGCGACACATGTAGGAGCTAGTGCATTGTAGTCGGGGATTCACCACTCACCTAGGGTTTGGATATCCTATGTGATCTGATGAAATAATAGTACGTGCAATCTCTGGCCAGAGTATGAGATGTACGTTGGAGAAGGAGTTCTCCAACGGTACATGCGATGCCACTATTATATGTATCACATAGTCATCGAATTAATATTCAACCCTCGATGAACCAATTGTTGCAGATTCGATCGGGATATATGAGATGAAGGCCCCGTACTGTACGTTAATCATAATCGACTGGTTTTTGCAGGCAATATCAGTGATACCTAGGGGATCATGGGGCGATGCTACTAGACGCTCTCACCATGATCCGATGGGTGCAATCAGAAATGAGTTCTGACATTCTTGATCAAAGAGTTGATGATAAGAATGGGGTTAACTAGGGTAAATACGAATAAGAATAAATGTTATTCTGAATCACATTGAGATGTGAACCCACGGCTAGCTGTATTCCTGAACCATTGAGAGACACACAAGTATCAGATTCTGTGTTCCCGTTGAGATAGTCAAATTTCGAAGAGTTGAAATCTAGCGACAATAGTTGATGGAGATCAAACAGGAAGCTTATAGGGGAGTTTATATGCTGATTCCATAGGATGGAAAAAATGGAAGTTAGCATGATTGTGATAAACATAAAAATTGTACATTAATTAAATGTTTTATAATATAAATATATAGTTTTTGTTTTATTAAATATTTAAATATTATATGTTTTTATAATAAATTGTATAAAATATAAGTTGTTGTGTAATTATAAGTTTTTACTATTTTTTACAGGTTCGATAAAATAAGAATAACCTTGGCATTGTAAATGGGATTAAGATGATTCTTGGACCTGTAGAAAGTTGATTATAAGATCTACAATATTGTTGCCAAGCATGAGATAAAAATCCTCTCACAAGTGGGATCAAATTAAGCAACAATTAAAGTTACCAAAGGAGTGGCAGGTTTTACCATGCTCTAGTATTTTGACCATATCTCTCAAATTACTTGGTCAAATATTCTGAAAAAATTACCACAACTAGACAACTCAATTATCCACATGTTTCATTTTATGTGAAGAAGCAAATTCGGAGAAGAAGATTTTTAAAAGTGATGTGTAATATAATATTAATTTCTTGAACACCAATGAAGACTTATGTGTAAAAAATAATATTTTATTTGTGGTTATCTCCCCAAATTTGGCTATAAATAGGGGTGCATTGTAATATATTGAGATATCCCTCATTCTATGAACAAACCTTTGAGTTCATAATATTTCTCTCTATATTTTTCTTTTATTTATTCATTTAAATATAATTAGCATGTTAATTTCATATTCAAAGTTTTACACTTTGAATAATGAATAGCTAACTTCCTAAAGTTGAGATGATAAGGTGAAACTCTTGGCATGATAATAAGGTTATTAAAAGGTAAGAATCTATGTTTTATATTATTTAATCATTATTTATTGTTTATGTTATATTTATTTCTTTAAGCATTTTTATACCCTACTTATAAGTGGGAGTTTTGATTTATTGTTGCTATATGTTACACTAAATTCTTGGAACCATTTAAATGTTAGTTTGGTATTACCAACCATTTAAAGTGGATGCCTTGATTTATTATATATAAATATATTATAATATTAAATTCTTGGAACCATTTAAATGTTAGTTTGGTTTTACCAACCATTTAACTTGGATTCCTTGATTTACTATATATAAATATATCATAATAATATTTTCTTGGTACCATTTAAATGTTAGTTTGGTTTTACCAACCATTTAAAGTGGGAACCTTGATTTAGTGTTTACAAATATATATATAAAGCACAATAAATACTTGACCACATTTATAAGTTTTGGTATATATTATATATTTATGAGATAATAATTTATAACATAATATAAATATGATTATTTAATATATTGGAACCATTTTATTAAGTGGATTTCAATATTGTTCGTTAATGTTAACTTTATTAAAATACCAAGAGTGGATCCTTTAATCTCAACTACTTAAATTAAAATTTGAACAATTAAAATTTACTCATTAAAGATTCAAACAATTAAAAATAAAAAAGAAACAAAAAAAAAAACAATAACAAAAAGACATTGTAGTGGACTTGTAATTACCTTAGCTTCCCTGTGGATACGATATTCGGACTCACCGAATTATACTACTTGTGAGGACAACCTGCTCTTGGGAGTGCAACAATCAAAGTCGCAACAAGTTTTTGGCGCCGTTGCCGGGGAAGTATAATTTAATTTCAAGTCTATTTAATTTTGTTTATAGTTTATTTTTCTTTATTTGAATTTTTATTGCTTTTGTGTTTTTTTATTCTTTTGCATTTACATTTGCATGAGCATTTGGTCACGTACACTTAGTGGTCGACTCATTCGAAATAATCCCTTTATTTTTACAAAACATGGCGGAGGAACCTATCCAAGAAAATGAAGATGAAATTCAATCTCAACATGATCATGATAGACGAAGAACACTTAGAGATCACATGAATCCTACACGTACTAGTGCACCTTCATGTCTAGTTTTTCCCCCTGATGCATCTCATTTCAATTTTAAGCCTGGTATTATCCAACTTTTACCCAACTTTCATGGCTTAGATTCTGAAAATCCATACATGCATTTACGAGAGTTTGAAGAAGTGTGCAACACATATAATGATCTAAATTGTAGCATGAACACCATTCGACTTAAGCTTTTTCCTTTTTCTTTAAAAGATAAAGCTAAAACTTGGCTACAAAATCTTAGATCGGGATCCATTCAAACTTGGGATGAATTGCAACAACAATTTTTGAAAAAGTTTTTTCCATCTCATAGAACAAATTCTTTCAAAAGGCAAATCATCACTTTCACTCAAAAACAAGGAGAAACTTTTTATCAGTGTTGGGATAGATACAAAGAATTGCTTAATCTTTGTCCACATCATGGTTTTGAAATTTGGAGAGTTGTTTCTCAATTTTATGAAGGCTTAACACCTAAAGATAGGCAAATTGTTGAATTTATGTGTAATGGAACATTTGAAGATAAAGATCCAAACGAGGCAATTGAGTATCTCGGTTCATTAGCTGAAAATGCTCAAAATTGGGACACTATAGGTACAATCGAACCCTCAAACAAGATTCAATCTCCTACATCTGGTGGAGGTATGTACACTCTAAAAGATGAACATGATCTTCAAGCTAGATTTACCTCTTTGGCAAGAAAAGTTGAGGCACTTGAATTGAAAAAGAATGGTCAATTAAAATCTGTTCAAGAAATTGCGTGTCACATCTGTGATACAAGTGATCATTTTACAAAAGATTGTCCCACTTTGCCCTCTTTTAAAGAATGTCTCCATGAACAAGCCAATGTTTTGAACAATTTAAAAGGCCAAATTTTGAACCATTTTCTCAAAATTACAATCCAAGGTTGGCGAAATCATCCAAATTTTAGTTGGAGGAATGATAATGCTGCACAATTTTCACAACCACATTTCCAAAATCAACAAAATTTTCAAAATTATGCACCTTATGTTCCTCCACCTAAAAGAAATTTGGAAGATACATTGAATTCTTTCATTGCAAAGCAAGAGTCTATCAATACTCAAATTGCCCAAACCATGACAGATTTGAAAGATACTCTTGCTAAATTGCATCTGCACTTAATGTTCATGAGAAAGGTAAATTTCCTTCACAACCTCTGCCTAATGCCAAGGATCATCATTCACAAACTGGAACTTCTGGAACTCAACCGATGGATCAGGTAAAATCTGTTATTGCCCTTCGAAGTGGTAAGGTTGTGGAAAAATCCATTCTTGAACCTTGTGAAGATGATGATAAATCAACTCCAAAGGGTAAGGAAGTGGAACCCATAACTAGCGAAGAGGAGGTTCAACAGACAGTGTCACCACCATTCCCTCATGCACTGAAAAATACAAAAAAATCAAATTTGAATTCTGATATATATGATATTTTTAAACAAGTAAAAGTTAATATTCCTTTATTAGATGCAATAAAACAGGTACCATAATATGCCAAATTTTTGAAAGACTTGTGCACTATGAAAAGAAAATTGAATGTGAAAAAGAAAGCATTTTTAGCCGAACAAGTAAGTGCAATCATTCAAAATAATAATACTTTGAAATACAAAGACCCAGGTTGTCTTACTGTTTCTTGTATTATTGGAGAACGAAAAATTAAAAAAGCATTGCTTGACCTTGGAGCTAGTGTGAATTTACTTCCATATTCAGTTTATCAAGAACTCAATCTAGGCGAGATAAAACCTACTTCGGTAACACTTTTACTTGCCGATAGATCTGTTAAAGTGCCAAGAGGTATGGTAGAAGACGTGTTGGTCCAAGTTGATAACTTTGTATATCCTGTCGATTTCATAGTTTTAGATACACAACCTATCGAAGCTTGTAATGCAATTCCTGTAATTTTTGGTCGTCCATTTTTAGCAACTTCTAATGCTCTTATAAATTGCAGGAATGGAATAATGAAGTTGTCATTTGGTAACATGACCTTGGAGCTCAATGTTTTTAATCTTTGTAAGCAACCACATGACAAAGGAGATGAAAGTGAAGATGAAAATCTTATTGAAACTCTTGTGGAAGAAAACATTCAAGAAGGGAGTACTCGTGATCAATTAGATATTTGTTCAATTGAAACTGTTAAAGAAAATATTGAAATTGATCTTGATGATTTTATCAGGTATCACTCGTTAACAAGATCAGAGAAAGAATTTGATGCAAAATATGAGAACAAAGACGAACCACCAATATTGGAGTTAAAACTCTTGCCAGAAGAATTGAAGTATGCATTTCTTGGAGAAGATGAAACATATCCAGTGGTAATTTCTTCCACTAGAAAGTGATCAAGAAGGTAAATTAGTTGATATGCTTAAAAGACATAAAAATGCAATTGGTTGGACACTAAAAGATCTTAAGGGCATTAATCCACTAATTTGCACACACAAAATTCACTTAGAAGAAAATGCAAAAACATCTCAACAACCACAAAGGAGATTAAATCCACACATGAAAGATGTTGTGAAAACTGAAGTTCTCAAACTACTTGATGTTGGGATTATATACCCTATTTCTGATAGTAAGTGGGTAAGCCCAACACAAGTAGTTCAAAAAAAATCTGGCATCGCAGTGATAAAAAATGAAAAAGGTGAATTGTTAACAAGTCGAGTCCCATCTAGTTGGCGGATGTGTATTGATTATAGAAAATTAAATGATGCCACTAGAAAAGATCATTTTCCATTACCATTTTTGGATCAAATTTTAGAAAGAGTAGCATGTCATCCATACTACTATTTTCTTGATGGATATTCAGGTTATTATCAAATTCCCATTGCACTCGAAGATCAAGATAAAACTACATTCACATGTCCTTTTGGAACATTTGCATTTAGAAGGATGCCATTTGGATTATGCAATGCCCCTGCAACATTTCAAAGATGTATGCTAAGCATTTTTTGCGACATGGTTGAAAATTGTTTGGAAATTTTCATGGATGATTTAACTGTCTTTGGGAATACATTTGATAATTGTCTTGAAAATTTGGAAAAAGTTTTAAAAAGATGCGAGGAAAAAGGTCTTATTTTAAATTGGGAAAAATGTCATTACATGATTACTTCTGGAATTATTTTGGGACATGTCGTGTCATCTCATGGAATTGAAGTTGATAAAGCAAAAGTTGATGTCATTGCCAATTTACCCCCTCCAAAAACCATTAAAGAAATTCGCTCATTTTTGGGACATGCTGGATTTTATAGGAGGTTTATAAAGGACTTTAGTTTAATCTCTAAACCCATTTGTAACCTCTTAACAAAAGACACTGCATTTGAGTGGACTCAAGAATGTCAAAATGCTTTTGATAAAATCATTCGACATTTAACATCAGCTCCTATCATGCAACCTCCTGATTGGTCTTTACCATTTGAAATCATGTGTGATGCGAGTGATTATGCAGTCGGTGCAGTATTGGGTTAAAGAAGAAACGGTAAGCCTTATGTGATATATTATGCAAGTAGAACTTTAAGCAATGCTCAAATGAATTACTCCACAACTGAAAAAGAACTATTTGCTGTAATATTTTCATTAGATAAATTTCGTTCTTATTTGATTGGATCAACGACTATTGTGTTTACTGATCATTCTGCTATTAGATATTTGTTGACCAAACCGGATGCAAAGCCACGACTGATACGATGGATTGTGTTGCTCCAAGAATTTGACATTGTGATCAAAGATAAAAAAAGGAACTGAGAATGTCGTAGCCGATCATTTATCGAGACTAGTAACAGGATCATCTTTTGAAATGACACCAATTAACGATAATTTTCCTGATGAACATCTATTTTCAGTTACTACTACACCTTGGTTTGCTAACATAGTAAATTTTCTTGTGACAGGAAAAATGCCACCGCAATGGAGTTCCCAAGATAAGAGAAAATTTTTGAATGAGGTAAAAAACTTTTATTGGGATGATCCGTATCTGTTCAAGTACTGTCCAGATCAAATTTTTCGACGTTGCATACCCGACAATGAGGAAAATTACGATCAAGATGGACAGGCCCATATGTTGTAAAGCATGTGTATCCTTATGGAGCTGTGGATATTGAAAATACTAAAAATGGTTTCCTTAATCTTTTTATTTTCCCGGTTAAATGGCGGATAACGGTACTCCGTGACTCTCATAGTCGGTTAAATCAGTTTCCCACAATTGCTGATACAAAAATAAAAAAAAAATCATTTCTTTTCTTTTCAAAATGGATGAAATTCTCTCAAAAATTTGTAAATATTTTCTCTCTGTTTCTGAAAGTGTTCTAAGAAAAATTTATGCAGGAAGGTGTGAAAGATTGAGATTGCTAATGCAAAAAGGAATTCCAGAAGATATTCGTCTTGTAATTGAAGCTAAGGTCCGATTAGGACGAGAAGTTCCACAATCATTGTTCATTCGGTATTTGCCTGGATTAGGAAAAAGCACTTATGCGAAAAAACGAAGCGCAAAAAGTTTAGGGGTTTGTCATAAGTGTGCAAGATGGACTTGTGACAAACGATGCAGATCTTTGGGATGTGTTTCCAATAACAGAGAAGATAAAATTGATTTCATTAAGAATGGGCTGAGTAAGGAGTCTTTAGATAACATCTTATTGACTCTGGAGACGCATTCTAGTGGACATGTGCATATTGAACTTCTCCGTTTATGGAAACAATTCCAAGATAAGCGTCATAGTCTTGGGAATCCGACTAAAAAAGACCCTGTTTGCCAATTTATAAGAAAATTGGATGGGAAGCATATCCTCGACTCATAGAAGGCGTTGAAGCCGTTTCTGGACGTAAAACCAGAGGAAAATTAATTTCATTTCAGAAAATTCACGACGGATGCTCATTTGTGCTTCGACTGCCGATCAATTAATTGATGATTTGGAAGCTTTTGTTCATAAGCCTGATCCGATGATAACAAATATCAATTGGTCGCAATCAAGCAGTAAGAAAAGGAAGTTGGATCATTGATTCAAAAGTCGTGGATTGGTTTGCGTTTGTTTCAGTTTGTTATCTTCAATAAAATTTCAGGTGATATCTCTTTCATTATGTACTCTTTATTAATAGCTATTTTGACATTAGGGACAATGTCATATTCTGATTGGGGAAAGAACACATTTAAAAAAAAAAATTAAAAAAAAATTAAATATTATTTTAAAATAAAACCATGTTTATTGTTTGTACCTTAGTAATTTTTGCAAAAATGTCATACATTACATATTTGAAAGATTTAAATTAGAACATGCATTAATCTATTTAAGAATGTTTAAATTTTTATTTGAAAGAAGGCCATTTTTAATATTCTGATCAATATAAAAATATGATTTATGAAATCTTTTTGAGTGATTAACCATTGTGATAAAATTAGGTATTAAAGTATATGGCCCAAGATATACCTTATAAGAGTGCCTAAAATTTTTGAACTCACACATATTTTGTGAGTGAGTGGAGAGGATTGAGAAAACAGCTTGCGAGCCTTTATTGATCATGAGAGAGACTATCTATTGTTTAGATCTTGAGTTCTTATTTTGAAAAAAAAATGATATTTCCTGGAAAAAAAAAAAAGAAAGATATTGAAGATCTATGTAATTTTTAAGTTATATGCTACGACCCATATATCTCTCATAAAAAAAAGAGAGAAAATTATTGTACAAATTAAATAAATATGTGGTCAAGAAGCATAAACTTAGTCTGATTCCATGATGTTATGTAAAAAAAAAATCAGGAAAAAATATATATATATAATAAGAACAACTGAATTTTAAATCAATGGATTTCCTATCTTTTGATTAGTTTGGCTCGTTTGTCTGTCTGCATTCTGTAAACCATTTTTCTGAGCATTTATCTGTATTCCAACTCCATGAGAGAAATCGTTGCCATAAATTGAAACATTTATTAACCTGTGAGGATATGGAGTTGAGACTCTTACTAGGAATTTCTGAAGGCCGTGTACATTTAACTACCTGAAATAAGCCTTGAATTAATCATCTCAAATTATTTCATAAATTATAATTATGATGATCTTGATATAACTTTGATAGTTTTCAAATTTAATTTAAACACTTAGATAGTTCTGATTACATTTCTATTTAAATTAATCAATATGTTTTGTATTGCTATTAACGCTTAAATTGCTAGGGACTAGCAATAAGCAGGTTGGGAGGTGTGATAAACATAAAAATTGTACATTAATTAAATGTTTTATAATATAAATATATAGTTTTTGTTTTATTAAATGTTTAAATATTATATGTTTTATAATAAATTGTATAAAATATAAGTTGTTGTGTAATTATAAGTTTTTACTATTTTTTACAGGTTCGATAAAACAAGAATAACCTTGGCATTGCAAATGGGATTAAGATGATTCTTGGACCTGTAGAAAGTTGATTATAAGATCTACAATATTGTTGCCAAGCATGAGATAAAAATCCTCTCACAAGTGGGATCAAATTAAGCAACAATTAAAGTTACCAAAGGAGTGGCAGTTTTACCATGCTCTAGTATTTTGACCATATCTCTCAAATTACTTGGTCAAATATTCTGAAAAAAATACCACAACTAGGCAACTCAATTATCCACATGTTTCATTTTATGTGAAGAAGCAAATTCGGAGAAGAAGATTTTCAAAAGTGATGTGTAATATAATATTAATTTCTTGGAACACCAATGAAGACTTATGTGTAAAAAATAATATTTTATTTGTGGTTGTCTCCCCAAATTTGACTATAAATAGGGGTGCAATGTAATGTATTGAGATATCCCTCATTCTATGAACAAACCTTTGAGTTCATAATATTTCTCTCTATATTTTTCTTTTATTTATTCATTTAAATATAATTAGCATGTTAATTTCATATTCAAAGTTTTACACTTTGAATAATGAATAGCTAACTTCCTAAAGTTGAGATGATAAGGTGAAACTCTTGGCATGATAATAAGGTTATTAAAAGGTAAGAATCTATGTTTTATATTATTTAATCATTATTTATTGTTTATGTTATATTTATTTCTTTAAGCATTTTTATACCCTACTTATAAGTGGGAGTTTTGATTTATTGTTACTATATGTTACACTAAATTCTTGGAACCATTTAAATGTTAGTTTGGTATTACCAACCATTTAAAGTGGATGCCTTGATTTATTATATATAAATATATTATAATATTAAATTCTTGGAACCATTTAAATGTTAGTTTGGTTTTACCAACCATTTAACTTGGATACCTTGATTTACTATATATAAATATATCATAATAATATATATATATATATATATATATATATATATATATATATATATATATATATATATATTTGTAAACACTAAATCAAGGTTCCCACTTTAAATGGTTGGTAAAACCAAACTAACATTTAAATGGTACTATATATATATATATATATATAGCACAATAAATATTTGACCACATTTATAAGTTTTGGTATATATTATATATTTATGAGATAATAATTTATAACATAATATAAATATGATTATTTAATATATTGGTACCATTTTATTAAGTGGATTTCAATATTGTTCGTTAATGTTAACTTTATTAAAATACCAAGAGTGGATCCTTTAATCTCAACTACTTAAATTAAATTTTGAACAATTAAAATTTACCCATTAAAGATTCAAACAATTAAAATTAAAAAAGAAACAAAAACAAAAACAATAACAAAAAGACATTGTAGTGGACTTGTAATTACCTTAGCTTCCCTGTGGATACGATATTCGGACTCACCGAATTATACTACTTGTGAGGACAACCTGCTCTTGGGAGTGCAACAATCAAAGTCGCAACAGATTGCTAAATAAGGAAGGAGAGTGGAACTGCCTGTTTTGTGAAGGAATTCACTAAAACTGGCAGATGCCTAATATGGTAAGTGAAAATTTTGATCTTCGAAATTTTCAATTTTCATTATATGAACAAGACTTGTATCTTTGATACATCGGCGCTCTCGGATCGTCGATAGAGGTTATAATGAGTTCGGAATCATTTATTGAGTGAATTGAAAATTTACTGATTAAATGATTGTACTAGTAGTAGTGTAATGTGTTGGATCCCGGTTTTCTACACGCCCAAACGCAGCGGAAGTTTAAACATTTTATTTTATTTTGACTAATCAAAATATGTTTGGACGCTCGTATGATTTTCATAATCAAACATACATAGGATGTTAAAGATTATACCTTTGTGAATTAAATCACTTGGCTCCAACTATTCCGGGGTTAGCGGAGATAGCTCTTCGTGAATCCATACGAACGTTCTTCGATCTACTTCGAATTAGGTCCACGACTAGATGGTTTATTCCTCTTCCAATTTGCACTAGAAAATTGGAAGATATTTTACGTTGAGATAAAAACCAGAGACGGCTCAAACTTTTCTTCAAAAGAAAGTGGCCGAAATTCTTTGATAGGAGAGGGGAGAGTTTTCGAAAATCCTTAGGAGATGGAGGCTAGGGTTTTCAAAAATTATGAATGAATTAAATTAAACTCTAAGCCTAATATACATATATATAAGCTTAGGGCCCATTAACTTAATTAAATACTTAATGGGCTTAATCAATTAATTATTCTAGTCCACCTAGTTTAATTAATTAATTAATCTTTTAAAGTCCAATTAAGATCCTTAATAATATGTATGTTGATCTTGTACTCCTACAAGCTCATTATACATATACCCATTACATTTAATTTAATTCCTTTATAAATTCAACATTTGAATTTAATATTTAAATTATAAATTCAACTCCTTGAATTTATCACCTCCAAAATTTAATATTTAATAAACTCAACTTTTGAGCTTAATAAATTAAATCCTCAAATTTTATAAATTCAACTCCTTGAATTTATTCTCTCCAAATTTCATAAATTCAACTTCTTGAATTTACTATCTTATAAATTCAACTCCTTGAATTTATTTTCTCAAAATTTAATTATCATAAATTCAACTCCTTGAATTTACTATATCATAATATAAATTCAACTCCTTGAATTTATTCTCTCAACGGAAATAAACGATCCAGTGCTTGTGTGACCCTCAATGGTTCAGGGATACAGCTAGCCGTGGGTTCACAACTCTTTGTGATTCAGGACATAATCCTTTATTCGGGCTTACCCTAGTTAGCCCCATTCTTTTCATCAACACCTTGATTAAGAATGTCAGAACTCATTTCTGATTGCACCCATTGGATCATGGTAAGAGCGTCTAGTAGCATCGCCCCATGATCCCCTAGGTATCACTGATAGTGCCTGCAAGAACCAGTCGATTACGATTAACGTACAGTACGGTCCCTTCATCTCATATATCCCGATCGAATCTGCAACCATTGGTTCATCGAGGGTTGCATATTAATTCGATAACTATGTGATAACTATAATAGTGGCATCGCGTGTACTATTTGGAGAACTCCTTCTCCAACGTACATCTCGTACTCTGGCCAGAGATTCCATGCACTATTATTTCATTAGATCACATAGGATATCCACACCCGTAGGTGAGCGGTGAATCCCCGACTACAATGCACTGGCTCCTATATGTGTCGCAACTGTACCCAACCTCGCCACATGATGACTCTCCTGGAGCCGGTAAACGAGTCAAAGCACAGCCCTAGCATATAGAGCCTCAGTGTTGTCCCGGGTCGTAAGGACTAATGGTGTACAATCATAACCACGAACTTATCCTCTCGATGAATGATAACCACTTGGAAAGTCCGAGGGAGGGTTGTTCGGTATAATCATCATATGACTACCCATCTGTATGTTTGGACATCTCTATGCCCTTACCAAGAAACGCAGTACACAACGTCACAGATGCTAGTCTCGAGCTGAAGCGACCTTTATCCATGTTTTAGGCGGCTGTATTGACTAGGAACGAATTTAGAATATGCAGTGTTTACAAATGAGTTTCAACATCGAATTACGATTCATTTGTATTAAAGCATAATCAAGGACTTTATCTATGCTGCTTGCATGGGTATACAGATAAAGTATAACGAAACCATTAAAAGTTAAATAATATTAAAATAAAGATTGTTTATTTCACTTGAGTCAATAATTTCCCTAGCCAACCGTTGGCTTGCAGGGCATCTACTCTAACAATCTCCCACTTGCCCTAGAGCCAACTACCCTTAACTTTAATCTCATTGTTTCGCGATGCTTCTGAAACAATGGTCCTGGCAAGGGCTATGTAAGTGGATCAGCAACATTATCTGCAGAGGGGACTCTTTTGACTGATATGTCTCCTCTTCCCACAATCTCCCGTATGATGTGGAACTTCCTCAGTACATGTTTGGACCGCTGATGACACCTTGGTTCCTTTGCTTGCGCAATGGCACCAGTGTTGTCGCAGTACGACGGGACTGGATCAACTTCATTAGGAATAACGCCCAACACTTGGACAAAATTCCCCATCCAAACTACCTCTTTGACTGCATCAGATGCAACAATATATTCAGCTTCAGTGGTGGAATCCGCAACGGTGTCTTACTTGGAACTTTTCCAAGAGACAGCCGCACCATTAAGCATGAATACAAAGTCAGAGGTAGATTTCGAATCATCTACGTTACATTGGAAGCTAGAATCCGTGTAGCCTTCTCATTTCAATTCTCCACCCCATAGACCATAAACAAGTTCTTAGTCCTTCTCAAGTACTTAAGAATATCTTTCACGGCCTTCCAATTTATTGGACCAGGGTTCGCCTGATATCTGCTTGTAACACTCAAAGCGTAAGCAACATCAGGACGTGTCGATATCATACCATACATGATACTACCAATAGCTGACGCATATGGAATACGTGTCATCATCTCTATCTCTTCATCAGTTTTCGGACACATAGCTTTAGATAGAGTAATACCATGACACATTGGTAAGTATCCTCTCTTGGACTCTTCCATAGAGAATCTATTTAGAATGATATCGATATAAATCGCTAGGGTTACCCCTAGCATCCTTTTGATCTATCTCTATAGATTTGTATTCTCAATACATAGGATGCTTCACCCATGTCTTTCATGGAGAATTTACTTGCTAACCATACTTTAGTTGATTGCAGTAATCCTACATCATTCCCAATGAGCAGGATATCATCAACATAAAGTACTAGGAATGTCACTGCACTCCCACTAACTTTCTTGTACACACACGGTTCCTCAGGATTCTAAGCAAAACCAAACTCTTTGATAGTGCTATCAAATCTGAGGTTCCAACTCCTTGACTCCTGCTTGAGACCATATATTGATCTCTGAAGTTTGCATACCTTATGCTCACTTCCTACTGATGTGTGTCCCTCAGGTTGAGACATATAAATTTCCTCTTTGATGTCTTCATTGAGGAACGCAATCTTTACATCCATTTGCCATATCTCATAGTCATACCATGATGCTATGGCTAGTAGCAATCTAATGGACTTAAACATAGCAACTGGTGAAAAGGTTTCTCATAGACAACTCCTTGTCTTTGAGTATAACCTTTTCCAAGCAGTCTTACGTTGAAGGTCACTACCTTCCCATTCGCCCCAAGCTTTCTTTTGTAGATCCATTTGCACCCTATAGGAACGATTTCATCAGGTTGATCTACCAACGTCCAGACTTGGTTTGAATACATAGAGTCCATTTTCGACTGGATGGTTTCAAGCCATTTGGTTGAATCAGTATCAGATATTGCTTGCTTAAAGTTCATTGGATCATATCCAACACAAGACTCATCATGGTCTTGTTCATGAAGAAGCGTATATCTAGCAGGTGGTCTAATAACCCTATCAGACCTCCTAGGAGCTTGTACTTCAACTACTGGTTGTTGGAGATTAGGTTCAACTACTATAGTTGAGGGAGTATCTTGAATTTCTTCAAGTTCTATCATCTTGCCTTTTTCTATCTAATAGAAATTCCTTTTCCAAAAAGGTGGCATTTCTTGAAACAAACATTTTGCTTCATTGGGATGATAGAAATAATATCCAACAGAATTCTTTGGATATCCTACAAAGTAGCACAAAGTGGATCTACTATCCAATTTGTCTCCCACTGTCTGCTTCACGTAAGCAGGACATCCCCATATTCTTATGTAAGAATATTTGGGAGGTTTTTCATCCATATCTCATATGGTGTTTTATCCACTGCCTTAGTATAAACATTATTCAACAACATTGCCGCAGTTTCAAGCGCAAAGCCCCAAAACAATGTAGGCAATTCAGTGAATCTCATCATTGATCGAACCATGTCCAACAAGGTTCGCTTACAATGTTCAGAAACACCATTCAATTGTGGTATTGCTGGTGGAGTCCACTGTGAGAATCACATTCTCTTTTAGATAACCCAAAAATTCAGCACTCAAGTATTCTCCACTTCGATCAGATCGAAATGCCTTAATACTTCTTTCTAGCTGGTTTTCTACTTCAGATCTGAATTCTTTGAACCTTTCAAATGTTTCAAATTTGTGTTTCATCATATAAACATACCAATACCTCGAATGATCATCAGTAAAGGTAATGAAGTAGGATTGCCCATATTTTGTGCTAACACTTAGCGGGCCACAAACGTCTGTGTGGATCAAATCCAGTAGACCATGCGCACGTTCCACGTTTCCATCGAATGGAGTCTTTGTCATTTTTTCTTTTTAGACAGTATTTACAAGAAAGTAGAGAATTTATGTCTGACAAGTCAAACATGCCTTCTCCCACTAGTTTGTGCATCCTTCTTTGGGAAATGTGACATAGTCTAGCGTGCCATATTTGTGCGAGATTTGGATCATCTAACTTTCCTTTGTTTGTTGTTGAATTCATGTTTACTTGGACATTCACTTATCATTTCCAAAACATTTCTGGCACATATAATTTCTTATGTCTGGACTTCATGCAGTGAAATGAATATGTTCTAACTTATCGGGCTTTGTAGGCCTTTTAAGTGTCTTTCAGAGTTTGCCTCTTATTGGGATTTTTTTCCTTGGGAGGGGCAGAACATTTCTTTCCCTTACCTTGTGGGCCATTTTCGTCTGACGAGAGGGCCATAAGAAAAACAACAATTCCATGTTTTATGGTGATCTCATAAGTTATAAGCATATTGACTAGCTCTTCAAGGCTATCAAATATCTTATTATTAAACTTGAAGTTCACCATAACCCCGTCAAATGAGGAAGAGAAAGATAACAAATTCATGTTACCTAGTAACTCGTTAGGAATCACATATTCCAGGCCCACCACATCCTCAATAAGCCCAGTCATACGTACACTATGCTCATGGGCCAAAGCCCCATCTTGCATACGTGTAGTCATGAGCTCCTTGAAATTGATGTGCATCACTGTACGAGTTTCATGTACCATGCAACTCTTGCATGTTTATTCGAATGTCAGCAACATTCAACATATCCTCAAACTGTCCCTACAGTTAATTTGACATAGAACCGAGCACATCACACTTTAGCTTTGCACACTATGGTCCTACCATCTTGCATGTTTTGTCAGTTCAACAAAACTGACATTAGTGTGTATCTCATTTTCTCCGAATTCAGAACAATTTCCCAACCAGTCTTGAAAATTAGATTCGGTTAGCTAGTTAATAACAGAAATGTATTACGTGACGAAATTGAAAATATACTGATATGGAAACAGAATAATGGTTGCTGATTATTTTAAAATAATTTTAAGATATAAAATATGGATTTTTATTTTATAAATCTCCCTCCCACTATTTTGACATTTCCACCACCCTCTGATGAAAAAGGGAAATCGTATTTCCTTAGTGGGCACGTAGAGTCCAATTAGCCAATTATAATCCCGAATAATATCAGCCAATTATAATTTCTAAAAGGTAGAATCCAATTGCATCCCTATGCAACCTCCGCGTGTTTTGCCTCACGTTTAATAAGGACCCAATAATATGACGCCGTTTATTTTCGCGTGTCAAACCGACCCATCAATATTGAATTGTAGTAGACGGTCGCCATGAGTTCCCCCAATAATATGAGCCGAAGTCATGGGAGTTCCACTCAATTCACATCATATGTCCGGTGGAAGTCACAGCTTTCCGGCGTACATGCCTCCCCAATAATATGAGCCAGACAATGTCCGGGGGTAGCGATCAACATGCAACCACGGTTGATGGAAGGCAAGAAAAAATTAAACTCTTTTAATTTTTACTTTTCTGGTTTGATATAAATTTTGAATCATATTCAAAATGAGGGATTTTAATTTAAAAATTGTCTCATCATTTTAATTTAAAAATTGCGTGCCACGAGTTTGTATGTTTGCCGGATTCATGCAACTATATTATCTAATAATATACATACATGCATACTACTATATATCATGTATATCATAATATGACATTCAACAATAAATAAGGATGATCGATCGCCAACACTATTAGATCCATGTGAGCCAAACATGGATCCAGGTCCAAAACCTAGGTGAATGCAGGGATGCAAATGCAACTTATTACAAAAGCTTCCAATATTTTACATGTCTTCATCTTCATCATCGGTCCCACCATCTTCCAGTCTTGATCTCCCACTATTTTAATAATTACATTTAAATAGCCATGGCACATAAGGGATACATCTCATGGGGGTGGGAACGGGCCATAAACCAGGCCCACTTTAATAATATCAAATATTAAAAATGAATAAAACAGTAAAATATCCTAACATACACCTAACACATTGGTCAAGGCTCTCGATCATCCTTCATGCATTTAATATCAAATATTAACATCAATTTAATTAATTGATAAACCATATATCTAATAATTTATCACTAACCACCACAATTATTAAAGGATTTAATAAATTAAATAAACTCTTTTATTTAATTTCTAATTAAATCAAAAATAATTGATTTCTTGTAAAAACTCATTTTTACCATAAATAATTAAAATCATATTCTAATTATTTATTTTACAAGAAAATTATAAATTTTCAAAAAATTAATTTTTCAAAATAAAAATTGAACCAATTTTCAAAAATATCAATTTTACCCAAAATTTTGAAAAATCAGAAAATTGCACCCTAGGCCCAAACAATTCAAGCCCATTATTCAGCGCGCTTCCCGAGACGCTCCCGGGCAGCCGCCCGCCCGTTCGGGCAGCGGCAGCGGCCCTGCGCAGGCGTCGGACGCCTGCGCTAGCCCGGTGCGCACAGCCGTCCGATGCTTGCGCTAGCGCTGTGCGCGCAGGCGTCCGGCGCCTGCGCGCGCGCGGTGCCGCAGGCGTCCGACGCCTGCGCGCTGCCGTGCTCGGCCCTGCGCGCACGGACTGCCCGGAACAGTTCCGGGCAGATTTAATTTTTTATTTTTTTTTTATTTCGAAAATAAGGAAAAATAAATTTTCGCGGTGCATCAATTTTCTGAAAAATTTTCTTGTGTGGTAAGAAATAAATTATTCAATATCAAACCATACGATTTAGAAAAACCTGGCTCTGATACCACTGTTGGATCCCGGTTATCTACACGTCCAAACGCAGCGGAAGTTTAAAAATTTTATTTTATTTTGACAATCAAAATATGTTTGGACGCTCGTATGATTTTCATAATCAAACATACATAGGATGTTAAAGATTATACCTTTGTGAATTAAATCACTTGGCTCCAACTATTCCGGGGTTAGCGGAGATATCTCTTCGTGAATCCATACGAACGTTCTTCGATCTACTTCGAATTAGGTCCACGACTAGATGGTTTATTCCTCTTCCAATTTGCACTAGAAAATTGGAAGATATTTTACGTTGAGATAAAAGCGAGAGACGGCTCAAACTTTTCTTCAAAAGAAAGTGGCCGAAATTCTTTGATAGGAGAGGGGAGAGTTTTCGAAAATCCTTAGGAGATGGAGGCTAGGGTTTTCAAAAATTATGAATGAATTAAATTAAAATCTAAACCTAATATACATATATATAAGCTTAGGGCCCATTAACTTAATTAAATACTTAATGGGCTTAATCAATTAATTATTCTAGTCCAACTAGTTTAATTAATTAATTAATCTTTTAAAGTCCAATTAAGATCCTTAATAATATGTATGTTGATCTTGTACTTCTACAAGCTCATTATACATATACCCATTACATTTAATTTAATTCCTTTATAAATTCAACATTTGAATTTAATATTTAAATTATAAATTCAACTCCTTGAATTTATCACCTCCAAAATTTAATATTTAATAAACTCAACTTTTGAGCTTAATAAATTAAATCCTTAAATTTTATAAATTCAACTCCTTGAATTTATTCTCTCCAAATTTCATAAATTCAACTTCTTGAATTTACTATCTTATAAATTCAACTCCTTGAATTTATTTTCTCAAAATTTAATTATCATAAATTCAACTCCTTGAATTTACTATATCATAATATAAATTCAACTCCTTGAATTTATTCTCTCAACGGAAATAAACGATCCAGTGCTTGTGTGACCCTCAATGGTTCAGGGATACAGCTAGCCGTGGGTTCACAACTCTTTGTGATTCAGGACATAATCCTTTATTCGTGCTTACCCTAGTTAGCCCCATTCTTTTCATCAACACCTTGATTAAGAATGTCAGAACTCATTTCTGATTGCACCCATCGGATCATGGTAAGAGCGTCTAGTAGCATCGCCCCATGATCCCCTAGGTATCACTGATAGTGCCTGCAAGAACCAGTCGATTATGATTAACGTACAGTACGGTCCCTTCATCTCATATATCCCGATCGAATCTGCAACCATTGGTTCATCGAGGGTTGCATATTAATTCGATAACTATGTGATAACTATAATAGTGGCATCGCGTGTACTATTTGGAGAACTCCTTCTCCAACGTACATCTCGTAATCTGGCCAGAGATTCCATGCACTATTATTTCATTAGATCACATAGGATATCCACACCCGTAGGTGAGCGGTGAATCCCCGACTACAATGTACTGGCTCCTATATGTGTCGCAACTGTACCCAACCTCGCCACATGATGACTCTCCTGGAGCCGGTAAACGAGTCAAAGCACAGCCCTAGCATATAGAGCCTCAGTGTTGTCCCGGGTCGTAAGGACTAATGGTGTACAATCATAACCACGAACTTATCCTCTCGATGAATGATAACCACTTGGAAAGTCCGAGGGAGGGTTGTTCGGTATAATCATCATATGACTACCCATCTGTATGTTTGGACATCTCTATGCCCTTACCAAGAAACGCAGTACACAACATCACAGATGCTAGTCTCGAGCTCAAGCGACCTTTATCCATGTTTTAGGCGGCTGAATTGACTAGGAACGAATTTAGAATATGCAGTGTTTACAAATGAGTTTCAACATCGAATTACGATTCATTTGTATTAAAGCATAATCAAGGACTTTATCTGAAGAACCTAAAGGGGGTGAATAGGTTCTTTAAGGCCCTTTATCGTTTTTAAAACGAGTTTGCAAAAATTGCAAGCGGAAGACTTGAGGGACAATCACAAATAAAAATCAATGCGTAAAGTAAATGCGTAAAATAAATGCGTAGTAAAGTAAATGCGTAAAGTAAAGAGGGATAGAGATGTTTATGGAAGTTCGACGAAGAATCGTCTACGTCTCCCCTTCTCGATGAGGATCGAGGTATCACTATGGCGACTTGGCTTTAGGAGCTCCAAGCTATGTAAATAGTCGCCGATTTGTGTCTATTAGCGACGGTTATCTATAAACCGTCGCCGATTTCATCGGCGACGGTTGTAGTTAGCCGTCGCTAAATGTGGCCTGAAGCAATTCATTTTCCACTGCATCGGCGACGGTTTGCGATAACCGTCGCTAAACGTGCAATTTTTCCGCAGCATCGGCGACGGTTTTAGATAACCGTCGCTAAATGTGGCCTTAAATCGAAATTCGAACTCATTTTTGGCAGCGTGCTAATAATATGCACGCCGTAAATAATACTATTAACGTCGTGCGATTAATGTACACCATTAATGTCTGAATACGATTTATTTTTAACAGCACACATAAACTTGCACGTCGTTAATAATATTATTAACGGCGTGCGTTTATTGTGTGCTGTCGTTTATATAATTTATTAACAGCACACAAAAAGGCATGCTGCAAATATCACTATCCGCAGCGTGCGTTTAATGCACGCCGTCCATAGTAATAACTGCAGCGTGCTTTTAATGCACGCTGTTAATAGTATCAAGTTACTATCCGCAGCGGGCTTTATATGCACGCCGCCGATAGTACTATCCGCAGCGTTCGTTTAAAGCACGCCGTTAATAGTATCAAGTGCAACACTATTAACGGCGCACAGGTGGGTGCACGCCGTGAAAAATAGTATTCGCAGCGTGCTTTTAATACACGCTGTTGATGACGTGCTGCGGAAAGTCGTTTTTCTTGTAGTGTATAGCTTTTACAACCACGCCTCGATGCGTCTACTTGGCCTTGAGGGCTCCAAGGATAGCCACGAACTTTACAACCCACTCGAGAGTATTACTTTCACTCTTTTTCTACAACTCTTTTGATATTACAACTCTTTTAATCAACGCACACAAGAGATAGTAGAAAGCTTTGTAAGAGACAAGAGAGAATGGAGTGGGATGATTGAGAATGCATCCTCAAAGGCCTATTTATACTAGTCTTGGACGCCAAGGTTCGGATCTTCTGTTTATACTTCGGAACGTCCGATGTGATTGAAATCAATTTGCGTAATTCTGGAATGACTTCGGATCTTCCGTTCTTGACTTCGTAGGGTCCGAACATATGCTTCGGAGGGACCGATCAAACTTCGTTTCTTCTGAACAGTTCTTTTAGACAGTGTATGAACAACTTCGGAAGCTCCGAACTCCAGTTCGTACCATCCGAACATTCCCGCGTTTCCGGAGATTTGAAATCTTCAACACTTCGTAGCTTCCGATCATGTCCATCGTAGCGTCCGAAATCTACTCAATCAACAGTCAGATCAATTTGTCTCCGGATTGAAGTGATTTGATTGCTTGTGTTCGGAACGTCCGATCCAGTCTTCGGAACGTCCGAACTTGCTCCTCGCAGCTTCCGAACAGCTTCTATTTTGCTTCTGATTGGCACAATTTCGGAACGTCCGAACCAAATTTCGAACGTAACCTTGTTCTTAATTTCCTGCATGCCTCAATATAAAACATTAGTACATTTTTAATCCAAGTTTTGGTATCATCAAAACAAAAACTTTGGGATATGTTACAGCATTAAAAACATTAATCTCATCCTCGAGATTTGTATGCGTTTAAGGCGTAACAATCTCCCCCTTTTTGATGATCACAAAACTTGGTTAAAAATTGAGAAACAATAATCAACATAATCTAATGGTTATTAAATAACTCCCCCTTAATCAAATAACAAGTCTAAGAGGTTGAATTAATAGCAATTTTAACCAAATAAATTCTCCCCCTTTTGCGATAATCAAAAAGACATAAGCATAAAGAGAGACAAATAAACAGGTAAAATATCCACTAATAAATGCAAGTCTTTTATACAATGATGCATAAAGATAAAATAAACAAAAATAACAAAAACATAAGCTAAGAATCCGCATCCTCGAACGATCCGAACACGTTCGGTGGATCCGAAGTGAAACGAAGCATCCGAATAAGGAACGGTGATTCCGAAGTAGCCAAGATGAGGAACACCTAAAATTTAAAATATTTAACACATAAATGAATGTTGAGCCATAATTATGGATAAATACAATTAATTTGTATTATCCGACATTATAATGCTCACATTAATAATACTCCCCCTCAATTTAACAAATATGTACGAGAGTATTTGTCCAATGTTTACAACTCAATCATGCCAAGTTCACCACGCAAACGAGTAAAAGTAGATTCATCTAGTGGTTTTGTAAAAATATCAGCAATTTGATTCTTGGTGTCAACATAGTGAAGTTCAACATCATTTTGCTCAATGTGATCACGAATAAAATGATGTCGAATGTCAATATGTTTTGTACGAGAATGTTGAACTGGATTCTTTGTTAGACATATGGTGCTTGTATTATCACAAAAGATTGGAATTTTTGAAAAAGTAACACCATAGTCGAGTAATTGATACTTCATCCAAAGAATTTGTGCACAACAACTACCGGCAGCCATATACTCGACCTCGGTCGTTGAAAGTGCAACACAGTTTTGCTTTTTAGAAAACCATGACACCAAGCAATTTCCCAAAAAGAAACAAGTACCACTAGTGCTCTTTCTATCCACCTTATATCCTCCAAAGTCGGCATCACAGTAAGCTTTTAAATCGAAAAATGAGTTCTTAGAATACCATAATCCGAGATTTGGAGTATTTGAAAGATATTTGAAAATGCGTTTTAAGGCGAATAAGTGTGATTCCTTTGGACATGATTGAAATCGTGCACACAAGCAAACACTAAACATAATGTCAGGTCTACTAGCAGTCGCATAGAGTAGGGAGCCAATCATGCTACGAAATAACTTTTGGTCAACAGGTTTACCTCCCTCATCTTTGTCGAGTCTGACTGTCGTGCTCATAGGTGTGGATGAGGCTTTGGAAGACTCCATCCTAAACTTTTTGAGCATCTCCTTGATGTACTTCCCTTGGTTGACAAAGAAACCATCCTTGCATTGCTTGATTTGGAGACCAAGGAAGTAGTTGAGCTCGTCCATCATGCTCATCTCAAAGTGATCCTGCATAAGCTTAGAAAAATCTCTACACAAGTGTTCATTAGTAGCACCAAAAATAATATCATCTACATATATTTGTACTATCAGCAAATCATTATCTTTAGTCAAGGTAAACAAGGTAATATCAACTTTACCCCTACAAAAACCATTAGACAGCAAGAAAGTAGACAATTTCTCATACCAAGCTCTAGGAGCTTGTTTCAAACCATACAAAGCCTTATCAAGTTTATACACATAATCAGATAAGTGCACATCTTCAAAACCAACAGGTTGCTCAACATACACTTCTTCTTTCAAATCACCATTAAGAAAAGCACTTTTAACATCCATTTGAAACAATTTAAAGTCTCTAGAGCAAGCAAAAGCAAGTAGCATGCGAATGGATTCTAGTCTAGCAACAGGGGCATAAGTCTCATCATAATCAATTCCCTCTTCTTGACTATATCCTTTAGCTACTAGCCTAGCTTTATTTCTAGTGATTGTACCATGCTCATCTAACTTGTTCCTAAATACCCATTTAGTTCCTATGACAGGTCTATCAGTGGGTCTAGGTACAAGATTCCAAACTTTATTCCTTCTAAATTCATTTAGTTCATCTTGCATAGCAATAATCCAAGAATCATCAAGTAAAGCTTCTTCTATGTTCTTAGGCTCTATGTGAGAAAGAAAAGCAAGATAATTGCACATATTAGAGGAGCGAGTAGATACTCCCTTCGATGGGCTACCAATGATGAGGTCCATGGGATGATCCTTGTGCGTAGTCCACTCCTTCGGAAGAGGTGCGTCCTCTTGATCTTTAGGAACATCATCTAGGCTTGTGGACTCCAACTCTTCGCCAAGGATATCTATATCATCATCATCAGAAACAACAGGTCTAGGCAAGCAAGGGTTAGTTTCATCAAATATGACATGAATAGATTCTTCAACTAGTAAAGTGCGTTTATTAAAGACTCTATATGCTTTGCTAGAAGTAGAGTAACCAAGAAAGATACCTTTGTCCGATTTAGCATCGAACTTACCCAGGTTGTCCTTACCATTGTTGTGGATGAAGCATTTTGATCCAAAAGCGCGGAAGTAAGAAATGTTAGGCTTTCTCCCTCTCCATAGTTCGTATGGAGTTTTCTTGAGAATTGGCCTTATTGATACGGGATTGATGATGTAACAAGCAGAACTCATCGCTTCAGCCCAAAAATATTTTGGTAGAGAATGCTCACATAGCATGGTCCTTGCAATCTCTACTAGGGTCCTATTCTTCCTCTCAACGACACCGTTTTGTTGAGGAGTTCTAGGACAAGAAAAGTTGTGACCAATGCCTTTGCTTTGACAAAAAATTGAAAAATTTTCATTTTGAAATTCCGTTCCGTGGTCACTACGGATTTGTTTGATCAAAAGATTTTTCTCATTTTCAACCTTTTTGACAAAAATTTTGAAATGATCAAAGGCATCACTTTTGTGGGCTAAAAACAATGTCCAAGTAAAACGTGAAAAATCATCCACAATGACAAAAGCATAGGATTTACCTCCTAGACTAGTTGTCCTCGAGGAACCACATAAATCTAGGTGAAGTAATTCAAGGGGCATAGAAGTGGATACAAAATTTTTATTTTTGAAAGATTCCTTTGTGTGTTTACCAAGTTGACAAGCATCACAAAAAGAATCTAATTTTAAATTCAGCTTTGGCATTCCGGAAACTAGGTCAAGTTTTTAAAGTTTTTCTATGGTGCTCATCCCAACATGACCAAGTCTTCTATGCCAAAGAATGTTGTCATCAACATTTAATGTTACAAGGCTTTTTATTTTTGAAAAAGATGAAATCTTTAAATCGACCTTGTAAACATTTTCACTTCTATAACCTTTGAAACTAATGGATTTGTCAGTTGTGAGTGATACAGTGCAATCGTGTGGTGTGAATTTGACTTCATAACCCCTATCGCACAATTGACTAATGCTTAGGAGGTTATGTTTAAGTTCTTTCACAAGAAGTACATCATCAATAATAGTAGAGTTAGATATACCTATTGAGCCGATGCCTTCTATGATCCCTTTGCTGTTGTCTCCAAAGGTCACCGATCCCTTTTCTTTTGGTCGAATGGATTGTAGCAGCTTCTTTTCTCCCGTCATGTGTCGAGAGAATCCACTGTCAAGATACCAAGTGCTCGATAACTTGTCTCCCCTTTGTCCCTATAAGATTGAGATACAATTTGATAGTTGGTACCCGTTTCTTTGGGTCCTTTGAGGTTAGTAGTAGTTGGGGATTTGGGGATCCATTTCCAATAACTATTCTTATTGTGTTGGTGTCTAAGTTTCTTGCATTTAGGTCTTATGTGGCCTATCTTACAACAGTAAGTGCATGTTGGTGGTGTTCTTAGTTTTGCCTTTGCGATAAGACTAGCGAAGTTGACTGATTTCTTTTCATATCCTAGACCTCCTTTGTCGAAGTTACACCTTTGCATGCTCAAGAGGTTTTCTAGTTTACCGCTACTCACATTGAACTTGTTGAAGGCTTTCTCTAAGTCTCTTAGGTTTGTCTTGAGCTTAGTGTTGTCATGCATCCTAGCTTCTAGTTCAGTTTTAAGTTGCTTATTCTCATTTCTAAGTGACTTAGCCTTATTGTACATACTAGTGTAAGCGGAGAGTAATTCATCGTAAGAGGGTACCTCGTCGTCATCCGAGTCGGTCAGATGATCTTCCTTTGCCATGAAGCATAGGGTAGACTCCTCTTCGTTGTCGCTGTCGCTCCACGTGGCTAGAAGGGCCTTCTTCTTGTCTTTGCCGGCCTTCTTCTTGGAGGGACACTTGTTTGCATAGTGACCCTTTTGTTGACAGTTGTAGCAGGTCACTTCCTTCTCAATCTTTTTGTCCTTCTTGTTGAAGTTGGAACTCCGCATGAATCTTTTGAACTTTCTAGTGAGGAGTGCCATTTCTTCATCGTCGCTATCTTCAAGTTGACTGGTCAAGGTGATCCCTTTCGCCTTTACTTTGTCGTCATCTTTCTTTGTCTCCTTCCGGGTAGATACTTCAAGTTCATGGGTCTTTAGGGTCCCATGAAGTTGATCAAGGTCGTAGGATGCCGCATCTCCCTTGTTGGATTCAATGATAGCCGTGCGCTTTGCATCCCATTCCGCCGGTAGTGCTCGAAGGGCTCTCCTCCACACTTGTTTAGTTGGGTAGTTCTCACCAAGTTGGGCAAGCTCATTGATGATTTGGGTGAGCCGCCGTAACATGGTATCGATATCCTCCTTGGGTTCCATCTCAAAGGTCTCGTACTTGAGTTGGAGAAGATCTATCTTCGTTTCTTTGACTTGATTGGTTCCCTCGTGGCAAATCTCCAATTTGTCCCAAATCTCTTTGGCGGAGGTGCAAGCCGAGATTCGGTTGTATTCATTCATATCTAGGGAACAATGAAGAATATTCATAGCTTTAGCATTTTGAGAGATAAGTTTCATATCGTCCTTGGTGAGGTCATCCATTCCCTTAGGAATTTCCTTATCATCCACCGTTTTCATGGGGATATAGGGACCTTTCACCGTTATTTTCCAAAGGTCGTAATCGACGGATTGGATGTATAGAGATATTCTATTCTTCCAATATCCGTAATTGGTACCATTGAAAAGAGGGGGACGATTTGTGGATTGTCCTTGGGCATACTCGCTTGCTAGATTGGCCATTTTAAAAGATTTTGAAAAACTAGGCTCTGATACCACTTGAAGAACCTAAAGGGGGGGTGAATAGGTTCTTTAAGGCCCTTTAGCGTTTTTAAAACGAGTTTGCAAAAATTGCAAGCGGAAGACTTGAGGGACAATCACAAATAAAAATGAATGCGTAAAGTAAGTGTGTAAAATAAATGCGTAGTAAAGTAAATGCGTAAAGTAAAGAGGGATAGAGATGTTTATGGAAGTTCGACGAAGAATCGTCTACGTCTCCCCTTCTCGATGAGGATCGAGGTATCACTATGACGACTTGGCTTTAGGAGCTCCAAGCTAGCTTTTACAACCACGCCTCGATGCGTCTAATTGGCCTTGAGGGCTCCAAGGATAGCCACGAACTTTACAACCCACTCGAGAGTATTACTTTCACTCTTTTTCTACAACGCTTTTGATATTACAACTCTTTTAATCAACGCACACAAGAGATAGTAGAAAGCTTTGTAAGAGACAAGAGAGAATGGAGTGGGATGATTGAGAATGCATCCTCAAAGGCCTATTTATACTAGTCTTGGACGCCAAGGTTCGGATCTTCTGTTTATACTTCGGAACGTCCGATGTGATTGAAATCAATTTGCGTAATTCTGGAATGACTTCGGATCTTCCGTTCTTGACTTCGTAGGGTCCGAACATATGCTTCGGAGGGACCGATCAAACTTCGTTTCTTCTGAACAGTTCTTTTAGACAGTGTATGAACAACTTCGGAAGGTCCGAACTCCAGTTCGTACCGTCCGAACATTCCCGCGTTTCCGGAGATTTGAAATCTTTAACACTTCGTAGCTTCCGATCATGTCCATCGTAGCGTCCGAAATCTACTCAATCAACAGTCAGATCAATTTGTCTCCGGATTGAAGTGATTTGATTGCTTGTGTTCGGAACGTCCGATCCAGTCTTCGGAACGTCCGAACTTTCTCCTCGCAGCTTCCGAACAGCTTCTATTTTGCTTCTGATTGGCACAATTTCGGAACGTCCGAACCAAATTTCGGATCTTCCGAACGTAACCTTGTTCTTAATTTCCTGCATGCCTCAATATAAAACATTAGTACATTTTTAATCCAAGTTTTGGTATCATCAAAACAAAAACTTTGGGATATGTTACAGCATTAAAAACATTAATCTCATCCTCGAGATTTGTATGCGTTTAAGGCGTAACATTATCTATGCTGCTTGCATGGGTATACAGATAAAGTATAACGAAACCATTAAAAGTTAAATTATATTAAAATAAAGATTGTTTATTTCACTTGAGTCAATAAATTCCCTAGCCAACCGTTGGCTTGCAGGGCATCTACTCTAACATAATGCCCGAGAAATTATCACGGTTAATCAAGGATTATTGATTTATAATTTAACAGTGATTACGAAAGGGTCAACTGAGACACGATTTAAGATAATGTGTGGCCATTTATTTTGAATTTCAGAGTGTGTTGCCGAAGCAACACCGCACCTGCGGCCTTGCATCTACCGCACCCGCGGTGGATGGACAGAAACTTGGTCAGTTTGATCGAAGGGTGACCGCACCCGCGGTGCAAGCATTACCGCACCCGCGGTGACATAACCGCACCCGCGGTCTCGACATGTACCGCACCCGCGGTCGTGCAATTTCAGACTGGATAAGAATGCCGAAGCATGAGCGCACCCGTGGTCTCGACATGTACCGCACCCGCGGTCGTGCAATTTCAGACTGGATAAGAATGCCGAAGCATAAGCGCACCCGCGGTGCAAGATAGAGCGCACCCGCGGTGTGACGTGCAGCATGGAAAATGAGACACGTTTCTTGCATGCAATTTTGATATATATATGTAACAATTGCTCGAAATCAGAATCAGAACGAGGAGGAAATCGAGAAGAAGGCTTCCGAGAAAGAAAGAAAATCCTTACGCCTTTTGCGAGAAATCCGTCCGTCTGATTTTGAATCCGACTTCGGTATCGAGTTCCTAGCAACGTAGGCTACTACAGGACGTAAGTTTTACTACGTTTTGACATGTCTTGAAATTATGATGTTGTTAGAATTGAATACACGTCATATATGTTGTTCTTGACATGTTAGACAGCGTAGAATCGAAGTCAGATTAAGAAACGGACTGAATATGAACTTGTTATGATTTTCAGAATGAGATTGAATAAGAATTGATATCCAGATTGAGTGATTATCGATTATGAGATGTTAGAATCGATATCTGCCTGATATGGTATTGCTGGATATTGAGATTATGATGTTATGCCGTTGAAACAGAATTTGATTGGATTCTGATTATATCCAGTATTGATTGAATGGTGTATTGATATTGTACCCTCGATATTGTGATTGTCAGATTGAGTATTGACAGGCTTTGAGTTCGAGACTTCGACAGGGTCAGAGTATCAGAGAGAAATGTATAAATTAATGTTGTGTTGGGATTGCACAACTCGAGGAAGGTTTGACTCGAGTTTCCCTAAATCACATACTTAGTTTATTACATTGATTCTTGTAATTGATGAGATTGATGATTGTAGTCTATTGATTTATAGCCACTGCATGTAATGACTGCTGATTCGCTAGTCATTGATTGAGTTGCGTAGATACTGACTGTATGTATTGATTACTGAGTCGTTGAGTCATAGGCTGATTCGCCTAGTCACCGGCTGATTCGTCAGGTTATTGACTGATTCGTCTTATTATAGGCTGATTCGCCTAGTCACCGGCTGATTCGTCTGGTGATTGACTGATTCGTCTAAACTTAAGCTGATTCGCTTAAATACAGGCTGAGTTGTCTGATTATTGGCTGATTCGCCTAATTACCTGCTGATTCGTCGGGTTATTGACTGAGTCGTCAATTCTGTGGCTGATTTGCCCAGACACTGGAGATATTAATTATATCGATGCCGTTTAGGGATTGATTCATTCCTATCGACTGAGATTCGATATAATTACCTATATCCAGACATCGGGATCCCTAGGTTAGAGTGAGTCGAGTCTGAGACGACGCGTCAGTGGAGTCGAGTCTGAGACGACGCGTCGGTTGAGTTGAGTCTGATATGACATGTTGATTTACATGGTTTATATCATTCATGATTATTGAATGTTTGATATGGATTTATGTTTCTGATTTGAGACATGTTATGAATAATACTTATATGCTTTCGTATATGCTTTTATATGATTGCATGTGTATATTGTTTATACTGGGATATTTATATCTCACCGAGTTATCCGGCTGTTGTCTTGTTTGTATGTGTGCATGACGACAGGTGGGGCTGGATCAGGGTCAAGAAGAGGATGAGAGAAGATTAGATAGCGTGGAGATCCAGGCTTCGAAGCAACATAGGATTCACCACAGATTTGTAGTTGAACCTAGTTGAATTCTTGTAGATAACGCAAGATTTGTATGTTCATGTTTAATATGTAATTTGAGTAAATTACATTACGTTTCCGCTTTGTATTATAAAAAAAAAAAATTTAGACCCTGTTTTATGATTGATTAATTAGTCTCAATAATGATTAAGAACTTGATTAGCGTCCGGGTCCCCACAAGTAGTGACTACTAAAATGTACAAATTCTCATACATATTCTAGAGGAGTCTAGAGTTAAATTAATATATGAGTTAATTATATAAATTAAATAATGGTTATTTAATTTAATTAATAAATATATATATACATTTTATATGGTAATATAAAATATATGTATATATGGTATTAATATATCATGAATCATCAAAAATTGATAAATTTGTTATATATTAATAATATGATAATTTAATGAAAATATAGAGTTTTTGTGGGAGATAGACTCTCATTTTATAAATATACTATAAGAGGGGCATTATTAAAAAGAGATTTTTTCCTTAAAAACAAAAATTCCTTACCTTTCCTGGAAGCAAATCCACGGCCAAGTTGAGAAAAAGCAAATCAAAATCATGCAATTATTTTGGTTAATGATTTGATTAGCTTATATAATAATTGATTATGAATCAATTAATTTCCACAACCACAAATCGGTCTCTCGGCCACTTTGAAAAAGAGGGTTCGGCCCTTTGGAAAAGTGGAGGAAAAATTGGCCGCAAGTTTCTTCTTTGTGACATACCTTGTCGACGCTACACCGTCACCGGATTTTGAAATTCGGAGTGTGCAATCTCAACGCACAAATCTCTTGCGATTTCTAGTACAATCCAAGCGAGGAACAAAGTTTTCGATCGGGGACCTAATTAGGCGATAAAATCTGAAGAGCAATTCGTAGGGATTTACAAGAAAAGCTATATCCGCCTAAACACCGGAATAGTTTGGATTCCAGCGCTGAGAACGCAAAGGTATAATTCTAAACGTCCCTATTAATGTTATTAAACATACGACGCCCAAGCAAAAATTTTTAAACTTCCGCTGCGTCTTGGGTGCTAGAACACGATGTCCCAACAGTGGTATCAGAGCCGGTAATTCTCAATAGTGCGTTTTAGTTAAATTGTGTTCAGTTTATTATTTCTAACCGCGTAAGAATTTTTATGAAAAACGCCCATTAAAATTATTTTGAAAAATCTGTTTTTTTTTTTAAATAATAATTTTAACTGTTCACAGGCAGCGTAAACAGTGCCTGCGGGCAGCGTGAACAGTGTCCGCAAATTACTGTTCATGGGCAGCGGGTACTGTTCACGGGCCTGAAAAGTTCGGATTCAGGGGCGATTTTCTTATTTTTTAAAATTTTGGGTTAAATTGATATTCTATAAAAATATGGACGATTTTACCCATACAATAATTTTTATAAAATCAATTTCTTACAAAATAAATAAATGAAATGTGATTTTAATTATTTATGGTATAGGTGTTTTACAAGAAATTTAATTATTTGAAATTAAATAAAAGTGTTTATGTAATTTGATAATTATGACGGTTAGTGATAATTTACGAGATAGACGATTTATTGATAATATGTGGTATTATCGGATTTATATAATATATGATATTATATGTTAAAAGGATGATCGAGAGCTATGACCAATGTTCTAGGTGTATGTTAGGATATTTTACATGTTGTAATTTTGATTATTTGATAATTAAAAGTGGACCTGGTTTATGATCCATACCCACCCCCTAAATTTATATCCCAATATGTCATGGATATTTAATGTAAATATTAGAATTAGTGGGAGATCAAGATTTGAAGACGGTGGGCCGATCCTCGGAAAGATTTTTGAAGATCGAAGATATGTAAAATATTGGAAGCTTATGTAATTTTGCATTTGCATCCCTGCATTTACCTAGGTTATGGACATGGATCCGTATGTGGCTCGTACGGATCAATTAGCTCTCGGTTATCGACCATCTTTTATTATTTATGATGTATGTGATATATTATAAATAATCAGTATGTGCGTTATTACTAATATAATGACAAGAGTTGCATGAATCCGACAAACATACGAACAATCATGGCACGAGTTTTAAAATTAACGATGAGACAAATTTTTAAAATTAAAATCCCTCATTTGGATGAGATCCAAAATTTAAATCAAGCCCATTATGTAACGTTCCGAAAATTTGAAAGTCCACGGGAACCACAAGAATACAACTTATTAAATTTTTTTGGTAGTTTATTAAATTGTTTTAAAACAGTAAATGCATGTTTATTTCATTAATTATGTGTTCAATTATTTTTATGCATTTTATACATAATTCATGCATGATAGGATTTAATTCATGAAATTCATGCCTTAGGAGTTCTAGATGCATTTCACATTCAAACGAGGATCGGAAATCGAAGAATTTTCAGGAAAATTATATTATTGCACGATTTATTTTTATAAATTAAGTTAAGGTGTTTTTAAGGGTATTTCTCAAAAATGAGATTTTATTTGGGTATTTTTATCCGCGAGATTTTATTTTTAACAGTACGCAAATTTTATCAAATCGGGGGACTTTTATTTTAAAAACATTTTCAATACAAATTATTTTACGGGAGTGCGTTAAGATCTAAGGTGTCTACTTTTAAGTTGGTCTTAATCATCTTGTTAACCTTTTAATTTAATCAATAACCTTTTAATTTAATCAATTCAGGCCCATTAACTATATGATTATTATATAATTATCACCTAAATCACTAATTAACCAAAACTTTAAAGCACACCAGCCGTCACCCTTCCCCAGCTGTACATGGTGTCGAGGGGAGGTCTTGGGGGTTTTGTTGGTTGCTGGTTTGTGCAGGAGAAGGGCCGAGAGTAGTGTGCCTTTGGGATTGGCTCCTCTTGAGCATTTGCGAATGGGGTTGAGATGTGGTGTGCATGGGAGTATAGTTGTGAGTATTATGGGTCCAGCGGGGTCTAGTAATATACTAAGAGGGAGCCATGGGTGTGTGGTTGAGAGAGAAGCTCGATCTTGTGAAGAGTAGCTCGTGAAAGGCGGTTGAGGCGAGAACCGAGTATCCTTCGGGAAATGGTGTGTGCAACAGCAAGTTTATAGGATTAGATTGGTTTAGGGAGTTCATTTAGTCCCTTGGTGAGTCATAAGGTTGGACATGTGGGGGTAGGAGAGTGAACCAAAGGTAGAGGGAGGTGGGGACATGTGTTGGTTTGTTGGTTGGTTAATGTGAGTGGTCGAGGATTTGCAATAAGGCAATAGGTTTAGCCATGAGTTATGGGACTAATTTTGAAGAGTTTAGAGGCTGTTAGAGGGTGTATTAAGTATGGTAAAAAGTTGGGAGAAATTTGGTTTAGTTTCGAGTCGATTCGGGATAAAACCGGGACTCCGGTCCAAGTTTTTAAAACAAATCGAATAAGTTGTAAAATGAGCTCGAGTTTACGTCTAGGAATGCTTTTAAAAAATGTTTTGGAATATTTAAGGATTTTGATAAGTTTCGTGTCAATTTTAGAGGTCCATGGTTTAAACGATAATTTTTGGGTTTCCAGGGGCAAAATGTTAATTTTGCACCGGGGTGAGATTTTGGCCATGGAAGCGCCCTGAGCACAAATTATGATATCTTAATCATTATGCATCATGTTCATGATTTTTATAGAACTACGATAAATACATTGCATGCTTGATTTAGAGGAAAAGTTACGCATATGCATGTTTTTATTAATTGATGAAAATGATGATATTTTTGAAGGATAAGTGTAATGCCCGAGATGTCATCATTTTTATGAGAACCCGAAAATTAAATAATTGATTTAAATTATTGAATGGCATTTTTGTGATTTTCGGATGGCATTTTCGTAATTATTTGAGGGAAATGGCATTTTCGTAATTATGGGACGTCAATGGCATTTTCGTAATTATTGGATGGCAATGGCATTTTCGTAATTATTGGATGGCAATGGCATTTTCGTAATTATTGGAGGCAATGGCATTTTCGTAATTTTGCAAGAAATTGGGCAAAAATTGAATGGATGCCACGTACGAAATCTTGCATGCAATATATATATACACACGATTCCTTATTCATTTCCTTGAGCAGAAAATCGAGAGATTGAGGAAAGTTTTACTTCTTGATCTTAGAATTCGATTTGCGAACGAACCGTCTATTCAATTTTAAATCCGACTTCAGTACTGTGTTCCTATCAACGCAGGCTACAACTGGACGTAAGTTTTATTATGTTTAGACAAGATTTGAATTTATGATATTGTCAGAATTGAATATGATTCAGATATGGTGTTTCTGCTACCGTGGACATTATAGAATTGAAGTCAGATTAAAGAACAGACCGTTTCTATAATTGTCATGATTTTTGAAAGATATTGACTGAGATTTTGATATCAGAATTGTGTATTACTGATTTTGAATATACCGATATTCAGATTATGAGTTCCAGTATTATATTTGTGATATTCAGATTGACGGGGTTATTCAGACTGTAATATTATACCGTCGAAACATCAGTTGAGTTAGATTGATCAGATTCAGATATGATTTTGATTAGATTTTGATATTATTGGTATGAATCAGATTGTATCTTGTTCAGATATTGATCAGATTGTACACTGATTTGAGTATTGATCAGAACAGATTGTGTATTGAGTTATTTACTGATACAGCGTATTCGATATTGTCTTTTCAGATTGATATGGACAGAGTTGAATACAGATCATCAACTTTGTCAGATCGGGACGACAAAGGTATAATTCATGTGATATTCGGGAAGAACAACTCAATTGAGATCGCGTTGAGTTGCCCAATAAATCACATACTATACTCTTGTTTATGTTTATATGATTATGCAATGATTATAGATTGTTATTCATGCATTAAGATAGGGCAGTCTGGAGATCAGGCAGACTCTAGACGTTCGGCGATATCTCAGCTCTGGGGAAGATCACCGCCCCTTTGTAGACGTGGATACAGATCAGGCCGAAGTCTAGGAATAAGACGTACAACACCTCGATTGGTAGGGTAGGTGACAGCCAGTGACGTCTTATTCACACCGGGATCCCTAGAGTTATAGATCGAGTCAAGTCTAGACATGATTTGATTAGAACTGCATGCTTATATGGATGTGGCTCCTAGATCATGGGACCCATCATTACTGCTTTCAGTTGGGTTAGCATGTTTTATGATTAAGATTGTTTATATGCATGTTTATCTGATTTGGGTTGCATGTTTATTTGATTAATTTCATAGCTTATGAAATAGATTGTTTTTATACGGGATAGCATGTTTTATAAATTAGTTTGTTTATATACATGCTTACCATGTTTTATACTGGGATTTATTCTCACCGGAGTTATCCGGCTGTTGTCTTGTTTTGTATGTGTGCATGACAACAGGTGGGGCTGGATCAGGGTCGAGATAACGATGAGAGAAGACGAGTTAGCGTGGTGATTCCGGACTTGTAGCAGATTTGGTTTATTACTTGAACTTAGTAATCGAACCTTAGATTTAGATTGTACAGAATTGTACTTTTATATTGAAATGTATAATTATTATACTGATTTGTATAATAGATAGATGACATTACCTTCCGCACTTTATTTTAAAAGAAAAATTTTTAGACCCTGTTTTATCTTGATTGACATTTAAATCCCAAGGATGATTAAGAAGATGATTAGCGTCCGGGTCCCCACAACAGGTGGTATCAGAGCGATAGATCCTTTAGAGGCAGATAATCAGAGCTGATAGTTCCTTTAGCGATAGATCTTTTAGAGATAGATCTTTTAGATTAAGATAGTCAGAGTTGATAGATCCTTTAGATTGAGATAGAAGAGAGTGAGCGGGGTAGATGAATTTTCTTTCCTTGCATGTGTGTGCTAGCATGAGATTGATTCTAATGTTGATTGACATTGTGTGCTAGCATGAGACTATGTGTTACTGCTTTAAGATACATGACTACCTGACTGTTTGATTTAAATTGGTATTATGTATTCTTGAGTATGAATCAGATCGGATTCATGATCAGCAGTAAGATGATCATGATCAGAAAAAGATTGGCACAGATTTGCAGTATTGGGTTACTAATGTTTTTGGTAATCAGATATACCTCCTAGAAGAATTCCAGAAAGGGGCCGTACTTCATATGATCAGACAGGTAGGTCAGAACCTAAGATAGATTTGGCAGAGATTCAGATGGAAACACAGTTACGGAGGTTTCAGTCGTTTCAGCCGCCGGTTCTGAAAGGAAATGAGACGTCGGCAGATTGTGAGAATTGGCTTGAGGAGACAGAAATGTTATTTGATTTCCTTTGTTTCACAGATGAGTGTAGAATTAAACTAATTGAGAACCAATTGCATGAGGCTGCCAGAAGATGGTGGTTACTCACCAAAGGAGCTTTAGAGCAGAGTCGTCCAGTAATTACGTGGAAGATTTTCAAGTTTGAGTTTTATCAAAGATTTTTTCCCGTGTCATATAGAGAGGACAGAAGTGCAGAATTTGCAAACCTGAGACAAGGTCAGATGAGTATTGATGAGTACATGGCACAGTTTTTCACCTTGTTATGTTTTGCCCCTCTTATGGCTAGAAATGATTATGCTATTTCTAGTCAGTTCATTCAAGGATTGAATCCAGAAATACGTACGTTGGTGAATGTGAAGTAATCAAGTAATTTTGCGGATACCTTGAATAGAGCTAAAAGAGCAGAAACGGTTCTGATAGGACAACAGGGAGCATCGTATGTTCTTCCAGAACAGACTGCACAGCAACTGCATTCCAGAGTAGAGATTGGCAGTCGTAGTGGTAAGGAAAAAGAACCATTGAGAATTCAAAAGAAACAGTTCAAGAAGTTAGGAAGTGATTCCTTTAGTTCTAGCAGTCCTGGTCCGGGCTATACCGGAGTGTATTGCAGGACTTGTGGAGGGAGACACTCCACAGAACAATGTCAGGGAGTGCTTGGGAAGTGCAATATTTGTAAGCAGACGGGACACTTTGCTAAAGTTGTCCTCAGAAACATTTTCGAAGATCTTAAAGAGCAAAGTCATTGGTGGTAATGACAGAAGAACAGACCCAGAATTTACAACCGGTACTACTCTTTTATGATTATATTGCATACGTATTGATGTGTACTAATGCATTCTTCATGAGTATCTGTGATTAAGTAGCATGGTGATATGCTATATTTGTGGGGTCTGTGTATACTGTAGTATTGATTCCTTGGTTGTTGAGGAATATGTTGATATCAGAGATCTCTGTGACATGTTATATACTACAGTGAGATGAACCCGGGATTGGGTTAGATTATGATGTACTTGTGTTATATGATTTCGATTTCATTATTGACATGTAATGCTAAACAAGTACAGAAATATCGTAGAATGTGTTCCAGAAATGGTGAGATTAAGATCATATCTAGTTGAGAAATGAGGATTCTAGATCCAGAATTCCTTAGATTATTGTACTGTGATGACTCGATTAGTACAGAAAGGAACAGATGGTATCCTTATGTATTCAGTAGACCTACTGAAATCGAGTTTAGCAACTACAGATTTGATAGTTACGTAAGGATTGATTGATATTTGCCTAGATAAGATTTCAGATATGTTTGATATCAGAAAGGTAGATTTCAGAATTGAATCGATACCAGGTAATGGTTATATACTAGAATTCAGTACAAAATGAGACAGAAAGAATGTGAAGAATAATAGAAGAGTACAGATTGCTAACTCTTAGGTTCAGGGATATTCTGATGATTTTATGCTTATTATATCTATGATATTTGATATGTTAGCAGTATCTGATTGGTTGAATTGAATATTTGAAGATTTTATTGAATATTCAGATAACCGTGATTATTGTATACAGAAATTGGTCAGGTATATGAAACAGATTGTATTCAGCATATGTGATATCTGCAGTTTGTATAACGATTGATTTGCACAGTTGAGACAGACTGTCAACGACACAGGTATCAGATATATCAGAATTAGCAGAAATATCTGAAAGTCAGAATTACTGAGTTTTGCAGATTTTCTTATTCTCTTATTATGTTATATCTGCTTGTGTATTGTTATTGGTTTAAATCAGTATTTGAGACATCTTATATTGTTTGGGAGCATATTCTATTTGCAGATGAGATATGGCAGATGATTTGGGCACTGTGAAGATTGATCCGTAGTCAGAATTATCAGTATTGCCAGCAATTGTTGTTTTATGAGTTTTCTTAAACTCACTAGATCTGGATAGGTTGCTTTTATCTCGAATATGATTGATATTACTATGGTTTGCATGTATATTTGATACAGAATATTGTAAACAGTTGAGAATTGCAACAGTTCAGAAATGTGATCAGAATGCCACAGTAGATATTTGTACAAGATAACGTACAAACATGACCCAATGACACAGATTGATGTCAGAAAAGTGGTCAGAAATATCAGAATGCCACAGTAGATTATGTCAGATTGTGATTGTGCTTGAGTTGTACCTGTGACAGAGTATATCCTGAGCTTTCTATTAGAGAGTTTTACAGATGGACAGACAGTCAGAGTGCACTAGCCAGATATTGGAAGATTTTGGTACAACTTTAGTGCTGGATGTTAGCACTATACAGCTTTAGTGCTGGATGTTAGCACTAGATGTTATGAATTATTGTTCCGGTATGACAATAACTATTACGATAGTTCAGAATGGACAGATTTAAGAAACCAACGTCGGATGATGACGATTGGTATTTGAAGATAAAGATAGTATATGTCTTGATTTGAGATAAACAGATTTGATAACAGCTGATGGTACTGATTTGGGATGAGCTGTAGTTTGGTTTATACGGATGTTGTATAACCAGTAAGGCGAGATTGATTATGTCAATTGGATTGGAGAAGTATTATGACATAATACTTAGTGAATGTTTAACCCAGACTGGAATCAGATATTTGAGTTAGTTTAAACTCTGTATACATTTCTTCTGATAGATCTGAAGTGAGTACGTAGAGTTCGAGGACGAACTCAGATCTAAGAGGGGGAGAAATGTAATGCCCGAGATGTCATCATTTTTATGAGAACCCGAAAATTAAATAATTGATTTAAATTATTGAATGGCATTTTTGTGATTTTCGGATGGCATTTTCGTAATTATTTGAGGGAAATGGCATTTTCGTAATTATGGGACGTCAATGGCATTTTCGTAATTATGGGACGTCAATGGCATTTTCGTAATTATTGGATGGCAATGGCATTTTCGTAATTATTGGATGACAATGGCATTTTCGTAATTATTGGAGGCAATGGAATTTTCGTAATTTTGCAAGAAATTGGGCAAAAATTGAATGGATGCCACGTACGAAATCTTGCATGCAATATATATATACACACGATTCCTTATTCATTTCCTTCAGCAGAAAATCGAGAGATTGAGGAAAGTTTTACTTCTTGATCTTAGAATTCGATTTGCGAGCGAACCGTCTATTCAATTTTAAATCCGACTTCAGTACTGTGTTCCTATCAACGCAGGCTACAACTGGACGTAAGTTTTATTATGTTTAGACAAGATTTGAATTTATGATATTGTCAGAATTGAATATGATTCAGATATGGTGTTTCTGCTACCGTGGACATTATAGAATTGAAGTCAGATTAAAGAACAGACCGTTTCTATAATTGTCATGATTTTTGAAAGATATTGACTGAGATTTTGATATCAGAATTGTGTATTACTGATTTTGAATATACCGATATTCAGATTATGAGTTCCAGTATTATATTTGTGATATTCAGATTGACGGGGTTATTCAGACTGTAATATTATACCGTCGAAACATCAGTTGAGTTAGATTGATCAGATTCAGATATGATTTTGATTAGATTTTGATATTATTGGTATGAATCAGATTGTATCTTGTTCAGATATTGATCAGATTGTACACTGATTTGAGTATTGATCAGAACAGATTGTGTATTGAGTTATTTACTGATACAGCGTATTCGATATTGTCTTTTCAGATTGATATGGACAGAGTTGAATACAGATCATCAACTTCGTCAGATCGGGACGACAAAGGTATAATTCATGTGATATTCGGGAAGAACAACTCAATTGAGATCGCGTTGAGTTGCCCAATAAATCACATACTATACTCTTGTTTATGTTTATATGATTATGCAATGATTATAGATTGTTATTCATGCATTAAGATAGGGCAGTCTGGAGATCAGGCAGACTCTAGACGTTCGGCGATATCTCAGCTCTGGGGAAGATCACCGCCCCTTTGTAGACGTGGATACAGATCAGGCCGAAGTCTAGGAATAAGACGTACAGCACCTCGATTGGTAGGGTAGGTGACAGCCAGTGACGTCTTATTCACACCGGGATCCCTAGAGTTATAGATCGAGTCAAGTCTAGACATGATTTGATTAGAACTGCATGCTTATATGGATGTGGCTCCTAGATCATGGGACCCATCATTACTGCTTTCAGTTGGGTTAGCATGTTTTATGATTAAGATTGTTTATATGCATGTTTATCTGATTTGGGTTGCATGCTTATTTGATTAATTTCATAGCTTATGAAATAGATTGTTTTTATACGGGATAGCATGTTTTATAAATTAGTTTGTTTATATACATGCTTACCATGTTTTATACTGGGATTTATTCTCACCGGAGTTATCCGGCTGTTGTCTTGTTTTGTATGTGTGCATGACAACAGGTGGGGCTGGATCAGGGTCGAGATAACGATGAGAGAAGACGAGTTAGCGTGGTGATTCCGGACTTGTAGCAGATTTGGTTTATTACTTGAACTTAGTAATCGAACCTTAGATTTAGATTGTACAGAATTGTACTTTTATATTGAAATGTATAATTATTATACTGATTTGTATAATAGATAGATGTCATTACCTTCCGCACTTTATTTTAAAAGAAAAATTTTTAGACCCTGTTTTATCTTGATTGACATTTAAATCCCAAGGATGATTAAGAAGATGATTAGCGTCCGGGTCCCCACAATGAGAGTTGGTTGTGACTGACGATGTATATGTATACGATGACATGAGATATGATGAGCTGAGGCCCAGGCTCGGTGGGCGGGTAATGCTATAGCTGATGTCCCCCGTCGCCGGGTACCACGGTTTTATATATGGATCCATCGATAGAGCTGATATGAAAATCACAACTAATGAACTGAATTCAATTAAAAGAAAATGTTTAAGTTTATGATGACACGATGAGCAGTTTTTACACGTATATAATGATATGAGATGACATGAGTTGACACGACTTGATTTTATACGACACGTTTATGTTCATGCTTTAAAGTTCATGAAATTTATTTTGAATATGATATTTTTCACTGCTGTGTGTATGCATATGTACTTGTTATTAACGGTACAAGTGTGTTGAGTCTTTAGACTCACTAGGCGTGTGTGATGTAGGTGAGCTTGTTATTGAGAGGACTGGAGGTGCTGAACACTGAGTAGACAGACCTGGTGGGGTGACACGACCCGAGGACCATATGTTTTCCGCTTTTTGTTTTTATGAGATTTGAGATGATATGAACATTTCTATACGCTGGTTTTGATACGCTGATGATTTTCACAATTTTTACTCATTTATGTTTACGCACTATTTTATTGTCAAATACTTATGATCATTTTTAAATGTTATTTAAAAAATGCGAGCTTTTATAAAAAAAAAATATATTTCCGCGCTTTTAAAATTAGTAGATGTTTCAGTTGGTATCAAAGCAAAGGTCCTGTATAGGGTTGTCGCCAGCTTCTGCCGCTCATTCTTCAAGCCTCAAGTCTGTAAGTTTAAAGATTTTAAATGTTTTGAAGGTTTTATGCTATCACCTGCATGTTTACATGATATATGCTTTACAGTAAAGGTTTATCTGTCGTTATGTTTGAGATTAGATGCTTTAAAAAAAATGTATGCATGCTACGACATGAAATGAGAAATTATATAATTTTCTTGCATGCTGGTGTGGTGGAATTGGACATGAATAAGAATTTTACTTTTTGGCATGAGGAAAAGTGGGAAATGATTTGTCGGGGAAATTATTTGTCTATATTAATTTTTGGTTAGTAGTACTGATGTTCTACTTGTAGATCATAAGTTATACTTGACAATTATGGATGCTTTTGGGACTTGTAGATTTTCTAATAAATTACTGATGGTTCGTGGTTGCTAGCCGAGTTAATGCTTGAGGATTCCTTGTAAAGAAAAATGATTCGAAGACTACGACGATTTTTGGAAGTATAAAATTGTAGAAATTATTGAGGATGCATGCTCTATCTAGTTAGATTTAAGGATCGAATCGCACGAATTGAGAATTTTAAGGTTTTATGAGGCAAAAATCGAAACTTTTTGGGGACCAGGATTGCAAATTTCGAAGATTTGTAGAGTCAAAAATGTAATTTTCGAGAACTTTAAGGGCCAAATTGAAAATTTCGGAACTTTTTAGGATTAATTCAAACTTGGAGGAACACTTAGGTTAAATCAGTAATTTTTCAAGGATCTGAAAATTGATTTTGGGTTTAATGAGCTTAGAACCTACAAAATAGAATTAGGAACATCAAGAACTTATGGGGAATTGTGAAATTTTCGAGATTTAAGGACAAATTGGATAATATTCGAGGAAAGTAAGAATTAATTGTACAATTTTTCAGAAATTTGGGAACTTATTTAGTAGTAAGTGAGAATTGAATGGTTTAAATGATAGGAATTTTCGGTGATTTAGGCTTGAAGGAAATATAGAACATTTAGATATCTGGGTTATAATGTAGTAATAAATGATAATCAGGGACATTGTAGGATGAATCAATCTTTGGCCTGAAAATTTAAGCGTTAGTGAAATAAGGTTGTGGTAAGTTAAGAATTTAAAGTGATAACAATTTAAGGTGAAGTTGATCAGTTAGTTAAGTTATAAGAGTAGACATGAAGCTAACAAAATTTTGGGAACTTAAGTTTGATGTATCATAATTTTAATCGCGATCTTAAGAGTTAAAATTATATCTTTGTTGGAATTTAATTTTTCTAGAAAGTTGGGTGTGATTGATGGCTAAGATATTTGATAAACGCATGTAAGAGGTGAGGTAGACACCTTGTCTTGGGAAATTTTGAAAGTCATTGAGAAACTTGGAACTAAGCAGATATGTGTGTTAGAGTTATATTATATATTACCAGTTGGGTTGAGTAAGCTTGAATTTCAGGTTTACGAGATAAGTGTTTATTCAAAAAAAAATTGGATGAAATAAACGAAAAGGGAATTGCGGTGTTCAGCATAGGTTACCAAAGAACGAATATTAAGATTCTTATCGAGTAAGAAATCTAAAATCTTGATGTGGAAATTCTAGAACTCTATGGTTTATAAGCATAGTTGATTTATTAGAGTTAGTCTAAGACTACCATGAGACATCTTAGTAAGATTTATGCGTAAGATTTAAGAATGCGACATTTGTTCTAATGAGGAGAGTTCAAGGGTCTTAGACCTCAACAATATTGTAATTGGGAAAGAAATAGTTTAAGCATGTAACTGATACTAGGATGATTTTATTATTAAGGTAGAAGATCGATATTGCCTATCTTGGGTTTTATGGATTAATGTTATTCGAGATTTAAGATTTGAAACAATTTTACATGCGGGATGCACTTGTAAAAGTTACGTAAGTTTGGTGCCGTAAGATAAAAATTCAATTCAAGGATCATAGGCTAACACAACTATGAGGTTGAGATAAGGTTTAACCTTTAAGCGTTCTACCGAGAATAGAAGTCGATCAGTAAATTTTGGTACTAAGGTTTCTTAAGTTGAACTGCATAAATGCTAATATAATAGGTGTAACGCCCCGAAAATTTAAAGATCCACGCAAACCACATGCGCAAATTATTAAATTCCTTGTGCATTTCAATTAATGGTTTTAATTGCATGAATTAATTATGTTTTGCATATTTGCATGTTTAAAAATATATTTTCTACATGGTTGTATTAAAATGTAATTTTTAAAGGTTTTTCGAGTTGCGATTGAGGAACGGAGACCGAGGGCTGAAAAATAGAAAATATTTTTATTAAATAATTGTTTTTAATTATTTAAGTGAAGGGGGATGTTTTTTCCTATTTTGAAAAATAAGAGGTTTTGAGGTGATTTTATACGCCGGGACGTAAATTTTATCGGTGTTGGTTTTTCAACAAAAATACAAACGTATTACCAACCCGGCTAATAAATTCACAAACTTTCCTAAACAAAATTATTTTTAAAATCTTAATTAAACACTAATGGGCTTAATTAGATTTATTAATGGGCCTAAGCATTATTAGTGATTAATTAAGTATAAAATATGTTAACCCCTCCCCATTAATTGGTAAGACTCACGCCTCACACCCTTGTTAGCAAATCAAAACTCTTCCAACATCACACGGCACCCACTTCCACAATTTGAAAGGAAACTTCGAAAGTTTCAAAGAGAAATTGCAAGGGAAAAGTCTAGCCAAGGTCTTGCTCCGTTCTTCACAAATCGTCGACGTCTATTCGTGCGTAAATTACACAAAGGCACGCCTATTCTTTCCTTCAAAACATCAACACACCATAGTATTTGTTTATGCATGATTTTTTTTAGAAAAATCATAGCACCAAGTTAAATTTTCGTAACTACATGTTCATGTGTTCTAAATTGGTGTTTTTAATTTCCAAAATCATGTTTTATATGTGTTAAAGGGGCTGCCATGATCAGGACATGTTTAGACATTGTTTTACATGAGGTTAGAGTCCTAAAATAAGCCACAAACATGCACAAAATCGCAAGACACAAGCTGGTACAGCAACTTGCTGTCATGGGAAACAAGGGATTCGGTTTTGGGTTCCTATGGCTTGGCTTGGTCATGGCTTCTGTCCAGGGCTAGCCAGGGTCGTAGAGGGGTCAAGGAAAGAGTCCTAGCTATGCTAGGACTCGAGCTAAGTGGGCTGGGACGAGTCCTTGTTGACAAGGACTCCTGCCCGAGAGTGTATGTAAGAAACGCGCAGGTGCTGTCCATGTACAGCACCTTGCTGCTTGGTTCAGGGGCTCGGGCTGGGGGTGGCTCGGGTCTGGGACTGTTCTAGGGTCAAGGGTGGTCAAGTGGTTAGGGGATTGATGAGTCCTAAGGCAACTAGAAACCTTATCTAGCTAGGACAGCACACACACAACACGTGCAGGTTTTGGGCCACGGTCAGAAGTGTTTTGGGCGGGCCAAGGCGGGTTTTTCGGGCTGGGCTTGCACAGTAGGGTCCCTAGGTGAGTTGGCTAGGTTTTGGTTCAAGGTGGCTCGGGCGTGGCTCGGGTAAATTAGGAGATGGCTCGGTGTGTTCGGTTAAGGGGTCAAAAACGAGATTTTTAGAACTAAAAATAGATCCAAGGGTCCACGGGGGTGGATCATGACTTGGAAGGGTAGAATTAATAATAAAAATGCTATGTTTAAAATTTGGGATCGAAATAATGAGTTTTGGATTTATTCGGGATTTAATCGCCGCACGAAACGCTAATTAACGAGTTAATTGAAAAACCTAGTTTTATGCTTTATAAAATTATGAAAAATTATATTTAAACTTAAATAATTATTATAAGTCTAAGTTTTTAATTTGGGAATTTTATATTAAGGTTTGGTTTAATTCGGGATTAAAACACATTAATACGTCACATTTAAAGATTAATTTAAAAGTCATCGAATTAAGCTAACTAAAAATATGAGAAAATTCATGTAAGCTTAAATAATTATTTGGGACATGTTAGAGTCAATGAAATAAGAAAAAGTCAAAAACGGAAAAATTATACGTCCAGGGGTAAAACAGTCTTTTTACACCTAAAAATTAGTAAACGTCATGGCAGTGCCCTGAATGCTGTTTTATGTGTTAATATGATTACTTGAAATGTTTAAGAGTTTCATGATATTGATTTTAAAAACGTTTATGTTTTTTTATGATTTTTATATGTTAAAACGTTTATGTTAAATGTTCATGGATTTTTATGGATTAATCTTTGACATTAAAATGTAAGGCCCGAGAAATTTATCATGTTAATTCGAAATGATTTGACGATGGTTATTATAATTTGACACGATTTGTTGATAATTGACATGATTGGGGTTATAAGAACTCAAATGACGAGGCCGGGCGTCGGTGCAAGAAAAACAAGATTTGTACAGAATTCGTGGCGCCCGAGCGGTAGAAAGAGACCGCCCGAGCGCAAATGCACCATAAATGGGAGAGTTTGACAGAAAGTCTGGCGCCCGAGCGGTAGAAAGTTACCGCCCGAGCGCCAGTGTTCTCCAAGATGATAATCAAACAGAAAAGATGGCGCCCGAGCAGTAGAAAAGTACCGCTCGAGCGCCAATGGAATAAGGAGCCACGCACCGAACAGAAAGTGTCGCGCCCGAGCGGTACTTTCTCACCGCTCGAGCGCGAGACGTGGAATAGGGGGAATGAGCCACTTGCTTCAGTGCATGTTACGGATGTATATATATATATATATACACATGCAAATCTTCAGAATTACTTACGCAACTTATTTCTCAGAATTGAAGAAAGGGCCGAGGAAGATAGCGGAAAATCCTTACGCCTGTTGTGAGAAATCCGACCGTCAGATTTTGAATCCGACTTCGGTACTGTGTTCCTATCAACGCAGACTACAACTGGACGTAAGTTTTGTTACGTTTAGACAAGATTTGAATTTATGATATTGTCAGAATTGAATATGATTCATATATGGTGTTTCTGCTACCGTAGACACTATATAATTGAAGTCAGACTGAAGAACAGACTGGTTATGTAATTGTTATGATTTTCAGAGTCGATTTGACTGAGATTCGATATCAGCTTTGTGTTATCGTTGAGATTATAAATTGTATTAATACCGATTATGACTCGTGGTATTATATCTGTGGTGTTCAGAAGGACGGGGTATTCAGATTGTATTGTTATGCCGTCGAAACATCAGTTGATTAGATTGATCAGATTCAGTAATGATTTCGATTGTAACGTGATATAGTTGATATGAATTAGATTGTACCTTGTTCAGATATAGATCAGATTATATACTGATTTGAGTATTGATCAGAACAGGTTTTGATTCGAGTTATATACTGATGTTGTATTTATATGATTGTCATTGCCAGACTGGGTATGGACAGATCAGAATACGAGACTTCGTCTTCGTCAGACCGGGAAGACAAAGGTATAAATAAATGTTGATTCGGGATTGCACAACTCGAGTTAGGTTTGACTTGAGTTTCCCTAAATCACATACTTTATTTTATTGCATTGATATTTGCAGATTATCAGATTGATATGTGCATGTATTGACTTAGAACAGAGTCAGAGTCCGAGTCTAGGGCAGACAGCCTAGCTAGGGCAGAACCGCCGAGTCTTTCTCAGAACCGATAAGACTCTAGACTTACGGTGTATCGAAGAGCTTCAGATGTAGATCGACGTCTATCTCAGACACATTCGATACAGCATACCAAAGTCTAAATTAGATTGGGATCCCTAGATTTAAGATAAGATTAGATCATGAGTCATTGATTCATGTAGTCAGACTAGATACATGTTTTGATGTTTGTTTATGCTTGTATATATGTTTTATATGATTGCATTTAATACATTGTTTATACTGGGATATTTATATTTCACCGGAGTTATCCGGCTGTTGTCTTGTTTTGTATGTGTGCATGACAGCAGGTGGGGCAGGATCAGGGTCCAGAAGATGAGTAGAGATCGAGATTAGAGTGGTGATCACGGACTTGGATGTAGATAGGTTTTATTACTTGAATGTAGTAGTTGAACCTAATTTTAAATTAGAGGCATGTTATACAAGATTTGTATTATTATACTAGTTTGTATAATAGATTGATTCCATTACCTTCCGCATTTTAAAAGAGAAATTTTTAGACCCTGTTTATCTTAACTGATAATTAAACCCCAAAGATGATTAGGAAGATGATTAGCGTCCGGATCCCCACAACAGGTGGTATCAGAGCGATGGATCATTGAGATTGATATAGGCAGAGCGATAGATCCTTTAGACTGAGATATAAGAGAATGAGCGGGGTAGATTGAATTTTCTTTCCTTGCATGTGATTGCTAGCATGAGAATTATTTCAATGTTGATTTACATTGTGTGTGCTAGCATGATTTATTGCTTTCCCTATTACATGTTGCTTGTTATCTGAGTTGATTGCAGCATGTAATTACTAAGCCTGGATCGGAACCGAGTCTGAATCAGATGTATATGATCAGAGGAGGGCTGAGACAGATTATACAGACTGTATATTGATTTGTTTGACATTCAGATATACCGTCTCGGAGATTTCCAGAAAGGGGTAGTACTTCGTCTGAACAGCTAGATGCATCAGAAGCTCAGCTAGAAGAAAAGATGAAAGAATTTGAGTTATTACAGCCACCGATTCTGAGTGGTACCGAGACATCTGAAGACTGTCAGAACTGGTTTGATGATATAGAAATCTTGTTCGATTTACTTGATTGTACAGATGAACAGAGGGTTAAAATGGTGCCTTATCAGTTACGAGAAGCCGCCAGGAGTTGGTGGATTACTAGTAGAAGAATGTGGGCACAGAGAGGTACAGTGATTTCGTGGGAAATATTCAGAACTGAATTTTATTGACGGTTTTTCCCAGTTTCGTACCGAGAGGACAAGAAAGCAGAGTTTGAGAATTTGAGCCAAGGACAGTTAAATATTGACCAATATATTGCTAAATTCTCTACTCTACTGCATTTTTCTCCTCAGATAGCTGGAAATGATGAAGCTATAGTAAATCAATTCATCAGAGGGTTGAATTCGGAGGTGGTTGCATTTATGAATCTGCAGCGACCTTACCATTTTGCTGATATTTTGAGTAGAGCAAAGAGAGCTGAGGCGAGTCTGATTAGACAGCTAGGGAGGTTGTGTGTGAAGCAACCCCAGACACAGCAATCCCCTCTTCGATTTGATTGTGGCAGCACGAGTGGAAAACAAGATTTGTTGCAAGCTCGAAAGAAGTCATTCAAGAAGGTGGGGAGTGGTTCCTCCAGCTCAAGTGGTTCTAGCCCGAGTTATACTGGAGTGTATTGTAGGACTTGCGGAGGAAGACATTCCACAGAGCAATGCCAGGGAGTGACTGGTAGTTGCCGTATCTGTAGACAGCCGGGACACTTCGCTAGAGTTTGTCCCCAGAGAGGTTCCCGAAGATTTCCGGGAGCAGGACCATCTGGATATGGTGATCGAAGAACAGCCCCAGGAGACACTTGATGATATAGTGATAGGTACTGTTATTTTATGATTATGTTGCATATGTATTGACATATACTAATGCATCAATTATGAGTATCTTTGAAAGAATTTCATTGAGATATGTTGTACCTGTTGAGTCGGGTTGTACTGTAGTATTGATTTCCTTTTGTTAGGAAAAGAAAGATTGATATCAGAGATTGCTGTGAAATATCATAAACTACAGTAAGATAAGAAGGAGATCGAGTTAGATTATGATGTACTTGTGTTTTCAGATTTGATTGCATTATTGATATTAATATGCTAAACAAGTACAGAACTAGAGTATAAAATGCAGACCAGATATGGCCGATGAGTAGAGATTTCACAATAAAGATTCTAGACTCAGAATTCTTGTGATACTCAGATTGTATATGACTCGATTAGTACAGAAAGGAGCAGATTGTCTCCTTATGTATTCAGTAGATCCACTGAAATCGAGTTTAGTATTGACAGATTGGTCAGTATTATATGAGTTGGCTGATGTTTGCCAGCTAAGATTTCAGATTTGTGGTGATCTCAGAAAGATAAACTTCAGAAATTGAATTGAGATTAGGTATTGTGTGTATAGTAGATTTAGTACAGAATGGTATTGACTATACAGAATGATACAAAATGAATTGAAGAATATTTGAAAGATCATATTAAATATTCTGAGAATTATGATTCTTGTATACAGAAATTGTTCAGATATGTATTTTGTTGAAACAGATTGTATTCAGAATAGATGATATCTGATGTTAGTATACTGATTGATTTTGAGACAGTTGATATTGTGATCAGTGACTGATCAGGAAGTCAGAAATGTCAGAATTGTCAGAGATTGATTTTATATGAGTTGACAGATTATCTGATATGATTGTGTTTTGAACTGCTTGAGAATTATTGCTTCTAGATCATTATTTTATACAGATTGTATTGTTTGGGGAGCAGATTATATTTGCAGATGATATATAGCAGTTGATCAGAATGGCATGAAGATCTGATTGATTTGTCAGAATCGATAGTATTGTTAGAACTTACAATCCTATATATTTACTAGATTAGTATAGATTATTGTTATTCTGAATCAGTATTGATACAGATTTTATGAACCGTTGAGAGTATATACAGTTCAGCTTGTATCAGAAATGAATTCGAGAATTTCAGCAGTTCAGAAACGTGATCAGAGTGGTCAGAACAGTATTTCGATAATCAGAGCAGAGTATCGGTCAGAGAAACAGATATGTGATTTTGTGTTTTGTATGAATTGACTAGCTTGTGGTATCAGAATGTTTCAGTATTGTATAACAGAATTGATATTGATAGGCAGAGCCGAATACCAGGTAGGTATTTCTTCTTTAATTTTTATTATTAACTGATTTGTTTATATAGAATAATTTGAATCTGAAATTACAGATAGTGTCAGAAATGCGCTGTAGTGACTTCAGTTGTCATGTTTGTGACTGAGAATGTATGATATTCGAACAGACAGTTTTGATATAGACAGATTAGATCAGTCGTGACAGAATTTGTACAGAAATGTTGGCAGAAATTGTACTGACATGTCTGAATCGCTAACAGAAAAGACAGAAAGATAGAAATCAGAAGATTTATCACAGACTTAGTATATTTCTGATTCGACATGGGGAGTATATTTCGATGAATTTCGTAATGAGATTATCCCAATATGTTCCAGATTGTGATATAATATGATTATGATTGACAGATTGTTCAATCTATATCTATTAGTTTGTACAAGATGATGTACAAACAGAACTAAATGACACAGATTGATGTCAGAACATAGTCAGAGTGACTAGAATGTAGAAGTAGACTATATCAAATTGTGATTTTGATTAAGTTTACAATTATGGCAGATCATACCATAAGTTATTTTGCAGATTATTCACAGATTGACAGGCAATCAGAATGTGTTATCCAGATATTAAAAGACTTTGGTACAGCTTTAGTGCTGGATGTTAGCTCTAATTATTATGACTATTGTCACTGTTTGAAATACTGTATGACAATAGCTATTAAGACAGTTCAGAATGGACAGATTTAAGAAACCAACGTCGGATGATGACGATTGGTATTTGAAGATAAAGATTGAGTATATCCTTGACCGGGATAAACAGATTTGATAACAGCTGATAGTAGTGATTTGCTATGAGCTGTGGTTTGGTATATACAGATGTTGTATAGCCAGTATGGTGAGATTGAGATTTCAGAACAGATTCATTGAGATGAGTTCTGCTTTGAACTCTGTATACATTTCTTCTGAATCGATTGTTATGAGTTTGGGGACGAACTCAGATCTAAGAGGGGGAGAAATGTAAGGCCCGAGAAATTTATCATGTTAATTCGAAATGATTTGACGATGGTTATTATAATCGGATACGATTTGTTGATAATTGACATGATTGGGGTTATAAGAACTCAAATGACGAGGCCGAGTGTCGGTGCAAGAAAAACAAGATTTGTACAGAATTCATGGCGCCCGAGCGGTAGAAAGAGACCGCCCGAGCGCCAATGCACCATAAATGGGAGAGTTTGACAGAAAGTCTGGCGCCCGAGCGGTAGAAAGTTACCGCCCGAGCGCCAGTGTTCTCCGAGATGATAATCAAACAGAAAAGGTGGCGCCCGAGCGGTAGAAAAGTACCGCTCGTGCGCCAATGGAATAAGGAGCCACGCACCGAACAGAAAGTGTCGCGCCCGAGCGGTACTTTCTTACCGCTCGAGCGCGAGACGTGGAATAGGCGGAATGAGCCACTTGCTTCAGTGCATGTTACGGATGTATATATATATATATACACATGCAAATCTTCAGAATTACTTACGCAACTTATTTCTCAGAATTGAAGAAAGGGCCGAGGAAGATAGCGGAAAATCCTTACGCCTGTTGTGAGAAATCCGTCCGTCAGATTTTGAATCCGACTTCGGTACTGTGTTCCTATCAACGCAGACTACAACTGGACGTTAGTTTTGTTACGTTTAGACAAGATTTGAATTTATGATATTGTCAGAATTGAATATGATTCATATATGGTGTTTCTGCTACCGTAGACACTATATAATTGAAGTCAGACTGAAGAACAGACTGGTTATGTAATTGTTATGATTTTCAGAGTCGATTTGACTGAGATTCGATATCAGATTTGTGTTATCGTTGAGATTATAAATTGTATTAATACCGATTATGACTCGTGGTATTATATCTGTGGTGTTCAGAATGACGGGGTATTCAGATTGTATTGTTATGCCGTCGAAACATCAGTTGATTAGATTGATCAGATTCAGTAATGATTTCGATTGTAACGTGATATCGTTGATATGAATTAGATTGTACCTTGTTCAGATATAGATCAGATTATATACTGATTTGAGTATTGAACAGAACATGTTTTGATTCGAGTTATATACTGATGTTGTATTTATATGATTGTCATTGCCAGACTGGGTATGGACAGATCAGAATACGAGACTTCGTCTTCGTCAGACCAGGAAGACAAAGGTATAAATAAATGTTGATTCAGGATTGCACAACTCGAGTTAGGTTTGACTTGAGTTTCCCTAAATCACATACTTTATTTTATTGCATTGATATTTGCAGATTATCAGATTGATACGTGCATGTATTGACTTAGAACAGAGTCAGAGTCCGAGTCTAGGGCAGACAGCCTAGCTAGGGCAGAACCGCCGAGTCTTTCTCAGAACCGATAAGACTCTAGACTTACGGTGTATCGAAGAGCTTCAGATGTAGATCGACGTCTATCTCAGACACATTCGATACAGCATACCAAAGTCTAAATTAGATTGGGATCCCTAGATTTAAGATAAGATTAGATCATGAGTCATTGATTCATGTAGTCAGACTAGATACATGTTTTGATGTTTGTTTATGCTTGTATATATGTTTTATATGATTGAATTTAATACATTGTTTATACTGGGATATTTATATCTCACCGGAGTTATCCGGCTGTTGTCTTGTTTTGTATGTGTGCATGACAACAGGTGGGGCAGGATCAGGGTCCAGAAGATGAGTAGAGATCGAGATTAGAGTGGTGATCACGGACTTGGATGTAGATAGGTTTTATTACTTGAATGTAGTAGTTGAACCTAATTTTAAATTAGAGGCATGTCATACAAGATTTGTATTATTATACTAGTTTGTATAATAGATTGATTCCATTACCTTCCGCATTTTAAAAGAGAAATTTTTAGACCCTGTTTATCTTAACTGATAATTAAACCCCAAAGATGATTAGGAAGATGATTAGCGTCCGGGTCCCCACATAAAAGATATGTTGCATGCTTGGTTTCAAAAATAAAACGATATGTACATACGTGATTTTTATTAAGTGATGATAACATGTTGAAGGATGTGAAGAGATTGTGACTACTGAATATGTTGGAAATGTCGTGAAGGTTATGGTCCCAGTGGGAGCCCGACGATCGTGTTTCCTTGGATACGGATACGAATACGAATACGTGATACGATTACGAATATGTTAATACGTAGGACAAGGCCCAGTTGACCGGTGAGAGTGTTGCTGGTGTCCCCGCCGCCCAGTACTGTGGTTTTCTAGATGGATCCATCGCCCATTAAGATTAAGAATACGAGTCACAATCACGATCTGAATTCAACAAACACGAACATGAACATGAATACGAATATGAATACGAATATGAATATGAATATGTGAATGTTTTTACGAAAATGTTTTTATGCATCATGAAAATGTTTACGAAAATGTTATGTTTTAAGTTTATGCATCTTCATGAAAACGATATTTTTAAGTACAAGTATTTTTCACTGTTATATGTTAACTGTATTACGTATTACTCGTTATCAAGAATATGACGTGTTGAGTCTTTAGACTCACTAGGTGTGATTGATGCAGGTGATATTGATTATGAATATGATAATGGAGGTCTTGATGGTTGACTTGACTGGACTGAAGGTGCACATAACCTGAGGACCGACGCTAGTTTTCCGCACTAGTTATTATTTATGATTTTAAGTAATGTTAAAGATATTTTTACGTCTTTTATTTATATTATGAGATATTTTTGAGAGGTTATAGTATGGACTATACTTTTCAAATAATGTTTTTAGGTTGGTAAAATGTTTGACGATTTATGCTTTAAAATACTTTTCTTTAGATTTTTAAATGGCAGTTGGATGTTTATTTTTAAAATGATGTCAAAAATATTTTGTGGTTCGGCCGATGCTATGTGAGGTTTAAAAAAAAAAATTTCTAGCACTTTTTAAGAAAACGAAAAAGGGCAGACGTTTCAGTTGGTATCAGAGCAATGGTTCTGTAAAGGGTTGTGCCACCATCAGCGCCGGGAAGATCAGTCGTCAAGCCTCAAACTTGTAAGTTTAAATGCTGTATATGTTTTTATGATGTTACCTGCATAATTATATGAATCATATGTTTACGTTACATGTTTAATAACCTAATGAGGATATGTGATTTATATGCTTTGGAATTTTTATACGTGTTACGATATGAAATGGAAAATTATTATTATTAATTTTTTTTTAACGCATGTTGGCTTTGTGGTGGAATTGGACGATGTTGATTTTTGGATTTTAGTATTGACGTTCTACTTTTTGGGCCATAAGTTAATCGTGAATATGATGAAATTTTTGGGAATTAGACGTAAGGAATAATGATCTGAAGACTGCAATGATATTTGGGATTTTAAGTTTTGACGAAAGGTGAGATTGGTTATAGAAATTTATTTTTGGGTAAATAAGTTTAAGTTTATTGAAAATATGTCATGGGAAAACTGTAGAAGAAAATTAAGAATACCGAGAATTTATGGGTTAACTATAGAATTTTTGAAATTTAGGACCAATTAAGATAAATTTTTGAGGAAATTAAGAATTTATTTTTCAAATATTAAAGAAATTGGGGACTAATTTAGCAATAAGCGATAATTTGATGGTTTAAATGATAAGAATTATGAGGATTTAGACTTTTAAGAATATTTGGAACCTTGAGATATCTTAAGTTATAACGTTATAAGGAATGTTAATCAAGGGTTTTTTTAAGGATGAACCGATATTAGGCTTGAAAAATCTAAGCGTTAGCAGATGCGTTTGAGACTTTAAGATTGAAATTGTTAGGTTGATTAATATTTTGGGTATAATATAAGAGAAAAAATATAAGATAAGTATGGTCATCCATCTTTTTAATATTGGGAATCATAAGAAAAATTGAAATTTGGGGTTATAATATTAACAGCATTAAGTCATAATGGGTCGTTTTAAGTTGCGAAATTGCAAATAAGGATTTAGAAGGAAAATTTAATTGGGATACTAGAATTAAGTCTGAACTTTGGGTTATTAAGGATAAGCGAATTTCGAGGACGAAATTCAATTTAAGGGGGGAAGATTGTAACGCCCCGAAAATTTAAAGATCCACGCAAACCACATGCGCAAATTATTAAATTCCTTGTGCATTTCAATTAATGGTTTTAATTGCATGAATTAATTATGTTTTTCATATTTTCATGTTTAAAAATATATTTTCTACATAGTTGCATTAAAATGTAATTTTTAAAGGTTTTTCGAGTTGCGATTGAGGAACGGAGACCGAGGGCTGCAAAATAGAAAATATTTTTATTAAATAATTGTTTTTAATTATTTAAGTTAAGGGGGATGTTTTTTCCTATTTTGAAAAATAAAAGGTTTTGAGGTTATTTTATACGCCGGGACGTAAAATTTATCGGTGTTGGTTTTTCAACAAAAATACAAACGTATTACCAACCCGGCTAATAAATTCACAAACTTTCCTAAACAAAATTATTTTTAAAATCTTAATTAAACACTAATGGGCTTAATTAGATTTATTAATGGGCCTAAGCATTATTAGTGATTAATTAAGTATAAAATATGTTAACCCCTCCCCATTAATTGGTAAGACTCACGCCTCACACCCCTGTTAGCAAATCAAAACTCTTCCAACATCACACGGCACCCACTTCCACAATTTGAAAGGAAACTTCGAAAGTTTCAAAGAGAAATTGCAAGGGAAAAGTCTAGCCAAGGTCTTGCTCCGTTCTTCACAAATCGTCGACGTCTATTCGTGCGTAAATTACGCAAAGGCACGCCTATTCTTTCCTTCAAAACATCATCACACCATAGTATTTGTTTATGCATGATTTTTTTTTAGTAAAAACATAGCACCAAGTTAAATTTTCGTAACTACATGTTCATGTGTTCTAAATTGGTGTTTTTAATTTCCAAAATCATGTTTTATATGTGTTAAAGGGGCTGCCATGATCAGGACATGTTTAGACATTGTTTTACATGAGGTTAGAGTCCTAAAATTAGCCACAAACATGCACAAAATCGCAAGACACAAGCTGGTACAGCAACTTGCTGTCATGGGAAACAAGGGATTCGGTTTTGGGTTCCTATGGCTTGGCTTGGTCATGGCTTCTGTCCAGGGCTAGCCAGGGTCGTAGAGGGGTCAAGGAAAGAGTCCTAGCTATGCTAGGACTCGAGCTAAGTGGGCTGGGAGGAGTCCTTGTTGACAAGGACTCCTGCCCGAGAGTGTATGTAAGAAACGCGCAGGTGCTGTCCATGTACAGCACCTTGCTGCTTGGTTCAGGGGCTCGGGCTGGGGGTGGCTCGGGTCTGGGACTGTTCTAGGGTCAGTTAGGGTCAAGGGTGGTCAAGTGGTTAGGGGCTTGATGAGTCCTAAGGCAACTAGAAACCCTATCTAGCTAGGACAGCACACACACAACACATGCAGGTTTTGGGCCACGTTCAGAAGTGTTTTGTGCGGGCCAAGGTGGGTTTTTCGGGCTGGGCTTGCACAGTAGGGTCCCTAGGTGAGTTGGCTAGGTTTTGGTTCAAGGTGGCTCGGGCGTGGCTCGGGTAAATTAGGAGATGGCTCGGTGTGTTCGGTTAAGGGGTCAAAAACGAGATTTTTAGAACTAAAAATAGATCCAAGGGTCCACGGGGGTGGCTCATGACTTTGAAGGGTAGAATAAATAATAAAAATGCTATGTTTAAAATTTGGGATCGAAATAACGAGTTTTGGATTTATTCGGGATTTAATCGCCGCACGAAACGCTAATTAACGAGTTAATTGAAAAACCTAGTTTTAAGCTTTATAAAATTATGAAAAATTATATTTAAACTTAAATAATTATTATAAGTCTAAGTTTTTAATTTGGGAATTTTATATTAAGGTTTGGTTTAATTCGGGATTAAAACGCATTAATACGTCACATTTAAAGATTAATTTAAAAGTCATCCAATTAAGCTAAATAAAAATATGAGAAAATTCATGTAAGCTTAAATAATTATTTGGGACATGTTAGAGTCAATGAAATTAAGAAAAAGTCAAAAACGGAAAAATTATACGTCCAGGGGTAAAACAGTCTTTTTACACCTAAAAATTAGTAAACGTCATGGCAGTGCCCTGAATGCTGTTTTATGTGTTAATATGATTACTTGAAATGTTTAAGAGTTTCATGATGTTGATTTTAAAAACGTTTATGTTTTTTTATGATTTTTATATGTTAAAACGTTTATGTTAAATGTTCATGGATTTTTATGGATTAATCTTTGACATTTAAAAGATATGTTGCATGCTTGGTTTCAAAAATAAAACGATATGTACATACATGATTTTTATTAAGTGATGATAACATGTTGAAGGATGTGAAGAGATTGTGACTACTGAATATGTTGGAAATGTCGTGAGGGTTATGGTCCCAGTGGGAGCCCGACGATCGTGTTTCCTTGGATACGGATACGAATACGAATACGTGATACGAATACGAATATGTTAATACGTAGGCCAAGGCCCAGTTGACCGGTGAGAGTGTTGCTGGTGTCCCCGCCGCCCAGTACTGTGGTTTTCTAGATGGATCCATCGCCCATTAAGATTAAGAATACGAGTCACAATCACGATCTGAATTCAACAAACACGAACATGAACATGAATACGAATATGGATATGCATATGAATATGAATACGAATATGAATATGAATATGTGAATGTTTTTACGAAAATGTTTTTATGCATCATGAAAATGTTTACGAAAATGTTATGTTTTAAGTTTATGCATCTTCATGAAAACGATATTTTTAAGTACAAGTATTTTTCACTGTTATATGTTAACTGTATTACGTATTACTCGTTATCAAGAATATGACGTGTTGAGTCTTTAGACTCACTAGGTGTGATTGATGCAGGTGATATTGATTATGAATATGATAATGGAGGTCTTGATGGTTGACTTGACTGGACTGAAGGTGCACATAACCTGAGGACCGACGCTAGTTTTCCGCACTAGTTATTATTTATGATTTTAAGTAATGTTAAAGATATTTTTACGTCTTTTATTTATATTATGAGATATTTTTGAGAAGTTATAGTATGGACTATACTTTTCAAATAATGTTTTTAGGTTGGTAAAATGTTTGACGATTTATGCTTTAAAATACTTTTCTTTAGATTTTTAAATGGCAGTTGGATGTTTATTTTTAAAATGATGTCAAAAATATTTTGTGGTTCGGCCGATGCTATGTGAGGTTTAAAAAAAAAAATTTCTAGCACTTTTTAATAAAACGAAAAAGGGCAGACGTTTCAATAGGTCGATGAATATTACGGGTATAGTATAAGAAAAGTAAGGTGCGATAAGTTTCGACACTCATCTCTAGTATGAGAAATTGTAAGATAATTCAAAATTCGAGGTTATAGAAAAATAAAACTGGCTCACCATGGATCGTTTTAAGTTGCGATCCGCAAACGAGAATTTTGGTAGGCAAATTTAATTAGGATTGAGGAGACGTGAGGACTGTTTAACACTTATTTTATCAGAGTAGCGCAACGGAAGCGCGGATTATTGTGATACTAGGATTAAAAGTCTAAACTCTTTGTTTATCAAGGATAAGAGAATTTCGAGGACAAAATTCAATTTAAGGGGGGAAGATTGTAACGTCTCGAAAATTTGAAAGTCAACGGGAACCAAATGCATGCAACTTATTAAATTTCTTTGGTATTTTATTAAATTGTTTTAAAGCAGTAAATGCATGTTTATCTCATTAAATATGTGTTCAATTATTTTTATGCATTTTATACATAATTCATGCATGATAGGATTTAATTCATGAAATTCATGTCTTAGGATTTCTAGATGCATTTCACGTTCGAACGAGGATCAGAGATCGGATAATTTTCAGGAAAATTATTTTATTGCACGATTTTTTTATAAATTAAGTTAAGGTGTTTTTAAGGGTATTTCTCAAAAATGGGATTTTATTTGGGTATTTTTATCTGCATAATTTTATTTTTAACAGTACGCAAATTTTATCAAATCAGAGTACTTTTTAAGGATTCGGCACTTATTTTCAAAACATTTTCAATATGAATTATTTTACGCGAGTGCGTTAAGATCTAATGGGCCTACTTTTAAGTATTGGGCTAAATCATCTTGTTAACCTTTTAAATTCAGGCCCATTAACTATATGATTATTATATAATTATCACCTAAATCACTAATTAACCTAAACCTAAAAGCACACCAGCCGTCACCCTTCCCCCAGCTTCAATCTCCCTCGATTTCAGAGCACACCAATGAAAAAAAAAGCCTCGGGTTTTGGCTTGTCTTTGCAAAGGAAAAATCCATCCGAGTTCCTTGTCTCATTCTTGCTATTCGAACCATCAGGCATGCCATGTTTTGTTTTCTTTCTGCATCATTCACATTGTAAATAAGTTGTATGTGTGTGTGTGTTCGGTTCAAATAATTTCAGATCGTACATATACCATGTTTATGTCTTCGGATGGTATGGTTTCATTGCTTAACCTTTCACTACTCACGTTTTATTTATGGTGCGCAAGGGCCTGTGTTTTTGGTTGATTAAGGGCTGTACATGGTGTCAAGGGGAGTTCTTGGGGGTTTTGTTGGTTGCTGGTTTGTGCAGGAGAAGGGCCGAGAGTAGTGTGCCTTTGGGATTGTCTCCTCTTGAGCATTTGCGAATGGGGTTTATATGTGGTGTGCATGGGACTATAGCTGTGAGTCATATGGGTCCAGTAGGGTCTATTAATATACTAAGAGGCAGCCATGGGTGTGTGGTTGAGAGTGAAGCTCGATCTTGTGAAGGGTAGCTCGTGAAAGGCGGTTGAGGCGAGAACCGAGTATCCTTCGGGAAATGGTGTGTGCAGCGGCAAGTTTATAGGATTAGCTTGGTTTAGGGAGTTCATTTAGTCCCTTGGTGAGTCATAAGGTTGGACATGTGGGGATAGGAGAGTGAACCGAAGGTAGAGGGGGGTGGGGACATGTGTTGGTTTGTTGGTTGGTTAATGTGAGTGGCCGAGGATTTGCAATAAGGCAATGGGTTTAGCTGTGAGCTAGGGGACTAATTTTGAAAATTTTAGAGGCTGTTAGAGGGTGTATTAAGTATGGTAAAAAGTTGAGAGAAATTTGGTTTAGTTTCGAGTCGATTCGGGATAAAAACGGGACTCCGGTCCAAGTTTTTAAAACGAATCGAATAAGTTGTAAAATGGGCTCGATTTTACGTCTAGGAATGCTTTTAAAAAAAATTTTTGAAATATTTTAAGGAGTTTGATAAGCTTCGAGTCAATTTTAGAGGTCCAAGGTTGAAACGATAATTTTTGGGTTTCCAGGGGCAAAATGGTAATTTTGCACCCAAGGTGAGATTTTGGTCATGGCAGCGACCTGAGCAAAAATTATGATATTTTAATAATTATGCATCATGTTCATGTTTTTTTATAGATTTATGATAAACATGTTGCATGCTTGGTTTAAAGGAAAAGTTACGCATATGCCTGTTTTATTAAGTGATGAAAATGATGATATTTTTGAAGAATATGTATACGATGACATGAGATATGATGAGCTGAGGCCTGGGCTCAATGGGCGGGTAATACTGTCGCTGATGTCTCCCGCCGCCGGGTACCATGGTTTTATAGATGGATCCATCGATAGAGCTGATACAAAAGTCACAACTAATGAACTGAATTCAATTAAAATAAAATGTTTAAATTTATGATGACACGATGAGCTGTTTTGACACGTATATGATGATATGAAATGACATGAGTTGAAACGACACGTTTATGTTCATGCTTTAAATTTCATGAAAGTTATTTTGAATATGATATTTTTCACTGCTGTGTGTATGTATATGTACTTGATATTAACGGTGCAGGTGTGTTGAGTCTTTAGACTCACTAGGCGTGTGTGATATAGGTGAGCTTGGTATTGAGAGGACTGGAGGTGCTGAACACTGAGTAGACAGACCTGGTGGGGTGACATGACCCGAGGACCACATGTTTTCCGCATTTTGTTTTTATGAGATTTGAGATGATATGAACATTTTTATACGCAGGTGATTTTCACAATTTTTACTCGTTTATGTTTACACTATTTTTATTGTCAAATACTTATGATCATTTTTAAATGTTATTTCGAAAATCCGAGCTTTTATTAATATATATATATATATATATATATAAATATATATATATATATAATATATATATATATATATATATATATATATTTATATATATTTCCGAGCTTTGAAAATTAGTAGATGTTTCACATTAAAAGGAAAATTAAACAAAAGTTTAATAATTCCTTGCCTTCCATCAATGATGGTGGCATGATGAACGCTACCCGCGGTCAGTGTCTAGCTCATATTATTGGGGAGGTCTGGACGCCGGAAAGCTGTAACTTCCACTGACATATTTGATGTGAAGTACGTGGAACTCCCATGACTTCAGCTCATATTATTGGGGGATCTCATGGACCATCCATCAAGGTTCAATATTGATGGGTCAGGCTCAACACATGAAGAGAAAGAGGATCATATTATTGGACCCTACTCAAACGTGAGGCAAAATTACGTAAGGGTTGCAAGGAGATGCAATTGGGCTCTACCTTTTGTAAGTTATGTTTGGCTGATATTATTCGGGATCATTATTTCGCAATTGGACCTTGCGTACTCACTAAGAAAATTAGATTTCCCGTTTGTCATCAGAGGGTGGTGAAAATGTCAAAATAGTGAGAGGCAATTCGTAAAAGCAAAAGTCCATATTTTACGTCTTACAAAATATTTTAAAATAGTCGGTAACGTTTATTCTGTTTCCATTTCAGTATATTTACGATTTCGTCACGTAATCCATTTCTATCATTAAAAAAACTAACTAAACACTAATTTTCAAGATTGGCTGTGAAAATTGTTCTAAATTCGGAAAATAGCATACACACTAATTTCGGTCTCTCTGAACTGACAAAGCATACAAGATGGTAAGATCATAGTATGCAAGCTAAAGTGTAATATGCTCGTTTCTATTTCAAATGAACTGTAGAGACAGTTTGAGGAAATTTTTAATGCTGCTGACATTCAAATACACATGCAAGAGTTGCATAGTGCATGAAACTCGTATAATGATCCACGCCACTTTCAAGGAACACATGACTACACGCATGCAAGATGGGGCTCTTGCCCATGAGCATGGTGTAAGTATGATTGGGCCTATTGAGAAGGTGGTTGGCCTGGAATTTGACAAAGCCCGATAAGTCAAAACATGTTTGTTTCACTGCAAGAAGTCTGGACATAAGAAATTATCTGGGTCAGAAATGTTTTGACAATGATAAATGAATGTCCAAGTAAACACAATTTCAACAACAACCAAAAGAAAACAAGATAGTCTAAACCAAGCACATTTGTGACACGTTAGGCTAGGACATATATCCCAAAGAAGGATCCACAAGCTAGTGGGAGAGGGCATGTTTGATTCGTCTGACATAAACTCTCTAAGAGACGTGTGAGTCCTGTTTGAAAGGAAAAATGACCAAGGCCCCTTTCCTAGGGAAAGTGGAACGTGCACATGATCTGTTAGATTTGATCCATACAGATGTGCATGGCCCGTTAAGTCTTAGCACGAGATATGGCTATTTCTACTTCATTACTTTTACCGATGACCATTCGAGGTTTGGGTATTTGTATTTAATGAAATACAAGTTTGAAGCCTTTGAAAAGTTCAAAGAATTCGGAGCAGAATTAGAGAAAAAATTAGGAAAGAGTATTAAAACACTACGATTAGATCGAGGTGGAGAATACTTGAGTACTGAGTTTCAAAAATACCATAACGAGAATAGGATTCTCTCACAGTGGACTACGCCTGCCACACCCCAGTTGAGTGGTGTGTCAGAACGTCGTAATCGGACATTGATGGACATGGTCCGATCTATAATGAGATTCACTGAGTTGCCGCCATCCCTTTGGGGATATGCGCTTGAAACAGAGGCAAGGTTGTTAAATCAAGTCCTTACAAAGGTAATGGATAAAATTCCATATGAGATATGGATGGGAAATCCGCCCAAATATTCTTATCTGAGAATATGCGGATGCCTTGCTTACGTGAAGAAGGCGGTGGGAGAAAATTGGATAGTAGAGACAATTTGTGCTACTTTGCGGGATATCCAAATAACTCTTTTGGATACTATTTCTATTTATCCTAGTGAAACAAAGGGGTTTGTTTCAAGGAATGCCACATTCCTAGATAAGGAGTTTCTATTAGATAGAAAAGACAGGATGATAGAACTCGATGAGATTTGAGAACCACCAACTACACAAGTAGTAGAATCCACACCCCAACAGCCAATGAAAGAAACAGAAGCTCCTAGGAGATTCGAAAGGATCTCAAGGTTGCCTAATAGGTTGAGCCTGCTTCTTGAAGAGGGCCAAGGTGAGCCCATTCCTGGAGGTGATCTAAGAAATTTCAAGGAATCATTGTATGATTCTGATTCATCTAAATTGCTTGAAGTCATGCAGTCCGAGATGCACTCCATATATTCGAACCAAATATGGTCCTTAGTAGATTCACCTAAGGGAATTGTTCCCATAGGATGCAAATGGATTTTCAAAAGGAAACTTGGATCGGATGGGAAGGTGGTGACCTTCAAAGCTAGATTTGTAGCAAAAGGATATACTCAAAGGAAATGTGTTGACTATGAGGAAAACTTTTCTCCAGTCGCAATGTTCAAGTCCATTAGGATACTGCTAGCCATAGCAGCATAGTATGACTATGAAATATGGCAGATGGATGTGAAGACAACGTTCCTTAATGGGGATATTAAAGAAGAAATTTACATGTCTCAACCTGAAGGATTCACATCAGTAGAAATTGAGCATAAGGTATGCAAACTTTAGAGATCCATTTATTGACTCAAGAAGGCATCGAGGAGCTGGAACCTCAGATTTGACAACACTATCAAAGAGTTTGATTTTGTCAAAAATCCTGAGGGACCTCGTGTATAAAAGAAGGTTAGTGGGAGTGCAGTGACATTCCTGGTGCTTTATTTTGATGGCATACTACTCATTGAGAATGATGTAGGGATGTTGCAGTCAACTAAAGTATGGTTAGCTGGTAAGTTTTCCATGAAGGATATGAGTGAAGCATCATATGTATTAGGAATACAGATCTATAGGGATAGATCAATGAGGATGCTAGGTTCACCCAATCCACATATATCGATACCATACTGAGGAGATTCTCTATGGAGGAGTCCATGAGAGGATATCTCTCAATGTCTCATGGTGTGAATCTATCCAAGTCTATGTGCCCTAAGACTGATGAAGAGATAGAAACTATTAGCCGCATTTCATATGCATCTGCCATAGTTAGTATTATGTATAGTATGATATCTAATCGACATGATATTGCATAAGCATTGAGTGTTGCAAGCCTATATAAGTCGTATCCTGGTCCACTGCATTGGAAAGCAGTGAAGGACATTCTTAAGTACTTGAGAAGAACAAAGAATTTGTTCTTGGTATACGGGAGTGGAGAACTAAAATTGGAAGGCTGCACTGATTCTAACTTCCAATCAGATGTGGATGATACGAAATCAACCTCTGGATTTGTATTCAAGCTCAATGGTGGTGCTGTCTCCTGGAAGAGTTCCAAGCAAGAAACCACAACGGATTCAACCACTGAGGCCGAATACACAGCTGCAGCAAAAGAGGGTGTTTGGATGATGAATTTCGTCCAAGAGTTGGGTGTCATTCCTCAAACAATTGATCCAGTCTTGGTATACTGTGACAACTCCGGTGCCGTAGCGCAAGCGAAAGAACCGAGATCTCATCAGCGATCCAAACATATACTGAGGAAGTTTCACATAATTCGGGAGATTGTGGAAAGAGTAGACATTTCGGTAGAGAGATTCGCCTTCGCAAATAACGTTGCTGATCCACTGACGAAGCCTCTGTCAGGACCATTGTTTGAGAAGCATCGCGAAGCAATGAGTCTAAGATCTATGGGTAGTTGGCTATAGGGCCAGTGGGAGATTGTTAGAGTAGGTGTCTAGCAAGCCAACTTGTGGCTCAGGCTTTATTGTCTCTAATGTAAAATAATCTTTATTTTAATAATATTTTATGATTTTATTTGATTATGGCATTATACTTTATCTGTATACTCATGCAATCAGCATAGATAAAGTCCTTGATTATACTTTAATACAAATGAATCATAATTCGATGTTGAAACTCATTTGTAAACATTGTATAATCTAAATTTGTTCCTGGTCGATTCAGCTGCCTAAAACATGGATAAATGTCGCTTGAGCTCGAGACTAGCATATGTGATGTTGTGTACCATGTTTCTTGGTAAGGACATAGAGATGTCCAAACATGCAGATGGGTAGTCATATGATGATTATACCGAACTACCCTCCCCCAACTTTCCAAGTGGTTATCACATCTTTGGAAATAATTTGATCAATTATAATAAACATGATCTAAATTTAAAAAAAAAAAAACAAATGCAGAACGTAATGGAATCACTCTGATATACATATCAAAAGTAAAGTACATGTCTTGTACTCAATACATTAAAATCAAACTAGGGTTCAACTACTATAGATCAAGTGCTGAAGCCTATCTACTTCTGATCCGGATCTCCACGCTAACTTGTCCTCTCTCATCCTCTTCTTGACTCTGATCCTGTCCCACCTGTTGTCACGCACACATAAAAACACGACAACAGCCGGATAACTCCGGTGAGAATATAATCCAGTATAATCAATGAATAAATGCAATCATATAAAATCATAAAACAATCATCAATAACATGTATCGAATCTGAAAACATGAGTCAATATAAAACTGTAAATCAACTATTGACTCGTCATCTGAGACTCGACTCATCTCTAATATAGGGATCTCAGTTTCTGGACATTGTCTCATATAACGAATCTCAGCGATAGGAGTTGATCTACTCCTAAGCAACATTGATATAATTCAATCATCCAGTGTCTTGGCATACCCGCCAAAGACTTGGCATATCCGCCAATGACTAGGCATCTGATGAAACTTAAAATTAATAATTTATTATATGTTAAAACCTGTATTTTAAAATTTAAGTTTCATTAAAATTATAAAATTATGTTATTTTAGTATTGTTTGTTTATATTTAATTGTCTTACTAAATATGTTTTATTTTCAGGTTTTCTACGTGTTGGTAAAATAATGATAACTCAAGCTAGAAAATTCAAATGGAGGTGACTCAAACATGTTTGGAATCCTTGAGAAATTATCTACAACTTTGCAGAAGACATGATTGCCTAAAAAGTTCATTAAGATGATCAAATTGTACAAATATCAAAAGGAGGACAAATTTACTTTTACTATGACCAGCATATAGTAAAAAAATCATAACTGTCACACCCTTACTCTATACTTAGCATGATTACCATAATCAAAATAAGGTTTGAATGATATAACTATAATATGAAGCAAATCAAACAAGAGGCATCACTTTGACGGTTTATAAAAATTTTGGCATGATGTCCCTATATTTTGTATAAGCCAAAAACTCAACTCAAGCAACAACCTCAAGCATCTTCTCATATAAAAACATACTTGGTATCATCATTCATAACATGGAACTTGTTTCAAACCTTCATATAAAATTTACTACAATACATATGCGGAAGCTATACAATAAGAAGTCCCGGTTCTTGTCGAGGTAGGGCACGTCACTAGCATCCATTGGCGAACCAGCATCCTACGCATCTTCACTACCTGATCCTGTAATACATGAGCTACGTGAGTTTATAAAACTCAATAAGTTGGCACTTGTACGTATAGATATGCGTCGAAGGAACATACATATCAAGTCGTGACAACAATGAAACTTTAAATCATGTCATATCATAGCATATATTCATGTTCATTTTTGTACTTGAGCCTCATTAGTTGACCTGTACTACCGTGCTTGCTTTATTATATAGCTACTACTGTGTTGGACGTCAGGGAGCAACCTTTGGCAACCCCACGCCCCATGAACATATATTGGCCAATAGCTTTGGTGGACTTAAAACCACCCATGATGTCAACAAGTTCTATATCATGTAAAATCAGTCCTTTTTCCTTCAATGTTCATGTTCATGTTCATTACATAGCACCTATCATCAATATTCATGAGTTTCTTACATATTTAATACATAACAATGGAATATGGTGCTATGTTTTCATCAATAAGATACTAACAATGTACATATAGCAATAGTCAATGGGAAGTGTTTGAAATCATAATATTACTCATGTATTACTTCAAGAACATGCCAACTTACTGTCCAAGTGTACGAATACTTGTTTGAGACGATGTTTATCAGTCCTATGTTGTCAATAAACCAATAGTTCAGTTACTATTTCTATACAATGTGAAATTTACCCCTATACATGTAGAACAACTAAAGGAGAAGAAAACTTACACCCTTAGGAAGCTCTTGGAATGGAGAACTAAGTTTTAACCTCAAAATGATGAAAGGAATGAAGAAGGAAACTTTTGGGAGAAAGACATCTTGTTTTCCCTCGAGTTCTTGCTGGTAAAGTGGAGAAGGAATGGTTGGAATGGCTTAGAAATTCGATACTTATCCTTGTACAGACTGTCGGCGCATATGCGCGACATTCTGGGCGCATATGCGCGACCCTTTCTGCCCTCCCGGCGCACATGCGCGAATTCTGCCACAAAACTCATTTTTAACTTCCGAATTAGCGAAAGTGGTCAACATGAAAGTTGTAGCCCTATGTGTTTTCTTGAATCTCCCCAAATTGCAGGTCATTTGGAGGTCTGAGTAAAACGTTGTGCCCATTCTCCCAACATGTGTCAGTGCAGGAACAACGAAACACACGACACACTTCGGGTCACTTTTGGCTCATCTTCCCTAATGATTTGAACAAAACCCAAAACGTGAAAGTTATATCATTATACCTTGTCTTTCTAATGGTTAAGGCCTCACACAATTTGGATCAATATTCAAATCATTATGCTAAAACCCGTAACAACTACCACAATTTCGTCTCATTTCCTGCAGTCCTATACCAACTTTCGTTACATTACTTCTACCTACACCTCTTACTATCACTATTTTAACACATATTCATTCTCAATACACCATAGACAATATAAAGTCATGTTGAATCTCAATATTGATAAATCAATCATCACATGAAATCTAATCATATAAATAACTACATAGTAAACGACATAAATACATTATTATCATTTGTACGAGTAACCGGGCATTACAATTCTCCTCTCCTTCAAAGAATTTCGTCCTCGAAATTTGACGTACCATATAGTTCAGGATATCTCTGTTGGATCTCGTCTTCTCGCTCCCAAGTTGCTTCTTCAATCGCATGATTGTGCCATAATAATTTCACCAAGGGTATTTCCTTGCCTCGTAACACTTTTGATTTCCTATCGAGGATTTGGACCGGTCGTTCTTCATATGAGAGATTCGATGCAAGCTCCAATGGTTCATAATGAAGAACAGTGAGAAGGATTGGCCAAATACTTTCGTAGCAAGGAAACGTGAAAAACATTGTGAACATTTGACAAGTTCGGAGGTAAAGCAACTCGGTAGGCTCTGTCTCCTATTCTTTCCAAGATTTCAAATGGACCGATATATCTTGGACTCAATTTTCCCTTCTTACCAAAACGCAAAATGCCCTTCAGTGGTGATATCTTTACAAATACATGGTCACCAACCTGAAATTCCAATCGACGACGTCGCACATCAGCATAGCTTTTCTGTCGACTCTGGGCAGTGTGCATTCTTTCTCTGATCTTGGTTACCAATTCAGCTGTTTGTTGTACCTAATTCAGGGCCTAATAATTTCCTTTCTCCTATTTCATCCCAGTGTACTGAAGATCGACATTTTCTACCATATAATGCAGTATATGGTGCCATTCCAATGCTTGACTGGTAGCTATTGTTATATGTAAACTCAGCCAACGGTAGTTTACTGTCCCAACTACCTGGGAAGTCAATAGTACATGCCCTCAACATATCTTCTAAGATCTGATTCACTCGTTCTGATTGTCCATCAGTTTGAGGGTGGAATGCTGTTCTGAATGACAATCGAGTTCCCATAGCATGATGCAAGCTTTTCCAAAATGCATATGTAAATTTGGAATCTCTATCTGATACAATGGACACTAGGATGCCATGAAGCCTCACTATCTCTTTGATGTATTCTTCAGCATATTGATTCATCGTGTATGTGGTCTTCACCAGAAGAAAGTGAGCTGATTTTGTAAGTCGATCCACAATAACCCATATAGCATTGAACCCTCTTTGAGTTCTTGGCAAACCAAGAATGAAATCCATCGTGATGTGTTCCCATTTCCATTCAGGAATGGATAGTGGTTTCAGGAGTCCTGCTGGTCTTTGATGTTCAGTTTTGTCCTGTTGACAAGTTAGACATTGTGCAACAAATTGAGCAATGTCCCTTTTCATACCTGGCCACCAAAATAATGGTTTCAAATCCTTGTACATTTTTGTGCCTCCTGGATGGATCGAATAAGGGGTAGCATGAGCATCAATAAGAATGTCGGTTCTGATCGTTCCTTGCTTTGGCACACACAATCTCCCTTGATATGTCCATATTCCTTCCCCATCCAATTCAAAGTTCAAATTTCCTTTTTCTTCATCTCGCTGCCTCAATTGTTGTAATTCATTATCTGTGTTTTGTTCGACCTTAATCCTGTCTGCAAGCATTGGTCGAACCATAAGAGATGATAGCTGAATTGCAGCTCCCTTTGGAATAACATCAAGCTTCAAGTTCTGCAAATCCCATAGGATTTGTTCTTGTACTTGCATCGCAGCAATAGAACTGGACTTTCGACTTAACGCATCTGCAACAACATTGGCTTTACCTGGATGATAGTTAATAACACAATCGTAATCCTTCACCAATTCCAACCAACGTCGTTGTCTCATATTCAGTTCCTTTTGCGTGAATAAATATTTCAGACTCTTGTGGTCCGTGTAAATTTCACACCGTTCACCATACAGATAATGGCGCCATATTTTCAATGCAAATACCACTGCTGCCAGTTCTAAATCATGTGTGGGATAGTTCTTTTCATATTCTTTCAATTGTCTAGAGGCGTAAGCAATCACCTTCCCGTGTTGCATCAAGACTGTTCCTAAACCTTGTTTCGAAGCATCACTGTATACTACAAAATCTCCTGATCCTTCTGGAATAGCAAGGACCGGTGCTGAAGTCAATTTTACCTTTAACTCTTGGAAACTGCGATCACATGCTTCGTCCCATACAAATTTCACATTCTTTCGAGTTAAAGTAGTCAAAGGCCGCTATCTTAGAAAATCCCGCTATAAACCGACGGTAATAACCAGCTAGCCCAAGAAAACTACGTACCTCGGTAACAGTGGTAGGTCGTAGCCAGTTATTAACAGCTTCAATCTTACTTGGATCCACTGATATGCCTTCTTTTTAAATGATATGACCCAAGAATGATACTTGTTCAAGCCAAAATTCACATTTCTTCCATTTTGCATATAAATGTTTATCTTTCAAAGTTTGCAAAACTAATTCCAGATGTTCTCGATGTTCCTCTACAGTTCGTGAGTAAATTAAAATATCATCTATAAACACAATCACGAACTTGTCTAAAAATGGCTTGAAAATTCTGTTCATTAGATCCATAAATGCAGCTGGTGCATTCGTTAGTCCAAATGGCATTACAAGAAATTCATAATTCCCGTACCTGGTTCGGAAGGCAGTCTTTGAATTATCATCTGACTTTACTTTTAATTGATGATAGCCTGATCGTAAATCAATCTTTGAAAAGATAGCAGCTCCTTGTAGTTGATCAAACAAATCATCAATTCTAGGGAGTGGATACTTATTTTTGATTGTCACTTTGTTCAACTCCCGATAATCAATGCATAGACGAAGGGTACCGTCTTTCTTCTTCATAAACAAAACAGGTGCACCCCCCGGTGAAAAGCTCGGTCTAATAAACCCTTTATCAAGCAACTCCTGTAACTGTTCTTTCAGTTCTTTCATTTCTGTAGGAGCTAATCGATAAGGAGCTTTTGAGATCGGATGAGTTCCTGTCACAACATCAATTACAAATTCGATCTCTCTATCTGGGGGTAAGCCTGTTACATCATCAGGAAATACTTCTGGAAATTCACAAACAACATTTGTATCTTTTAATTCACGAACAGGTGGATCACTAGTTAACACAGATGCTAAATATCCTTGACACCCCTTCTGTAGTAATTTACAAGCCTTCATACAAGAGATTATCCGAAGAGGTAAGGATATACCTGCACTTGCTACGGTGAATGGTTCAGTTCCTACTGGTGCAAACTTGATCATCTTTATGCCACAGTCAATAGTAACTCTGTACTTCGAGAGCCAATCCATTCCCAATATCACATCAAAATCGGTCATTTTCAAAACAATCAATTCATCATACATCTGATGACCTTGGAAATATATTGGACATCCTCGCACAATCTGATCTGTCTTTAATTCTTGCCCGGAAGGTAAGGTTGTGTCTCTGTTGTACTTGCTGTAATGCCCAGTCTCCTTACAAACGATTCCGAAATAAAAGAATGCGTGGCTCCTGAATCTAGTAAAACAATAGCAGTAATATCAGAAATCAAGAACATACCGGTGATCATCGATGTATCCTCATCCACTTCTTCTTTGGTCATGGAGAAAAGGCGTCCCTGTACTTTCTCAGAACTTCCTGGACAATTCTTGGCGAGATGTCCTGGCTTCTTGCAACGATAACAGACATTAGAACCCTGCATACACTCCCCGCCATGGAGTTTGCCACATTTAGGACAAGGTGGCCTGTCCTGTTCTTTACGTGGAGGGGGACCCTTTCTACGGGGTTCCTCTGGTCGAGCACCTTTGCTATCGGTCTTTTTGCCTTGTCCTGTTCCTTGGCTCTTTTGAAAGTACTGTTGCCTTCGCTGTTGCCTGTCTCTGTCAATGTCTTGCTCATCCTGTTCAGCCATAAGTGCTCTTTCCACTATCTCCCCATACGTAGCAACTTTCGATATTCGTACATCTCTTTTAATTTTAGAGCGAAGTCCCCGCATGAAATGTTCGCCCTTACTGGTGTCATCTTGTGCAATATATGGTACATATTGGACTCCGGCCTCAAATTGTTGTATGTATTCCGTCATTGACATGGTCCCTTGCTTCAAATTTAGGAAGTCACTGGCTTTCTTGGCTCGTACGTCTTTACTGAAATATTTGTTGTAAAACACAGTTTTGAAAGTTCCCCATGTCAATGGTCCAACTGGTAATGCAACTCTTGCACTTTCCCACCATATTCTTGCATGTTTTGTTAAGAGAAAGATGGCACAAGTTACTTGGTCAACATCATCCATATGAAGGTAGGAGAAGATGGACTCCAATGACTTAATTCATTCTTCTGCTACTGCTGGATCGGTGCTTCCCATGAATTCCGGAGGATTCAAACATCTAAAACGATCATATACGTCTGTCTGAACAGGCACATGTCTGTGTACTATGGCTTGAGCTTGTGCCTGTTAATGAGTAGTCCGTTGCATCTCCAGTAGCTGCTGGATTTGTTCACCACGGACTTTTGCTTGTTGTTGGAGTAATTGAGCGAAGTCATCTATCGGTCGTGGCGCACTGCCCTCACCTTCGACTGCTGGGGCCTTGCCCTTAGATCACTCTCCTTCATGTACTTTACGTTTAGGTGGCATCTTGTTTGATCCTACATATAGATCACAGAGACACGTAACTTAGCATAAACTATGGGACACAAAGATACTTACTTGCCGAGTTCTCCATGTGGATGAAGTGCAGTGTCTTCCCTGTCAAAGAAGCCGTGGGCTCTGATACCATAAAAATTGTCACACCCTTACTCTATACTTAGCATGATTACCATAATCAAAATAAGTTTTGAATGATATAACTATAATATGAAGCAAATCAAACAAGAGGCATCACTTTGACGGTTTATAAAAATTTTGGCATGATGTCCCTATATTTTGTATAAGCCAAAAACTCAACTCAAGCAACAACCTCAAGCATATTCTCATATAAAAACATACTTTGTATCATCATTCATAACATGGAACTTGTTTCAAACCTTCATATAAAATTTACTACAATACATATGCGGAAGCTATACAATAAGAAGTCCCGGTTCTTGTCGAGGTAGGGCACGTCACTAGCATCCATTGGCGAACCGGCATCCTACGCATCTTCACTACCTGATCCTGTAATACATGAGCTACGTGAGTTTATAAAACTCAATAAGTTGGCACTTGTACGTATCGATATGCGTCGCAGGAACATACATATCAAGTCGTGACAACAATGAAACTTTAAATCATGTCATATCATAGCATATATTCATGTTCATTTTTGTACTTGAGCCTCATTAGTTGACCTGTACTACCGTGCTTGCTTTATTATATAGCTACTACTGTGTTGGACGTCAGGGAGCAACCTTTTGCAACCCCACGCCCCATGAACATATATTGGCCAATAGCTTTGTTGGACTTAAAACCACCCATGATGTCAACAAGCTCTATATCATGTAAAATCAGTCCTTTTTCCTTCAATGTTCATGTTCATGTTCATTACATAGCACCTATCATCAATATTCATGAGTTTCTTACATATTTAATACATAACAATGGAATATGGTGCTATGTTTTCATCAATAAGATACTAACAATGTACATATAGCAATCGTCAATGGGAAGTGTTTGAAATCATAATATTACTCATGTATTACTTCAAGAACATGCCAACTTACTGTCCAAGTGTACGAATACTTGTTTGGGACGATGTTTATCAGTCCTATGCTATCAATAAACCAATAGTTCAGTTACTATTTCTATACAATGTGAAATTTACCCCTATACATGTAGAACAACTAAAGGAGAAGAAAACTTACACCCTTAGGAAGCTCTTGGAATGGAGAACTAAGTTTTAACCTCAAAATGATGAAAGGAATGAAGAAGGAAACTTTTGGGAGAAAGAAATCTTGTTTTCCCTCGAGTTCTTGCTGGTAAAGTGGAGAAGGAATGGTTGGAATGGCTTAGAAATTCGATACTTATCCTTGTACAAACTGCCGGCACATATGCGCGACATTCTGGGCGCATATGCAGCGACCCTTTCTGCCCTCCCGGTGCACATGCGCGAATTCTGGCGCATATGCGCGCTACATTCTGCCACAAAACGCATTTTTAACTTCCGAATTAGCAAAAGTGGTCAACATGAAAGTTGTAGCTCTATGTGTTTTCTTGAATCTCCCCCACATTTCAGGTCATTTGGAGGTCTGAGTAAAAAGTTATGCCCATTCTCCCAACATGTGTCAGTGCAGGAACAACGAAACACACGACACACTTCGGGTCACTTTTGGCTCAGCTTCCCTAATGATTTGAACAAAACCCAAAACGTGAAAGTTGTAGCATTATACCTTATCTTTCTAATGGTTAAGGCCTCACACAATTTGGATCAATATTCAAATCATTATGCTAAAACCCGTAACAACTACCACAATTTCGTCTCAGTTCCTGCAGTCCTATACCAACTTTCGTTACATTACTTCTACCTACACCTCTTACTATCACTATTTTAACACATATTCATTCTCAATACACCATAGACAATATAAAAGTCATGTTGAATCTCAATATTGATAAATCAATCATCACATGAAATCTAATCATATAAATAACTACATAGTAAACGACATAAATACATTATTATCATTTGTACGAGTAACCGGGCATTACAATAACTATTTCAATATTTAACCAAATGAGGTGAACCAAGTGGCCAAATTCATCTAAAGACAATTCCACACATGTTTGCCGTTTTGAGCAGAGTCAAATTCGGTGATTAAAGTCGTGGAACAAAGCATTGAAAGAAGGGACATGGAATTGAACTTGGAGGAGACAAAGATTACTATTGCAACTACATGGCATTAATAAAAATTTTGACCCTTTCTCTCATTTGGCCTATAAATATAGGCCTTGTGCTAGCTTGAGAATCATTCTATCTCATTGTAAAATATAGTGTAAGTGTGTATCAAAGTTCAAAGTTCCAATATATTTTCTTTCATGTTCTCAACTATGAGTGATATTTTAGTGTTGATCAAAAGTAAGCTTATGGCAAGCTAAATCTATTATGTCAAGGTGAAGAGGATGCATTCTTGGTGAAGTAAGATTGTTTATATTTTGTATATTCTTTCTTTATTTGTTTTCATTTAACTAACTTATTTTTATTGTAGGTATAAAAATGAATTATTTGTTGTTATCAATTTACATCAAATGTTTGATACCATTAAAGTGGTTATCTTGATTTGTTGTTTAATTTTGATACAATAAATATTTCATCACTTATTATTATTATTATTATTATTATTATTATTATTATTATTATTATTATTATTATTATATATATATAATATTTCATTTAGACGATAGCGTGGCTCTGCCGGTTGTTCTAAATGAAATATTATGATTTAATACTAACATCTAACAATCTAACATTTACTTTATCGCAACTAACTTTTATTTTTCGCATCTAACTTTTACTTTCTCGCAACTAACTTTTATTTTTCGCAACTAACTTTTACTTTACCGCAACTAACTTATTAAATCAATATATTTCATTAGGTAATAGCGTGGCTCTGCCGGTTGTTCTAAATGAAATATAATGATTTAATTTAACATTTACTTTATGCAATTATTTATTTATATAGTTATAATTATAATCATAGGTACCATATATAAAATATCGGTTACTTCGGTATTTTCTATAGTGAGAACTATATTATATTATGTGTGTGTTTAATTTTCTTGGAACCATTATTTAAGGTGGTTTCTTTTGTTTTAATTTTAGTTAAACAATATTACATAAACCAAGAATAAATCCTCAAGCCTTGACAAAATTTATAATTTGTAAACTTCATTCTTGCATTTGGTAATCTATAAATTAATAAATTAAACTCAAAATAACCTCTCTTACTTACGAAATATATTACTTGCAGACAACCTACACTTGGGTGAATTATTATTTAAGTAGTAGCAGCATCTCCGCCCATGACTCAATATACGCTCTACTATAAATCAATAGACTAAGCATATCAATCTCACGAATTGCAAACCTCGATGCAATAAAGTAAACTATGTGGTTTTTGGAAAACTGAAGTCTAATCTGACTCAAGTCGATTTCCCGGTTAACATTGATTTATACCTTTATTTTGTCGATTTTTGGCTATGTCGAAATAATCAGAACTCGATCTAATTCTGTTTCAACGGCATAACTGCACAATCTCAATATACCCAGCAATAAAAATAAACATATATCAATTCCCACAACTCATAATCGATAACAATACAAATCTGATATCAAATCTCAATCAAATCCATTCTGAAAATCATAACAATTTCATACGGTATCTGTTCTTTAATCCGATTTTAATTATACGATATTTACTATGTCAAGAACACCATATATGAATCATATCCGATTTCTTCACTATCATAATTTCAAATCATATCAAAACATAGTAAAACTTACGTCTAGTTGAAGTCTTTGTCGATAGGAACATAATACTAAAGTCGGATTGAAATTCTGACGGGCAGATCTTGCACAATCATGATACTTTCTCTTAAGCTCTTCTCGTTTTCCCCTTCTGAATTCTGAGGAATGAAATGAATTGCAACATTTATATATATCAAGTTGCATGTTGAAACCAAGTGTCGATTTTCCATTCTGCATGCCTCGCGCATATGGGAGCCCTAGCCCAGCGCATATGCGCGAGACCTACTGTCTCGACCTATAACTTTCTCGGTAGCTCGCGCATATACGCGCACCATCTACGCGCATATGCTCGAGGTTCTCTGGACTTCGCAAGTATCTCCTGCACAGCTCGCGCATATGCGCGTACATCCTTCGCGCATATGCGCGAGGTCCTCTTCCCATCCGCGAATATGCGGGCATCAATGCCGCGCATATGCACGAGGGGTACTGTCCTCACACATATCTCGTGTCTTTTGTTATCCTTCCCAGACTGATCTTTTCCGTCTATAATCACAGCAATTATCAATAAATCAATCAGATTATAATAACCAAATTATCGGGCATTACAGTGGATATCCTATGTGATCTGATGAAATAATAGTGCGTGGAATCTTTGGCCAGAGTATGAAATTACGTTGGAGAAGGAGTTCTCCAATGGTACATGCGATGCCACTTTTATATGTATCACATAGTTATCGAATTAATATGCAACCCTCAAGCCTTGACAAAATTTATAATTTGTAAACTTCATTCTTGCATTTGGTAATCTATAAATTAATAAATTAAACTCAAAATAACCTCTCTTACTTACGAAATATATTACTTGCAGACAACCTACACTTGGGTGAATTATTATTTAAGTAGTAGCAGCATCTCCGCCCATGACTCAATATACGCTCTACTATAAATCAATAGACTAAGCATATCAATCTCACGAATTGCAAACCTCGATGCAATAAAGTAAACTATGTGGTTTTTGGAAAACTGAAGTCTAATCTGACTCAAGTCGATTTCCCGGTTAACATTGATTTATACCTTTATTTTGTCGATTTTTGGCTATGTCGAAATAATCAGAACTCGATCTAATTCTGTTTCAACGGCATAACTGCACAATCTCAATATACCCAGCAATAAAAATAAACATATATCAATTCCCACAACTCATAATCGATAACAATACAAATCTGATATCAAATCTCAATCAAATCCATTCTGAAAATCATAACAATTTCATACGGTATCTGTTCTTTAATCCGATTTTAATTATACGATATTTACTATGTCAAGAACACCATATATGAATCATATCCGATTTCTTCACTATCATAATTTCAAATCATATCAAAACATAGTAAAACTTACGTCTAGTTGAAGTCTTTGTCGATAGGAACATAATACTAAAGTCGGATTGAAATTCTGACGGGCAGATCTTGCACAATCATGATACTTTCTCTTAAGCTCTTCTCGTTTTCCCCTTCTGAATTCTGAGGAATGAAATGAATTGCAACATTTATATAAATCAAGTTGCGTGTTGAAACCAAGTGTCGATTTTCCATTCTGCATGCCTCGCGCATATGGGAGCCCTAGCCCAGCGCATATGCGCGAGACCTACTGTCTCGACCTGTAACTTTCTCGGTAGCTCGCGCATATACGCGCACCATCTACGCGCATATGCTCGAGGTTCTCTGGACTTCGCAAGTATCTCCTGCACAGCTCGCGCATATGCGCGTACATCCTTCGCGCATATGCGCGAGGTCCTCTTCCCATCCGCGAATATGCGGGCATCAATGCCGCGCATATGCACGAGGGGTACTATCCTCACACATATCTCGTGTCTTTTGTTATCCTTCCCAGACTGATCTTTTCCGTCTATAATCACAGCAATTATCAATAAATCAATCAGATTATAATAACCAAATTATCGGGCATTACAGTGGATATCCTATGTGATCTGATGAAATAATAGTGCGTGGAATCTTTGGCCAGAGTATGAAATTACGTTGGAGAAGGAGTTCTCCAATGGTACATGCGATGCCACTTTTATATGTATCACATAGTTATCGAATTAATATGCAACCCTCGATGAACCAATGGTTGCAGATTCGATCGAGATATATGAGATGAAGGGACCGTATTGTACGTTAATCATAATCGACTGGTTTTTGCAGGCACTATTAGTGATACCTAGGGGATCATGGGGCGATGCTACTAGACGCTCTTACCATGATCCGATGGGTGCAATCAGAAATGAGTTCTGATATTCTTGATCAAAGAGTTGATGATAAGAATGGAGTTAACTAGGGTAAACCCGAATAAGAATAAATGTTATACTGAATCCAATGTAGATGGGAACCCACGGCTTAGCTGTATCCCTGAACCATTGAGGGTCACACAAGTATCTGATTCTGTGTTCCCATTGAGATAGTCAAATTTCAAGGAGTTGAAATCTAGCGACTATAGTTTAATGGAGATCAAACATGAAGCTTATAGAGGAGTTGTGGGGACCCGGATGCTAATCATATTCTTAATCATCATTGGGATTAATTAATCAATTATAATAAACAGGGTCTAAATTTTTTTATTTTTTTTAAATACAAAGTGGTTACGTAATGTAAATTACTTCAAATTACATATTAAACATAAACATACAAATCTTGTGTTATCTACAAGAATTAAACTAGGTTCAACTATATATCAGTACTGAATCCTAAGTTGCTTCGAAGCCCGGATCTCACACTATCTAGTCCAGCCTCGTTCTCTTCTTGACCCTGATCCTATCCCACCTGTTGCCATGCACACATACAAACAAGACAAAAGCCGGATAACTCCGGTGAGAATTACATTCTCAGTATAAATCATGTATACATGCAATCATATAATCAATATAAATGTATATAACAGACATTCATAGCATGTATTCCAATCAGAACATAAATTCATATCGAGAATAATTCCTATTCTAAACATGTACCATCATCAGGAACATAAATCGACATGTACCATATTCGGGAACATATCCACATAAATCAATACAAACTGTCAATTAGACTCATGACTCCACACTTTAGACTAGACTCTATCCTAGCCTAGGGATCCCGGTTTCCAGATGTGGTATTCATATATCGACCAACAGTAATAGAAAAGACTCCAGTTCTATCCACGTCGATATAACCAAACATCATGTGTCCTGACCTAACCGTCATGGACTGTGGCCCTATCGCCAATATCCTGTCCTGTGACAAAGTGCAATGGGCCAGTGACGAGTCCTCACTATCCGGCCCTTCTGTCACAAGATCAAATGTCTACGACTAAGCATATCCGCCTATGACTCAAGACATACATTGTCTATAAATCCATAGACCAAAAATATCAATTGTATTCAATTGCAAATAACAATGCAATAAAATAAAGTATGTGATTTAGGGAAACTCGAGTCAAACCTCACTCGAGTTGTGCTATCCCAACTCAACATTAATTTATACCTTTATCTTCTCGCTCAGAAGAAGAAGAAGTCCCGGATCCAACTCTGTCCATTCCCAATCTGGTAATAATAATACCGAACAAACACAATATCAATATATGACTCAATTCGGAACATGTTCTGATCAATATTCAAATCAAAATACACTCTAATCGATGTCAATCAACATACAGTACACAATACAATCTAAATCAATATCGAATCTGAGCAATATCAATCAACTGATGTTTTGACGACATAACAATCCAATCTCGATAATCCCGTCAGTCTCAACATCACAGATATAATACCAGAACTCATAATCAATATCGATATAACTCATAATCTCAACGATAATACAAATCTGATATCAAATCTCAATCAAATCGATTCCGAAAATCATAACAATTACATAAACATTCTGTTCTTCATTCTGACTTCAAATATACAATGTCTACTATATTAGAAACATCATATCTTATTCATATTAAATTCTGATAATATCATAATTTCTAATCATGTCTAATCATAACAAAACTTACATCTAGTTGTAGCTGTCGTCGCTAGGAACTCGGTACTGTACTCGGATTTCAATTCAGACAGACAGATCTCCAAAATCTTCAATCCCAAATTGAAATCCTACCTCGGAGTCTTTGCTCGATTCTTTACCTTAATTCTGAAGAAGGAATCGGTTGTATACGTATATATATATATATATTACATGCAAGATAAGAAAACGTGGCACACTCCTTTGTGCAGCACGTCTCGCGCATATGCGCGACCACCATCGGCGCATATGCGCGAGACACAATTCCTTGGCGCGTGTCTCGGTAGTTCTCTCGCGCATATGCGCGTCACTCTTCAGCGCATATGCGCCCAAGGTTCTGGACGTTCCGCGCATGTGTGCACATTCAAGCCGCGCATGTGCGCGCATGGTTCTGTCTTCCTCGCGCATGTGCGCGGGGACTCTTCCTTGCACCTCATGTCAAGTCTTCTTTCGGCTCTCCTGGTCTGATCCGTTTCGTTTATAATCATCTCAATTAATAAATAAATCATTTTATATTAATCTCAGATTACAGTAATAAAATCTCGGGCCTTACATTTCTCTCCCTCTTAGATCTGAGTTCGTCCTCGAACTCGCAAGTGATCCATTTGTATAATACAGATAATCATATCAGATCTCAAATCGAATACAAGAAGGAGATATACAGAAACTACAATAACTGATATCAAGTTTTGTCTTTCAGATAATATCTTTGATTTCAATCTGAAGAAGAATTCAAGAAGTATAATATCCTCATACTACTTAAAATCATTCTAATAAAATCAATCTCAAATACTGGCTATACAACATCCATATATCCAATTAATAGCTCCTAACAACTCAATCTCGTCTTCCAATACCAACAATCATCATCCGACGTTGGCATTTTTCATATCAATTTCCGAGCTATTTTCATTTGCTTAGAAATTAGTTTCATTTTCTTTATCAGATCTCTGATCCTATCAAATCAAATCTCAGGCATCATCGCAATATCATCCCCATATGAAGAAAATCCGCAGTTCTCACTATACAATACTTCGACTAGAGCTATCTCGATACTCATCTGATAGCTATTATTGTACATTAATTACAATTGTCAATAAATCGTGTCAACTAGTGCTAAAATCCAGCACCAAAATTCTTGGATATCCTCCAGTATCCGGATAGTGCGCTCCGACTATCCATCGATCTATAACCATATATAAAAAAATCATGCTATATATTATGCCAAAAGTACAAAAATCAACTAGAAATCACGATATGATATAATCAACTCCGGCATTCAATCCAATCTGGCCTCCTTTTCTGACATACCCCTCAGTCGTCTAATCATATCTGCACGTCATTCCGTACAACATCATATGAGTAGATTCAACAAATCTGTCAATCATAATTACATCATAGTACAATCTTATCCAGATTTCAGTAGTGTCGTCACACAATCCATAGAAATGTATTCCCATTTCTATTCAAGAATCGGTAATCTATATAACCAACCTCCTGGTTTCTATTTTTCTGTCTTCATCTGTCGGCGATGCATACATTCCTGCATAACTCTGTCACAACAGATCTCCTCTGTTTATAAGTCTTTTGACTAAACACACATTTCCTGTTACTAGAATACTACCAAATCTACTACTGTGTGCATCTAACAATACCTGTCATTTCAAATTCGAAATATCTGGTACAAATAAATCAGCTAATTATATAAATAAAGCATCACCTACCTGGTATTCTGATTGACACTCTGTTCTGACTATCAAAATCAAGTTCTGAACAGTCTGATCAAACTTTTGAACTACTGTAATTTTCAAAATTATCTCTGAATCGGCTTGAACTGTATATAATTCCAACTGTTCATAGCAATCAGTATCAAATACGGATTCAGAATAACAGCAATATCGGATCGGATTCAAAATACTAATTATTTATTCTGATCTAGTAAACTCATAAAACGCAATTCCTGACATTTCTGAAGTCCTGCCATTCTCAATGTCATTTTCAGCCACTGATCACGGTCTCAACTGTGCTACAATCAATCAGTATACTATCTTCAGATATCACAGACTCTAAATACAATCTGTTGCAATCAAGATTCATATCCGAACCATTCTGTATACAACAATCTCAGTTCCCAGAATATTCAATACAATTTCAACTGTTTGATTCAATTCAATCATACGCTAGGAATATATCAAAATATCATTGATAAAACGAGCATAAAGTCATCAGCACACTTCTGAATACAAGATTTATCAATATAAAAACAGCACTGAAATATTCTACAGAGAAATACCTGACCATATGTAACTCTAACTCTCGGCCAGTAAATTTTCTAACTGACATTCCGGTCTTTCAATTCAATTTGTAACGCCCCGAAAATTTAAAGGGCCACGCGAACCACATTCATATAAATTATTAAATTCTCCTATATTTTAATTAAATGTTTTAATTGCATGAATTAATTAAGTTGTGTATATTTGCATGTTTAAAATATATTTTCTACATTGTTGCATAAAAATGTATTTTAAAGGTTATTCGAATTGCGATCGAGGAACGGAGACCGATGGATGAAAAATAAAAAATATTTTTATTAAATAATTGTTTTTAATTATTTAAAATATGGGAGATGCTTTTTATTATTTTTGAAAATAAGGGGTTTCGAGGTGATTTTATACGCCGGGACGTAATTTTTATCGGTGTTGGTTTTTCAACAAAAATGCGAACTTTTTGACAACCCGGCTAATAAATTCACAAAATTTATTAAACAAAAACCATTATAATATTTTAGTTAATTCCTAATCAAACACTAATGGGCCTAATTGCATTCTTAATGGGCCTAAGCTTGTTTAAGGGATTAATTAAGTATTTAAAATAACAAAAAAAACCCTACCTAGCATCACCAGTGATCGGCCACCCACTTTTAAAAATTGAAAACTCTCCCCACCCCTCTCTTATCTCACGGCACACACAACTCACAATTTTAGAAAGGAAATTCGAAGGGTGCTAAGGAAACAAAGCCAAGGTTGCGTCCCGTTCTTCGTCGTCGACGTTTATTCGAGCGTATATAACGCAAAGGCACGCCATATTCTCCCTTAACTCATCATCACACCATATTATGCATTTATATTTCAAATTGCATGAAAAAGAAGGGACACTTTGTTTTATTTTCGTTCATGCATCAATTGTGATTTTTAAGGTTTGATTTTTGCACCAAAAACATGTTTTTGTGGTTGCTTAAGGGGCTGTCATGGCTAGGATATAATTAAGGATGATTTATACAAAGTTTAGGGTCCTAGAAACACACTAAATAACTGCAAACGTGAATGAACAGAAGCTGGAACAACCTACAGGAAACAAAAAAAAGGGGGGGGGGGGGGGGCGAGAATTGAAGTTTAGTGGCATGTATGTGTCTTGTTGCCTCGATCACTAAGCATGGGGAATGAGGGCTCAACCAGGTCCTGAGGGGGGGCTCGTTATGGTTGTGGGTCAGGTTCAGGAAGGGTCCTAGCAGGGCAAGGACCCCTGGAGCGCAGCTGGGGAGGAGTCCCATGCAGAAGGGACTCCTCGCGCGAGAGCAAGTCTCTGAACTTGCTGATGAAGGTGGCTCACAGCTGGCCTGGGGGCGAGCCAAGGGGGTCCTACGGGGTCTAAGGGAGATGGTCTAGGGTCGGGCTATGTGCTGGAGTGGCTTTGTCGCTGCTGGCTCGAGGGAAAAGAGGAACCCGTGAGGTAGAAGGAAGTGGCGCAGTTGTGCTTCTGATTCAGGAGGCTTGTGCATGTGTTCCAGGGCTTGGGACTGGTCTGGGTCGAGTGTAGGCATGGTCCAGGGAAGGTTAGGGTCGTGTGGGCTCGGTGGGGGCTTGGTTGGAAGAGTACTAGTTGGGTTAGGTGTCCTAGACATACAAGGAAGCACACACACAACACCACAGATTTTTGGGTCAAGTTCCAGGAGCTTTTTGAGCGGGCTAGGGCTTGTTTTACGGGCTGGGCTTGCACAATAGTGTCCCTAGGTGATTTGGGTAGGTTTTGGTTCAAGGTGGCTCGGGCGTGGCTCGAGTAAATTGGGAGATGGCTCGGTGGGTTCGTTAGGGTGTCAATTTCGAAAATTAAAGAACAAAAATTGATTCCAAGGGTCCACGGGGGTGGCTCACGACTTTTAAGGGTAGAATAAATCATAAAAAGGTTATGTTTAAAATTTGGGATCAAAATAACGAGTTTTGGATTTATTCGGAATTTAATCGCCGCACGTAACGCTAATTAACGAGTTAATTGAAAAGCCTAGTTTTATGCTTCATAAAATTATGAAAAATTAGGTTTAAACTTAAATAATTATTATAAGTCTAAGTTTTAAATTTGGGAATTTTATTAAGTTTTGGTTTAATTCGGGATTAAATCTCATTAATACGTCACATTTAAAGATTAATTTAAAAGTTCTCGATTTAGGTTAAATAAAAATATGAGAAAATTTGTAATGCCCGGAAATGTAATCCTGGTAATCTGTAATTATTGAACTACAATTTGATATGATTATGAGAGGATTAATCGGGACACGAAAATGAGATTGCGTGTGGAAAAGATATGGGCGAGGACAGGTCATTCGCGCACATGCGCGACCAGTTGGGCGCACCTGCGCGAAGGGGACAGAAAGATTCGCGCATATGCGCGGAAGATGTCACGCATATGCGCGAGCTGTGCGATGGGACAAGGGGAATTCTAGTAGGTCTCGCGCATATGCGCGAGGTAAGTCGCGCATATGCGCGAGCTGCCGAGGATAACATTGCGCAGACCAGTAGGTCTCGCGCATATGCGCCGCGTGATGTCGCGCATATGCGCGAGACGTGCCAACAAAAGATGCAAGCCACGTTGCTGGATGCATGCGAGATATGTGTATATATATATATATATATATATATATATATATATATATATATATATATATATATATATATATATATAAAAGCATGCTATTCAGTCTTTAGAAGAAAGAAATTAAGAACCGAGGGAAAGAATAGCTTTTGCGCTTTCAAAGTTCAACCGTGTAAAATCCGTCCGTCCGAATCGTAATCCGACTTCAGTACTGTAATCCTAGCGACGTAGGCTATAACTGGACGTAAGTTTTACTAGGTTTTGACATGCTTTGAAATTATGCTATTGTCAGAATTGAATAGGATTCATATATGATGTTCTTGATATGTTAGACATCGTAGAATCGAAGTCAGATTGAGAAACGGACTGATTATGGAATTGTTATGAATTGTTAGGGTATATTGATTTATACCAGACAGATTTGAATTGTGATTGAATTACAGATTGTAATGGATATGAGTTATGATTTGTAATTAATATCTGGTGATATGGTATTGACGGGAATACTGAAATTGTACCGTTATGCCGTTGATTTAGAATTAAATTCAGATTGATCTGATTGTTATTGATTTGAGAGATATATTGACATGAGATTATTGGTATTGTCATTGCCAGACAGACTGTGAGTTCAGGACTTCGACTGAGCCAGAAACCGACGAAAGAAAGGTATAAGTCAATGTGGTATTGGGAGATCGACTTGAGTCGGTTAGACTTGAGTTTCCCTAAATCACATACTTTACTTATTGCATTGATATTTGCATTGAGTTGATTGATATACGTGTTCTCTTGAATTATAGATAGCAGGTATTAGACGAGTAGTCTTATGACAGAAGTGCCTGATAGTGGTGGGATCACCACGGGCACATTGCACGATGTCATGAGATATTGTATTGGCGGAAGTGCCATAGTCTGCTACTGGATAATTGGCTATCGATGTGGATAGAATTATAGCTCATTCTATTACTGGTGTTCAGTATTGTATCGATGTGGATATAATTATAACTTCTTCTATTACTGTTGATCGATGTTATATCGATGTGGATAGAATCGGAGTTTCTTCTATTACTGGTGATCGATACTATACTGATGTGGATAGAAACAGAGCTTCTTCTATTACTGGTGATCGATACTATATCGACGTGGATAGAACTGGAGTCTTTTCAATTACTGTTGGTCGATATGGAACGCCAATGTCTGGAAACCGGAATCCCTAGGCTAGGATTGAATCTAGTCTGAGTCGTGGAGTCACGAGCCTTCGTCGACAGTTTGATATTGATTATGTTTCAGATATTGATACATATCTTTGTTACCTGATTACATGCTTTATATTTGTTATATGATTGCATGTTTCATTGATTTATACTGGGATTATATTCTCACCGGAATTATCCGGCTGTTGTCTTGTCTGTATGTGTACATGACAACAGGTGGGACAGGTTCAGGGTTGAGGAGATGAAGAAAGATCGTGATTAGAGTGGAGATTCCGGACTTTGATTTTGATGTATAATAAGGTTTGAACACTTGACATTAGTTGTTAAACCTTAGTTTAGTTTGAATGCATGCAGTACAGGACTTGTATTGTATTTTATACTGATATGTATATGAGTTTGATTTCACTACGTTCCGCAATTTTAAAAAAAAAAATTAGACCCTGTTTTATAATAGATTAATTAGTCCCAATGATGATTAAGAACTTGATTAGCGTCCGGGTCCCCACAACAGGTGGTATCAGAGAGATAGATCCTTTAGACTGAGATAGGAGCTAATGAGCGGGGTAGAATGTGTTTTCTTTCCTGCTTTTGATTGCTAGAATGATTTACTGCTTTATAATACATGTTTATCTGACGTGATTTGAAAACATGTATTATTGAGAACGAATCAGAGACGATTCTGGATCAGCAGTAAGATGATCGGAGGAGGACTGAAATAGAACTTTGGTTTGGGGTACTAATCCTTTTGATTTCAGATATGCCTCCGAGAAGAATACCAGAACAAGGGAGTACATCAAATCCTCCTATGGATGTGACCCCTACTCCAATGGAGCAATTGTTGAAAAGATTTCAGTCATTCCATCCACCGACTTTGAAAGGTACGGAGAATTCCGTGGAATGTGAAAGTTGGTTGGACGATATTGAATCGATGTTCGAATCTTTGGAATATACGGAGGAAAAGAGGGTGAAACTGATCGGACACCAGTTGCACGACGTTGCTAAACACTGGTGGATCACGACTAGACGGGCATTGGAACAACGAGGTACGGCCATTACCTGGAATGTGTTTAGAACTGAATTTTATCAACGGTTCTTTCCAGTTTCATATAGCAAGGACAATGGAGCCGAGTTCGCCAACTTGAGACAGGGCCAGTTAAACATTGAGGAGTATGTGGCTAAGTTCTCTACATTGCTCCGATTTGCTCCTCATGTGGCTGAACATGATGAGGCCGTTGCGGATCAGTTCATAAATGGCCTAAATCCTGAAATTTTTACCTTGTTGAATACCGGAAGGCCAAACAATTTCACCGATGCCTTGAACCGAGCCAAGGGAGCCGAAGCCGGTTTAATGTGACAGAGAGAGGCCTCGTTTGTGCCTTCAGCACCGAGATCACAGCTGCCTCCACCAGCTCCGCGATTTGAGATCGGTGGTGTTAGTGGGAAGAATGACTTCCTGAAAGCTAAGGGGAAGAAATTCAAGAAAGCTGGAAGTAGCTCATCTAGTTCGAGTTGCTCTAGACAGACTAGTCAGGGCCAGAGTTACACAGGACCCTACTGTAGCACTTGTGGAGGGAAGCATTCCACCGAGCAGTGCCGAGGAGTGTTTGGCAACTGCCGCATTTGTAAGCAGCATGGACACTTTGCCCGAGTGTGTCCACAGCGTGATGCCCAGGGATTCCAGGCCGCTGAGTCATCTGGATCAGTGGCTCAGACAGGAAGACGATCTTCTGCCATTCATTCCTTCCAGCCAGCACCGTCTACTCAGTCACAGCAGAGGCCAGGAGGGAGCCAGACAGCGAGCCAGCCTCCTCGACAGCAGGCCCAATTATTTGCTTTGACTGAGGAGCAGGCACAGGATGCACCTGATGATGTCGTGACAGGTAACTGTTTTATTTCTGGTTATCCTGCATATGTACTGATTGACACTGGTGCATCGCATACTTTTATTTCTGAGGGGTTTGCATTGAGTCATGCATTACCTATTGAGTCATTGTCTGCGGTAGTGTCTATCTCTTCTCCGTTAGGGACAGGTTTGATGTCAGTGAAATCTGTTAAATATTGTATACTGCAGTACGATGGGCATGAGATTTAGTGAGACTGTATTGTGCTTGGTTTATCTGATTTTGATTGTATTATCGGTATTGATATGTTAACCAAGTACCGAGCTACAGTTGATTGTCTCCACAAGATTGTTCGATTCAGACCTGAGATGGCTGAAGAGTAGAAATTTTACGGTAAGGGTTCTCGTGCCAGAATCCCTTTGATATCTGCAATGAATATGACTCGATTATTGCAGAAGGGAGCGGATGGATTCCTTGTTTATTCAGTTGATTTACTGAAATCGAGTCCATCATTGGCGGATTTGCCTGTGGTGTGTGAGTTTGCTGATGTCTTTCCAGATGAGATTCCTGGATTGCCTCCGATGCGAGAGATCGATTTCAGTATTGAATTGATACCAGGTACAGTTCCGATTTCGAGAGCTCCATACCGAATGACACCGATCGAATTGAAAGAACTGAAAGAACAGTTGGAGGATTTATTGGCCAAGGGGTATATCAGACCAAGTGTTTCTCCTTGGGGTGCTCCAGTACTGTTCGTGAGAAAGAAGGATGGGTCGATGAGACTTTGTATAGATTACCGGCAACTGAACAAGGCAACGGTAAAGAATGAATATCCATTGCCTCGTATTGATGATTTATTTGATCAGTTGCAGGGTTCTTCGGTGTATTCCAAGATTGATTTGAGATCTGGATACCATCAATTGAGAGTCAGGGACTCTGATATCTCTAAGACCGCATTCAGAACCAGGTATGGACACTATGAATTTATTGTCATGCCATTTGGTTTGACGAATGCACCAGCGGTATTTATGGGATTGATGAATCGCATCTTTCAAAAATATTTGGATGATTTTGTTATCATATTCATTGATGATATATTGATATATTCAAAGAATATGATTGAGCATGTTAATCATCTGAGGATTGTGTTACGAACTCTGAGGGCGGAGAAACTGTATGCTAAATTGTCGAAATGCGTGTTCTGGTTGAAACATGTGGTGTTTCTGGGGCATATTATATCCGGAGACGGAATATCAGTTGATCCCAGTAAGATTGAGGCAGTGATTTCGTGGCCGAGACCGACATCTGTACGAGAGATACGCAGCTTTATGGGTTTGGCAGGATATTATCGCCGATTTATTAAAGATTTTTCGAGTATTGCCAAACCGATTACACAGTTGACTCAGAAGAGTGCTCCATTTGTGTGGACAGAAGACTGTGAATCCAGTTTTCTTGAGTTGAAAAAGAGATTGACCAGTGCGCCTGTGTTGACGATTCCTTCAGGTACTGGTGACTTTGTTGTTTATTGTGATGCATCTCACCGCGGATTAGGTTGTGTTCTGATGCAGCGGGGACATGTGATTGCTTATGCCTCGAGACAGCTGAAACCCCACGAATCTCGTTATCCAATTCATGATCTTGAGTTGGCAGCCATAGTCTTTGCATTGAAGATATGGCGACATTACCTCTACGGTGAGAAATTCGAAATCTATTCTGATCATAAAAGCTTGAAATATCTGTTTTCGCAATCAGAGCTGAATATGAGACAGCGGAGATGGCTGGATTTACTGAAAGACTTTGATTGTGAAATCAAATACTATCCAGGGAAGTCCAATGCAGCAGCAGATGCGCTGAGTCGAAAGGTATGTGCACTATCCTTATAGACTACAGGTGTATCAAATTTGATAGAAGACTGCTGTTTGTCTGGATTAGTTTTTGAAACAGATTGTCAGCCTCTGAAATTATGTGGGATTCGAGCGGAACCGGCATTGATATTGAAAATCAAAGAGGCACAGAAGGTTGATCAGAATATACAGAATTCGATTGCAATGGTCAGAGCTGGTCATCAATCGGAATATCAGGTGAGAAATGGTATTTTGTATGTGAATAATCGTCTGGTTGTGCCGAATGCTTCGGATTTGAGACAGCGAATACTGACAGAAGCGCACAACAGCCGTTTTAGCATTCATCCTGCCGGCAGGAAAATGTACAATGATTTAAAGGCACAGTATTGGTGGAAACAAATGAAATCTAATGTGACTAAATTTGTAGCCAAATGTTTGAATTGCCAACAGGTGAAAGCTGAAAGAAAGAAACCAGGAGGATTGTTGCAGAGTTTGTCCATTCTTGAATGGAAATGGGATCACATTTCCATGGACTTTGTGACGCAGTTACCGAGATCTTCCAGAGGTTGTGATGTGATTTGGGTCGTGATTGACAGATTGACCAAATCCTCTTGTTTTATTCCATACAAAATGACGTATAGATATGATCAGATGGCCGATATCTATGTCAAGGAAGTGGTTAGATTGCATGGAGTGCCGAAGTCGATTGTTTCAGATCGTGATCCTCGATTTACTTCGCACTTCTGGCAGAGTTTGCAGCAAGCTCTTGGTACGAAATTACATTTGAGTACCGCATATCATCCACAGACTGACGGACAGTCAGAGTGTACGATCCAGACATTGGAAGATATGCTGAGAGCTATAGTGCTGGATTTTAGCACTAACTGGCAAGATGCATTGCCTCTTTGTGAATTTTCGTACAATAATAGCTATCAAACGAGTATTGAGATGGCTCCTTTCGAGGCATTGTACGGAAAGAAGTGTCGATCCCCGCTTTATTGGGATAATATCTCTGAAGTTTCTGAGACTGGACCTGATATGATCAGAGATATGACCGAGAAAGTGAAATTGATTCAGAAGAAAATGAAGGCAGCTCAGGACCGACAAGCCAAATATGCCAACCTCAAACGACGACCGTTGGTATTTGAGGTAAGAGACCGAGTATTCCTGAAGATTTTTCCTTTCAGAGGTGTTGTCAGATTTGGCAAGAAAGGGAAATTGTCTCCAAGATATGTAGGTCCTTATGAGATTCTCGAAAAGATAGGAGATCGTTCCTATCGACTCGCCTTGCCGCCTTCATTAGCTGGAATACATGATGTTTTTCATGTATCGATGCTGCGGAAATATCTCCCTGATGATTCACATGTTATTCAACCAGACGAGACTGAGCTGGATGAGACATTGAGTTATGTCGAGAAGCCGATCCAGATTATCGATCGTAAAGAAAAACAGCTCAGAACAAAGATGATTCCGTTGGTGAAAGTACAATGGACTCGTCATGGTGTTGAAGAAGCTACTTAGGAGACTGAATCTGATATGAGACAAGAATTCCCAGCATTGTTTCACTGATGTAAAATTCTATTACAGTCCTTATACAGTTTTGTATATACTCCTTATTGATATGATTGATTGCCTATGATTTCGAGGATGAAATCGTATCTTGGGAGGGAGAAATGTAATGCCCGGAAATTTAATCCTGGTAATCTGTAATTATTGCACTACAATTTGATATGATTATGAGAGGATTAATCGGGACACGAAAATGAGATTGCGTGTGGAAAAGATATGGGCGAGGACAGGTCATTCGCGCATATACGCGACCAGTTGGGCGCACCTGCGCGAAGGGGACAGAAAGACTCGCGCATATGCGCGGAAGATGTCGCGCATATGCGCGAGCTGTGCGATGGGACAAGGGGAATTCCAATAGGTCTCGCGCATATGCACGAGGTAAGTCGCGCATATGCGCGAGCTGCCGAGGATAACATTGCGCAGACCAGTAGGTCTCGCGCATATGCGCCGCGTGATGTCGCGCATATGCGCGAGACGTGCCAACAAAAGATGCAAGCCACGTTGCTGGATGCATGCGAGATATGTATATATATATATATATATATATATAAGCATGCTATTCAGTCTTTAGAAGAAAGAAATTAAGAACCGAGGGAAAGAATAGCTTTTGTGCTTTCAAAGTTCAACCGTGTAAAATCCGTCCGTCCGAATCGTAATCCGACTTCAGTACTGTAATCCTAGCGACGTAGGCTACAACTGGACGTAAGTTTTACTACGTTTTGACATGCTTTGAAATTATGCTATTTTCAGAATTGAATAGGATTCATATATGATGTTCTTGATATGTTAGACATCGTAGAATCGAAGTCAGATTGAGAAACGGACTGATTATGGAATTGTTATGAATTGTTAGGGTATATTGATTTATACCAGACAGATTTGAATTGTGATTGAATTACTGATCGTAATGGATATGAGTTATGATTTGTAATTAATATCTGGTGATATGGTATTGACGGGAATACTGAAATTGTACCGTTATGCCGTTGATTTAGAATTAAATTCAGATTGATCTGATTGTTATTGATTTGAGAGATATATTGACATGAGATTATTGGTATTGTCATTGCCAGACAGACTGTGAGTTCAGGACTTCGACTGAGCCAGAAACCGACGAAAGAAAGGTATAAGTCAATGTGGTATTGGGAGATCGACTTGAGTCGGTTAGACTTGAGTTTCCCTAAATCACATACTTTACTTATTGCATTGATATTTGCATTGAGTTGATTGATATACGTGTTCTCTTGAATTATAGATAGCAGGTATTAGACGAGTAGTCTTATGACAGAAGTGCCTGATAGTGGTGGGATCACCACGGGCACATTGCACGATGTCATGAGATATTGTATTGGCGGAAGTGCCATAGTCTGCTACTGGATAATTGGCTATCGATGTGGATAGAATTATAGCTCATTCTATTACTGGTGATCAGTATTGTATCGATGTGGATAGAATTATAACTTCTTCTATTACTGTTGATCGATGTTATATCGATGTGGATAGAATCGGAGTTTCTTCTACTACTGGTGATCGATACTATACTGATGTGGATAGAAACAGAGCTTCTTCTATTACTGGTGATCGATACTATATCGACGTGGATAGAACTGGAGTCTTTTCTATTACTATTGGTCGATATGGAATGCCAATGTCTGGAAACCGGGATCCCTAGGCTAGGACTGAATCTAGTCTGAGTCGTGGAGTCACGAGCCTTTGTCGACAGTTTGATATTGATTATGTTTCAGATATTGATACATATCTTTGTTACCTGATTACATGCTTTATATTTGTTATATGATTGCATGTTTCATTGATTTATACTGGGATTATATTCTCACCGGAATTATCCGGTTGTTGTCTTGTCTGTATGTGTACATGACAACAGGTGGGACAGGTTCAGTGTTGAGGAGATGAAGAAAGATCGTGATTAGAGTGGAGATTCCGGACTTTGATTTTGATGTATAATAGGGTTTGAACACTTGACATTAGTTGTTAAACCTTAGTTTAGTTTGAATGCATGCAGTACAGGACTTGTATTGTATTTTATACTGATATGTATATGAGTTTGATTTCACTACGTTCCGCAATTTAAAAAAAAAAAAAAATTTAGACCCTGTTTTATAATTGATTAATTAGTCTCAATGATGATTAAGAACTTGATTAGCGTCCGGGTCCCCACAAAATTCATGTGGGCTTAAATAATTATTTGGGACATGTTAGAGTCTATGAAATTAAGAAAATGTCAAAAACATGAAATTTTACGTCTAGGGGTAAAACGGTCTTTTTACACCTAAATATTAGTAAACGTCATGGCTGTGCCCTGAATGCTGTTTTATTTGTTAATTTGATTATTTAAAATGTTTAAGATTTTTATGATGTTGATTTTAAAAACGTTTATGGCTTTTTATGATTTTTATATGTTAAAACGTTTATTTTAAATGTTTACGGTTTTTTAAATTGTTTATTTTAAAATGATTGTGAAAGTTTATGAATTTCTATATGTTAAATTATGATTTTTAAATGTTCATGGATACATATATGTTAAAATATTATTTTTAAAACGTTTATGGATTTTCTGGTTTAATTATGAACATTTAAAAGACAAGTTGCATGCTTTGTTTAAAAGAAAAACGTTATACGCATGTTTAATTTTTTTAAAGTGATGAGAATATGAAACGTTGAAGGAATTGAAATAATTGTGTCTAATACGATGATATGTTGGAAATTTCGTGAGGGTTATGGTCCTAGTGGGAGCCCGACGATCGTGTTTCCTTGGATACGGATAGGTAGATGTATACGATGATATGTTAATACGTAAGGCCAAGACCCAGTTGATGGGTGAGAGTGTCGTTGGTGTCCCCGCCGCCCAGTACTGTGGTTACATGTAGATGGATCCATCGCCCAACACATAGACGTAGACGTAGATGAATACGAAAGTCACAATTAACGATCTGAATTCAACGAAAGTAAAAATAAATACGTATATGTTGATGATAATATGAATATGAATATGTTGAGGATGATATGATTAAGTTTACGAAAATGTTATTGTTTAAAGTTTTATGCATCATGAAATTTTTATTAAAATGTTTATGTTTATGCAGCTTCATGAAAATGATATTTTAAGTACAAGTATTTTTCACTATTATATGTTAACTGTATTATGTATTACTTGTTATCAAGGATATGACGTGTTGAGTCTTTAGACTCACTAGGTGTGTATGATGCAGGTGATATAAATAACTATGATATTGGAGGTCTTGACGAGGGACTTGCTGGATTGTCGGTGCACATAACCCGAGGACCAGCGCTTCTATTTCCGCATTTAAGTTTACAATTTTAAGTTAAAGATTTCTACGACATTTTATTTTATGCTTTTTGAGAGATTTTGTGAGGTGATCGTATGGGCTATACTTTTCAAATGTCATTTTTAGATTTAGAAAAATGTTAGTTGGTTGTATATTTTAAATTGATGTCAAAAATATTTTATGAAATTTCATGGTTCGGTCGAATGCTATGTGAGGTTTAAAAAAAAAAATTCTAGCACATTTTAAAGAAACGAATAAGCAGACGTCTCACAATTAATATCATTCTGTACAAAGTTCTGAAAATACCCACAATACCTGATATCAAGTCAAGACTGGAATAAATATTCCTGGCTAGAATCAAACCCGAAATCTCATTTGGGACAACCGTAGTAATGCTCATGTCCCTAGCAACTCAGTCAATGATCCATTCCATTTCAATAAATTAACTTATTATCTAAGGAATTACTCCATTCCTTTCGATAATCCTTAAGTCATAAATAATATGGATATCAAAGGAATTTTAAATCAAAATCTTTATCGCATATTATTTATTATTCGGCCATTTCAGGTCCGAATCTTACCACTTCCTGGCAAGAATCTACATTACTTCTGTACTTGCTAACACGTCAATATCAGTCATGCAGTCATAATCAAAAACGCAAGTACTATACAGTCTAACTCAATTCCATTCTCATCTTACCGCAGTATAAAATATGTCACAGAATTTTACTGATATCAACCTTTCCTTCAAAAGATATGGAAATCAATACCACAGTACACACAGACCCAACAGGTACAACATATGTCAATGTTATTCATACAAAATCATGTATAGGATGTATGAGTGCTTCACAATACATATTCAAAGTAATCATAAAAGAACAATTACCTGTTACAATCTCATCAATTACATCCTGGGTCTGTCTCTTGGTCGTTACACCCCGATGATTCAGCTCCATGAGATCTCCGGGAGCCTTTCTGTGGACAACCTCTAGCAAAATGTCCTTGCTGTTTACAGAAATTGCATCCACTAGTCACTCCATGACATTGCTCCGTGAGATGTCTCCCTCCGCAAGTTCTGCAATAAATTCCCGTATAACTCGGGCTAGAACCGCTGGAGCTAGATGAACCGCTCCCTAACTTCTTGAACTGCTTCTTTTGAACTTTCAACTGCTCTTTCTTTCCACCACTGCTGCTGCCAATCTCGATTCTGGAAGGCATTTGTTGTGGTATCGGTGTTGGAAGAACATATGAAGCTTCTTTTTGTCTCATCAGAACTGTTTCTGCTCTTCTAGCTCGATTCAGAGTATCAGCAAAGTTACTTGGTTGTTTCACATTCACTAAGGTACGTATCTCCGGATTCAATCCCTGGATAAACTGATCAGATACAGCTGTATCATTTCTAGCCACTTGAGGGGCAAAATGTAGCAAGGTGAAAAACTGGGCCAAATACTCATCAACATTCAACTGACCCTGTCTAGATTTGTAAACTCTGCACTTTTATCTTGTCGGTATGATAGAGGTACAAATCCTTAGTAAAATTCAACTTTAAAAATTTTCCACGTAATCGTTGAGCCACGCTGTGCCATGGCTTCCCTGGTTACTAGCCACCAACTCCTAACGACTTCCCGTGGTTGATTCCCAACCAGTTTAACTCTACAATCATCTGTAAAATCAAGAAATTCAAATAACATTTCTATATCCTCCAACCAATTCTCAAAATCGCCTGGCGCCTCAATACCCCTCAGAATTGGCGGTTGAAATGACTGAAATCTCATCAATTGTGTTTCCATCAGAGTTTCTGACACACATCCATCGGATCAGTCGAAGTACTACCTCGTTCTGGAATTCTTCTAGGAGGAATATCTGATAATCATAAGCATTAGTAGTAATAGGAGACAAATCCGTCTCAATCCCAATCCTGATCAGTTTACCTCTGATCAAGAATTGGTTCTGATCCCGTTTCAAATCATACATATTACCAAATCAACTCAGATATTCAGGTAACGTGTAACTTTCTAAACAGTAGGATATACAATGTAATTTCAACATTATATTACAACATTATAATAAATCACATACTAGCAATCACATGCAAGGAAAGAAAACTCATTCTACCCCGCTCACTCTTCTCTATCTCAATCTAAGGAACCTACTGTTCTAGGACCTAATGCTCTGATACTACCTGTTGTGGGGACCCGGACGCTAATCATATTTTTAATCATCATTGAGATTAATTAATCAATTATAATAAACAGGGTCTAATTTTTTTAAAAAATACAAAGCGGATACGTAATGTAATTTACTTCAAATTACATATGAAACATAAACATACGAATCTTGTGTTATCTACAAGAATTCAACTAGGTTCAACTATATATCAGTACTGAGTCCTAAGTTGTTTCGAAGCCCAGATCTCCACGCTATCTAGTCCAGCCTCGTTCTCTTCTTGACCCTGATCCTATCCCACCTGTTGTCATGCACACATACAAACAAGACAACAGCCGGATAACTCCGGTGAGAATTACATTCTCAGTATAAATCATGTATACATGCAATCATATAATCAATATTAACGTATATAACATACATTCATAGCATGTATTCCAATCAGAACATAAATTCATATCCAGAATAATTCCTATTCTAAACATGTACCATCATCAGGAACATAAATCGACATGTACCATATTCAGGAACATCTCCACATAAATCAATATAAACTGTCAATTAGACTCGTGACTCCACATTTTAGACTAGACTCAATCCTAGCCTAGGGATCCCGGTTTCCAGATGTGGTATTCCTATATCGACCAACAGTAATAGAAAAGACTCCAGTTCTATCCACGTCGATATAACCAAACATCCAGTGTCCTGACCTAACCGTGATGGACTGTGGCCCTATCGCCAATATCCTGTCCTGTGACAAAGTGCAATGGGCAAGTGACGAGTCCTCAATATCCGGCCCTTCTGTCACAAGATCAAATGTCTACGACTAAGCATATCCGCCTATGACTCAAGACATACATTGTCTATAAATCCATAGACCAAAAATATCAATTGTATTCAATTGCAAATAACAATGCGATAAAATAAAGTATGTGATTTAGGGAAACTCGAGTCAAACTTCGCTCGAGTTGTGCGATCCCAACTCAACATTAATTTATACCTTTATCTTCTCGCTCAGAAGAAGAAGAAGTCCCGGATCCAAATCTGTCAATTCCCAATCTGGTAATAATAATACCGAACAAACACAATATCAATATATGACTCAATTCGGAACATGTTCTGATCAATATTCAAATCAAAATACACTCTAATCGATGTCAATCAACATACGGTACACAATACAATCTAAATCAATACCGAATCTGAGCAATATCAATCAACTGATGTTTTGACGACATAACAATCCAATCTCGATAATCCCGTCAGTCCCAACTTCACAGATATAATACCAGAACTCATAATAAATATCGATATAAATCATAATCTCAACGATAATACAAATCTGATATCAAATCTCAATCAAATCGATTCCAAAAATCATAACAATTACATAAACAATCTGTTCTTCATTCTGACTTCAAATATACAATGTCTACTATATTAGAAACATCATATCTGATTCATATTCAATTCTGATAATATCATAATTTCTAATCATGTCTAATCATACCAAAACTTACGTCTAGTTGTAGCTGTCGTCGCTAGGAACTCGGTACTGTACTCGGATTTCAATTCGGACAGACGGATCTCCAAAATCTTCAATCCCAAATTGAAATCCTACCTCGGAGTCTTTGCTCGATTCTTTACCTTAATTCTGAAGAAGGAATCGGTTGTATACGTATATATATATTACATGCAAGATAAGAAAACGTGGCACACTCCTTTGTGCAGCACGTCTCGCGCATATGCGTGACCACCATCGGCGCATATGCGCGAGACACAATTCCTTGGCGCGTGTCTCGGCAGTTCTCTCGCGCATATGCGCGTCACTCTTCCGCGCATATGCGCCCAAGGTTCTGGACGTTCCGCGCATGTGCGTGCATTCAAGCCGTGCATGTGCGCGCATGGTTCTGTCTTCCTCGCGCAAGTGCGCCCATACATGTCACGCATGTGCACGGGGATTCTTCCTTGCACCTCATGTCAAGTCTTTTTTCGGCTCTCCCGGTCTGATCCGTTCCGTTCCGTTTATAATCATCTCAATTAATAAATAAATCATTTCAGATTAATCTCATATTACAGTAATAAAATCTCGGGCCTTACAGGAGTTTATAAGCTGATTCCATAGGATGGAAGAAATGGAAGTTAGCATGATTGCTAAATAAGGAAGGAGAGTAGAACTGCCTGTTTTGTGAAGGAGTTCACTAAAACTGGCAGATACCTAATATGGTAAGTGAAAATTTTAATCTTCGAAATTTTCAATTTTCATTATATGAACAAGACTTGTATCCTTGATACATCGACGCTCTCGGATCATCGATAGAGGTTATAATGTGTTCAGAATCATTTATTTAATGAATTGAGAATTTACTGATTAAATGATTGTACTAGTAGTTGTGACTACTAAAATGTACAAATTATCATACATATTCTAGAGGAGTCTAGAATTAAATTAACATATGAGTTAATTATATAAATTAAATAATGATTATTTGATGTGAATCTTGACACGAATAAATAGCAAACACGATTAAAAATAAATCGCACCCTCTATTCAATTACGATATTAAGATCCGTGTGTTTTCCCGATCTTTTGATTCAAGTATTGTGTGATATTCACCTCTAAACTAGCAAGAGTTTAGCAACAAATAAACACGAGGATAAACAATCGAAATCTATACGAGCCTTCGAAGAACTTCGCCTACGACAATCCGCACAAGCAACGACCGACAAACGCCACAAAGTTAAAAACTTTGATAAGTTTGATTTGATTTGACAAAGCTAAAAGCTTTGAAAAGTTGAGAGAAAATTCTCACAAGTTTGATAAACTCAAAATAATATGTGTATTGTGTGTAAAAATTCGTCCAACATAGTTTATGTATCAAAAGATATCAAGAAATCTAGTCTCCCAAAATAATAAAACTCTAGAAAAGGAAACAAATCCGCGCAGAAAACACTAGGCACGGACCCCGTGCAGACCTCCGTGTCTGGGTCCGTGTACATACTGTAAAACTCTTCAATCGGGATCAAGGGACACGGACCCCGTGCTCGCCTCCGTGTGCGGGTCCGTGTAGGCACTGTATTTGCCAATAACAAAGGGCACGGACCCCGTGCCTGGGTCCGTCGTCGGGTCCGTGTAGGCTCTGTATTTGCTTATCTCCGGATGTAAAGGGCACGGACCCCGTGTGCAGGTCCGTGTCGAGGTCCGTGAAGACTCGGTTGAGGAGATTAATGCTTGAATCCTATTCCTTTGGCCCTCCAACATTCTTCCATGCATCCCGAGCCCTCCACCACTTTTCTCCTCGCACGTAAATCCATCTTCTTCGCTCATACGCCCGTGCAAGGCTACCATGTTCGCATCATCCTCCCCTTCTTGAAAAGGATTTGTCCTCAAATCTTCACTACCTACACAAAAGCGACGCAAGTTAGTAATAACAAGAATTAAATTACCAACATACTTACCTTTAAGCTCAAGTTTGTAGGTGCTATCGCCCACGTGCTCCATCCACGCTTTGAACTCCAACTCCAAGGTTTCTTTCACTATCAAATCACCAACCTCAATATACACCAAACAACAAAGGACACCAAATGATAAAATATGATTAAGTATCACAAATATCAAGTTCCTCCCCTTCTTAGACCTAGTCAACACCAAAGCAAGTATGGTACAAATGTAAATATATTGCTTACTAGGACTAAGAATTAAGTCATGCATGTCATAGAACCCTAACCTAGTTGCTATCTTCATACATGCAAGACCCTCGTTACAACACCATTCGACGTACCTTTTTATATGTAACCAACATAGAAATGCATGCATCTTATCAATAATGAAATCATGACAATATGCATCACTAGCGGGTAACTCGTAAAATGAGCATAACATGAACAACTTAATCTCCTTAAAAGTATATTCATCATGGACAAAGAAATTCTTATAGTCATTCATGCTCTTCCCAAAGTCTTCATCAAACAAGTAGGAATCATGCAAATAGAACACACTAAATGTACTATCCATGTTTTCATTCAACTCACCACATGAAGTTAATCCTAATGCACATAGGTCATTGCCATGACAAAGTGTCAATTGGACAATCTTTGAACACTCAGAATCAATAACATTTCATGCAATGCGTATTCATTCTCACTTCTATGACACTTAGGCAACAAGATTAAATCACATTCACATCTTCTAAACAACACATTTCCAACTTGTCCCCATAATTCTTGAAAACAAAACAACAATGAATTAAGGTAAGGAAGCAAATCATACCTCATGGTTGTTGCGCTGGCAACTAACCTTACCGCACCTTGATTGCCTTCGAAGTCATATGGGTCATCCCATGGCTTTCCCACACCACCTCTACTTGCTCGCCTCCACATCATGACACCAATAGAATCCTGCAAAGAAAAATTAACAATGCTCGGGATTGAACCGGCGATATCATCACAATATGGATAAACCACTTTGTACAAAGGTACATGTAATGGTTTATGCAATAATAAGCAACTCTCATCCTCACTCTTTTCACTCCTTTGGGCCGTCAAATTATTTTTCATTTCTTTTTCTTTGGCCTCTTTTCCTCTCTCTTTTTTCTTTTCTATGGTCATCTCACTCTTTTGTTCACTCTTTCTTTCGACCATATATTTTTCTTTTTCTTTTTCTAAGGCCATCTCACTCTTTTGGACACTCTTTTTTTCGGCCTCATCTCTTTTTCTTTTCTTTAATTGATCCTCAAGTATTTGTTTTGGTGACAAAGGAAGCAATACAATTGGTTCTTTGTTTAGGACAAATGAGTACCTATTCTTGAAACCATCATGTGTTACCTTCCTATCGAATTGCCAAGGTCTACCCAACAAGATATGACAAGCATGCATAGGCACAACATCGCATAACACCTCATCAACGTACTTCCCAATCGAAAATGCAACTAGAACTTGCCCATTCACTTTTACCTCAGCACAATCATTCAACCATTGAAGCCTATATGGTTGTGGATGTTTTAAAATAGGCAAATTCAACTTCTCCACCATCTCACAACTAGCTACATTGGTACAACTCCCTCCATCTATAATGACATTGCAAACCTTTTCATTTACAAAGCATCTAGTATGAAACAAGTTCCCCCTTTGATTGGTCCCCTCCTCCTCGACTTGGCCAATCATGATACGCCTAGTCACCAATGATTCACCTACAACCGCCTCATATCCCTCAACAGGATCCTCCAACTCAGGCATCTCATCATCATCACCCTCACTTTGGGACTCATACTCACCATAAGCATTCACAACCATCACCCTTTTATTAGGACATTCACTAGCAATATGACCCAAACCTTGACATCTAAAGCATTTAGTATCCCTAGAACGATTAGAAGGAGTTTCAGATTTACCTTTGACTCCTTGTTTAGGTGTTTCGTGCTTAGTGTCAAATCTTGGATTGGACTCCACTTTATTCTCCTCACGCTTCACAACATTGGATTGCCAAGAAGAAGACGAACCTCCGGTTTGGTTGGTGCGACCGACTCCACGCCTTTTGAGTGTTTGCTCCACCTTTATGGCCATTTGCACCATTTCGTCTAGATCTAAGTAGTGCCGAAGCTCCACTTGATCTTGAATCTCCCTGTTCAAACCACAAAGAAAACGAGCCATCGTTGCCTCATTATCTTCCTCAATTTTGGTCCTAATCATGACTATCTCCATCTCCTTATAGTAGTCCTCAACACTCTTCAACCCTTGCCTCAAAGTTTGTAACCTCTTAAGCATCTACCTATAATAGTGGTTAGGTACAAACCTCTTCCTCATTACACTCTTCATTTCATCCCAAGATTCAATGGGTCTCTCATTATACTTTCTTTTAGTGGTCACTAATTGATCCCACCAAATGAGAGCATAGTCTAAGAACTCAACCACCGCCAACCTCACCTTCTTTTGTTCGGAGTAGTGGTGACATTCAAATACGAACTCTACCCTCTTTTCCCATTCTAGGTACGCCTCCGGGTCAGATTTCCCATGGAATGAAGGGATTTTCATCTTAATACTACCCATGTGACCATCTTCCCTAGTCTCCTCATACCTACCCCTCATAGCTTCTCTTCTTCCTCTCGCAAATCCTCTATCTCTTCCATTCCTACCCCAATTCTCATTTTGACTCTCATCGCCTCCTCCTAGATCATACTCCTCGTCATCTCTACCCAAATCCTTAGGCTTAGGTTTACCCCCACTAACACTAACCTCAAGTTTACCCAACCTCTCATGCAACGACTCCATTTGGGTCGTCATCATCCTACTAAAATCCCCAAACAACGCCTCCAGTGGAAACTTAGATGACCCCGGGTTCGAATTAACTCCTACATCCTTCTCCATCTAATTCTTAGAATTGTACCTGCAAGAAAATGTTAGTAGAAAACAAATAACTCCTCACCCAAAAGCTCACCGGTCACTCCAAATAAATTCACTCGTCTCTCCTCTCTTATTTTTTTTTGCTCACAACAAATACTCACTAGTCACTCCAAAGAAATAACACTCACACTCAAATGTTTCCACTCGAATTTGATAGTACTCTCAAAAGTGTGCTCAAGCTTTGTATTTGGGATATCAAACAATCAAGGTTCAAACTTGTGAACAAATGCGACCGACTCACTTGGACTGTGTAGACAAGAAATTCGAATATGAATTTTTTTTTTTTGACTGTGAGAGACAATTAAATATGACTCTCTAAAGAAAATAGAACAAGATATCAAAATGAAATAATGGTGAATTTTCGGAATTTTTTGTACTTTTTTTTTTTTTTTTGCTTGAGTACTACTCGAAAATCCCAAAAAAAAAGTCACCAACAAATTTCGAGAATCACAGATTCACGAAAAAATTACGAAGAACGATAGAACAAAATAGATCTGAAAATAAACGAATAGATAATACAGATCTGCAATTTAAGAACAAGATAATTTACTTGAATTCAATAAACCTAAAGCTCTGATACCAAATGATGTGAATCTTGACACGAATAAATAGCAAACACGATTAAAAATAAATCGCACCCTCTATTCAATTACGATATTAAGATCCGTGTGTTTTCCCGATCTTTTGATTCAAGTATTGTGTGATATTCACCTCTAAACTAGCAAGAGTTTAGCAACAAATAAACACGAGGATAAACAATCGAAAACTATACGAGCCTTCGAAGAACTTCGCCTACGACAATCCGCACAAGCAACGACCGACAAACGCCACAAAGTTAAAAACTTTGATAAGTTTGATTTGATTTGACAAAGCTAAAAGCTTTGAAAAGTTGAGAGAAAATTCTCACAAGTTTGATAAACTCAAAATAATATGTGTATTGTGTGTAAAAATTCGTCCAACATAGTCTATGTATCAAAAGATATCAAGAAATCTAGTCTCCCAAAATAATAAAACTCTAGAAAAGGAAACAAATCCGCGCAGAAAACACTAGGCACGGACCCCGTGCAGACCTCCGTGTCTGGGTCCGTGTACATACTGTAAAACTCTTCAATCGGGATCAAGGGACACGGACCCCGTGCTCGCCTCCGTGTGCGGGTCCGTGTAGGCACTGTATTTGCCAATAACAAAGGGCACGGACCCCGTGCCTGGGTCCGTCGTCGGGTCCGTGTAGGCTCTGTATTTGCTTATCTCCGGATGTAAAGGGCACGGACCCCGTGTGCAGGTCCGTGTCGAGGTCCGTGAAGACTCGGTTGAGGAGATTAATGCTTGAATCCTATTCCTTTGGCCCTCCAACATTCTTCCATGCATCCCGAGCCCTCCACCACTTTGCTCCTCGCACGTAAATCCATCTTCTTCGCTCATACGCCCGTGCAAGGCTACCATGTTCGCATCATCCTCCCCTTCTTGAAAAGGATTTGTCCTCAAATCTTCACTACCTACACAAAAGCGACGCAAGTTAGTAATAACAAGAATTAAATTACCAACACACTTACCTTTAAGCTCAAGTTTGTAGGTGCTATCGCCCACGTGCTCCATCCACGCTTTGAACTCCAACTCCAAGGTTTCTTTCACTATCAAATCACCAACCTCAATATACACCAAACAACAAAGGACACCAAATGATAAAATATGATTAAGTATCACAAATATCAAGTTCCTCCCCTTCTTAGACCTAGTCAACACCAAAGCAAGTATGGTACAAATGTAAATATATTGCTTACTAGGACTAAGAATTAAGTCATGCATGTCATAGAACCCTAACCTAGTTGCTATCTTCATACATGCAAGACCCTCGTTACAACACCATTTGACGTACCTTTTTATATGTAACCAACATAGAAATGCATGCATCTTATCAATAATGAAATCATGACAATATGCATCACTAGCGGGTAACTCGTAAAATGAGCATAACATGAACAACTTAATCTCCTTAAAAGTATATTCATCATGGACAAAGAAATTCTTATAGTCATTCATGCTCTTCCCAAAGTCTTCATCAAACAAGTAGGAATCATGCATATAGAACACACTAAATGTACTATCCATGTTTTCATTCAACTCACCACATGAAGTTAATCCTAATGCACATAGGTCATTGCCATGACAAAGTGTCAATTGGACAATCTTTGAACACTCAAAATCAATAACATTTGAATCTAATTCATGCAATGCGTATTCATTCTCACTTCTATGACACTTAGGCAACAAGATTAAATCACATTCACATCTTCTAAACAACACATTTCCAACTTGTCCCCATAATTCTTGAAAACAAAATAACAATGAATTAAGTTAAGGAAGCAAATCATACCTCATGGTTGTTGCGCTGGCAACTAACCTTACCACACCTTGATTGCCTTCGAAGTCATATGGGTCATCCCATGGCTTTCCCACACCACCTCTACTTGCTCGCCTCCACATCATGACACCAATAGAATCCTGCAAAGAAAAATTAACAATGCTCGGGATTGAACCGGCGATATCATCACAATATGGATAAACCACTTTGTACAAAGGTACATGTAATGGTTTATGCAATAATAAGCAACTCTCATCCTCACTCTTTTCACTCCTTTGGGCCATCAAATTATTTTTCATTTCTTTTTCTTTGGCCTCTTTTCCTCTCTCTTTTTTCTTTTCTATGGTCATCTCACTCTTTTGTTCACTCTTTCTTTCGACCATATATTTTTCTTTTTCTTTTTCTAAGGCCATCTCACTCTTTTGGACACTCTTTTTTTCGGCCTCATCTCTTTTTCTTTTCTTTAATTGATCCTCAAGTATTTGTTTTGGTGACAAAGGAAGCAATACAATTGGTTCTTTGTTTAGGACAAATGAGTACCTATTCTTGAAACCATCATGTGTTACCTTCCTATCGAATTGCCAAGGTCTACCCAACAAGATATGACAAGCATGCATAGGCACAACATCGCATAACACCTCATCAACGTACTTCCCAATCGAAAATGCAACTAGAACTTGCCCATTCACTTTTACCTCAGCACAATCATTCAACCATTGAAGCCTATATGGTTGTGGATGTTTTAAAATAGGCAAATTCAACTTCTCCACCATCTCACAACTAGCTACATTGGTACAACTCCCTCCATCTATAATGACATTGCAAACCTTTTCATTTACAAAGCATCTAGTATGAAACAAGTTCCCCCTTTGATTGGTCCCCTCCTCCTCGACTTGGCCAATCATGATACGCCTAGTCACCAATGATTCACCTACAACCGCCTCATATCCCTCAACAGGATCCTCCAACTCAGGAATCTCATCATCATCACCCTCACTTTGGGACTCATACTCACCATAAGCATTCACAACCATCACCCTTTTATTAGGACATTCACTAGCAATATGACCCAAACCTTGACATCTAAAGCATTTAGTATCCCTAGAACGATTAGAAGGAGTTTCAGATTTACCTTTGACTCCTTGTTTAGGTGTTTCGTGCTTAGTGTCAAATCTTGGATTGGACTCCACTTTATTCTCCTCACGCTTCACAACATTGGATTGCCAAGAAGAAGACGAACCTCCGGTTTGGTTGGTGCGACCGACTCCACGCCTTTTGAGTGTTTGCTCCACCTTTATGGCCATTTGCACCATTTCGTCTAGATCTAAGTAGTGCCGAAGCTCCACTTGATCTTGAATCTCCCTGTTCAAACCACAAAGAAAACGAGCCATCGTTGCCTAATTATCTTCCTCAATTTTGGTCCTAATCATGACTATCTCCATCTCCTTATAGTAGTCCTCAACACTCTTCAACCCTTGCCTCAAAGTTTGTAACCTCTTAAACATCTCCCTATAATAGTGGTTAGGTACAAACCTCTTCCTCATTACACTCTTCATTTCATCCCAAGATTCAATGGGTCTCTCATTATACTTTCTTTTAGTGGTCACTAATTGATCCCACCAAATGAGAGCATAGTCTAAGAACTCAACCACCGCCAACCTCACCTTCTTTTGTTCGGAGTAGTGGTGACATTCAAATACGAACTCTACCCTCTTTTCCCATTATAGGTACGCCTCCGGGTCAGATTTCCCATGGAATGAAGGGATTTTCATCTTAATACTACCCATGTGACCATCTTCCCTAGTCTCCTCATACCTACCCCTCATAGCTTCTCTTCTTCCTCTCCCAAATCCTCTATCTCTTCCATTCCTACCCCAATTCTCATTTTGACTCTCATCGCCTCCTCCTAGATCATACTCCTCGTCATCTCTACCCAAATCCTTAGGCTTAGGTTTACCCCACTAACACTAACCTCAAGTTTACCCAACCTCTCATGCAACGACTCCATTTGGGTCGTCATCATCCTACTAAAATCCCCAAACAACGCCTCCAGTGGAAACTTAGATGACCCCGGGTTCGAATTATCTCCTACATCCTTCTCCATCTAATTCTTAGAATTGTACCTGCAAGAAAATGTTAGTAGAAAACAAATAACTCCTCACCCAAAAGCTCACCGGTCACTCCAAAGAAATTCACTCGTCTCTCCTCTCTTATTTTTTTTTGCTCACAACAAATACTCACTAGTCACTCCAAAGAAATAACACTCACACTCAAATGTTTCCACTCGAATTTGATAGTACTCTCAAAAGTGTGCTCAAGCTTTGTATTTGGGATATCAAACAATCAAGGTTCAAACTTGTGAACAAATGCGACCGACTCACTTGGACTGTGTAGACAAGAAATTCGAATATGAATTTTTTTTTTTTTGACTGTGAGAGACAATTAAATATGACTCTCTAAAGAAAATAGAACAAGATATCAAAATGAAATAATGGTGAATTTTCGGAATTTTTGTAGTATTTTTTTTTTTTTTGCTTGAGTACTACTCGAAAATCCCAAAAAAAAAGTCACCAACAAATTTCGAGAATCACAGATTCACGAAAAAATTACGAAGAACGATAGAACAAAATAGATCTAAAAATAAACGAATAGATAATACAGATCTGCAATTTAAGAACAAGATAATTTACTTGAATTCAATAAACCTAAAGCTCTGATACCAAATGATGTGAATCTTGACACGAATAAATAGCAAACACGATTAAAAATAAATCGCACCCTCTATTCAATTACAATATTAAGATCCGTGTGTTTTCCCGATCTTTTGATTCAAGTATTGTGTGATATTCACCTCTAAACTAGCAAGAGTTTAGCAACAAATAAACACGAGGATAAACAATCGAAAACTATACGAACCTTCGAAGAACTTCGCCTACGACAATCCGCACAAGCAACGACCGACAAACGCCACAAAGTTAAAAACTTTGATAAGTTTGATTTGATTTGACAAAGCTAAAAGCTTTGAAAAGTTGAGAGAAAATTCTCACAAGTTTGATAAACTCAAAATAATATGTGTATTGTGTGTAAAAATTCGTCCAACATAGTCTATGTATCAAAAGATATCAAGAAATCTAGTCTCCCAAAATAATAAAACTCTAGAAAAGGAAACAAATCCGCGCAGAAAACACTAGGCACGGACCCCGTGCAGACCTCCGTGTCTGGGTCCGTGTACATACTGTAAAACTCTTCAATCGGGATCAAGGGACACGGACCCCGTGCTCGCCTCCGTGTGCGGGTCCGTGTAGGCACTGTATTTGCCAATAACAAAGGGCACGGACCCCGTGCCTGGGTCCGTCGTCGGGTCCGTGTAGGCTCTGTATTTGCTTATCTCCGGATGTAAAGGGCACGGACCCCGTGTGCAGGTCCGTGTCGAGGTCCGTGAAGACTCGGTTGAGGAGATTAATGCTTGAATCCTATTCCTTTGGCCCTCAACATTCTTCCATGCATCCCGAGCCCTCCACCACTTTGCTCCTCGCACGTAAATCCATCTTCTTCTCTCATACGCCCGTGCAAGGCTACCATGTTCGCATCATTATTTAATTTAATTAATAAATATATATACATTTTATTTGGCGATATAAAATATATGTATATATGGTATTGATATATCATGATTTATCAAAAATTGATAAATTTGTTATATATTAATAATATGAGAATTTAATAAAATATAGAATCCTTTTGGTTTAGAGTCTATTTTATAAATAAATTATAAGATGGACATAAAATTGTAGCATGGAGGCCCTTGATTATGATTGAAAGTCTTAATTATTTATGTTATTTGAGTGATAATAATAAAATTGTATATTGATTATAATACCTTTGAATTGTCTTCTTCAATATAATATGAAAATTAAAATTAGTGAAAATTTAATAATTAATATAATATTTAAATTTTTATTATATTTTTTTATAAATTAATTTCATATATTTTATTATTTTCAATCATTTTAAAGAAAATAAATTGTATTCAAATCTATCTTAAATTAAATTTTTATAAATTTCTAATCTTATTACTTAATTCTTTTATAAAAATAAATATTTATTAAATTCTAATTTATTTTGTTTAATGATTATCGTAATATTTTCAAATATATTTCTAATAAATATATTTAATTAATTTTATTAAATGTAACTTATAATTATAAATATTTAATTATCTATCTAATTATTTTAAATATATATATTTAATTAATCCATTATTTTAAAATAATATCAAATACCATGTTATTTATCCCACCATACTATTAATCCATATATCTCATTTTTCAATCACTTTAATTATTAATCATTTACTTATCCCATCACACGTACCAAACGGAGCCTAACTGATTATGAATCAATTAATTTCCACTACCACAAATGGGTCTCTCGGCCGCTTTGAAAAAGTCGGCCATTTTGAAAAGTGGTGGAAAAATTGGCCGCAAGTTTCTTCTTTGTGACGTACCTTGTCGACGCTACACCGTCATCGGATTTTGAAAATTCGAAGTGCGCAATCTCCACGCACAAATCGCTTGCGATTTCTAGTGCAATGCAAGCTAGGAACAAAGTTTTCGATCGTGGACCTAATTAGGCGATCAAATTTGAAGAGAAATTCGTAGAAATTTACAAGAAGAGCTATATCCGTCTAAACACCGAAATAGTTTGTAGTCCATCGTTGAGAACGCAAAAGTATAATTCTAAACGCCCTATGAATGTTTTTAAACACACGACGCCCAAAAAAAATTTTTTAAACTTCCGCTGCGTCTTAGGTGCGAGAATACGATGTCCAAATGTATCAAGACATTCAAGTCTGCATAAAATCAAGCAGTACCAATATAAAAATTGGCAATGCTCATACCTTCAACCTATTGTTTTATGAATGAGTCTCATGTGAGAATGTCTCACGGATCATAATATGTGAGATGAGTCAACTCTACCAATATTTACAATAAAAAGTAATACTTTTAGCATAAAAAGTAATATTTTTTCATGGGTGACCCAATAAGAGATCCGTCTCACAAATACGACCCGTGAGACCGTCTCACACAAGTTTTTGCTTTTTTTATTGACATTTTTTATTTTTAAAATTGTTTATTTATTTAGTCAAAATACATGTATTTTAATTATTTATAAATTGATAATTCTTCGTTCTACGCCAGCCAACGAATTCACATGGCCGAAATTTCAACGAACAAAGTTGTTGACTATTTAAATTCAATAAAAGAGATAATCAGGAAAAAAATTCAGTAAAAATAAAATATGTATTTTTTTTAGGAAAAAGATGTAATTACTTTATTAATATATTTTTCGAGATTTTACAACCAAACGAGCCGATACAATTTCATGGAACATGCAAACGGAATCACGAATACAATTGACCAACTAAAATAACAAACGCCGAAGAAATGGAAGTATTTTTAATTATATCAGAAAACAAATCCACCACAGCAATTAGCCACCGCCGCATCCTCCGCCACATCCGCCACCGCATCCACCGCCATCGGAAATGATATCTCCGATCAGCAAACCTCCAAGTGCGCCACCCAATAATCCGGCACCTAATCCCAGTCCAAACTTGTTCTTCTTTGGCGGTTGCTGCACTGGCTGCGGTGGGTATCCATACCCCGGCGGCGGAGGATACCCGTAACCGGGCTGCGGTGGGTAACCGTAACCCGGCTGCGGTGGGTGCCCATATCCTTGTTGTGGCGGCGGCTGGTACCCATATCCAGACGGAGGATACCCTCCTGACTGCGGAAATCCCGCTGGTGGTGGATAGTGTCCCCCAGCTTCCGACGACGCCACTGGAGGTGGGTACACTCCGGGTGGCGGCGGGGGGTATGGCGCACTGGATCCAGCTGGGTAAGCCGTCATGGGCACGGGCTCCGCGGCGTACGGCAGCGCTGCGGCGGTTTTCTCGCCGAATTTATACGCAAAAGTGAGTTGACCTTTGGGCTTCCCACTGGGTTTCCTCACCTGGTAGCTCAAAATATGCTTCCCCTCGCCCTTCGCCGGGGAATCGAAGAGTTCTTTAATGGGAACGTTGACTTCACCGATGTCTTTGTCACCCAAAGCCCTCTCGCATACGAGCTTGAAATCAAGCGTGAGGCGGTTCTGCTGCAGCGCCGCCTCATCCACCGTGAACTTCATGGGGAAATTCCACGTGGGGTTAGAGTTGCCGTCGTGATCCACCGGCGACTTGGTCTTCTGCTTAGAGTTCATAGCACCACCGGAGATTGAAACAACAACATAAACATCCATCTTGGTGATAAGGTTGACATTGTTCAGGTCCTTAGCATACTGAAGATCGATTTCCAGAGTTCTAGTCTCCATTTTTCTTTTGAACGGAAAGTCCAAGAAAAGAGAGCCAGATTTGATGTGGAGAAATCGGAGATTTACAGAGTAGACGATAAATATAAATAACTCAACGTTGACATGTTATGTAGCTTTCCTCGCTAGCTCCATCTCCGCGTGCTGACGATCGAAGTTAGTCAACCATGGTTAAGTTGTTATGTATGTTATATTTTTCGGAAAAATTTAGAAAAATATCCTTAGATATTTTGTTTTCGAATATGTTTTTTTAATTAGAAATAAGAAAATATTACATTGGTTTCAAAATAAGAGATATTTTCTTAAATTTGAGATCAGATTATTTATTATATGGTCACTTTGAGGTTATCTTCTATTAGACCAAGGCCAAGCCTTAAGATTGACACATTTCATAAAATAAGAAAATTTACAAACAAAAAATAATACAAAATTTGACAACTTGGAAGAAACAAAACTACACTTGCAATTTATTAAAAAAAAAAATCTTCTTATATTTTTTGTTTTAGCTTATTCTAAAAACATATTACTTATAACAGCCAATATAAAGAAAAAACTTTTCACTTATATTTGATAATTGATACATTTTCCGAAAAAACTGTGCTTTCAACGACCAACTCAACCTCAAGTCCTTGTCCTAATGGAGAATTGAATATTTCAGTGTCGTGGACATTGGGGTTTGAAGTTTGAACATTTACATATTATTTTCGATTATTTAATTTTATGAAATGTTCACGATGCCTCACTTCTTAAAATATTTAATTTGAAGAATAAGCATATTGGAATTACTCGATTCATATCTGTCATAAAAAATAATATTTTTAACATAATTTAAAATAATAGTTTTTCATGAATTGAGTCGAGTTAGAGACCTGTTTCATAAAATTGATATGTAAGATCGTCTTACAAGATTTATTGTGTAATTTGAAAATGAATGTGTTGCCACACTTTTAAATTATTAATTCACATAAAATTATTGATATAGTTGTATGTAACTTGTATAACATTTGATATCAAGATTTTAATTTTGTACCAAGATCTTCAATTCTAGATCCAATTTTAACAATCCACTCTCCAAATATGTGTGTGTGTATATATATTGAGTTAAGAGTGCATGAGTGAGCATAGTACTGAAGTAAGTTCCCCTCTGGGTAGTTCTCATGCGTAAAATAGCTGACGATGAGCCGTTTAATCTGATTGGCTAAGAAGCCAATAAAAGAGGGACACATGACTTAAAAGAATAATATTATCTCTGCTGGGGACATATTCAACTATATGGAAATGGCAAGACTGATCTCTAAGGGAAGTGAAACAGCATCAACAGATAGACACGCACCTCTCCAAATTCCTAGGCCTAACAGCCCAACCCATTTGCTCCTAATCAGGTCCACTCTACACTGCCACAAGTATAAAGAAATAAAAGTTGTTCCTTGGTTAACAGCTATAATGTTTGGCCTAGCAATAAGCACTTTATCCTAATAAATGGTATAAGAGTGAGTTTTTCCAATCTCTGGATTTTCTTATGTATACTGATGACATCTTTTAATAAAATCCCTATGTCTTTTAAAGAAAAATATGATGACTAAAAATTCAGATGTGAGCACATCTATTAGCTCAAGATGACGACATGTACTATGTCATAACCGACGGACCCATGAAGATCACAAAGGCTAATACTTTTATATCAGAAGGAGCACCACAAATCGTTGATAAGGGAGCAGACTGTCGAGGACAAGAAGAAAGTCAACCTGTTCAACATGGCCAAAGATATCCTTTATAAAACACTAGATAAAAATAAGTTCGGTTAAACTAAAACTTGTTCTACAACTAAGGAGATCTAGGAGAAGCTAAACAAACTCTGTGAAGAGAATGATCAAACCAAAGAGAACAAGTTGATGGTAGCCAATAAAAAATTTGATAACAACAAGATGAAGGCTGGATAGACCATGAACGATTTTTGTCAAATATTCAGCACCATTGTGATCGAGCCGGCTGTCTTGGAAATATGTACATCAACAAATTAGTGACAAAGAAATTAACGAGAGTCCTTCCAAGAGAATGAGATGACAATACAATAAACATGCATGAATCAAAATATATGTGTAAGGTTCAGAAATTCAAACGACGTAACCTGACTGCATGCAAATATATGATTTTATTAAAATGTCTGACTTATGATTCTAAATGCATTAAGTACATGACCACAACATTTTTTTATGATTATATGGCATGGTTTACATGACTACATAAATAGGGCTTTTAGTAGCATTCGATACTCGAATGAAGAACGGAGACTGGGGACAGTTGAGGAAATTTTTTATATTAAATAATTATTTTTAATATTTAATATATGGTTTATTTATTTTTTAATTTTCAAAAATTATCATTTTTAAGATATTTTTACACGTTGAACTATATTTTAAACCGGTAGTCGACTTTTAGCAAAACATGACTTTTTGAACGCTCGAGTAATATTTTTGAAAACGTATTTAAACGAAATATTTTACGTACTTGTTAATTGGCGTATTTTAATAGGATTTTGGGCCAAGCTCCTTTCTCTTAATACTTTGAACCTAGGCTCATTATCCTGTTATTGGATATACCTGTTTATTCACTCCAAAAACCCTAGTTCCTCACCCCATTCACTTGGCCGCCCAACCATTCCATTACAGCAGCAGGTTTCGATCGGTTTTGCAAGGAAAAAATCAGCCAAGGTCTTCCTCGTCCCTTCGGTGCTCGTCCCTCACGTCGTTGAGTTATTTTTCGAGCGTATATATGTAAAGGTGAAAGGATCGGTTAGTAGGTGATATGTGTTTAGAAGGGAGGGGGGTTGAATAAACACTTACTGATAATAAATTCTTTTCGAATAACGGGTTCAATTTAATGACAAACTGACACTCGGTATCTCGTCAGTCGATAACAATCAGTTTAACTGAAAAACAATTGTGGAAGTAAACTGACTGAAAGATAGAATAACTGAAAGTAACTGAAGTAAAAGGCACACGATAAGTTTCTGCATGTTCGGAGAATAGAATAACTCCTACGTCACCCCTTCTATCACGAAGATAGGATTTTCACTAAAAGACTTTGATCGAATACATACGTTGTACAGACCCACTTCAGTTGGACTTAACACTGCCAAACTGAAACTCTTAGTTCACAATAACTTTTACAGTGTGACTGAATATAACACAATTGAATAAATCTAACAAAAAATTCAAAGTGCTAACAAGCTCGTAAATGTAGCCTTGATTGCTACTGATAAATCTGATAAGAGTGAGCTTTTGATATCTGAATACGAGTTGTGAATTTAACAGAGTAACAACAAGCTTGAATAAAATAGAAGTTCGCTTGTTTTCTCAGCGGCCTTCTTCACCTATTTGTAGGCTTCCTTCTCAACGGTAATATTAAATAAAATTTGAATATTTATATCCGTTGATTGCCACGTCGATATTATCTGACAATCGTACACTGAAATCTCTGTAATGCGGCGTTCCACTACTAGTTGTATTATGTTGTACTATTTGTCGTTTGTCGTTTTCAATTGATGACGTGTACAGCTGAGAGATCAGCTGCTTGGCGATAGCTGGAAAGGAATACAACTGCTGATAGTTAGCTACGCATTCAGTTGCGTAGTTCAGTTTTCTTGTGTTCAGTTATTTGCATAATCAGTTGGTTCGCAATTTTTCAAACGCCTAAACTTAATTTTCAACAATTTCGCCTTTTATAGTGTTTGACAAAACTAAGTAAATAATAGCTGAACAATTGAACTCATTGTAGATAACATAAGGATTTGATCAATTGAATTGATAAAAAAATAGTCTTCAAAAATACAAGAAGAACTGCTACTCGAAACTGACTTCTCTTCAACTAGAAGACTTCTTTTGTTGTTCTAGAATCTCTTTAATCTCTTCCCTCTTTTTGTCAAACGTATCTATTTTAAGAGATAATCTTCGAACATCAGTTGATAGGATGTTGACAGTAGTGGATATGCTGGAGACAGCAGAAAGCATTGTGGTTTGCAGTAAGTCTATTTTTCTTGATACAAATGTCTCCAGACCTTCAACTCGTTTGCTAATAGAATCTTGAGTTGCGATGAGACTCTTAGCTAAACCTCTGTTCTTTTGAATTTCATCCACTGTAAGAGATAGAGAGGTTACATCAGCTTGAACTGCCTTCAGTTTCTCTTAGTTGAATACTTCAGATTGTTCTAGCTTCAGAGTGTAAGCTAGTTGAGTATGCTGAGTCTTGTTGATGGCAGTAATCATCTGATTCATGTTAGTCTGAAGATACTAAATTTCTTCAAGAACTAAGTCAAAATCTGTGGATGAATGAGGAGGTGACTGTCCAGACGTTCCAGGTTCCTGTTCCTTTGAAACTTGATCAAATACCACCAAGGTCCTGTCAGATACGATCGTTTCAGCAATAGTCTGTACTGGAACAGCTGTTTCAGTGACTTCTTGAACCTGAGGAGGTGAATACTGATCCTGAGCAGTAGATGAATTATCTGCTGAATATGAAAGTCTGCGGGATTTTCAATTGGAGGATCATGAACTGGTGCTTCTGTTTGATAATCAGCTGAGACTCGTGTTGGCTCGTCAGTCGGTAAATTTTTCAAAAATGAGTGACTGAGCCTCCATAGTTTTAGCAATTTCTCGATCTAGTGACTGAGCTGGCACGTCAGTTTGAGCTGGCTCTTCAATTAAGATAGGAGTGAAAGGGGATCGGTTACGGTGACCGGAAGCGCAACGGAAGTTTAAAAATTAAATTTTGAGCAAAAATTTTCGGCCACCTCAATGATTTGTGCAACAAATACAATAAAACACAAAATGACATTCATAGGGTGTTTTAAAAAAATATACCTATCAATCTCAAAGATTGATGTAATGGCTCCAACCTTGTTGTCAAACAACAAAGCTCTTCAAAGGAAGACAAATCTACAAGCCTCCAAGCCTCCTTCTTTCCTTCAAAATCAAGCCCACCACCAACTAGGTAGATCCCCTCTTAATTTGCACTAGAAAATTAAGAGGATTTTTCAAAGAGAAGTGGTTTTTGATCTCCAACAATTGAAGAACAAAAAAAGAAAAACTTGGAGAGCATTTTAGGGGCAGAGTTCGGCCATCTAGCTTGGAGGAGAGAGGAGAATGAGTTAATTGCATGTCTTGGTGTTGCAAAAAGAAAAAGTGAAAAAGTTGCATGCCATGCAATTTTTATTCAAAAGTAATCTCCACCTCTTCACCTCCCAATCATGTATATTATATGGTTTTTTATCAAAATAAAAACCATGGACTAAATTTAATTATCTCAAACATATTTGAGACTAATTAAACATTACTTGAATTTACCCAAGTCCCACTAGTTAAATAATTAATTTAAATTGAGCTCTACAAGACTCAATATAATTTAATTAATTCACACTTGAATTAATTTAATTATTTGGACTCTACTAGGTCCACTAGTGTTTAATTAATTCAACACTTGAATTAATTTAATTTAGTCCATAATAATATTTATGAAAATCACAATTTTCAAATACATTATTCACTTGACCAACTTTTAATTTAGGAACATTTCCATAAATTAAAATTTACATTTCTCTCATAGAAGTTATACTTCTATTTTTCTTTACACTTATAAACTCATTTATAAGTTGTTCAACACATTGAACTATTTTCTCCTTTATAGAAGTCATACTTCTAATTTTCCTTACGCTTATAAACTCCTTTATAAGCCGTTCAACACATTGAACTATTTTACTTCTCAACGGGATCTAGAAAGCTAGTACTTGTGTGGCCCTCAATGGTTCACTGATACAACTAGCTGTGGGTTCACATCTCTATGTGATTCGGACTAAACATGTCCTTATATGAGCATACCCCAATTGCTCCATTCTTACTTATCAACTCCTTGATAACAAGAACGTCAGAACTCAAGTCTGATAGTACCCAACCAATCATGTTAAATGCCTAGCAGCATCGCTTACATGATTCCCTAGGTATCAAATGATAGTTCCTGCAAGAACCATTCAATTATGGTTAGCGTACATGTACGGTCCCTTCAACTCATATATCCCGATCGATTCGACAACCATTGGTTTATCGAGAGTTGTCATTGAATCGATACTATGTGTCATGTCGTAGTTGCATCAATGGTGTAATCTATGAAACCCCTTTCATAATTACCACCATACTCTGATCAGAGATTTCAATCTACATACACATGAGAACACATAGGATATCCATACCCGAAGGTAAGCGGTGAATCCCCGACTACAATGCATCGACTCCTATGTGTTTCGACAGAACACCCAACCTTGCCACCTGATGACCCCATGAGAGTCGGTAAACAAGTCAAAGTGTAATTCTAGCACATAGAGTCTCAATGTTGTCCCGGGTCATAAGGACTAATTCTGTACAACCATAAACCAGGACATTTCCACTCGATAAGTGAGAACCACTTGGAAAGTCCTTTTATGGAGGGTTGTTCAGTGAACTCTACCAGGAGCACCTATCTGCATGCTCGGACATCACAATGTCCCCTACCAATGAAACATGGTACTCAAATCGCAGATACTAGTCTCTAACTCGAGTGGCCTATATCCTTCTTAGTGGCGGCTGAATCGACTAGGAACCGTTTAGAATATACAGCATTCTAAATATGAGTTTCATGATACTCATCATATGAGCATCTCATATTCTTTCTACTATTTTTATATTCAAGGGCTTTATCTATGCAACTAGCATGGGTATACAGATAAAGATGTGCCATAATAATAATTTCAAATATTATTAAAATAAAGATTGCTTATACATAGAGTTTCATGGTGAACACTCGGCCAACACTTGGCTGGATGGGCACCTACTCTAACAATCTCCCACTTGCACTAGAGCCAACTACCCATATGCTTTAAACCCATTGATTCGCGATGCTTGTCGAATAATGGTCCAGGTAAAGGCTTAGCTAGTGGATCAACAACATTATCTGCGGAGCCGACTATGTCAAAAGACACTTCTCTACTTTCCACAATCTCTCCGAGGATGTGGTACTTTCTCAATACATGTTTGGACTTCTGATGAGACCTTGGCTCCTTTGCTTGAGCTAAAGCTCCCGTGTTGTCACACAACACTTGGATAGGAGCAACTAAATTAGTAATGACGTCCAACTCTTAGACGAAATTCCTTATCCAAACAGCCTCCCTTGCTGCATCTGATGCAGCAATGTATTCGGCCTCTGTGCTGGAATCCGCAGTATTGTCTTGCTTGGAATTCTTCCAAGAGACAGCAGCACCATTGAGCATGAATACAAACCCAGAGGTTGACTTCAAGTCATCGATATCGCTTTGGAAGCTAGAGTCGGTATAGCCTTCCAATTTTAGTTCTCCACCCATAGACCAAGAACAATTTATTGGTCTTTCTCAACTACTTGAGGATGTCTTTCACAGCTTTCAGTGTGGAAGACCAGGGTTCGATTGATATCTACTCGCTACACTTCGTGCGAAAGCCACGTCAGGACGCGTAGATATCATCTCATACATGATGCTACCAATCGCATATGCATAAGGAATGCTTGTCATCGCCGCTATCTCTGCATCAGTCTTGAAAGACAGACTTGGATAGGGACACGCCATGACACATTGGTAGATGTCCTCTCTTGGACTTATCCATCGAGAACCGCTTCACGATGGTATCAATGTATGTGGACTGGGTGAGACCAAGCAATCTTTTCGATCTATCTCTATAGATCTGTATCCCAATACAAAAGATGCTTCACCCAAGTCCTGCATAGAGAACTTACTCGCTAACCATATCTTAGTTGATTGCAACATTCCTACATCATTCCCAATGAGTAGAATGTCATCAACATGAAGCACTAGGAATGTCACAACACTCCCACTGACCTTCTTATACACAGGGTTTCTCAGGATTCTTAGTAAATCAACTCTTTGATTGTACTATCGAATCTAAGGTTCCAACTCCTAGATGCCTGCTTTAGACCATAAATAGATCTCTGAAGTTTGCATACCATATGCTCACTTCCGATAGATGTAAACCCTCCAGGTTTGAGACATGTAAATCTCTTCCTTAATATCCTCATTAAGAAAGGCTGTCTTGACATCCATCTGCCATATCTCATAGTCATACCATGCAGCTATGGCTAGCAAAATCCTTATGGACTTGAACATTGCAACTGGTGAAAATGTTTCCTCAAAGTCAACTCCTTGTCTTTGAGTATATCCTTTTGCCACCAATCACGCCTTGAAGGTCAATACCTTCCCATCCGTCCCAAGTCCCTATGGGAACCTTTCCCTCAGGTGGATCTATAAGATCCCACACTTGGTTCGAATGCATGGAATTCATCTCAGATTCCATAGCTTCAAGCCATTTGGATGAATCGGCATCAGATAACGCTTTCTTGAAGGTCCTTGGATCACATCCATGGTTGGGCTCATCATGGCCCTCTTCAAGAAGCTGACCATACCTTATAGGTGGTCTCGAGACTCTCTCGGATCTTCTAGGAGCTTGTATCTTTTCACTTGGCTCTTCGGGTGTGGGTTCTATAATTGTGGGTGTCTCTCGAACCTCTTCGAGTTCTATCATCTCCCATTTTCTATCCAATAGAAATTCCTTTTCCAAAAAGGTTGCATTCCTAGAAACAAACACCTTTGTTTCTTGGGGATGATAGAAATAATATCCAACAAAATTCCTTGGATATTCCACAAAGTAACATAAAATGGATCGACTATCCAATTTATCTCCCACTACCTGCTTCACATAAGCAGGGCTCCCATATTCTAAGATAAGAATATTTGGGAGGTTTACCCATCCATATCTCATATGGTGTCTGCCTTCGAATGGACATTTAATGGAATATCTTTCAATTTTAAGTTATAGAGATCGTTTTCAAGTTCTCAAGTACCAATTAAACATTCATTCTTGTAAATGTTGCAAACACCTTTGCAAAATAAACAAGAATATCCATTTTTATCACCATAGAAATGGAAACAATGTTTTTAACAAAATTAGGTACAAACAAAACATCTCTTAAAAATTAACTTAAAATCATTGTTCAACAATAAGTAAACATCTTCAATAACCTTGGCAGCAACTCTTGCTCCATTGCCCATCCTCAAGAAGGTCACACCTTCCTTAAGTTTCCTACTTCTTCCCATCACCTGTAACCCATTACAGAGATGTGAGTCACAACCGGTATCTAATACCCAAGAAGTAGAGTTAATTGAAATGTTTACTTCAATTTAGAACATACCGTGTCCAGAACTCTTCTGGGCCAGATATTCCTTGCAATTTTGCCTCCAATGTCCAGGCTTCTTGCAGTGATGACAAACATCACTAGTCTTGTCAGCCTTAACTGATGTGGCTGCCACAACGGGATTCGGAGATTGCCTCAACAAGGCCACGTTCTTCTTGGGACGTTGGAAAGAACTCTTCTTTCCCTTCCCGTGTGGATCAATCTTCGTACCAGATGAAGAACCCACATAAAGAACCAACTTCTTTTCTTGATGGTGGATTCAAACGTAACAAGCATATTCACCAACTCCTCAAGGGTCGGCTCCATTTTGTTCATGTTGAAGTTCACCACAAAAAGATCAAATGAGCTAGGCAATGATAACAGCAACACGTCGGTGGTCAACTCCGAAGGCAAGATCAGATCCATGCCAACGAGCTTGTCCACGAGCCCGATCACCTTTAGGCCATGCTCATGGACCGAGGCCCCATCTCGCATGCGCAAAGTGATCAGCTCCTTGACGGTAGCATGCCTAAGAGGCCGATTCTGCTCACCAAAGAGCTCCTTGAGGTGCAAATGAATGTCAGCAGCATTCTTTGCACCCTCAAAACGCCTCTGCAGCTCATCATTCATAGAGGTCAGCATATAACACCTGGCTATCAAGTCATGGTCACACCATTCCTTGTAAGCCTGCAATTCCTCAGGATTGCAGTCAGTCGGAGCCTCAACAGGGGGCGACTCAGTCAGTGTATATGTTACCATTTCCGAATTCAAGACGATTTTTAGGTTTCTTAGCCAAGTGAGGTAATTAGGTCCAGTTAATATGTGTTTGTCGAGTATTACAGATATCGGATTGCGAAACGAAGACATTGTCAATTTGTACTGAAAAATAAAAACAGATAAATGTTGATGACTATTTTAAAATATTTAGTAAGATATGAAGCTTGGACTTTTACTTCATAAATATTTGATCCCACTTTTTTGACATCTTTCACTACCCTCTAGTGAAAACGGGAAACATCTTTCCTCAGTAGGTACGTAAGGTCCAATTAGCGAATTATGATCCCGAATAATATCAGCCAATCACAATTCCTAAAAGGTAGTTTCCAATTGCATCACAATGCAACCCTCTATGTAAACTTTTGTCTCACGTTTGATTAGGACCCAATAATATGACGTCGTTCATCTTCACGTGTCAAGCCTTACCCATCGATGTTGAACCTTAATGGACGGTCGCCATGAGTTCCCCCAATAATATGAGCCGAAATCATGGGAGTTCCACGTAGTTCACATCACCATGTCAATGGATGTCACAGCTTTCCGGCACCCAAAGCTCCCCCAATAATATGAGCCGAGCCCCGAGTACGGGTAGCGTTCATCATGCACCCATTGTCGATGGAAGACAAGGAAATTATAAACAAATTTATAATTTCCCTTTTCGTGCTTGATATTAATTTTGAATCTTATTCAAAATGAGGGTTTTTAATTTTGAAAGGTCTCATCATTAATTTTATTTTAAAAGCTCGCCATGTTTGATCGTATGTTTGCCGGATTCATGCAACTTTGTTATTATCATAATAATAACGCACATACTCATTATTTATAACATATCATGCATATATTATAAACAGTAAACAAACAAGGATGATCAATCGCCCCAATACTAATGGCCCGTGTGAGCTAAACACGGGCCTAGGTCCAATCCTAGGGTAAATGCACTGGATGCAATGCAACTATTAAATTAGCTTCCAATATTTACATGTCTTCGATCTTCATAATCATCATGGCCACCATCTTCCAATCTTGATCATCCACTATACTAATATTTACAAATAAATATCCATGGCAAATAGGGATACATCTCATGGGGGTGGGAACGGGCCATAAACCAAGCCCACTTTATAAATTTGATAATTATTACAATCATTCAACACAAAATATCCTAGCATACACCTAGCAAATTGGGCTTGGGCTTTTGATCATCCTTCATGCATAATATCACATATCATACACCATCAATTAATTATCACAATAATTAATTGATCCAATATTATATATCTTGATCCAATCACTAACCGCCACGATTATAAACTAAATTAACAAAGTATACAAACACCTTTGTCTACTTTCCAATTAATTTATTTATAACCGAATTTATTATAAATCACAATTTACTATAAATAATTAAAGTCCAACTTCAATTATTTATTTTATGAGAAAAATTTTGCAACTTTTGTAATTTTAAACTTAAGGGCCCAAAAACTTATTTTTCACCAAAAACATTTTTAGCCCATTTAAAATTCACAAACATGTTAGCCATCCAATGGTCCAACAACTCAAGGCCCATGACACTTTGATATTCCAAAACACTTTTGGAAACCCTAGCCGTCATCGCCGTCGCCGGAGCTCCGTCGCCGGATTCCGGCCAACTTACCAAATTTTTTTTTTATTTAAAAATGTTGGCTGCCCTAGCTGCCCGTTTCGGGCAGCCCCTCAGGCAACCCAAGCTGCCCGAAATGGGCAGCAACTTGCTGCCCAAAACAGCCCCGAAAATGGCCTTGAATCGTTGCAAAGATTTTGTTCTCATGCGGTTAGAAATCAATCTCAATATAATATCTTGTAGCTGCTATACAAAATCGTAACCATAGCTCTGATACCACTTGAAAGGGGATCGGTTACGGTGACCGGAAGCGCAACGGAAGTTTAAAAATTAAATTTTGAGCAAAAATTTTTGGCCACCTCAATGATTTGTGCAACAAATACAATAAAGCACAAAATGACATTCATAGGGTGTTTTAAGAAAATATACCTATCAATCTCAAAGATTGATGTAATGGCTCCAACCTTGTTGTCAAACAACAAAGCTCTTTAAAGGAAGACAAATCTACAAGCCTCCAAGCCTCCTTCTTTCCTTCAAAATCAAGCCCACCATCAACTAGGTAGATCCCCTCTTAATTTGCACTAGAAAATTAAGAGGATTTTTCAAAGAGAAGCGGTTTTTGATCTCCAACAATTGAAGAACAAAAGAAGAAAAACTTGGAGAGCATTTTAGGGGGAGAGTTCGGCCATCTAGCTTGGAGGAGAGAAAAGAATGAGTTAATTGCATGTCTTGGTGTTGCAAAAAGCAAAAGTGAAAAAGTTGATTGCCATGCAATTTTTTATTCAAAAGTAATCTCCATCTCTTCACCTCCCAAGCATGTATATTATATGGTTTTTTATCAAAATAAAAACCATGGACTAAATTTAATTATCTCAAACATATTTGAGACTAATTAAACATTACTTGAATTTACCCAAGTCCCACTAGTTAAATAATTAATTTAAATTGAGCTCTACAAGACTCAATATAATTTAATTAATTCAACACTTGAATTAATTTAATTATTTGGACTCTACTAGGTCCACTAGTGTTTAATTAATTCAACACTTGAATTAATTTAATTTAGTCCACAATAATGTTTATGAAAATCACAATTTTCAAATACATTATTCACTTGGCCAACTTTTAATTTAGGAACATTTCCATAAATTAAAATTTACATTTCTCTCATAGAAGTCATACTTCTATTTTTCTTTACACTTATAAACTCATTTATAAGTTGTTCAACACATTGAACTATTTTCTCCTTTATAGAAGTCATACTATAAACATGTGGGTTCACTGATACAACTAGCTGTGGGTTCACATCTCTATGTGATTCGGACTAAACATGTCCTTATATGAGCATACCCCAATTGCTCCATTCTTACTTATCAACTCCTTGATAACAAGAACGTCAGAACTCAAGTTTGATAGTACCCAACCAATCATGTTAAACGCCTAGCAGCATCGCTTACATGATTCCCTAGGTATCAAATGATAGTGCCTGCAAGAACCATTCAATTATGGTTAGCGTACAGTACGGTCCCTTCAACTCATATATCCCGATCGATTCGACAACCATTGGTTTATCGAGAGTTGTCAATGAATCGATACTATGTGTCATGTCGTAGTTGCATCAATGGTGTAATCTATGAAACCCCTTTCATAATTACCACCATAATCTGGCCAGAGATTTCAACCTACATACACATGATAACACATAGGATATCCATACCCGAAGGTAAGCGGTGAATCCCCGACTACAATGCATCGACTCCTATGTGTTTCGACAGAACACCCAACCTTGCCACCTGATGACCCCATCAGAGTCGGTAAACAAGTCAAAGTGTAATTCTAGCACATAGAGTCTCAATGTTGTCCCGGGTCATAAGGACTAATTCTGTACAACCATAAACCAGGACATTTCCACTCGATAAGTGAGAACCACTTGGAAAGTTCTTTTATGGAGGGTTGTTCAGTGCACTCTACCAGGAGCACCTATCTGCATGCTCGGACATCACAATGTCCCCTACCAATGAAACATGGTACTCACATCGCAGATACTAGTCTCTAACTCGAGCGGCCTATATCCTTCTTAGTGGCGGCTGAATCGACTAGGAACCGTTTAGAATATACAACATTCTAAATATGAGTTTCATGATACTCATCATATGAGCATCTCATATTCTTTCTACTATTTGTATATTCAAGGGCTTTATCTATGCAACTAGCATGAGTATACAGATAAAGATGTGCCATAATAATAATTTCAAATATTATTAAAATAAAGATTGCTTATACATAGAGTTTCATGGTGAACACTCGGCCAACACTTGGCTCGACGGGCACCTACTCTAACAAGGAGCCTCTTGAGCTGCTTGATCAGTTGAGTGATCAACTGATTCAGAAATAGGTCCATCTGTTTGAGATTCTTGAACCACCGAATGAATGATTTCATCATTATTTGCGAGTGTCAAGTCAGCTTCTGAATATATATAATGATCAGCAGCAGAAGATTGAGGCACATCCTGGACTGGCTCTTCAGTTGTAATCGCAGCATGTACCGGGGATGGCTCTTTATGCTGAGATGGCGATTCATCTTCTAAAGTGCATTCATGATTGATTTGTTCTTGATCCATTTCCCAAAATTTTATCTGAGATTTCAGAGCAATAAGATCATTGTCCAGCTGAGTGAGCACAGTTCGGTCATTGTAAGCAGTTGGACTTGTGGGAATGCATTTGCTTTTTAGCTTCTCAATCAGTTGGCCCAACTTCTTGGCTCTGATTTGATCAAAGAAATAGCTCTTTCTCCCCAATGCCTGAACTATTGTAGCAGCCTTGACCATTCTGAGAACAGTTGCCTCCAGTTTGATGAATGTACTCAGCTTTGACTTCTTTTTCAACTGTTTGACAAAAGTGTGCATTTTGAACCTCGTCCACGCATCATAAACCTTCAGTTTGTACTCAGCAAATGCATTGAAATGTTCCCATATGAGGTCAATATGAGTCTGAATGGAATTTGATGTCCTGGGCTCTTCGATCAACTTGCCCTTTCCTTTCTCATCAGAAAGAATATGTGGAATGTTCAGTCCTGAGTGAGTAGTGTCCACTCATTCCTGAATTATGATTCCTTTTGGACGAGCAGGAGTAAGAACTGTAGGTCGTTTGATTTGGATCAAAGGAGCTGAAGCTTTTGCTGATTCCTTCTTCTTATCAGCTGGAATAGCTTTCAAAGTAATAACCTGAATAGGCTGTTGAGCATTTGATGGCTTCAATCTCTCAGCTGGGATAGATGCCAACTTAGCCACTGGCTTTATCTTCTGAGTCCTTCGATTCTTTGTAATTAACTGAAAGGGTGTTTCCTCAGAATATGATCCACTAACGATCAATTTTTCCTTGGTAGTCTTCAGTTGTGCCAGAGTCTTGGCCTTTTTAACTGAATTGGGAGCAGCCTGCTGAGTCTCAATCTCCTTCTTGATCTTCACAAACTGATCAGGAGAGATTTCCAGTTTAGTTTTTGGTGGCTGAACATTCTTGGCATTGAAGACTTTGAATTTTGATGATCTCTCAGAATCATAAGCCACTAGTCCTTTGACTTTCATCAAGCAACTCAGCTGAACGGCAAATCCTTTGGATTGCTTGGTGGACTGAAACATGTTCTTCAAGATATTGAAGATAAGGTGCTTCCAGTTAAGTTTTTGACCAGCGATGATAACAGTGATGGCTTGAAGTTTCTCCAAGGTAAGAGCAGCGAATAATCCTGCCTTCGCCAATAACCCCTTGGCTGTTATATCAGCCAGTAACCGAACTTCATACTTCAGTTCCTTCTTTGGATCGGAAACCTTGATTTTCCGTCCATCAGCAGAAAGGAGAGTTTGCATCTCTTCGACATCAGATGCTTTGACTTCAGCAAGGTGTGCCAGCCCATCAGAAGGCAACAAGAACAATTCTCCAAAAGAATCTTCAGAGATGGTCAACAACTGACCATTGACAGTGGAGATGATGCTTCCATTAGAATTTATACTCCCATTAGAGTAGAAGTCAAGAAGTTCCTTTGCGAAGAATGTCCCAAAATGTACTCAGCACAGCTGATTCGAGCTTCAGAAAAATATTTTTGACATCGGATTCTCCGACTGATAGAACTGATCCAAAGTTGATGGCCATAGAATTCAACATGTGAGCGAGAATCTGATTTTCCATTAGTACTGAATGATTTCCTGCGAAAAATAAAGCTTGAATTTTCTTTTGCTCTGAGAATTTTATGTAAGCATAAGGAAGAAGAAATGAAATGAAGCGAGTAAAGTACTGATGTACGTGAGTGTTCGAATTATTGGACGCATGTCAGTTCAGGAAATTTTTAATAAAGGACGTGTGTTCGTGTGGTAAAATCATGTGTTGAAAATACATGGATTAAAAGGGTCCACGTTTTAACCTATCATTTGATGAAAGATATCATTTAATGCTTGATAATCAGTCACGTAACTAAATTTGGAATAAAAAAAATATTAATTTGTTAACTTATGTGAGACGATTAGTGAAATAATCAGCTGAACGATTAGATGTGAAGCTGTGTCTTTTCAGTTGAAGATTTACTAACTGCTGTCTTCTCAGTTAACATTTTAAACCAATATTCCCCTTAATAAATGCATATAAAGATTACGGGAGTTTAAGCAAGACGAATTAAATAAAATCTTATGCTTAGAAGGATAATCGTCTTCCATAATGACTTTCTCCTTTCATCTTCTTTTACCCTGGGCTATAAATAAGAGTAGCTCAGTTAGTCGCAAACATAACAACAAATAATATTCAGCAGCTAGAATGGCAGGTGCAGGTAGCTCAAAGACTCCAGTCATGGCTGAAGATTTTATGAGCTCGGCTCTGGAAAAACGAAAAGTTGAGTTGGAAGATGAAGTCTTCCATAAAATCCTTCGCTACTGGGAGGAGCTGCAAGGACTCCAATTTCTCCAGGAGTGTGAGATGGCTACCACTTTCAGACTGATTGCAAAAATGGAGAAATATCGGGAACGCTTGCACGTTGCTAACACGGTGGACATCTTCGACGAAGACAATGTCTACCAGCTGATTCTCTACAAGGAAAGGAGGATCCTAGAGCGTATAGCTGACTCTGATAGCTTCCTTAAGACTTCCATCGGTGATTTTAACCGTTGGTTGAACAAGTGGAGGTCTTTTGTTGAGGAAGAGTTGTACGATGTAATTCGCAACAATTTCTTTAAATGAAATGAAATGATATTTTGGTTTATCTTTGTCTTTTATTTTCCTGCAATAGTTAATCTCATCAGTTGATAAGTAATTTATAAACTGAACATAATAACTGACAAATGATTAACTGACATCAGTTGAAATTGAAATGGATAAAAGAACAAACTAAATGAATCAGTAACTGACAATAGAACTGATAGATGACACAAATTAATTAAAAACTGATATATAAACAGAAAAAACTGATTATGATAAATCAATTAATCCAAGTATATTGTGAAAGTGAGAAAACTTAGTCTCGGGAAATGGTTTGGTGAAGATATCAGCTGCTTGCTGCTCAGTCGAGACATATTCCAGTCGTATGTCCTTCTTCAAGGCATGATGTCCGATGAAGTGATGCCTGACATCTATATGCTTGGTCCTCGAGTGAAGAAATGGATTGTAGGTAATAGCAATCGTGCTTGTATTGTCACCGAATATGGGCGATTCTTTAGCGTCAACTCCATAATATATCAGTTTTTGCTGAAGGCAGAGCAGTTGAGCACATCATCTTCCAGGAGCAAGGTATTCTGCTTCAGTTGTGGAAGTTGCTATGGATGTTTGCTTCTTGCTGAAACAAGAGATCAGCCTGTCTCCTAAAAACTGACATGATCCACTTGTACTTTTACGATCAAGCTTACATCCTGCATAATTTGCATCTGAATATCCAACTAAATTGAAAGCGGAGTCTTTAGAATACCATAACCCAATATTTTTTGTGCCCTTAAGATATTTTAAAATACACTTGGCAGCTGAAAAATGTGATTGCTTAGGGTTTGCCTGAAATCTAGCACACATACAGACAACAAATATAATATCAAGACGACTAGCAGTTATGTACAAACGAACCTATTAAATCATTGTAAAGTGTCGCCTCGACTAATATTCTCCCTTGATCAGTGTCTAGTTTTACTGATGAGTTGATGGGAGTACTTGCAGTTGAACACGATTCCATGCCAAATTTCTTCAGGAACTCCTTCGTGTATTTTGTTTGACTAATAAAAGTGCATGTCTCTAGTTGCTTCATTTGTAGTCCAAGAAAGAATGTCATTTCACCCATCATGCTCATTTCAAATTTCTCCTGCATCAACTTAGCAAATTTCTCGTATAATTTGGGGTTAGTTGACCCAAATATGACGTCATCAACATAAATTTGAACGAGTAAAATGTGATCATTCTGTGAAAATTTGAACAATGTCTTATCAACTGTTCCAACAGAAAAATCGTGATCAGTTAGAAATTTTGAAAGAGTTTCATACCAAGCTCTTGGAGCTTGTTTAAGACCATATAAGGCTTTGTTCAAATGGTAGACATGATCAGGAAAATGATGATTGACAAAACCTGGAGGTTGTTCAATGTAGACTTCCTCTTGCAACTGGCCATTCAGGATTGCACTCTTTACATACATCTGGTAGACTTTGAATTCAGTTTTTAAATGATGCATGGACAAGTAATATTCTGATAGCTTCCAGTCTTGCAACTGGTGCATATGTTTCATCGAAATCAATTCCTTCTTCTTGCCTATATCCTTGTGCTACCAGTCTCGCTTTGTTGCGCACAACTGAACCATCTTCGTTCAGTTTATTCCTGTACACCCATTTTGTACCTATAACAGTTTTTGAAATTGGTATTGGAACTAGGTTCCAGACATTGTTATGGGTAAACTGATTCAGCTCCTCTTGCATTATATTTGTCCAGTTTGGATCAGCAAGAGCTTCATCAGTTTTCTTCGGTTCCAATTGCGATACAAAAGCTGAATGAATAAATAGATTGAGCATTTGATTCCTTGTTCATACCGGGTCAGATGGATTACCTATCACCAATTCTGGAGGATGTGAATTCTTCCATCTGAGTTCAGCGTTTTTTGCTTCTGTATAAGCAATTTCTTCAGTAGGCAATTGAATGTTTTTAGTTTCAGTTGCTGCACAGTTGGTAATTGAATATTCTCAATAGGCTCCTCCAAATGATTATCAGGAACTACTTCATGTTCAACTGATTGATCCACAATTTCAGGTTCAAGTGTTTGAAGGATGTTTTGATTGATATGATTTTCTTCTTCACGATCATCCTCCAAACTGATATCTGTAAATCGATCAACTAGCTCAACTGGATCAGTTGGCTAATCAGTTAGAACAGTTTAATAAAAAACAACATGTATAGACTCTTCAACATTTAATGTACTCTTGTTAAAGACTTTATAAGCTTTGCTAACTGACGAATATCCTAAAAATATTCCCCCTGCAGATTTAACATCAAAGGCTTTTAAATGATTTTTGCCATTGTCAAGAATAAAACATCTGTGGCCGAATATTTTGAAGTAAGAAACCACACTTTTTTGTCCATGCCAGATCTCATAAGGTGTTTCAAATGATATTTATTAACCATCGATCTGTTCTGAGTATAACACGAAGTGTTTACTGTCTCTGCCCAAAACTTTTGAGAAATACCAGAATCAACAAGTATTGTTTTAGCAGCTTCTTTAATGGTCCGATTTCTCCTCTCAGCTACACCATTTTGCTGAGGAGTTCTAGCTGCTAATAGCTCATGCCTAATTCCAGCATTTTCTAAAAAATTTGAAAGAATTTGATTGATGAATTCAATTCCTCGATCGGATCTTATTCTATCAATTCCAACTGATTTCTCATTTAAATTTGAAAGAATTTGATTGATGAATTCAATTTCTCGATCGGATCTTATTCTATCAATTCCAATTGATTTCTCATTTAATATTCTTTTGAAAATCTTGATCAGTTGAGCAGCAGTTTGGTCTTTAGATTTGAGAAAAATAACCCAAGTAAATCATTAAAAATTATCTACAACCACCAAGGTATATTTCATTCCTCCTAAGCTCATGACTGATATTGGACCAAATAGATCCATATGTAACAACTCTAAGCATCGGGAAGAAGATTTATCGCCCTTGTTTTTAAAAGAAGATTTAACTTGTTTACCAAACTGACACGCTGAGCAAATTTTATCTTTAGTAAAATCCATTTTGGGCAAACCAGTGACAAGATTGTGATTAATCAGATATGCAATAGATTTAAAGTTCAGGTGGTTTAATCTCTTATGCCACAACCAGTTTTTAGAAGATTTTGAAGCAATGAAACATACTGGTGCATAAGGTTATTCATTCCAACTGACTTTGTAAGTGTTCCACACCGTTTGCCATTTAGTATGACCTGATCAGTTGCATCTTTGACTGAACAAGAATGTTTTTCAAACTGAACTGAGAATCCATTATCGCATAACTGACTAATACTAATCAGATTATACTTGAGATTCTCAACTAATAAAACATCATTAATGACAAAATTACCATGGATAAGCTTACCCTTACCCAGAGTTTTACCTTTGGAATTATCTTCGAAACTGATGTTTGGTCCAGTGTACTTGATCAGTTGAGATAACAGATTTGCATCTCCTGTCCTGTGTCGTGAGCATCCACTGTCCAAGTACAAGATTGATTCCTTGCTTGTACCTGTTACCTGCAATCACACACAAAATATAATATTGGTACCCTTTTCTATTTGGGTCCAAAATTGATTATTCCTTTAGGAATCCAGACTTGGATCAGTCTAACTGACTGTCCAGTTGCCATATTCCAGATGGTCTTTCTCGATTTGTGTGCGCTTGGTGTGTAGTGTGTAGATGAGACAACATGTGATTTGGCTTTGTTTAACTAATTGTTCAGCCGATATCTTATCTGAACTGGCTTGTTGTTATAGTAATTGGAGTAGCTATTTGAATAATTCCTGTTGAATCTTTTTGACGACTGACTGCAAAAGTCAGTTAAAACTTTTGGGCTATAACCAATACCATAACTTTTAGCCTTGTTCCTACTTTTAGTAGGCTGTTCAACCAGTTTACTTGGCTCAGTTTGTTCTTTACCACAACTGATTTGACAAAGTGAATGTATTTCCCTTTATCCATATTCAGTTTTGGTCGAGTATCATTGGAAGGCATTTCATCTTGGTTACTAAACCCTAAACCAGTTTTATCAGTAACTGATTTCTGTGAGTTCTGTATATCAGTTAATGCAGCAGATGATTTGTTCCAAGCCTAAATAAGCTCAGTTTGCTTTGAATTTTCAAGCATTAACTTCTGAATCATTGATTGATTCCCGCTTATTTCAGCATTGAGCTCAACAATTTCCTCTTTTTAGATTCAACACATCAAGTGATTCATCAGTTTTAGTTTTATTGTCTATGGGATCATTTTTCTTTGCTCTGGCCTTTTCAAAAGAAAATGCAAGCTTGTGGTACTCACTAACCATGTCATGAAGAGTTGAAATGAGTTCTTCTCTTGTGAATCCAGTTGAGCTAAAGCCAAATACCTGTCAGTTTCTGCCCATTTTGATTTACTCTCTTCAGCTAAGAGTACCTCATGCTTTTTCATGAAAGACTTCTTATCATCCTTGGGTCTCCTCTTGTGCTCATATGACTTTTTATTTCTTTCAGTCGAGCCTTGAATGTCCTTCTTAGGTTTGGGACAGTCAGAAATGAACTGACCGGGTTTGCCATAGTTGTAGCAAGCGTTTGATTCCTCTTTAGATTTTTTTCTCTTATAATTCTTCTGGAAGTTTCATTGATTTTTCCTCATAAATCTTCCGAATGTTTTGTTGAACAATGACATATTATCATTGCTTAGTTTATCAGCAACCTTCTCGACTAAACTAGTTGGTTCTGTTCTAAAAGCAGCTAAGGCAGTTGTGACTGCTGGAGTAGAGGGTTCTCCTTCTCGAGTTTGCAGCTCAAACTCATAGGCCTTCAGATCAGCAAATAGGTCATGAAGCTCAACCTTGTTTAGATCCTTGGACTCCCTCATTGCCATAGTCTTAACGTCCCACTCCTTGGGAAGACATCTGATCACTTTTAATGCAACTTCTTTGTTGGTCTACACTTTTCAAGTGCATTTAGTTCATTGATGATACAGCTGACTCTTTCATCATACTCATGCATTGATTCTCCAGTTCTCATTTTGATATTATCAAACTTCTGAACATCAATAGAAAGTTTATTCTCTTTGGTTTGTTCATTTCCTTCACAAAGATGGATCAGCTTCTCCCATATTTCTTTAGCTGCCTTACATATTTTGATCTTGCTGAAAGTTATTTTATCCAGAGTTTTGTACAGTATATCTTTTGCCACGATATCCAGATTTGCTTTTCTTTTGTCCTCAGCAGTCCACTCATCTCTGGGCTTTTCAATTCTATGAGGTGGCCCATTTGTGATTGCAACTGCTGTGTTGGCTTTCAGAATCTTCATTGGTCCGTCATTGATGACGTACCACATATCATCGTCTTGTGCAGCTAAGTGAGCCTGCATCCTGATTTTCCAATCATCGAAGTTTTCTTTGTAAAACATTGGGATCTTGTTGAAGGAAGACATGATGAATAGTTTGAGTAGAAATATTCTTAGACAAGATATAACCGCTCTGATACCACTCGAAAGGATCTGTTAGTAGGTGTTAAGTTTTTAGAAAGTGGGGTGGGTTGAATAAACACTTACTGATATAAATTCTTTTCGAATAAAGGATTCAGTATAATGAAAAACTGACACTCGGTATCTTGTCAGTCGATAACAATCAGTTTAACTGAAAAATATTTGCGGAAGTAAACTGACTGAAAGATAGAATAATTCAAAGTAACTGAAGTAAAAGGCACACGATATGTTTCTACATGTTCGGAGAATAGAATAACTCCTACGTCACCCCTTCTATCACGAAGATATGATTTTCACTAAAAAACTTTGATCGAATATATACGTTGTACCGACCCACTTCAGTTGGGCTTAACACTGCCAAACATAAACTCTTAGTTCACAATAACTTTTACAGTGTGACTGAATATAACACAACTGAATAAATCTAACAAAGATTTCAAAGTGCTAACAAGCTCGTAAATGTAGCCTTCATTGCTACTGATAAATCTGATAAGAGCGAGCTTTTGATATCTGAATACGAGTTGTGAATTTAACAGAGTAACTGCAAGCTTGAATAGAATAGTAGTTCGCTTGTTTTCTCAGCCGCCTTCTTCACCTATTTATAGGCTTCCTTCTCAATGGTAATATTAAATAACATTTGAATCTTTATATCCGTTGATTGCCACGTCGATATTATCTGACAATTGTACACTGAAATCTCTGAAATGCGGCGTTCCACTACTAGTTGCAGTCTGTTGTACTACTTGTCGGTTGTCGTTCTCAACTGATGACGGGTACAACTGAGAGATCAGCTGCTAGGCGATAGATGGAAAGGAATACAACTGCTGATAGTTAGATGCGCATTCAGTTGCGTAATTCAGTTTTCTCGTGTTCAGTTATTTGCATAATCAGTTGGTTCGCAATTTGTCAAACGCCGAAACTTAGTTTTCAACAAAAAGCACGTCCGATATCTTCTTTTTCTCATTCTCACACTATAATACATGTTTTTGATTGATTATACATGATATGTTGTATATATAATGTTTTTTGTGAGTTTCGAATACACGTTCATGAAGAAAACCAATTTTATGCTTTGATTATCATGATTTTGGCACATATTGTAAGGGGCTGTCAGGATTGGTGGAGAAGAGGTTCAAACATGCCGAGATTAAGGTGCTTAGGTGTGAGAAATAGATCTTGAACGAGCCCTGGTTAGTGGCCGATCGGGTTTTGCTTCAAAGTTGATTTGGGTTTTTGTTAGTAAGGGGTGGCACCGCGGCGCTTCCCATTTACCACCTCAGTGCTTGAACTTCGTCTCTTGTAGCGCCACAACACATGTTCATGGCCAGCGCCGTTGCGCTTCTCAACCAGCGCCTAGGCGCTAGTCTAGGGTGGGTGTTTTAAACATTTTGGTGAGCATTGTACTTTTTTGGTGTTAGAATAGGTTATGTCGACGTGTCTGGAGTCATAGATGGTTTATATTGGATAATACGGGGTTTAGTTAGGAGTCTTCGGACTATGGTTACAGTTTGGTTAAGTTTCAGATTGGTTTGGGTTAAAACTGGGACTTCGGTCCAAGTTTTAAAACGAATTACAGAATTTAATGCATGAACTCGAGTTTACGTCTAAACAAGGATTAAGAATACGTTTTAAGGCATTTTGATAAGTTTGGATGGATTCGGGTCTAAATTTTAAGGTCTAGGGGTAAAATAGTCAATTTTAGGTTCAAAATGATCATTTTGCACCCGAATCATGTTAGTAGTCTGGCACTACCCTGATAACATAAAAATGCATATTTAAAATGTTTATGTGAATTGATGAATACAAATGTTTATGATAAGGCTGAAAAATACGTTGCATGCTTGGTTGTAAGAAAATATATGTATATGCATGAATTTTACAAGTGATGAATACGATGACATGTTTTTTAAGGAGGTGACTTGGTTGTGATTAATACGAACACCAAGACGAACACGAACACGAGCATGTAAGGCCAAGGCTCAGTTGATGAGGTAGATTGTCGCTGATGTCCCTGCCGCCGGGTACCGTGATTATACGTAGATGGATCCATCGACCTAAAGCTGATACGAAAGTCACAACTAATAATCTGAATTCAATGATGAAAAAATTAATACGTATATGATGACACGATATGACATGATTTGATATGAATATGTTATGCTTATGTTCATGCTTTTGAAGATCATAAAAGTTATTTTGTTTATATTAATATTCACTGTTGCATGATATGTATATGTACATGTTATAACAGTTCAGGTGTGTTGAGTCTTTAGACTCACTAGGTATGGCTGATGCAGGTGATCATGTGCATGAGGAGACTGGAGGGGCTGATAACTGAGTAGGATGAGCTGGGGGTGCAGTTGAAACCCGATGACCTTCATTGCTTGCGCACATTATGATTGTCGAGTCATGAGTTTAGACAGTAATTTTAAATGTTTATGAATTTTAATACGCTGTTGATTTGAGAGTTTTTTTGGGAAACATGTTTGTGTTTTCTTTTGAAACAGTAGACTTTGAGTTGACTACACTTTTAAGAATTTTCAACTGCAGTTATTTTGTTCAGGCTTTAGATGGTTTTTATTAAGTGTATGTTTCGAATTTTTTCCTTGGTTTTATGTGGTTATGGTTTCGACCATTATTTAAAAAAAAAATAGTAGTACTAAAGTAGTAGGCGTTACAATCTGAATAAGCTCAAGTTACACGATTTGTTTGCTGATCTGAAATCTTATGAGTTCGAGCTGAGAACAAGGAATGAGAAAGATCCATATGTTCCACAAGCAATAAAATCTCTTTTCGTAACCGAAGAGTCTTAAAAAAAATCTGCATAACAATTGAGCAACGATGTCATGTCCCTGTTTGTCAAGAAGTTTGAGAAATTAATGAGGAAGAATCAGAATAATTTCGGAATTTGAATAAGAAAAACAATTACATAAAGGAATCAACCTCATCTAATCAAACCATTTTTTTTAACTATGGCAGAACATACCATGTAAGAATTAAAAGTATCGGAGTTTGAAAAATAAAGTATCTTAGTTTGCAGAACTGATCAGCTAAACTGAAACCATACAACTGAAGTTATTTGAACTGAAATAAACTTAGTTTTCTCTTTAAATAATTAAAATGTCACATTCGAAAAATAAACTGATAAGTAAAGTTTAATGTTCAAAATAGCACAACGGAAGTAATTATTGTTTGCAAAATAACAATTTAAAATAATTCAACAACATAAAACTGAGTTTGGAATAATAATAAATGCTGAAAATGAGATCCTCGGGTTCCTATTACTGCCGACCCAAGATGGCTAACTGGTCCCCGCCCTCGGTCCCGACCTCATCAGTACCTACAACAATCAAGTCTAGTGAGTCTAAAGACTCAGCATGCATATATCATAAGTAACAAGTAATAATAATAAAATTTCATGCAAGGTAAAAATATCATGAGTCTGGCGTGACGTAAAAATATCATATAATGAGTAATTATAATACGTGAATAACTGAACTGTAAATCGTAAGTGAATGTTGCTCAATAGAGCCCTGTCATGAAATAAAATGTCATAATTTTATGTTGAGAATATGTTCTACACAAATGGCCCCTGAACTAAATTGAATCATCTGATCAGACTAAAGCACAGTATACTGGGTGGTAGAGATCTACCAATACATGAACATGAACCGGTCAGTGACCACCGGATGAAGTAATAATCCCATGATAAGCTGCTATCCCATGAAGTGAAGTGGCCACAAGCAATATCGCATATATCGCAAAAATAAACTTTTATATTTTTGCGCGTAATATAATTAAATAACATATTAAATATCCTGTATTTTTTTACCAAATGGGTTGGATCGTTCCAGGCTCGCTGCGACCTAACTTTAACATGAAAATATATGAAAATGATTTAACTTGGCCACAACTTTGTAATTGAACCCAAAACGAGACAATTACGCCCAATGACTTAGTGTTTAATCATGACTCCGTGCCAACTCGAACCAACACCGAACCATAATTTAGTCATGATTAAAATACACCTAAAATGATGAAGTAATGCTCCTAAATTTTCAGTACTCGAATTTTAAAGAATGGAGGCCAACCACTTGAAACGCTCTTTCGAGAGTCATTTTGGCACCTTGCACCGTAAATTCTCGTACGACCTCGAAACTTAACTGAATCACAAACGGCCAAAAACATGACCTTCCTAACTTGATGAGGTACCTTCCAGTCCAAGGCCATAGTCTAAAAGCAAACCAAGTACCCAAACGAGCCTCTGAACCAAAGCACCAACTTGCTGTCCAAAAATACAGCAGCAGCGCTTACGATTCCGTTTTTTATTTTCGAGACTATCGGCCATTGGGGCTTAAACCACCGACCAGAGTCTCTTACCAACATCATAAGGTGTGGCCTGAACCATGGCTAAGGGCCCTAGTCCAGCCACAATCCAAGCAACACCATGGACCATCCGAAACTCCCACCCGAGAGGCAAACCTGCGCGCGTGGGGGAAATTGCTTCGTTTGCTATCATGGACCTTTCCAGTGGCAATTTGATTGGCCGTGGCATGATCTAGACATAGAGGGGTATGATATGAACCATTTCTAAGGGCTAAAAAGCCAACCATGATCCACACCAACACCATAAACTCAAAACTCACATGCAGAAAAATGAAGGACATCGAAGGTGTTGTACTTGTTTTATTTGAAAACCGATGCAACCATGGACCAGGCCTTGAAAGGCCGACTTGGTCTTGTCTTAGACATAATGAGGAGATGTTCTAACCATGGCTATAGCCCTTAGGTTAGCCAAGGTCAGAAACATCCTACTTGACAGCAAACAAGAAAAATAGAACACAAAGTGACACTAGGGATGAGTTGCTGTCAATTCTGAATTTCAGCATGCATAGGGCTTGAACAAATGGACCAACATGATCCTAATACACCCGAGCACATGTCTAGGGGACGCCTTGGGAGCATGGACACGAGCCAACCACCTGAAACACCAAAAACATAGAACCCGTGAAGGCACACATGAACCAGAAAAATTCTGTACATAATTTTCGAAAATATCTCTCATGTATTTTGGTTTTTGCTTAATAAAGTCATGAGTATTATGTTTTAAAAATACTAATATGGCTTGATTAAAGAGTGAAGGAAAATATAGACATGCCTTGGTTAGTTTTAAAAGAAAAACAAACACAACAACGACGCGGCGCGGAGGAGACGGAGTGTTTCGCTTTTCTTACTTTTTCTCTCTTATTTTTCCTTAGCTACCTCACGATTTTCTCTCTAATATGTGCTATGAAATTTTGAATAATGGAGAGGGAGAGAATGGCTAGGGATGAGGGGAAAGTTTGCAAGATAAAGGAAGGAAATAATATTTCTATCTTCTAGTTTGTGAGATAAGCAAATAAGAATGATATCAAAAGATTTTGAGGGGTAATTCTAGGGTGCACTTGGTCAATATTTTAGTCTAGGAGCAAGGGAGAAATTGCTTAAATAAATTATTTGCTGGTGATTCAAAACTGGGGGAAATATCTACCTAGAAAAAAATTAAAGAAGGTTAACAAGGAATGAGTTGTCAAAATAATTTAAATCTTTTAAATGGAATGGCCGAAAATTTGATGCTCAAAAAGGGGTAAATATTGCTTAATTATTATTTGTTGAAGATTAAATGGTGAGGGCATTATCTCTAAGGAAAATGTTAAGGAAAGAATTAAATATGGAGAGTTGACAATTAATTAAATCCCTACAAGTGAAGTGGCCGAAAATTAAGATAATGTGAGGGAAAATATTTCTTAAATATTGTATTTTAAGTCTTTAGTGTTTTATCTGCCCATTAAATATTTTAGTGAATTAGGAAATTAATTATGGAATAATATTATCTTGCATGCATGGCTAAATATTTAAATTACCTAAATAATTCCTTAAACATCATTTTACCTTAAATTAACTTATTATTTATCTTAAATAAATTATAGGAATGATTTCTTAATATTAAATTTTATCTCAAACTCCAACTCCAGTCTGGCTTCACTTAATTAACTGAAAGGATATTAGTTAAACTACTTCATAAAAAAATAAATAAATTTAAAGAAAAGAATTTAAATTCTCATGCAATAAAAATCATTTTAATTTAAATACTAGGAATTATATATGGCTTATACGTAGTCTGATTTACGGGTTCTACAACTCTCTCACCCTTAAAAGAAATTTCGTCCTCGAAATTAAAACTTACCGAATAACTCGGGATACCGACTCCTCATCTCTGGCTCAAACTCCCACGTAGCTTCCTCCTCTGAATGGTTAAGCCATTTGACTTTCACTCGCTTAATCAGCTTGTTCCGAAGCTTCTTCTCCTGTATGTCTAAGATCTGCACTGGTCTCTCCTCATAAGACAGGTTCGGGGTGAGCTGCAACAGTTCAAAATTCAGAACATGCGAAGGATTCGCCATATACTTCCTCAACATAGAGACGTGGAACACATTGTGTACTCCGGCAATATTCGGTGGAAGAGCAACACGATAAGCTAACGTCCCAACCCTGTCGAGGATCTCAAATGGTCCAATGAATCTCGGACTGAGCTTTCCTTTCTTCCCGAACCGCATGACGCCTTTCATAGGTGCTACCTTCACAAAAACATGGTCGCCAACGGCAAACTCTAGATCTCTCCTCCTCTGATCAGCATAGCTCTTCTGTCGACTCTGAGCAGTCCTCATCCTGTCACGGATCTTGACTATGAAAGCGGACCGGTTACGGTGGCCGGAAGCGCAACGGAAGTCAAAAATTTTTAAATTTAAGCATGAAATTTCGGCCACCATGTTTATTGTGCAATATTTACAAAATAACACCATACATAGGATGTTAAGAGATTTACCTATCAATCTTAAAGATTGATGTTTGGCTCCAACTTTGTTGTAAACAACAAAGCTCTTCAAGGTGAGAAAAATCTACAAGCTCCTCCTCCTTTGCTTCAAAATCAAGCCCACCACATGCAAGGTAAACCCCTTCTTGTTTTGCACTAGAAAAACAAGAAGATTTTTCAAGGAGAAGACTTTTATTCTCCAATAAAAATGAAGAACAAAAGGAGAGAAAAATTAGAGAAAATCTTTGCTCTAGTTTCGGCCAAGAGGTAGGAGTGGGAATGAAGGAGAATCAATTAATTCTTGTCTTGGTTGAGAGAAAAGCAAAAAACAAAAGGTGCATGCCTTCCATTATTTTAATAAAAAGTAATCCTCAACCCTTCACCTCCCATGCATGCATATAATATAGTTTTTTATCAAATAAAAAATCATGGACTAAATTCAATTATCTCAAACATATTTGAGATAAATTAAACATTACTTGAATTTACCCAAGTCCCACTAGTTTAAATAATTATTTTAATTGAGCTCTACAAGACTCAATATTATTTAATTGATCCAACACTTGAATTAATTTAATTATTTGGGCTCTACTAGGCCCACTAGTGTTTAATTAATTCAACACTTGAATTAATTTAATTCAGTCCATAATAATGTTTATGAAAATCACAATTTTCAAATACATTATTCACTTGGCCAAATTTCAATTTAGGAACACTTCCATAAATTAAAATTTATATTTCTCTCATAGAAGTCATACTTCTATTTTTCTTTACGCTTACAAACACATTTATAAGCCGTTCAACACATTGAACTATTTTACTTCTCATCGGGATTTACAAAGCTAGTACTTGTGTGGCCCTCAATGGTTCATTGATACAACTAGCCGTGGGTTCACATCTCCATGTGATTCGGACTAAACAAGTCCTTATTCGAGCATACCCCAATTGCTCCATTCTTACTTATCAACACCTTGACAGTAAGAACGTCAGAACTCAAGTCTGATAGTACCCAACCAATCACGTTAAACGCCTAGCAGCATCGCTTACGTGATTCCCTCGGTATCACATGATAGTGCCTGCAAGAACCATTCAATTATGGTTAGCGTACAGTACGGTCCCTTCAACTCATATATCCCGACCGATTCGACAACTATTGGTTTATCGAGAGTTGTCAATGAATCGATACTATGTGTCATGTTGTGGTTGCATCGATGGTGTAATCTATGAAACCCCTTTCATAATTACCACCATACTCTGATCAGAGATTTCAACCCACGCATACATGAAAAAACACATAGGATATCCATACCCGTAGGTAAGCGGTGAATCCCTGGCTACAATACATCGACTCCTATATGTTTCGCCGTAACACCCAACCTTGCCACCTGATGACCCCACAAGAGTCGGTAAACAAGTCAAAGTGAAACGCTAGCACATAGAGTCTCAATGTTGTCCCGGGTCATAAGGACTAATGGTGTACAACCATAAACTAGGACTTTTCCACTCGATAAGTGAGAACCACTTGGAAAGTCCTTTATAGAGGGTTGTTCAGTGCACTCTACCAGGAGCACCTATCTGCATGCTCGGACATCACAATGTCCCCTACCAATGAAACATGGTACTCACATCGCAGATACTAGTCTCTAACTCGAGCGGCCTATATCCTTCTTAGTGGCGGCTGAATCGACTAGGAACCGTTTAGAATATACAGTATTACAAATATGAGTTTCATGATACTCATCATATGAGCATCTCATAATCTTTCTACTATATGTATTTTCAAGGACTTTATCTACGCAACTATCATGGGTATAAAGATAAAGATGCGCCAAATTAATAAATTCAAATATTATTAAAATAAAGATCATTTATACAAAGAGTTTCATCGTGAACAGTCGGCCAACACTTGGCTCGACGTGCACCTACTCTAACAATCTCCCACCTGCACTAGAGCCAACTACCCATAAACTTCAGACCCATTGATTCGCGATGCTTCTCGAATGATGGTCCTGATAAAGGCTTAGTTAGTGGATCAGCAACATTATCTGCGGAGCCGACTTTGTCAATCGTGACATCTCCTCTTTCCACGATCTCTCTGAGGATGTGGTACTTTCTCAATACGTGTTTGGACTTCTGATGAGACCTTGGCTCCTTCGCCTGAGCTATGGCTCCCGTGTTGTCGCACATCACCGGGATAGGAGCAACTCCATTAGGAATGACGCCCAACTCTTGGACGAAATTCCTAATCCAAAAAGCCTCCTTTGCTGCAGCCGATGCAGCAATGTATTCTGCCTCAGTGGTGGAATCCGCAGTACTGTCTTGCTTGGAACTCTTCCAAGAGACATCACCACCATTGAGCATGAATATGAATCCGGAGGTTGACTTCGAGTCATCAACATCGCTTTGGAAGCTAGAGTCGGTATAGCCTTCCAATTTCAGTTCTCCACCCTCATAGACCAAGAACAACTTATTGGTCCTTCTCAAATACTTGAGGATGTCTTTCACAGCTTTCCAGTGTGGAAGACCAGGGTTGGATTGATATCTACTCACTACACTTAGTGCAAAAGCCACGTCAGGACGTGTAGATATCATCCCATACATGATGCTACCAATAGCCGAAGCATACGGAATACGTGTCATCGCCGCTATCTCTGCATCAGTCTTGGGAGACATAGACTTGGATAGGGACACGCCATGACACATTGGTAGATGTCCTCTCCTGGACTCATCCATCGAGCACCGCTTCACGATGGTATCAATGTATGTGACTGGGTGAGACCAAGCAATCTTTTTGATCTATCTCTATAGATCTGTATTCCCAATACAAATGATGCTTCACCCAAGTCCTGCATCGAGAACTTACTTGCTAACCATATCTTAGTTGATTGCAACATTCCTACATCATTCCCAATGAGTAGAATGTCATCAACATAAAGAACAAGGAATGTCACAGCACTCCCACTGACCTTCTTATACACACAGGGTTCCTCAGGATTCTTAGTAAAACCAAACTCTTTGATTATACTATCGAATCTGAGGTTCCAGCTCCTAGATGCCTGCTTAAGACCATAAATAGATATTTGAAGTTTGCATACCATATGCTCACTTCCGATAGATGTAAACCCTTCAGGTTGAGACATGTAAATCTCTTCCTTAATATCCCCATTAAGGAAGGCAATCTTGACATCCATCTGTCATATCTCATAGTCATACCATGCAGCTATGGCTAGCAAAATCCTAATGGACTTGAACATTGCAACTGGAGAAAAGGTTTCCTCATAGTCAACACCTTGCCTTTGAGTATACCCTTTTGCAACCAATCGCGCCTTGAAGGTCAATACCTTCTCATCCGCGCCAAGTTTCCTCTTGTAAATCCATTTACACCCTATGGGAACAATTCTCTCAGGTGGATCCACGAGATTCCACACTTGGTTCGAATGCATGGAATTCATCTCAGATTCCATTGCTTCAAGCCATTTGGATGAATCGGCATCAGATAACGCTTCCTTGAAGGTCCTTGGATCACATCCAAGGTTAGGCTCATCATGGCCCTCTTCAAGAAGCAGACCATACCTCATAGGTGGTCTCGAGACTCTCTCGGTTCTTCTAGGAGCTTGTATCTCCTCTCTTGGCTTCTCGGGTGTGGGTTCTACAACTGTAGGTGTCTCTCGAACTTCTTCGAGTTATATCATCTCGCCTTTTCTATCCAATAGAAATTCCTTTTCCAAAAAGGTTGCGTTCCTAGAAACAAACACCTTTGTTTCTTGGGATGATAGAAGTAATATCGAACTGAATTCCTTGGATATCCCACAAAGTAGCATAAAATGGATCGACTATCCAATTTATCTCCCACTGTCTGCTTCACATAAGCAGGACACCCCCATATTCTTGTTAGAGTAGATGCCCTGCAAGCCAACGGTCGGCTAGGGAATTTATTGACTTAAGTGTAATAAACAATCTTTATTTTAATATAATTTTTTTTAATGGTTTCATTATACTTTATCTGTATACCCATGCAAGCAGCATAGATAAAGTCCTTGATTATGCTTTAATACAAATGAATCGTAATTCGATGTTGAAACTCATTTGTAAACACTGCATATTCTAAATTTGTTCCTAGTCGATTCAGCCGCCTAAAACATGGATAAAGGTCGCTTGAGCTCGAGACTAGCATCTGTGATGTTGTGTACTGCATTTCTTGGTAAGGGCATAGAGATGTCCAAACATACAGATGGGTAGTCATATGATGATTATACCGAACAACCCTCCCTCGGACTTTCCAAGTGGTTATCATTCATCGAGAGGATAAGTTCGTGGTTATGATTGTACATCATTAGTCCTTACGACCCGGGACAACACCGAGGCTCTATATGCTAGGGCTGTGCTTTGACTCGTTTACCGGCTTCAGGAGAGTCATCAGGTGGCGAGGTTGGGTATAGTTGCGACACATATAGGAGCCAGTGCATTGTAGTCGGGGATTCACCGCTCACCTGCGGGTGTGGATATCCTATGTGATCTAATGAAATAATAGTGCATGGAATCTCTGGCCAGAGTATGAGATGTACGTTGGACAAGGAGTTCTCCAGTAGTACACGCGATGCCACTATTATAGTTATCACATAGTTATTGAATTAATATGCAACCCTCGATGAACCAATGGTTGTAGATTCGATCAGGATATGTAAGGCCCGAGATGTTATCATTTTTGTGAGAACCCGAAAATTAAATAATTGATTTAATTAATGGATGGCATTGTCGTAATTTTTGGATGGCATTTTAGTAATTATTGGAGAGAAATGGCATTTTCGTAATTATGGGAGGTCAATGGCATTTTCGTAAATAGTGGATGGCATTTTCGTAATTTTGCAAAAATCTGGACAAATATTGAGAGGATGGCACGTGTGAATTACATGCAATTTATATACTAGTTCTTCAATTCCTTCAGAGAATAACCGAGCAACATTCTCCCTGGAAATCCCTTTTGCTTCTCGTATGTTTAAATTGTGATTTTGACAATTCCGTCCATCCGAATTTGAATCCGGACACGGTACCGAACTCCTCTCGACACGAGCTACTACTGGACGTAAGTTTTATTGAGTTTTGATATCATTTGAAAATATGATGTTGTAGGAATTTGATATAATTCATATATGATGTCCGGGATATGTTAGACATCGTAGAATCAAAGTCAGATATGAAAAAGGATTGAGTCTGGAATTATTGTGAATTTCTGATTATATTAATTGCATACCGAATAGGTTTGGATTATGGACTGATTATCAATTGTACCAGATATGGGTTATGATTGGTAATGGATATCTGATAATACGGTATTAACGGAATACTGAGACTGTGCCGTTATGCTGTTGATTTGAATTAATTCGGATTAATAAGACTCAGTGTTGAATTGGGAATGGAATATTGATATTATGATTCTGGATATATCGTTTCAGATTTACAGAGACAGTCTTGAGTTCAGAATTGATATTTCTTCAGACCGAGACTACGAACGAAAGGTATAAGTCAATGTGGTATTGGGAGATCGACTTGAGTCGGATTAGACTTGAGTTTCCCTAAATCACATACTTTACTTTATTGCATTGATATTTGAATTGAATTGACTGATGTACTTGTTCTCTTGACTATAGTTAGCAGGTATCAGATGAGTTATCTTGTGACAGAAGTTCCTGATAGTGGTGGAATCGCCACGGGAACATTGCACGATGTCTCAGGATAATGATATTAGCGATAGAGCTACAGTCCATGACGGATAGGTCAGGACTCCAGATGTTTGGTTATATCGAGTAATAGGAATTGGAATTCTTCTATTACGGAATTCGATATAGGAACACCGGATATGGTTATATCGAGTAATAGGATCAGAGTTCCTTCTATTACGGAATTCGATATAGGAATACCACATTTGGAAACCGGGATCCCTAGACTAGGATTAAGTCTAGTCTGAATTGTAGAATTGTAATTATGTTTCAGATTTGGATACATATTACTGTTACCTGATTACATGCTTTATATTTGTTTATATGATTGCATGTTTCGTTGATTTATACTGGGATTTATTCTCACCGGAGTTATCCGGCTGTTGTCTTGTCTGTATGTGTACATGACAACAGGTGGGACAGGATCAGGGTCCAGGAGATGAGGAGAGATCGTGATTAGAGTGGAGGCTCCGGACTTGGATTAGAGATAGGGTTGAACACTTGACATTAGTTGTTAAACCTTAGTTTATTTTGAATGCATGCAGTACAGGACTTGTATTGTATTTTATACTGATATGTATATGAGTTTGACGTCACTACGTTCCGCATTTTTAAAAAAAAAAAATAGACCCTGTTTTAATTGATTAATTAGTCCCAATTATGATGAAGAACTTGATTAGCGTCCGGGTCCCCACAGGATATATGAGATGAAGGGACCGTACTGTACGTTAATCATAATCTACTGGTTCTTGCAGGCACTATCAGTGATACCTAGGGGATAATGGGGCGATGATACTAGACGCTCTTACCATGATCCGATGGGTGCTATCAGAAATGAGTTCTGACATTCTTGATCAAGGTGTTGATGAAAAGAATGGGGCTAACTAGGGTAAGCCCGAATAAAGGATTATGTCCTGAATCACAAAGAGTTGTGAACCCACGGCTAGCTGTATCCCTGAACCATTGAGGGTCACACAGGCACTGGATCGTTTGTTCCCGTTGAGAGAATAAGTTCAAGGAGTTGAATTTATATTATGATATAGTAAATTCAAGGAGTTGAATTTATGATAATTAAATTTTGAGAAAATAAATTCAAGGAGTTGAATTTATGATATAGTAAATTCAAGAAGTTGAATTTATGAAATTTGGAGAGAATAAATTCAAGGAGTTGAATTTATAAAATTTTGAGGATTTAATTTATTAAGCTCAAAAGTTGAGTTTATTAAATATTAAATTTTGGAGGTGATAAATTCAAGGAGTTGAATTTATAATTTAAATATTAAATTCAAATGTTGAATTTATAAAAGGAATTAAATTAAATATAATGGGTATATGTATAATGAGCTTGTAGGAGTACAAGACCAACATACATATTATTAAGGTTCTTAATTGGACTTTAAAAGATTAATTAATTAATTAAACTAGTTGGACTAGAATAATTAATTGATTAAGCCCATTAAGTATTTAATTAAGTTAATGGGCCCTAAGCTTATATATATGTGTATTAGGCTTAGAGTTTAATTTAATTCATTATTATTTTTGAAAACCCTAGCCTCCATTCTTCAAAAGTGATTCACGAGAGTTTCTTGAAAATCCTCCAAAATTGTTTTGGCTTTTTCACGAGAAGAATTTTGATTCCTCTCACAAATATTTGATCTCAACGTAAAAGTTCTTCCAAATATTCCTCTCACGAGAAGAATTTTGATTCAATTTTTATTTTGGAAATTAATTTTTGTAAAATTAATAATTTTCTTGTGAAATAAATAATTAGAATATGATTTTAATTATTTATGGTAAAAATGAGTCTTTTTTTACAAGAAATCAATTATTATTGATTTAATTGGAAATTAAATAAAGGGGTTTATTTAATTTATTAAATTCTTTAATAATTGTGGTGGTTTGTGATAAATTATTAGATATAAGATTTATCAATTAATTAAATTGTTTAATTAAATTGATGTTAATATTTGATATTAAATGCATGAAGGATGATCGAGAGCCTTGACCAATGTGTTAGGTGTATGTTAGGATATTTTACTGTTTTTTATTCATTTTTATAATATTTGATATTATTAAAGTGGGCCTGGTTTATGGCCCGTTCCCACCCCCATGAGATGTATCCCTTATGTGCCATGGCTATTCAAATGTAATAATTAGAAATAGTGGGAGATTAAGACTGGAAGATGGTGGGCCCGATGATCAAGATGAAGACATGTAAAATATTGGAAGCTTTTGTAATAAGTTGCATTTGCATCCCTGCATTCACCTAGGTTGGGACCTGGATCCATGTATGGCTCACATGGATCTAATAGTGTTGGCGATCGATCATCCTTATTTATTGTTGAATGTCATATTATGATATATGTGATATATAGTAGTATGCATGTATGTATATTATTAGATAATATAGTTGTATGAATCCGGCGAACATACAAACTCGTGGCACGCGATTTTTAAAATTAAAATGATGAGACAATTTTAAAATTAAAATCCCTCATTTTGAATAAGATTCAAAATTTATATCAAACCGAAAAAGTAAAAATTAAAGGAGTTTAATTTTTCCTTGCCTTCCATCAACCGTGGTTGCATGTTGATCGCTACCCGCGGACAGTGTCTGGCTCATATTATTGGGGAGGCCTGTACGCCGGAAAGCTGTGACTTCCACCGTACATATGATGTGAATTGAGTGGAACTCCCATGACTTCGGCTCATATTATTGGGGGAACTCATGGCGACCGTCTACCACAATTCAATATTGATGGGTTGGTTTGGCACGCGAAAATAAACGACGTCATATTATTGGGTCCTTATTAAACGTGAGGCAAAACACGCGGAGGTTGCATAGGGATGCAATTGGACTCTACCTTTTAGAAATTATAATTGGCTGATATTATTCGGGATTATAATTGGCTAATTGGACTCTACATGCCTACTAAGGAAATACGATTTCCATTTTTCATCAGAGGGTGGTGGAAATGTCAAAATAGTGGGAGGGAATTTACTAAGGAAATACGATTTCCATTTTTCATCAGAGGGTGGTGGAAATGTCAAAATAGTGGGAGGGAATTTATAAAATAAAAATCCATATTTTATATCTTAAAATTATTTTAAAATAATCGGCAACAATTATTCTGTTTCCATATCAGTATATTTTTCGATTTCGTCACATAATCCAATTTTGTTATTAACAAGCTAACCGAATCTAATTTTCAAGACTGGTTGGGAAAATTGTTCTGAATTCGGAGAAAATGACATACACACTAATGTCAGTCTTGTTGAACTGACAATGCATGCAAGATGGTGGGACCATATTGTGCAAGCTAAAGTGTGATGTGCTCGCTTCTATATCAAATGAACTGTAGGGACAGTTTGAGAAAATGTTGAATGTTGCTGACATTCGAATACACATGCAAGAGTTGCATAGTGCATGAAACTCGTACAGTGATGCACACCACTTTTAAAAGCTCATTACTACACGAATGCAAGATGGGGCTTTGGTCAATGAGCGTGGTGTATATATGATTGGGTTTAATGAGAAAGTGGTGGGCCTGGAATAGGTGATTCCTAACAAGTTACTTCATGACAATCAATTTGTTGTCATTCTCTTTCTCATTTGACGGGTTTATGTTGAACTTCAATTTGAATAAAATTGATGATAGCCTTGAAGAGCTATTCAACATGCTTATGACTTATGAAGTTATAATAAAATAAGAAAATGTTGTTTCCTAGTTGGGCTTGTTGACATGAACAAAAGTGGCCCGCAATGTAAGGGAAAGAAATGTTCTGCCCCTCACAAGAAAAACCCAATAAGAGGCAAACTCCGAAAGACACTTAAAAGGCCTACAAAGCCCGATAAGTCGGAACATATTTCACTGCAAGAAGTCCGGACATAAGAAGTTATATGCGCCAGAAATGTTCTGGAAATGATGAATGAATGTCCAAGTAAACAGGATTTCAACAACAAACAAAAGAAATTTAGATGATCCAAATCCCGCACAAATATGGCACGCTAGACTAGGTCACATTTCTCAAAGAAGGATGCACAAGCTAGTGGGAGAATGCATGTTTGACTTGTCAGACATAAATTCTATACTTACCCGTGAGTCCTGTCTGAAAAGAAAAATGACCAAGACTCCATTCGATGGAAACGTGGAACGTGCGCATGGTCTATTGGATTTGATCCACACAGACGTTTGTGGCCCGCTAAGTGTTAGCACAAAATATGGGCAATCCTACTTCATTACCTTTACTAATGACCATTCGAGTTATGGGTGTGTTTATTTGATAAAATACAAATCTGAAGCATTTGAAAGGTTCAAAGAATTCAGATCTGAAGTAGAAAATCAGATAGAAAGAAGTATTAAGGCATTTCGATCTGATCGAAGTAGAGAATACTTGAGTGCTGAATTTTTGGGTTATCTAAAAGAGAATTTGATTCTCTTACAGTGGACTCCACCAGCAACACCACAATTGAATGGTGTTTCTGAATATTGTAAGCGAACCTTGTTGGACATGGTTCGATCAATGATGAGATTCACTGAATTGCCTACATCGTTTTGAGGCTTTGCGCTTGAAACTGCGGCAATGTTGTTGAATAATGTTTAAACTAAAGAAGTGGATACAACACCATATGAGATATGGATGGGGAAACCTCCCAAGTATTCTTACATGAGAATATGGGGATGTCCTGCTTATGTGAAGCAGACAGTGGGAGACAAATTGGATAGTAGATCCACTTTGTGTTACTTTGTAGGATATCCAAAGAATTCTGTTGGATATTATTTCTATCATCCAAATGAAGCAAAAGTGTTTGTTTCAAGAAATGCCACCTTTTTAGAAAGGGAGTTTGTAATGCCTGAGATTCTTGTAGATAGTTGAATACGAAACGCAAGAACAGACGGGGCGAAACGATGCGATAAAATGTGAAATTTTAGCTGTGCAAGACCGCACCCGCGGTCTGGCAAGCACCGCACCCGCGGTGCAATGGGCAGAAAGTTATAAAAATTCCCGTAGCCATACCGCACCAGCGGTAGAATTAGACCGCACCTGCGGTACTGAGACCGCACCCGCGGTGTTTACATAACCGCACCCGCGGTCGACAGTTTTGGAAAAATTGTAGGGCTGCCGAAAGCTTGGCGCACCCGCGCTCCTTACAGTGCCGCACCCGCGGTGCTGCATGCGAGACATCCACCCCTTCTTCTTGTCTTGACACATGGCATATATATATATAGATGGTGCTTGACTCAGCCATTTTCCTCCTCAGCAGATGAGAACCGAGAGCTCCTTCTAAGAATTTCTTAAGTTCTTCAAAGTTGGAGGTAAGATTTAGCAAGATTTAGCTATTTGATTTTAAATCCGAGTTTAGATTATTGATCCTTGCATCGACGGCTACAAAGTGATGTAAGTTTCATTTAATTTCAGCATGGTTCGGATTTTAGATGTTGAAGAAATTGGAATATGATAGTTATATGGTGTTCTTGCCGTATTGAACATGATATAATCGAAACTAGAACAAAGAAAGGATGTCGTATGCATTTCTTATGAATTTCAGCATGTTTAGGAATAAGATGTATCGAATTTGAGTATGGTTTTGTGCATATGATTCGATTGTGAGTTGAGGATGGTATATGTTGATATTTGTTGAGATTGGATTGACCGGTATTAAGAATATACGTCGTTATGCCGTCAAATTGTACCAAGATCAAGTATAGATTGTATAAATTTCTTGGTTGAGTTAGAGATTGATAGATTGTATATCCACATTTCCATTTCAGATTCGTATTGTCAACCGTGACAGCAACTGTGCGACGAAAGGTATAGTACATGTTTTGTTTGGGGAATTACGACTCAAATGAGATCACATTTGAGTTTCCCAACCAAAATCACATACTTGTTTTATTGTTTATATCTAGATATGATTATGATTGTTTATAGATTTGTTTATAGAACTTGTATACAAATCTTGCTATGCTTTGTTTACAGATCATGTGGCATTGCATCAGAATGATTATGCTTGTTTACAGATTGTGTATTCATGCATTAAGATAGGACAGTCTGGAGATCAGGCAGACTACTAGACGTTCGGCGATATCACAGCTTAGGGGAAGATCACCGCCCCTATTGTAGACGCGGATACAGATCAGGCCGAAGTCTAGGAATAAGACGGTCAGCACCTCGATTGGGAGGGTAGGTGACAGACAGTGCCGTCTTATTCACAACGGGATCCCTAGAGTTCTAGTCGAGTCGCGTCTAGACATGATTAGACTCGCATTGCATGATTATATATGAATGACATTCATATTAGCATGTTTCATGTTTTAGATTGTTTTAATGCATGTATACATGTTTATACTGGGATTTGTTCTCACCGGTTTTCCGGCTGTTGTTATGTCTGTATGTGTGCATAACAACAGGTGGGGCAGGATCTGAGTCGAGACAGAGATGATCGTGTTAGCGTGGAGATCACGGGCGTAGCAGATGGACCAGTAGTTGTCTTTTATTATGTACTGTCTTTTAATACTGGTTAGTTGAGGACATACAGAATAAGACATGTATTGTATGTTGTATGTTGTAAATTAAATAAAGAATATATGCTTGTTTGGTTACATGTGTTTTTATGTAAAAAGCGAAAATTTGACCCACGTTTTATAATAACGATCCATTTAATCCCAAGAAAAAGAATTAGAGCCCGGGTCCCCACAACAGGTGGTAACAGAGCGATAGGTTCCTTTAGAGTGAGATAAGATAGAATGAGCGGGGTAGATTGAGTCTTCTTCCTTGCTTTATGATGTGCTAGAATGATTAGTGCTTTCCTTATTGCGTATGTGTTATCTGATTTGATTATGACATGTGCTTAACTGAATCAGAACCGATTCTAGATCAGAGGTAACTGACTAGAGGAGGGCTGAGACGGTGGTATATTTGGAATACTAATCAGTTGGATTATTAGATACATGCCTCCTCGAAGAGCAGCAGTGCCTCTACGACCCACAGCACCGGAACAGGGTAGCACATCCGGAGATCCAATGGACGTTACTGCTACGCCAATGGAGACGCTGCTCAAAAGATTTCAGTCCTTTCGACCGCCAACCTTGAAAGGTACAGAACTGGCAGTGGATTGTGAAAGTTAGCTTGAGGACATTGAGATGTTATTCGAGTCTTTGGAGTATGGTGACGAGAAAAGAATAAAGCTTATTGGCCATCAACTCCAGGATGTAGCTAAGAACTGGTGGTTGAACATGAAGAGAGCACTAGAGCAACGTGGTACCGAAATTACATGGAAAGTATTCAAGACGGAGTTCTATTTACGTTTCTTTCCTATCTCCTATCGTAAAGATAAAGGTGCTGAATTTGCCAATTTGAGGCAAGGGACTTTGAACATTGAAGAGTATGTTGCCAAATTCTCTTCCTTGCTTCGTTTCGCACCCCATGTTTCAGGGAATGACGAGGCCATGGCGGATCAATTTATTAATGGCTTAAATCCGGACATCTTTACGTTGGTAAACACGGGAAGACCTAATAATTTTGCGGATGCATTAAATCGGGCCAAAGGAGCGGAAGCAGGATTGATAAGACAACGGAGTGCTCCATATGTTGCTCCTGTGCCAAGACCACCACAACTTTCAGTACAATCTCCTCCTTCTAGATTTGAAAGCGGCGGTAGCAGCAGTGGCAGAAAGGATCAATTGAAAGCCAAGGGTAAACAGTTTAAAAGACCAGGGAGCAGTTCGTCGAGCTCCAGCGGATCAAGACAGACGGGTTTTGATCAGAGTACCAGGTATTCAGGTGTTTATTGTAGTTCCTGTGGAGGAAAACATGCGACTGAACAGTGCCAGGGAGTTACAGGCCGATGCAACATTTGTAGGCAGCCGGGACATTTTGCCAAAGTCTGCCCACAGAGGAGTGTACAGCCAGCCCAGAGTGGACGAGCATCCGGGTCAGTACCTCAGTTTGAGCGGCAGGCATCATCGGTTCACTCTTTCCAGCCTCCACCAGCACCGACTCAACCCAGAACTCGAGGTAGTCAGACAGTGAGTCAACCTCCGAGGCAACAGACTCAAGTGTTTGCATTGACAGAAGAGCAAGCACAAGATGCACCAGATGATGTTATAGCAGGTAACTGCTCTCTTTATGGTTATCCTGCTTATATCTTGATAGATACAGGTGCATCGCATACATTCATTTCGGAGCGATTTACATTGTTGCATTCATTGCCTGTTGAGTCTTTGTTAGAGGTTGTATCTATTAATTCTCCGTTGGGAAGTGGATTGATATCTGTAACTACGGTTAAACATTGCATTCTACAGTTTGAGGGGCATGAGATTGACCTAGATTGTATAGTGTTGGGTCTAGCTGATTTTGATTGTATAGTCGGTATTGACATGCTAACGAAGTACAGAGCCACTGTAGATTGTTTCCACAAGATTGTCAGATTCAGACCCGAGATGACAGACTAGTGGAAATTCTACGGGAAGGGTTCCAGATCTCGGATTCCCTTGATTTCGGCTCTTACTATGAACAGATTGCTACAAAAACAAGCAGATGGTTTCTTTATTTATGCTATAGATATGCAGAAGTCGAGCTCGGCATTGGCGGATTTGCCAGTAGTACGGGAATTTCCAGATATTTTTCCAGATGAAATCCCAGGATTACCTCCAGTGCGAGAGGTAGATTTTAGTATTGATCTTGTACCAGGTACCGTCCCTATTTCGAGAGCTCCGTATAGGATGGCACCCATCGAACTAAAAGAATTGAAAGCACAGCTAGAAGATCTTCTGGCCAAGGGATATATCAGACCTAGTGTATCTCCTTGGGGCGCTCCGGTGCTGTTTGTGCGAAAGAAAGACGGTTCGATGCGATTGTGTATAGACTACCGGCAACTGAATAAGGCGACAATCAAGAATAAATATCCTTTGCCTAGAATTGATGATCTATTTGATCAGTTGCAGGGATCCTCTGTCTATTCTAAGATTGATTTACGTTCTGGGTATCATCAGCTCAGAGTTCGAGATGTAGATATACCGAAGACAGCATTTCGAACCAGGTATGGACAATATGAATTTATTGTCATGCCTTTTGGTTTAACAAATGCTCCTGCGATATTTATGGGCTTGATGAACCAAGTGTTTCAGAGGTATTTGGATGAATTTGTGATTGTCTTCATTGATGATATTTTGGTATATTCCAAGAACAGAAATGAGCATGCAGAGCATCTCAGAATTGTTTTGCAGACGTTGAGAAACGAGAAACTGTATGCAAAATTGTCAAAGTGTGAGTTTTGGCTGAATCGCATTGTATTCTTGGGGCATATCATTTCTGGTGATGGTATTTCTGTTGATCCGAGTAAAGTGGAAGCTGTGATCAATTGGCCAAGACCGACTTCGGTACCAGAAATACGCAGTTTCATGGGTCTGGCAGGATACTACCGAAGATTTATTCAAGATTTCTCCAGTATTGCAAAGCCAATCACACAATTGACACAGAAGAATATGCCATTCGTTTGGTCAGAGGAGTGCGAGTCTAGCTTCCTAGAACTGAAGAAAAAGCTGACTAGTGCTCCAGTGTTGACGATACCTTCAGGTACGGGTGATTTCGTTGTATATTGCGATGCTTCTCACAGAGGTTTGGGATGTGTGTTTATGCAACGAGGTCATGTGATCGCATAAGCCTCATGACAATTGAAGCCACATGAAGTTCGATACCCCATTCATGATCTGGAATTGGCGGCTATCGTATTTGCATTAAAGATCTGGCGTCATTATCTCTATGGCGAGAAATTTGAGATTTACTCCGATCACAAAAGCCTGAAGTATCTATTTTCTCAGTCAGAATTGAACATGAGGCAGCGTAGATGGCTTGATCTATTAAAAGATTTTGATTGTGAAATCAAATATTATCCAGGAAAGTCAAATGCAACAGCGGACGCCTTGAGTCGAAAGGTTTGTTCTCTATCCTTATCGACGATAGGTGTTACAAAACTCGTTGAAAATTGCTGTTTCTCTGGACTAGAATTTGATACAGATAAGAGGCCACTACGGCTTGCTGCTATTCAAGTTGAGCCAGATTTGATCATGAGGATCAAAGAAGCACAGAGAAGAGATCAGAACGTGCAAAGATCGATTCAAATGGTCAGATCAGGGCATATGTCAGAATATCAGGTACATGATCATGTGTTGTACGTGAATAACCGTCTTGTTGTACCAGATGTTGCAGAGTTGAAACAGCAGATTCTGTCAGAGGCACATTGTAGTCGGTTCAGTATTCATCCTGGTGGCAGGAAGATGTATAATGACTTGAAGACACAATTCTGGTGGAAACATATGAAATCAGATATTGCAGAACTCGTGTCTAAGTGTTTGTACTGCCAACAGGTAAAAGCTGAAAGGAAGAAGCCCGGAGGGTTACTTCAGAGTTTATCTATTCCAGAATGGAAATGGGATCACATTTCCTTGGATTTTGTGACGAAGTTACCTCGATCATCCAGAGGTTGCGATGCGATTTGGGTTATTATTGACAGATTGACCAAATCTGCTTGTTTCATTCCGTACAGAATGACGTATAGACGAGATCAAATGGCGGAGATTTATATTCGAGAGGTAGTCAGGTTGCATGGAGTGCCGAAGTCTATCGTATCAGATCGTGATCCACGATTCACTTCTCACTTTTGGCACAGTTTACAGCAGGCCTTAGGTACGACATTACACCTGAGTACTGCTTATCATCCTCAGACAGACGGACAGTCAGAGCGGACTATCCAGACTTTAGAGGATATGTTGAGAGCCGTAGTGCTAGATTTTGGCACTAGTTGGCAAGATTCCCTACCTCTTTGTGAATTCTCTTACAATAATAGCTATCAGACGAGCATTGAGATGTCACCGTTTGAAACTTTATATGGTAAGAAGTGCAGATCTCCGCTATATTGGGATGATATCTCAGAAGTACCAGAACTGGGGCCAGACATGATTCGTGACATGACTGAGAAGGTGAAAGTTATTCAGAAAAGAATGAAAACAGCACAGGATAGACAAGAAAAATACGCCAATGTCAGACGTAGACCGTTGGTATTCGAGCAAGGAGACAGAGTATTCTTGAAGATTTCTCCTTTCCGAGGCGTTGTTAGATTTGGCAAACGAGGGAAGTTGTCTCCTAGATATGTCGGTCCTTACGAGATCCTAGAGAAGATTGGCGATCGAGCTTACAGACTTGCTCTTCCTCCTTCTCTATCCGGTATACATGACGTGTTTCATGTATCAATGTTGCGAAAATATATGCCAGATATTTCTCATGTCATTCAACCCGACGAAGCTGAACTTGATCAGACTTTGAGCTATGTGGAACAACCGATACAGATTCTTGATCGGAAAGATAAGCAGCTCAGAACGAAGATTATTCCACTTGTGAAAGTTCAGTGGAGTCGTCATGGCATCGAAGAAGCGACTTGGGAAATAGAAGCAGATATACGCCAGAAACATCCCGAGTTATTTCAATAATGTAAGTATTTGTTTAGTTTTGATGTGATTACTTTTATACTTGCATTGATAGAATAACATGCGATTTCGAGGACGAAATCATTTCTTAGAGGGGGAGAAATGTAATGCCTGAGATTCTTGTAGATAGTTGAATACGAAACGCAAGAACAGACGGGGCGAAACGATGCGATAAAATGTGAAATTTTAGCTGTGCAAGACCGCACCCGCGGTGCAATGGGCAGAAAGTTAGAAAAATTCCCGTAGCCACACCGCACCAGCGGTAGAATTAGACCGCACCTGCGGTACTGAGACCGCACCCGCGGTGTTTACATAACCGCACCCGCGGTCGACAGTTTTGGAAAATTGTAGGGCTGCCGAAAGCTTGGCGCACCCGCGCTCCTTACAGTGGCGCACCCGCGGTGCTGCATGCGAGACATCCACCCCTTCTTCTTGTCTTGACACATGGCATATATATATATAGATGGTGCTTGACTCAGCCATTTTCCTCCTCAGCAGATGAGAACCGAGAGCTCCTTCTAAGAATTTCTTAAGTTCTTCAAAGTTGGAGGTAAGATTTAGCAAGATTTAGCTATTTGATTTTAAATCCGAGTTTAGATTATTGATCCTTGCATCGACGGCTACAAAGTGATGTAAGTTTCATTTAATTTCAGCATGGTTCGGATTTTAGATGTTGAAGAAATTGGAATATGATAGTTATATGGTGTTCTTGCCTTATTGAACATGATATAATCGAAACTAGAACAAAGAAAGGATGTCGTATGCATTTCTTATGAATTTCAGCATGTTTAGGAATAAGATGTATCGAATTTGAGTATGGTTTTGTGCATATGATTCGATTGTGAGTTGAGGATGGTATATGTTGATATTTGTTGAGATTGGATTGACCGGTATTAAGAATATACGTCGTTATGCCGTCAAATTGTACCAAGATCAAGTATAGATTGTATAAATGTCTTGGTTGAGTTAGAGATTGATAGATTGTATATCCACATTTCCATTTCAGATTCGTATTGTCAACCGTGACAGCAACTGTGCGACGAAAGGTATAGTACATGTTTTGTTTGGGGAATTACGACTCAAATGAGATCACATTTGAGTTTCCCAACCAAAATCACATACTTGTTTTATTGTTTATATCTAGATATGATTATGATTGTTTATAGATTTGTTTATAGAACTTGTATACAAATTGTAGTAGCCCGAATTCCAAATTGGGTAATTAACGGAGTAATGGTGATTAAGAAGGTTTAATGTGTAATTTTGACCGAGTCATGATCGGACGGACCGAAGATGGTTCGGAAGCACCGAAGAGTTCGTAAGGTCCGAAGTGGGTTCGGTGGATCCGACCATTAGGTGTCAAGAGTTGATCGACACGTGGGAGTTCGGACGTTCCGAAGTGTAGGTTCGGTGGATCCGATCATGAGGTGTCAAGAGCAGCTGGACACGTGCATGTTCGGACGGTCCGAAGTGTATGATCGGAGGATCCGATCATGAGCTGTCAAGAGCCAATGGACACGTAAGAGTTCGGACGTTCCGAAGAGGGTTCGGACGATCCGAACATGGCCTATAAATAGTGGTCGGATTTCCTCATTTTGACTCGCCAATTCAGAGAATTCCATAGCATTTCAGTCGTTTCTGACAGGTTCTAGTCTTGTTCCGAGATTTGGGCACTAGCGGGGAGCTGCTGGTCTTGTAGCAGAGCTGTGCTCTAGTTGGGAGCTAGCGGCATCAGCGGGCTAGCGACGGACGAAGGTTTGGAATTTTATCAGTATTTATCTCAGGATTATCTAGTTAAGTCTGGTAGATAAGTTTAGTGATGGTTTTCACTTGATGAATAGGCTTGGATTAGACCTGTTGTCTGGTTGTTCCAGTGAATTAGGATTGCTGTGATAGAGGTACGAAAGTACTATCCGAGATATCCTGGTTGAGTATACATTCTTATATGTGTTGCATGATTATGTGGTGCATTGATATATGTCATATGATGCATGCTATTATGTCACGTTTATTACTGCACGTTGCATTTCATGTTGAGCCGTATTCTCCTTTGAGATAGCCTTTACTGTTGAGCTGTATCTCTTTCGAGATAAGCTATATCTTGGGGCCGCTCAGCCCTGTCTTGTGGACGCATGGACACCGAGAGTACACAGTGGCCGACGGGTCGGGAGGGCTTCGGTGGTCCGGGACATTTTAGGTCCACGTCTGTCTTGTAGTGGATGCAGTGACCCAGAGGTGTACCGCGCGGCACTATCCACTTGGCGCCTCTAGACTGAGCATTGTTGAGATCCTTTTGTGACTCCTGTTTCTTGACTACCCCGGTATCATGATCATAGCATGTGCATTTCATATAGGTCTGTATACTCATACTTTTGTACTGGGCGTTCTTATCGCTCACGTCCTCGGTTTTGTTTATTCTTGGACACCCCATTCCCACGGGGCAGGCCTCAGGTTGGACAGCTCAGGAGGAGCAGGAGGAGGACGTTGAGTAGCTGGTTGGTTTAGTTTATCGGTATTGTTTTGATTCGATATGGTTGTATTGGATATTTTATTTTGAGTTATTCTAGACTTCGATTGGGTTGTATAACCATTATTGTTGTTGACTTTTCCGCTGTTATCTCTGATTTTTGTTAATTAGGTTAATTGCATGCTTAGTTTTTGATTAGTAGGTGATTCTGGAACGGGTCACTACATTTATGGTATCAGAGCATGCGTACGATTTTGGGATATAGATTCTGTTTTGGGATTCTTCGTGGACCAATTTACTAGTTTCCCCATTCTATGTTGTAGCAATGGCTGACCATTTTGATGACGGGAGTAGTCAGGGGAGTGTAGGTCGTTGGGGTGACCAGGACGATTTGTTAAGCGTCATAAGTTACCGCATGTTTCTCTAGATGTCATTCTTTCCGTTTCTACTCCGATGGGTCATTCGGTTTTAGCCAAGCGTCTAGTGATGGGTTGTCCCTTAGATTTTGAGGATAACGATGTTGTTATTTCGTTTTGTTCATTCTCTTGCCTAGATTTCGAGGACGAAATCGTTTTAAGGGGGGGAGAATGTAGTAGCCCGAATTCCAAATTGGGTAATTAACGGAGTAATGGTGATTAAGAAGGTTTAATGTGTAATTTTGACCGAGTCATGATCGGACGGACCGAAGATGGTTCGGAAGCACCGAAGAGTTCGTAAGGTCCGAAGTGGGTTCGGTGGATCCGACCATTAGGTGTCAAGAGTTGATCGACACGTGGGAGTTCGGACGTTCCGAAGTGTAGGTTCGGTGGATCCGATCATGAGGTGTCAAGAGCAGCTGGACACGTGCATGTTCGGACGGTCCGAAGTGTATGATCGGAGGATCCGATCATGAGCTGTCAAGAGCCAATGGACACGTAAGAGTTCGGACGTTCCGAAGAGGGTTCGGACGATCCGAACATGGCCTATAAATAGTGGTCGGATTTCCTCATTTTGACTCGCCAATTCAGAGAATTCCATAGCATTTCAGTCGTTTCTGACAGGTTCTAGTCTTGTTCCGAGATTTGGGCACTAGCGGGGAGCTGCTGGTCTTGTAGCAGAGCTGTGCTCTAGTTGGGAGCTAGCGGCATCAGCGGGCTAGCGACGGACGAAGGTTTGGAATTTTATCAGTATTTATCTCAGGATTATCTAGTTAAGTCTGGTAGATAAGTTTAGTGATGGTTTTCACTTGATGAATAGGCTTGGATTAGACCTGTTGTCTGGTTGTTCCAGTGAATTAGGATTGCTGTGATAGAGGTACGAAAGTACTATTCGAGATATCCTGGTTGAGTATACATTCTTATATGTGTTGCATGATTATGTGGTGCATTGATATATGTCATATGATGCATGCTATTATGTCACGTTTATTACTGCACGTTGCATTTCATGTTGAGCCGTATTCTCCTTTGAGATAGCCTTTACTGTTGAGCTGTATCTCTTTCGAGATAAGCTATATCTTGGGGCCGCTCAGCCCTGTCTTGTGGACGCATGGACACCGAGAGTACACAGTGGCCGACGGGTCGGGAGGGCTTCGGTGGTCCGGGACATTTTAGGTCCACGTCTGTCTTGTAGTGGATGCAGTGACCCAGAGGTGTACCGCGCGGCACTATCCACTTGGCGCCTCTAGACTGAGCATTGTTGAGATCCTTTTGTGACTCCTGTTTCTTGACTACCCCGGTATCATGATCATAGCATGTGCATTTCATATAGGTCTGTATACTCATACTTTTGTACTGGGCGTTCTTATCGCTCACGTCCTCGGTTTTGTTTATTCTTGGACACCCCATTCCCACGGGGCAGGCCTCAGGTTGGACAGCTCAGGAGGAGCAGGAGGAGGACGTTGAGTAGCTGGTTGGTTTAGTTTATCGGTATTGTTTTGATTCGATATGGTTGTATTGGATATTTTATTTTGAGTTATTCTAGACTTCGATTGGGTTGTATAACCATTATTGTTGTTGACTTTTCCGCTGTTATCTCTGATTTTTGTTAATTAGGTTAATTGCATGCTTAGTTTTTGATTAGTAGGTGATTCTGGAACGGGTCACTACACAAATCTTGCTATGCTTTGTTTACAGATCATGTGGCATTGCATCAGAATGATTATGCTTGTTTACAGATTGTGTATTCATGCATTAAGATAGGACAGTCTGGAGATCAGGCAGACTACTAGACGTTCGGCGATATCACAGCTTAGGGGAAGATCACCGCCCCTATTGTAGACGCGGATACAGATCAGGCCGAAGTCTAGGAATAAGACGGTCAGCACCTCGATTGGGAGGGTAGGTGACAGACAGTGCCGTCTTATTCACAACGGGATCCCTAGAGTTCTAGTCGAGTCGCGTCTAGACATGATTAGACTCGCATTGCATGATTATATATGAATGACATTCATATTAGCATGTTTCATGTTTTAGATTGTTTTAATGCATGATTACATGTTTATACTGGGATTTGTTCTCACCGGTTTTCCGGCTGTTGTTATGTCTGTATGTGTGCATAACAACAGGTGGGGCAGGATCTGGGTCGAGACAGAGATGATCGTGTTAGCGTGGAGATCACGGGCGTAGCAGATGGACCAGTAGTTGTCTTTTATTATGTTTAGTCTTTTAATACTGGTTAGTTGAGGACTTACAGAATAAGACATGTATTGTATGTTGTATGTTGTAAATTAAATAAAGAATATATGCTTGTTTGGTTACATGTGTTTTTATGTAAAAAGCGAAAATTTGACCCACGTTTTATAATAACGATCCATTTAATCCCAAGAAAAAGAATTAGATCCCGGGTCCCCACAGAGTTTCTATTAGATAGAAAAGGCAATATGTAGAGCCCAATTTCGTACACGTAAAACCCATGCATTTATTTAAATTAGTAAAGCATTTAATTTATTTTAAAGGAGTTTAGTCATGCATAATTCATTTAAATGCATTATTTTAAAGTATCTACGTTTATGTGATGCACGTTAAAATGTCTTTCGAGTTTCATGTTTCAGCCGATCATTCGAGGCGGGATTGAGGAAAAGACCCGGGGACGATTTTTGGCAATTTAAAGATGGTATCTTATTTTAGTTGAGTTTGAGGGCATTTTCAATTAATTTATTGAATTTTAGCATTTCAAGTCTAAATCATGTATTTATCAATTTTAAGAGTTTAAAACTATTAAAATCTAGCATGGTGTGTGTTATATTTTAATTAAAGAATTTTATTTAAAAGTTAATTGTGAGTTAGAGTTTTAATTAGTAGACAATTATTTTAGTAAACTAAAATTCAGTCTCGTAATTACACTAAAACACACGCCTCACACACACATTACACGCTTTTACACACACCTGTAACGCCTAAACACACACACACTCTATCATTCAGTTTTTATTATTTTGAGAGAAGAAAACCTAGGGATTCTCCTTCCCTACAGCAGCCGCCCCATCCCCTTCACGATCCCAGCAAGTTTCGTGAGTTTTTATCGCAAGTTTTAGCGCCACGATAGTCCCGGATCAACCTCGCTTTCATCCCCGCTTCGATATCGTCGGTTCGATAACGTTTAATATAAAAAAGGCACGTATATTCTGTTCTTGCTGTGTCGATCAAGTCATATATTGTATTGCGTTGTTTTTATGCGTAAAAGTTATGTATGATGTTAGTAGTTTGAGCGGATCATAGATCGTATCAATTTCGAAGGAAAAGTTTTAGATCTAAAACTCGTTTTTGCTGTCTTTTCAAATACTGCGATTTTTCTGTTCATATTTTGAGAAAACTTTCAACAAGAAAATGTAGAACTTTCGATGCCTTCGATTTGACATAAAACTCGAGATTTTTGGACGAAAAATGAGTGAGTTATGATGTTTTTCGTGAGACTGCTCAATCTGTAATTTTCAGAAAATGTGTTATTGATGTGTTTCTTGAAGTTTTACGTTGCAGGCTTCGTTGGGGCTCGACGGGTGATCGCCGCTGCACATAGGTACTTCGGTTATGATGTTGGAATGGTCATCGATGTTTTGTTTCGTGTCGATAGGCACTAAGATGGTTCTAGAGTCGTAGGAACAATCATTGATGTCCAATTCGTTGTTGTGTCGTTGGTTGTGAATTGTTACCCTCGGGGTGATGTTTATGCACTTGGGTTTGGTATAATACCTTAGTGTTCTAAGAAGTGTCTCGTGGTGACGTTCATAGTCCGAGGAATCGAGTCTAGAAGACTAAGCAAAAACATGTTCAGAATCTCGTAAGTTTCGACCGACAGTAGCCACACGGACCTTGCCACGGACCCTGACACGGGGTCCGTGCATTTGTTTTCTCGTGAGTGTCAAATTTGCGCAGATACACGGACCTTTACCCGGACCCTGGCACGGGGTCCGTGCCTTCACTTTCTCACAAGTGTCAAAGTTGCGAGTGGACACGGACCCTTACACGGAGGCAGGCACGGGGTCCGTGCCCCTTTTTCTTTCCGAGTACATCCTTCACCGTAGGTAGACGGACCTGTACAGGACCCGGGTTAGGGGTCCGTGTACACACTGTTTGGGAAAAATATTATTTTTGGTTTCAAGGTTTGATGCCATGGTTTAGAGCAAGGATTAGTAAGGTCATGTCATGGGAAGTTATAGAAGGTCCTAAGATATGATCGAGCTTGAGAGTAAGTATAATTTTTCTACGTCTAAGCTATGCAAGTTAAGTATGAAATTCATGTTAGTATGTCGCAGCGACGGCCCTAGTCGAAGTCCAACGAATCCCTCAACGCCAAGTAAGTATGAATGACGTGCAAAAGAAAATGTTTTAAGTTTCGAGGTATGCTAATTGTCTTGTGACCAAAGAAAGTTAGGATTGGAAAGCGTTAAATCATGAACGGGGACCAATCCGCCCGTTAAATTATGAACGGGTTAGATCGTGGTTGTGAAGCGTTAAATTATGAACGTGGATCAACTGGCCTGTTAAAATATGAACAGGGATCTTATGTATGCGGCAGTGGATACGTCCCTGTCAGCCCCGTACTGTGGTGTGTCTGATCAGGCGTTTATCATGTTAAGGGTCACTTGCTTTGAAACATCCTCTACGTAAAATTATGCAGCCAAGTATGTGAAGTATGATAGCATGTTTAAGAAAAGTTTATGATCAGGGCACGTCGTAGTATGTATGTTCAAGTTCAAGTTTATTCCAAGTTGAAGTTTATGCAAGTTCAATTTAAAGTTATGTATGTCCTATATTAAAGATGCATGCGATTTTATTATGTAGTACTCGTTATTTCCAGTTTATACGTGTTGAGTCTTTAGACTCACTAGACTTGATCGATGCAGGTGAGTACGATGAACAGGAGACAGGAGGTGGCGACCAAGGGGCAGGCTGGGGCTGAGCGGCAGGCTAAACCCGAGGACCGCAAGTTTATGTTTTTAAGCACAGTTTTAAATACTCTGAATTTTTATGATTTGAATGTGAGATGTTTTGAGACAGCGTTCTTTTAGCAACTTTTTAATTGGTGATGGATTATTTTAAAAATATTTTTATGAATGTTGGGTGACGACCGTATGGATGTTTTTATTTAATAAAATTTTTAATTTTTCCGCAAATTTCAAGTAGTAAAAGTACGGTACGTTACAGTTGGTATCAGAGCGGTGTTCTTGTAAAGGGTTACGCCTACTGCCAGTCGCAAGAAGCTCACAAGGTCACACCTCAAGTCTGTAAGTTTTAAAGTTTCAAGATTTATGTTTTGTAGTATGCATTGAGTTACGATTTCAGCATGCCCATGTTTTAAGTTCAGTACGTGCATCATATGTTATGTATATCACGATCATACATGTTGGGTTTACGTGTTGGGTAATTATTGGAACAGTATGCCTCCTAGACGTGAAATTAACCGGGAAGATAGGGAGGAGGACAGAGAGCCTCGAGTCGAGGAGAGGGCCAATCCTCCACCACCTCCACCACCCGACATGCAGGCCCAGATGATGGCTAGAATGACTCAGTTCTTTGCCCAGTTTATGGGTAACCAGACAGTGGCTGATGCAGGGGCGAGACCCAGAGCTGAGGCTGTCTACGAGAGGTTCAGCAGGATGCACCCAGATAAATTCTCAGGGAAGACGGACCCATTGATAGCAGAGGGATGGGTTAAATCCATCGAGGTAATTTTTGATTTTATGGAGTTGCAGGATGCTGATCGAGTGAGGTGCGCTATCTTTCTACTTCATGGGAGTGCAAGAGTTTGGTGGGAGAGCGCATCAGTGATAGTTAACCTACAGAATCTCACGTGGAATGGGTTCAAAGAGGTGTTTTACTCCAAGTACTTCACTGAGGAAGTGCGTACGAAACTGATTGGGGAGTTCATGACGCTACGACAGGGAGATAGCAGCGTAGCTGATTATGTGCAGAAGTTTGAGAAGGGTTGCCAATTTATGCCCTTAATCGCCAATGATGTTCAGGCCAGGGTGAGACACTTTCTCCTTGGAATGCGGCCGATCTTGCGCCGTGATGTGAAGGTGGTAGGGCCTATGACCTATGAGGTCGCCGTAGCGAGGGCATTGGAGGCGGAGCAGGATATGAAAGAGATTGAGAAGGATCGACTGGGCAAGAGGCCCTTTCAGGCACCGCAGCAACACCAGCAGTATCAACAGCGACCACCATTTAAGAAGCCCTACCAGGGGCAGCCTGGAAAGAAACCATACCAAGGACCACCTAAGGGCAAGGGTCCTATCCAACAGCAGGGGTCGCCGCAGAAGCCCGGTAATTTCCCTGTTTGTCAGAAGTGTAACCGCCAGCATCCAGGACCATGCTTGTATGGGTCAGGCAAGTGCTTTAAGTGTGGTGCTACCGACCACATGCTAAAGGAGTGCCCGCAGTGGAAGCAGCCAACTCAAGGCTGGGTATTCGCCATGCACGCTCAGGTAGCGGATCCAGACACTACTTTACTGACCGGTAAACTTTCCTACCTAAGCTCAGTATTACTTTGCCTTGCAGGTGAATTTTAGTTGGGGATTTTTAGGATTCTAGTATTGTTTGAGTATATTTGGGTTACTATCTTGTTAGCATTATTTTTGAATGGCATAGGACATCGAATTTTATTATGCGTAAGGTTAATGTTAGTATTTTGGATATAAGTTGTGTTGTGCTAACGCATCTCAGGGAACATTTTCATAAAGAGATTAGCTACAACTGCACTGATAGATTCAGGAGCCACTCACTCCTTTATATCAGAGACCTTCGCTAATCACCTGGACATCAAGTCCATCGGCCTAGACTTGAACTTCTCAGTGACAGTCCCATCAGGGGAAGAGTTGTTAGCTACCAGTGTGATCAGGGATATCGATCTAGAACTGCAGGGCCACCTAGTGTATGCAGATTTGATCGTATTGCCGATGCCAGAGTTCGATATCATTTTGGGCATGGGCTGGCTGACTAAGAACCGAGTTCTAATCGATTTTCAGAAGAGGTCGGTATTGGTCAGACCGCTCGGTATGGAGCAGTTTTTATTCGATCCAGCTAGATGGAGGAGTTTCCCTCGTATGATTTCGTGCATGCAGGCGAGGAAATTAATTTCAAAGGGATGTCAGGCTTTCTTGGCCAGTGTTATAGCAGCGCCTGACGTGCCCACTCCTTCTATTTCAGAAGTGCCAGTAGCCAGAGAATTTCCAGACGTCTTCCCAGACGACGTCACAGGCCTTCCACCAGATAGAGAGGTGGAGTTTGCCATCGATCTCATGCCTGGTACAGTGCCGATCTCTAAGGCACCGTACAGATTAGCTCCAGCAGAGATGTTAGAACTTAAACAGCAGATTGAGGAGCTCTTAGACAAGGAGTTTATTCGCCCGAGTTTCTCACCATGGGGCGCACCAGTACTCTTTGTGAAAAAGAAAGATGGGAGCATGAGACTGTGCATCGATTACCGTGAGCTGAACAAGGTAACGATCAAGAATAAGTATCCGTTGCCACGAATCGAAGATTTGTTCGACCAGTTGCAGGGAGCTACCGTGTTCTCCAAAATCGATCTTCGATCATGGTATAACCAAATGAGAGTAAAGGATGCAGATGTGCATAAGACAGCTTTCAGGACCAGATACGGGCATTACGAGTTCTTAGTGATGCCGTTTGGATTGACCAATGCTCCAGCTATTTTCATGGATCTCATGAACCGAGTATTTCAACCGTTCCTCGATCAGTTCGTCATAGTGTTCATTGACGATATTCTCATATACTCGAAGAGCCATGAGGAGCACGACCAGCACTTGAAGACAGTTTTGCAGACTTTGCAGAGCCGTAAGTTGTATGCAAAATTCAGTAAGTGCGAGTTTTGGTTGCAGAAAGTCGCGTTTTTGGGGCATATAGTCTCTAGTAGAGGGATTGAAGTGGATCCAGCCAAAGTGGCAGCTGTCAAGGAATGGGTAGAGCCAAAGAATGCATCCGAGATCCGCAGCTTTTTGGGCTTAGCAGGCTACTACCGTAAGTTTATTCAGTGGTTTTCGTCTATAGCAGTGCCACTCACTTCACTAACCAAGAAGAATGCTAAATTTACGTGGAGTGATGAATGTCAGAAGAGCTTCGACACCTTGAAGCAAGCTCTCATTTCCGCACCGGTGTTAGCCATGCCATCAGGGCAAGGAGATTATGTGTTATACACCGATGCATCTAAGCTCGGTTTAGGAGCAGTGTTGATGCAACAGGTTCGAGTTATAGCTTATGCTTCCAGATAGTTAAAGGTGCATGAGAAGAACTACCCGACTCACGATTTGGAATTAGCAGCCGTTGTCTTTGCATTGAAGATTTGGAGACATTACTTATACGGCGAGAAGTGTCATATTTTCACCGATCACAAAAGTCTCAAATATTTCTTCACGCAGAAGGAGCTGAATATGAGACAGAGACGGTGGTTAGAACTTGTGAAGGACTATGATTGCGAGATTAGCTACCACCCGAGAAAAGCTAACGTCGTGGCAGACGCTTTGAGCAGAAATGTGGCAGTCATAGCACAATTGTCAGTTCAGAGACCGCTTCAGTCTGAGATTCAGAGGTTTGGTCTAGAGATTTATCGTAAGGGCAGAGCTCCTAGACTGTCTAATCTGACAGTCAAATCTGATTTACTAGACCGCATTCGAGCAGGACAGTCTTCAGATGAGCAACTACAGAAATGGAGACTGAAGGATGAAGCTAAGGGCAGTGTTTTGTACACAGTGTCAGATGGTATCGTGAGATACAGAGACAGAATGTGGGTGCCTATTGTTGATTCGATCAGACAGGATATTCTGACAGAGGCACACGCATCTCCGTATTATATTCACCCAGGAGGTACCAAGATGTACAAAGACCTGCAGATTTTGTATTGGTGGCCAGGGATGAAGAGAGACATCCGCAGATTTGTATCTGAGTGCCTCACTTGTCAGCAGGTGAAGGCAGAGCATCAGAGGCCAGCAGGTATGCTTAAGCCACTCCCTATCCCAGAGTGGAAATGGGAGAACATCACTATGGATTTCGTCGTTGGGTTACCTAAGTCAGTCAAAGGGTCTAATTCTATTTGGGTTATAGTGGATCGACTCACTAAGTCAGCGCATTTTCTGCCAGTGAAGACGACTTTCTCCATGACGCAGTATGCGGAGCTTTATATCCGGGAGATAGTCCGTTTGCATGGTTTCCCAGTCTCTATTGTGTCCGACAGGGATCCGAGGTTTACATCGTCCTTCTGGAAGAGCTTGCATGCAGCTATGGGGACGAAGTTACTGTTCAGTACAGCTTTTCACCCGCAGACAGATGGTCAGTCTGAGCGAGTGATTCAGATTTTGGAAGACTTGCTAAGAGCTTGCATGATTGATTTTCAGGGAACTTGGCAGTCTAAGCTACCTCTAGTAGAGTTCACATACAACAACAGTTTCCAAGCATCAATTGGTATGGCTCCCTATGAAGCGTTGTATGGTCGGAAGTGCAGATCGCCAGTTCATTGGGATGAAGTTGGTGAGAGAACAGATCTAGGCCCAGAGATAGTTCAGCACACTGCAGAAGTGGTGGTCAAGATTCGTGACAGAATGAAGACTGCCCAAAGCCGTCAGAAGAGCTATGCCGATAAGAGAAGAAGAGATCTCGAGTTTGCCGTTGGGGATCACGTTTTCGTCAAGATAGCACCCATGAAGGGTGTTATGAGATTTGGGAAAAGAGGCAAGTTGAGTCCAAGGTTTATTGGACCGTTCGAGATTTTGGACAGAGTTGGGACACTAGCCTATCGTGTTGCCCTTCCGCCGAATCTGGCCGGGGTGCACAATGTGTTCCATGTCTCGATGCTGAGGAAATACCTAGCTAATCCTTCGCATGTTCTGAGTTATGAGCCTTTGCAGCTTGCTCCAGATTTGTCTTATGAGGAAAGACCGACTCAAATCCTCGACATACAAGAGCGCAGACTCCGGAACAAAGTGACTAAGCTAGTCAAAGTTCGGTGGTTTAACCAATCAGTGGAAGAGGCCACTTGGGAGTCAGAGGCAGATATGAGACTTCGCTACCCGGAATTGTTCGGTAAGACTTAATTTCGAGGACGAAATTTTTATAAGTGGAGGAGGAACTGTAGAGCCCAATTTCGTACACGTAAAACCCATGCATTTATTTAAATTAGTAAAGCATTTAATTTATTTTAAAGGAGTTTAGTCATGCATAATTCATTTAAATGCATTATTTTAAAGTATCTACGTTTATGTGATGCACGTTAAAATGTCTTTCGAGTTTCATGTTTCAGGCGATCATTCGAGGCGGGATTGAGGAAAAGACCAGGGGACGATTTTTGGCAATTTAAAGATGGTATCTTATTTTAGTTGAGTTTGAGGGCATATTCAATTAATTTATTGAATTTTAGCATTTCAAGTCTAAATCATGTATTTATCAATTTTAAGAGTTTAAAATTTTTAAAATCTAGCATGGTGTGTGCTATATTTTAATTAAAGAATTTTATTTAAAAGTTAATTGTGAGTTAGAGTTTTAATTAGTAGACAATTATTTTAGTAAACTAAAATTCAGTCTCCTAATTACACTAAAACACACGCCTCACACACACATTACACGCTCTTACACACACCTGTAACGCCTAAACACACACACACTCTATCATTCAGTTTTTATTATTTTGAGAGAAGAAAACCTAGGGATTCTCCTTCCCTACAGCAGCCGCCCCATCCCCTTCACGATCCCAGCAAGTTTCGTGAGTTTTTATCGCAAGTTTTAGCGCCACGATCGTCCCGGATCAACCTCGCTTTCATCCCCGCTTCGATATCGCCGGTTCGGTAACGTTTAATATCAAAAAGGCACGTATATTCTGTTCTTGCTGTGTCGATCAAGTCATATATTGTATTGCGTTGTTTTTATGCGTAAAAGTTATGAATGATGTTAGTAGTTTGAGCGGATCATAGATCAGATCAATTTCGAAGGAAAAGTTTTAGATCTAAAACTCGTTTTTGCTGTCATTTCAAATACTGCGATTTTTCTGTTCATATTTTGAGAAAACTTTCAACTAGAAAAATGTAGAACTTTTCGATGCCTTCGATTTGACATAAAACTCGAGATTTTTGGACGAAAAATGAGTGAGTTATGATGTTTTTCGTGAGACTGCTCAAACTGTAATTTTCAGAAAATGTGTTATTGATGTGTTTCTTGAAGTTTTACGTTGCAGGCTTCGTTGGGGCTCGACGGGTGATCGCCGCTGCACATAGGTACTTCGGTTATGATGATGGAATGGTCATCGATGTTTTGTTTCGTGTCGATAGGCACTAAGATGGTTCTAGAGTCGTAGGAACAATCATTGATGTCCAATTCGTTGTTGTGTCGTTGGTTGTGAATTGTTACCCTCGGGGTGATGTTTATGCACTTGGGTTTGGTATAATACCTTAGTGTTCTAAGAAGTGTCTCGTGGTGACGTTCATAGTCCGAGGAATCGAGTCTAGAAGACTAAGCAAAAACATGTTCAGAATCTCGTAAGTTTCGACCGACAGTAGCCACACGGACCTTGCCACAGACCCTGACACGGGGTCCGTGCATTTGTTTTCTCGTGAGTGTCAAATTTGCGCAGATACACGGACCTTTACCCGGACCCTGGCACGGGGTCCGTGCCTTCACTTTCTCACAAGTGTCAAAGTTGCGAGTGGACACGGACCCTTACACGGAGGCAGGCACGGGGTCCGTGCCCCTTTTTCTTTCCGAGTACATCCTTTACCGTAGGTAGACGGACCTGTACACGGACCTGGGTTAGGGGTCCGTGTACACACTGTTTGGGGAAAATATTATTTTTGGTTTCAAGGTTTGATGCCATGGTTTAGAGCAAGGATTAGTAAGGTCATGTCATGGGAAGTTATAGAAGGTCCTAAGATATGATCGAGCTTGAGAGTAAGTATAATTTTTCTACGTCTAAGCTATGCAAGTTAAGTATGAAATTCATGTTAGTATGTCGCAACGACGGCCCCAGTCGAAGTCCAACGAATCCCTCAACGCCAAGTAAGTATGAATGACGTGTAAAAGAAAATGTTTTAAGTTTCGAGGTATGCTAATTGTCTTGTGACCAAAGAAAGTTAGGATTGGAAAGCGTTAAATCATGAACGGGGACCAATCCGCCCGTTAAATTATGAACGGGTTAGATCGTGGTTGTGAAGCGTTAAATTATGAACGTGGATCAACTGGCCTGTTAAATTATGAACATGGATCTTATGTATGCGGCAGTGGATACGTCCCTGTCAGCCCAGTACTGTGGTGTGTCTGATCAGGCGTTTATCATGTTAAGGGTCACTTGCTTTGAAACATCCTCTACGTAAAATTATGCAGCCAAGTATGTGAAGTATGATAGCATGTTTAAGAAAAGTTTATGATCATGGCACGTCGTAGTATGTATGTTCAAGTTCAAGTTTATTCCAAGTTGAAGTTTATGCAAGTTCAATTTAAAGTTATGTATGTCCTATATTAAAGATGCATGCGATTTTATTATGTAGTACTCGTTATTTCCAGTTTATACGTGTTGAGTCTTTAGACTCACTAGACTTGATCGATGCAGGTGAGTACGATGAACAGGAGACAGGAGGTGGCGACCAAGGGGCAGGCTTGGGATGAGCGGCAGGCTAAACCCGAGGACCGCAAGTTTATGTTTTTAAGCACAGTTTTAAATACTCTGAATTTTTATGATTTGAATGTGAGATGTTTTGAGACAGCGTTATTTTAGCAACTTTTTAATTGGTGATGGATTATTTTAAAAATATTTTTATGAATGTTGGGTGACGAACGTATGGATGTTTTTATTTAATAAAATTTTTAATTTTTCCGCAAATTTCAAGTAATAAAAGTACGGTACGTTACACAATATGATAGAACTTGAAGAAATTCGAGATACTTCCTCAACTTTAGAAGTTGAACCTAATCCCCTAGAACCAGTAGTTGAAGTACAAGCTCCTAGAAGGTCTGATAGGGTTATTAGACCACCTGCCAGATATACACTTCTTCATGAACAAGGCCATGATGAGCCTTGTGTTGGATGTGATCCAATGAATTTCAAAGAAGAAATATCTGATACTGATTCAACCAAATGGCTTGAAGCCATGCAGTCATAAATGGACTCTATGTATTCAAACCAAGTCTGGACATTAGTGGATCCACTTGAGGGAATTGTTCCCATAGAATGCAAATGGATCTACAAAAGAAGGCTTGGGGCGGATGGGAAGGTAGTGACCTTCAAAGCAAGATGGTTGCAAAAGGTTATACTCAAAGACAAAGAGTTGACTATGAGGAAACTTTTTCACCAGTTGCTATGTTTAAGTCCATTAGAATACTACTAGCCATAAAAGCATGGTATGACTATGAGATATGGCAAATAGATGTAAAGACTGCATTCCTCAATGGAGACATGAAAGAAGAAATTTATATGTCTCAACCTGAGGGATACACATCAGTAGGAAGTGAGCATAAGGTATGCAAACTTCAGAGATCAATATATGGTCTCAAGCAGACGTCAAGGAGATGGAACCTCAGATTTGATAGCACTATCAAAGAGTTTGGTTTTGCTAAGAATCGTGAGGAACCATGCGTGTACAAGAAAGTTAGTGGGAGTGCTGTGACATTCCTAGTTTTTTATGTTGATGATATTCTACTCATTGAGAATGATGTAGGATTACTGCAATCAACTAAAGTATGTTTAGCAAGTAAATTCTCCATGAAAGATATGGGTGAAACATACTACGTATTGGGAATACAAATCTATAGAGATAGATCAAAGAGGATGCTCGGACTCACCCAAGCCACCTATATCGATGCCATTATTAAACGATTCTCTATGGAAGTGTCCAAGAGAAGATACTTACCAATGTGTCATGGTATTACTCTATCTAAAGCTATGTGTCCCAAAACTGATGAAGAGATAGAGATGATGACACGTATTCCATATGCGTCAGCCATTGGTAGTATCATGTATGGTCTGATATAGACACGTCCTGATGTTGTTTGAGCTCTGAGTGTTACAAGCAGATATCAGGCAAACCCTGATCCAATACATTGGAAGGCCGTGAAAGATATTCTTAAGTACTTGAGAAGGACTAAGAACTTGTTCATAGACTATGGGGTGGAGAATTGAAATTGGAAGGCTACACTGATTCTAGCTTCCAATGTGACGTAGATGATTCGAAATCGACCTCTGGTTTTGTATTCATGCTATATGGTGCGGCTGTCTCTTGGAAAGATTCCAAGCAAGACACCGTTACGGATTCCACCACTGAAGCTGAATACATTGCTGCATCTGATGCAGCCCAAGAGGTAGTTTGGATGAGGAATTTTGTCCAAGAGTTGGACGTTATTCCTAATTGAGTTGATCCAATCCCGTTGTACTGGGACAGCACTGGTGCCGTTGCGCAAGCAAAGGAACCAAGGTCTCATCAGCGATCCAAACATGTACTGAGGAATCCATGTCATACGGGAGATAGTGGGAAGAGGAGACATATAAGTCGAAAGACTCCCCTCTGCAGATAATGTTGCTGATCCACTTACAAAGCCCTTGCCAGGACCATTGTTTGAAAAGCATCGCGAAGCAATGGGATTAAGGGTAGTTGGCTCTAGGGCAAATGGGAGATTGTTAGAGTAGATGCCCTGCAAGCCAACGGCTGGCTAGGGAATTTATTGACTCAAGTGTAATAAACAATCTTTATTTTAATATAATTTATTTTTTAATGGTTTCGTTATACTTTATCTGTATACCCATGCAAGCAGCATAGATAAAGTCCTTGATTATGCTTTAATACAAATGAATCGTAATTCGATGTTGAAACTCATTTGTAAACACTGCATATTCTAAATTTGTTCCTAGTCGATTCAGCCGCCTAAAACATGGATAAAGGTCGCTTGAGCTCGAGACTAGCATCTGTGATGTTGTGTACTGCGTTTCTTGGTAAGGGCATAGAGATGTCCAAACATACAGATGGGTAGTCATATGATGATTATACCGAACAACCCTCCCTCGGACTTTCCAAGTGGTTATCATTCATCGAGAGGATAAGTTCGTGGTTATGATTGTACATCATTAGTCCTTACGACCCGGGACAACACTGAGGCTCTATATGCTAGGGCTGTGCTTTGACTCGTTTACCGGCTCCAGGAGAGTCATCAGGTGGCGAGGTTGGGTATAGTTGCGACACATATAGGAGCCAGTGCATTGTAGTCGGGGATTCACCGCTCACCTGCGGGTGTGGATATCCTATGTGATCTAATGAAATAATAGTGCATGGAATCTCTGGCCAGAGTATGAGATGTACGTTGGAGAAGGAGTTCTCCAATAGTACACGCGATGCCATTATTATAGTTATCACATAGTTATTGAATTAATATGCAACCCTCGATGAACCAATGGTTGTAGATTCGATCGGGATATATGAGATGAAGGGACCGTACTGTACGTTAATCATAATCTACTGGTTCTTGCAGGCACTATCAGTGATACCTAGGGGATCATGGGGCGATGCTACTAGACGCTCTTACCATGATCCGATGGGTGCTATCAGAAATGAGTTCTGACATTCTTGATCAAGGTGTTGATGAAAAGAATGGGGCTAACTAGGGTAAGCCCGAATAAAGGATTATGTCCTGAATCACAAAGAGTTGTGAACCCACGGCTAGCTGTATCCCTGAACCATTGAGGGTCACACAAGCACTGGATCGTTTGTTCTCGTTGAGAGAATAAATTCAAGGAGTTGAATTTATATTATGATATAGTAAATTCAAGGAGTTGAATTTATGATAATTAAATTTTGAGAAAATAAATTCAAGGAGTTGAATTTATGATATAGTAAATTCAAGAAGTTGAATTTATGAAATTTGGAGAGAATAAATTCAAGGAGTTGAATTTATAAAATTTTGAGGATTTAATTTATTAAGCTCAAAAGTTGAGTTTATTAAATATTAAAATTTGGAGGTGATAAATTCAAGGAGTTGAATTTATAATTTAAATATTAAATTCAAATGTTGAATTTATAAAGGAATTAAATTAAATGTAATGGGTATATGTATAATGAGCTTGTAGGAGTACAAGACCAACATACATATTATTAAGGTTCTTAATTGGACTTTAAAAGATTAATTAATTAATTAAACTAGTTGGACTAGAATAATTAATTGATTAAGCCCATTAAGTATTTAATTAAGTTAATGGGCCCTAAGCTTATATATATGTGTATTAGGCTTAGAGTTTAATTTAATTCATTCATTATTTTTGAAAACCCTAGCCTCCATTCTTCAAAAGTGATTCACGAGAGTTTCTTGAAAATCCTCCAAAATTGTTTTGGCTTTTTCAAGAGAAGAATTTTGATTCCTCTCACAAATATTTGATCTCAACGTAAAAGTTCTTCCAAATATTCTAGTGCTATTTGGAAGAGGAACAAATCATCCAGTCGTGGACCTAATTAGAAGGAAAGAAAGGAGTCTCTTGAAGAAAGTTCGTAGGGATTCAACAAGAGCTAATCCGTTTATACCGGATTAGTTGGAGCCACGTGATTTATTCACAAAAGGTATAATTTTCTAACATCCTATGTATGTTTGATTATTAAAATCATACGAGCGCCCAAATCAAATATATTTTGATCGTCAAAATAAAATAAAAACTTTAAACTTCCGCTGCGTTTGGACGTGTAGAAAACCGAGATCCAACAATTCTAAGATAAGAATACTTGGGAGGCTTACCCATCCATATCTCATATGGAGGCTTACCCATCCATATCTCATGCGGTGTAGCGGGCGGAGTCCACTGCGAGAGAATCCCATTCTCCCTAAGATACTCTTGGAACTCGGCACTCAAGTATTCACCAACTCGATCCGATCGAAGTGTCTTGATGCTTCGTCCCAATTGCTTCTCTACTTCACTTCTGAATTCTATGAACCTTTCAAGGGCTTCAGATTTGTATTTCATCAAATACACATACCCATACCTCGGAAAGTCATCGGTAAAGGTGATGAAGTAGGCATGTCCATGCTTAGTGGTGATGCTAAGCGGACCGCACACATTGGTATGGATCAAATCCAATAACCCTTTGGCTCGCTCCGCATGGCCCGTTAAAGGGAATTTCGGTCATCTCTCCTTTTAGACAGGATTCACAAGTCGTGAGAGCATTAATATCAGACATATCAAACATGCCAACTCCCACTAGCTTGTTCATCCTTCTTAGGGAAATATGTCCTAATCGAGCATGCCATAGTTGTGCCGAATTAAGAGTATCTTGTTTGCGCTTATTTGTTGTTGTTATTGCTTGGACATTGTTAAGTGGAATATCTTTCAATTTTAAGGTGTAGAGATTGTTTTCAAGTTCTCCGGTACCAACTAAACATTCATTCTTGTAAATATTGCAAACACCTTTGCCAAATAAACAAGAAAATCCATCAATATCAAGCATAGGAATGGAAATAATGTTTTTGATCAAGTCTGGTACAAACAAAACATCTCTTAATACAAACTTAAAATCATTGTTCAAAATTAAACAAACATCTCCTATGGCCTTGGCAGCAACTCTTGCTCCATTGCCCATTCTCAAGAAGGTCTCACCCTCTCGGAGCCTTCTACTTCTTCCCATCACCTGCAAATCATTACAGAGATGTGAGCCACAGCCGGTATCCAATACCCAAGAAGTAGAGTTAATCGAGATATTTACTTCAACAAAGAACATACCTTTGCCAGAACCCTTCTGCGCAAGATATTCCCTGCAGTTACGCCTCCAATGTCCTAGGCTTCTTGAAGTGAAGACAGATGTCAACTGTCTTCTCAGCCTTGGCTGGCGCGGCTGCCACTACGGGACTCGGAGTCTGCCTCTTCAAGGGCACGCTCTTCTTGGGGCGCTGGAAAGAACGCTTCTTTCCCTTCCCAGGTGGACCGGTCTTCGTGCCAGATGAAGAGCCCACGTAAAGAACCGACTTCTCCTTTTTGATTGTGGACTCAAAGGTCACAAGCATGTTCACCAACTCTTCAAGGCTTGGCTCAAGCTTGTTCATATTGAAATTCACCACAAAAGGATTGAACGAGCTCGGCAGTGACAACAGCAGCACGTCGGTGGTCAACTCCGAAGGCAAGATCAAATCCATGCCAACAAGCTTATCCACGAGCCCAATCAACTTTAGGCCATGCTCATGGACCGAAGCCCCATCTCGCATGCGTAAAGTGATGAGTTCCTTGACTGTGGCATGCCTTAGAGGCCGAGTCTGCTCACCAAAGAGCTCCTTGAGGTGCATATGAATGTCAGCAGCATTCTTAGCATCCTCGAATCGCCTCTGCAGCTCATCGTTCATCGAAGCCTGCATATAACACCTCGCCTTCAAGTCATGGTCGCACCAATCCTTGTAGGTCTACAATTCCTCTGGAGTGCAGCTAGTCGGAGCCTCAGCAGGGGGAGACTCAGTCAGTGTGTATGCAATTTTCTCCGAGTTTAAGACAATCTTTAGATTTCTTAGCCAAGTGATATAGTTAGGTCCGGTTAGAACGTGTTTTTCGAGAATAACGGAAAACGGGTTGCGAATTGATGACATTGTCAAAGATTTGTACTGAAAAGTAAAACAGATAAATGTTAATGACTATTTTAAAATATTTAATAAGATATAAAGTTTGGACTTTTACATTATAAATTATCGCTCCCACTGTTTTGACATTTTCACTACCCTCTAGTGAAAACGGGAAACACTTTCCTCAGTAGGTACGTAAGGTCCAATTAGCGAATTGTGATCCCGAATAATATCGGTCAATCACAATTCCTAAAAGGTAGTTTCCAATTGCATCGCCATGCAAACCTCTACGTAAACTTTTGTCTCACGTTTGATTAGGACCCAATAATATGACGTCGTTCATCTTTACGTGTCAAGCCTAACCCATCGATATTGAACCTTAATGGACGGTCGCCACGAGTTCCCTCAATAATATGAGCCGAAATCATGGGAGTTCCACGTAGTTCACATCACTATGTCAATGGATGTCACAGCTTTCCGGCACCCAAGACCCCCCCAATAATATGAGCCGAGCCCCGAGTACGGGTAGCGTTCATCATGCACCCATTGTCGATGGAAGACAAGGAAATTATAACCAATTTTATAATTCCCCTTTTCGGGCTTGATATTAATTTTGAATCTTATTCAAAATGAGGGTTTTTAATTTTGAAAGGTCTCATCAATAATTTTATTTTAAAAGCTCGCCATGTTTGATCGTATGTTTGCCGGATTCATGCAACTTTCTATTATCATAATAATAACGCACATACTCATTATTTATAACATATCATGCATATATTATAAATAGAAAACAAGACAAGGATGATCAATTGCCCCAATACTAATGGCCCGTGTGAGCTAAACACGGGCCTAGGTCCAATCCTAGGGTAAATGCACGGGATGCAATGCAACTATTACATTAGCTTCCAATATTTACTTGTCTTCGATCTTCATAATCATCATGGCCACCATCTTCCAATCTTGATCATCCACTATTCTAATATTTACAAATAAATATCCATGGCACATAGGGATACATCTCATGGGGGGTGGGAACGGGCCATAAACCAAGCCTACTTTATAAATTGATAATTATTACAATCATTCAACATCAAATATCCTAGCATACACCTAGCAAATTGGGCATGGGCTTTTGATCATCCTTCATGCATAATATCACATATCAAACACCATCAATTAATTATCACAATAATTAATTGATCCAATATTATATATCTTGATCCAATCACTAACCGCCACAATTATAAATTAAATTAACAAAGTATACAAACACCTTTGTCTACTTTCAAATTAATTTATTTATAATCGAATTTCTTGTAAATCACAATTTACTATAAATAATTAAAGTCCCACTTCAATTATTTATTTTATGAGAAAATATATATGCAACAATTGTAAATTTAAACTTAAGGGCCCAAAACACACTTTTCACCAAAAATACTTTGGCCCATTTAAATTTTACAAAATATATGTTGACCATCTAATGGCCCAACAACCCAAGGCCCATGACACTAAGATTGTCCAAAAAATTTTTGGAAACCCTAGTCGTCATCACCGTCGCCGGAGCTCCGTCGCCGGATTCCGGCGACAAATTTTTTTTTTTTTAAAAAACTGAAACTTTCAGGCAACCCGAAGGCTGCCCCATTTGCTGCCCGAAATTCTCGGGCAGCCCGAGATTTCACGGGCAGCAACATGCTGCCCGAAATTTTTTGGTTTTTTTGTCTTTGCTTCAAAAATTTCGGCCTTCTCATATCCTTGCACCAAAAATTTCTCAAGCGGTTAGAAATCGATCTCAACATAATATTACGTAAATATTACACAAAAACCGTAACCTTAGCTCGGATACCACTTGAAAGCGGACCGGTTACGGTGGCCGGAAGCGCAACGGAAGTCAAAAATTTTTAAATTTAAGCATGAAATTTCGGCCACCATGTTTATTGTGCAATATTAACAAAATAACACCATACATAGGATGTTAAGAGATTTACCTATCAATCTTAAAGATTGATGTTTGGCTCCAACTTTGTTGTAAACAACAAAGCTCTTCAAGGTGAGAAAAATCTACAAGCTCCTCCTCCTTTGCTTCAAAATCAAGCCCACCACATGCAAGGTAAACCCCTTCTTGTTTTGCACTAGAAAAGCAAGAAGATTTTTCAAGGAGAAGACTTTTATTCTCCAACAAAAATGAAGAACAAAAGGAGAGAAAAATTAGAGAAAATCTTTGCTCTAGTTTCGGCCAAGAGGTAGGAGTGGGAGTGAAGGAGAATCAATTAATTCTTGTCTTGGTTGAGAGAAAAGCAAAAAACAAAAGGTGCATGCCTTCCATTATTTTAATTAAAAGTAATCCTCAACCCTTCACCTCCCATGCATGCATATAATATAGTTTTTTATCAAATAAAAAACCATGGACTAAATTCAATTATCTCAAACATATTTGAGATAAATTAAACATTACTTGAATTTACCCAAGTCCCACTAGTTTAAATAATTATTTTAATTGAGCTCTACAACACTCAATATTATTTAATTAATCCAACACTTGAATTAATTTAATTATTTGGGCTCTACTAGGCCCACTAGTGTTTAATTAATTCAACACTTGAATTAATTTAATTTAGTCCATAATAATGTTTATGAAAATCACATTTTTCAAATACATTATTCATTTGGCCAAATTTCAATTTAGGAACACTTCCATAAATTAAAATTTATATTTCTCTCATAGAAGTCATACTTCTATTTTTCTTTACGCTTATATATACATTTATAAGCCGTTCAACACGTTGAACTATTTTACTTCTCATCGGGATTTACAAAGCTAATACTTGTGTGGCCCTCAATGGTTCATTGATACAACTAGCCGTGGGTTCACATCTCCATGTGATTCGGACTAAACAAGTCCTTATTCGAGCATACCCCAATTGCTCCATTCTTACTTATCAACACCTTGCCAGTAAGAACGTCAGAACTCAAGTCTGATAGTACCCAACCAATCACATTAAACGCCTAGCAGCATCGCTTACGTGATTCCCTAGGTATCACATGATATTGCCTGCAAGAACCATTCAATTACGGTTAGCGTACAGTACGGTCTATTCAACTCATATATCCCGACCGATTCGACAACTATTGGTTTATCGAGAGTTGTCAATGAATCGATACTATGTGTCATGTTGTGGTTGCATCGATGGTGTAATTTATGAAACCCCTTTCATAATTACCACCATACTCTGATCAGAGATTTCAACCCACACATACATGAAAAAACACTAGGATATCCATACCCGTAGGTAAGCGGTGAATCCCCGGCTACAATGCATCGACTCCTATATGTTTCGCCGTAACACCCAACCTTGCCACCTGATGACCCCACAAGAGTCGGTAAACAAGTCAAAGTGAAACGCTAGCACATAGAGTCTCAATTTTGTCCCGGGTCATAAGGACTAATGGTGTACAACCATAAACTAGGACTTTTCCACTCGATAAGTGAGAACCACTTGGAAAGTCCTTTATAGAGGGTTGTTCAGTGCACTCTACCAGGAGCACCTATCTGCATGCTCGGACATCACAATGTCCCCTACCAATGAAACATGGTACTCACATCGCAGATACTAGTCTCTAACTCGAGCGGCCTATATCCTTCTTAGTGGCGGCTGAATCGACTAGGAACCGTTTAGAATATACAGTATTACAAATATGAGTTTCATGATACTCATCATATGAGCATCTCATATTCTTTATACTATATGTATATTCAAGGAATTTATCTACGCAACTAGCATGGGTATAAAGATAAAGATGCGCCAAATTAATAAATTCAAATATTATTAAAATAAAGATCGTTTATACAAAGAGTTTCATCGTGAACAGTCGGCCAACACTTGGCTCGACGTGCACCTACTCTAACAGACTACTACATCGGCAGCCTGCTGAATAACTTCTGGACCCAACTCTGATCTCTCCCCTACTTCATCCCAACGAACATGATATCTATACTTACGGCCATACAGTGCTTCAAACAGAGCCATACCTCTAGACGCCTGGAAACTATTGTTATAGGTGAATTCTACTAATGGCAAGTTCGACTCCCAACTCCCTGAAAAGTCGATGACACAAGCACGGAGAAGATCCTCCAAAATCTGGATAACTCTCTCTGACTAACCATCTGTCTGAGGGTGGAAAGCTGTGCTAAACAACAACTTCGTACCCATTGCTGAATGCAGACTCTTCCAAAATGCGGAAGTGAATCTAGGATCTCTGTCAGACACTATAGAAGCGGGAATACCATGAAGTCTGACTATCTCTCGGATATACAACTCTGCATACTGAATCATGGTGAAAGTCGTCTTAATAGGCAAGAAGTGCGCTGACTTGGTAAGACGATCAACAATCACCCAGATAGCATTTGATCCTCTGACTGACTTCGACAAACCGGTCACAAAGTACATGGTAACATTCTCCCACTTCCACTCAGGAATAGGAAGAGGCTTGAGCAAGCCTGCTGGTCTCTGATGCTCTTCTTTCACTAGCTGGCACGTCAGACACTCGGATACAAAATGCATGATATCCTTCTTCATTCTTGGCCACCAATACAATAACTGCAGGTCTTTGTACATCTTCGTACTCCCCGGATGAATATAGTACAGTGACATATGGGCCTCAGATAGAATATCTGCTCGGATAGAATCACTGCTAGGAACCCACTTCCTGTCTCGGTATCTCACAATACCGTCGCTGACTGTATACAAGACACTGTCCTTGGCCTCATCTCTCTGCTTCCACTTTTCCAACTGCTCATCTACTGACTGACCACTGCGAATACGATCTAGAAGAGAGGATTGAATAGTAGAGGTAGATAGACGGGGAACTCTACCTCGAGGATAAGTCTCTAGATCAAACCGCTGCATCTCAGACTGAAGAGGTCTCGAAATCGCTATTTGAGCCATTACTGCGATTTTCCTACTCAGTGCATCCGAAACTACATTAGTCTTACCCGAGTGGTAGCTAATGTCACAGTCATAGTCCTTCACTAGCTCTAACCAACTCCTCTAACGCATATTCAGCTCTTTCTGCGTAAAGAAGTACTTGAGGCTCTTGTGGTCGGTAAAAATCTGGCACTTCTCCCCGTACAAATAATGCCTCCAAATCTTCAAGGCAAATACTACGGCTTCCAACTCTAGATCGTGGGTAGGGTAATTCTTCTCATGGATTTTTAACTGTCGAGAAGCATATGCTATCACCTTCCCTTGCTGCATCAATACTGCGCCTAAACCGAGCTTCTAAGCATCGGTATACAAAACAAAATCACCGGGCCTTGATGGCATGGCCAACACTGGTGCTGAGATGAGAGCTTGCTTCAAAGTAACGAAGCTCTTCTGACAGTCATCGCTCCACACGAATTTAACATTCTTCTTTGTCAATGAGGTGAGTGGAACTGCGATGGAGGATAATCCTTGAATAAACTTCCGATAGTATCTTGCTAGCCCAAGCAAACTACGGATCTCTGATGCATTCTGCGGCACAACCCAATCTCTGACTGCTGCAACTTTCGCTGGGTCTACCTCAATACCGCTGCTAGAAACGATGTGGCCTAAGAACGCCACCTTCTCTAACCAGAACTCTCACTTGCTGAACTTGGTGAATAACTTGTGCTTCTGCAAGATCTGCAACACTGTGGTCAGATGTCTGCAGTGATCCTCCTGATTCTTAGAGTTGACGAGAATGTCGAATATGAATATTATCACAAACTGATCAAGATACGGCTGAAATACGCGATTCATTAGATCCATGAAGATCGCTGGCGCATTCCTCAAACCGATCTGCAACACTGTGGTCAGATGTCTGGAAAAACGTCTAGAAAATGTCTAAAAATAGGAACATCTGAGGCTGACTGACTGTGTGCCTCAGGGACAGATATAAAAGTCGCCAAAAACGCTCGACACCCTCTATGCATGAGCTTCCTAGCCTGGACACATGATATCAAACGCGGTAAATGAAAGTACCTGTCTGGCTCGAATAAGAACTGCTCTATCCTAGGCGGTCGGACTAGAACAGATCTCCACTGGAAGTCGATCAACACTATGTTCCTTAATAGCCAGTCCATACCCAGAATGATATCAAATTATGGCATCAAAAATACGATAAGATCCGCATAAACAAGGTTTCCATGAAGCTCGAGGTCTATGTCTCGGATCACATTAGTAGCTGTCATCTCCTCACCAGAAGGCAATACTACTGAATAGGCTATATCTATCCCAATGGTCCTGACCTTGAGAAAATTAGCAAAGGTCTTCGAGATGAACAAATGAGTAGCCTCTGAATCTATCAAGGCTCTCGTAGCTGAACCCGCTATAAAAATTCTCCCTGAAAGGTTGGAACGCTAAGTTGAACCCAATAGTTATAAGAACTAATCTTATAGACATGCAAAGGCCAGCGTCCTTCTAAACTAAATTCTCGAAAATAACCCTGATTATAGCATGCGGTCCTATTATTAATTCTAAGTTTAAAACCTCAACCCGAAACATAAATTCCCAAAACATTGAATTTCGAATATTAACTTAAAGCTTTAAGATACATGTCATGAGCATGGTGTCTGGGTTCGTCTCTGCTGCATGGAGAGCAAAGACTCTGCCTTGGGTAGGTAGACTTCCCTATGGGCATTGGTGTAGCAAGTGGTCTGGACTACCACACTTGTAACACTTCCCGGAACCATACATACACGCTCCACAATGGCGGCATGTGCACTTAGGACAGATTGTGTGCTCAAAGGTCCTCGGGACTGCGCGTCCCTGCTGCTGCTGTCCTTTGTTTCTGGGCAGGCCATGGAAAGGTCTCTTGTTCTAATGCTGCTGGTGAGGACGAGGGCGATGTGGCACTGGGACTGGTCGCTTGCCTTGGCGATCCCTCTCAATGTCAATCTGATCTTGCTCTGAAGAAAGAGGCTCTGGAAACAGCGACTTCAAAGGTAGTAGGGCCAGCCACCCTAACATCGCGGCGCAAGATCAGCCACAGGCCATCCAAAAAGTGCCTCAGCTTGGCACCGAAATCGTTTGCAATCAGGGGCACGAAATGGCAACCCCTCTCAGACTTACAGATGAACTCCGTAACAGTCATATCTCCCTGCCTCAGGGTCATGAACTCCCTGGTCAATCTATAACGCACTTCGTTAGTACAATATTTGGAGTAAAATACCTCCGTGAAGCATGTCCAGCTCAGCGTAGTCAAGTTCAAAGCTACTGACGCTCTTTCACACCATAAGCAGACATCTCCTCCGAAAATATAGGTGGCATAACGAACCCTGTCCGCATCTCCAAGCTCCATAAACTCAAAGATAACCTCGAGGTACTTGATCCAGCCCTCGGCAAACATAGGATCGGAGGTCCCTGAGAACTCCTTCGGCCTCATCTTCATGAAGCGTTCATAGGTAGCCTCGGGCCCTGTCGGCCTGGCTGCCATAGCATTGTTCCCCGCAAACTGTGCGAAGAACTGAGTCATGCCAGCTAACATCTGGGCATACATGTCAGGTGGAGGTGGAGGTGGTAAATCTCTCTCCTGCCTCTGATTCTCCCCGTCCTCCTGGCGAGGCTCATCATCTCTCGTGTGCTCAAGAATGCGTCTAGGAGGCATACTGTTCCATACATAACCCGTACGTAACTAACATGCATAATTTCTATTATTTCTTTAAATTTAAATATATAATTGCAAAATCAAAATCTGAACGTAAAATATCTCATGAAAACATGCTGTTAAAATAATTCATGCTTTAAAAGAAATGCGTAAACGTAAACTTACAGACCGAAGACGTGACTTCGCGAGCTTCTCGAGGTCAGTAGTAGTACAACTCTTTACAAGAACACAGGCTCTGATACCAACTGTAGAGGCCCGAAATTCGTATTTGAAAATTTGCGGAAAAAAAATTTAAATTTTCTCTTTAAATAATTAAAATGTCTCATTAGTAAAATAAACTGATAAATAAAGTTTAATGTTCAAAATAGCACATCAGAAGTAATTATTGTTTGCAAAATAAAAATTTAAAATAATTCAAAAACATAAAACTGAGTTTGGAATAATAATAAATGATGAAAATGAAAGGGATCGATTTTAGGTGACCGGAAGCGCAACGGAAGGAACAAAAATTTCGAAAATCACATGAAAAATTTGGTCACCTAGTACTAGGTGTAGCATATACAAAATCTCAACTTTGTCATGCATAGGGTGTTGAGAAATAGTTACCTATCAACCTCTTGAGGTTGATGATGGCTCCAACTAAGATGTAAACACCTTAACTCTTCAATGGCAAGACAATCTTCAAGCTTCTCTTTGAGCCTGCCTTGCTCAAATATTAAGCCCACCACCAACAAACTAGAACCACTCTAATTTTGTACTAGAAAAATTATAGCATTTTTCTTTGAGAAGTGTTTTGTTTTCTCAACTATTGAAGAACAAGAATGAGAGAAAAATGGAGAGAATTCCCTTTGAAATTTTCGGCCATGGGATTCAAAAAGGGAGAAGGGAAGACTTGTCTTGGTTGTGGGAAAATGTGTGAATTCCAAAGGCATGCCATGCCTTGGATGTTGCAAAATTTATCTCCCAACTTTTCACCTCCCATGCATGCAAGTCTTATTTTATTTTTAACAATTAAAAATCCATGGACTTATTTTAATTATCTCAAACATATTTGAGACTAATTAAACATTACTTGAATTTACTCAAGTCACTAGTTGAATAATTATTTTAATATTGGGCACTACAAGACCCAATATGATTTAATTAATTCAACACTTGAATTAATTTAATTATTTGGACTCTACTAGGCCCACTAGTGTTTAATTAATTCAACACTTGAATTAATTTAATTTAGTCCATAATAATGTTTATGAAAATCACAATTTTCAAATACATTATTTACTTGGTCAACTTTTAATCTAGGAACACCTCCACAAACTAAAAGTCACATTTCTCTCATAGAAGTCATACTTCTATTTTATTTATGCTTATAAACTCATTTACAAGCCGTTCAACACATTGAACAATTTTACTTCTCAACGGGATCTAGGAAGCTAGTACTTGTGTGGCCCTCAATGATTCATTGATACAACTAGCCGTGGGTTCACATCTCCATGTGATTCGGACTAAACATGTCCTTATATGAGCATACCCCAATTGCTCCATTCTTAATTATCAACTCCTTGATAACAAGAACGTCAGAACTCAAGTCTGACAGTACCCAACCAATCATGTTAAACGCCTAGCAGCATCACTTACATGATTCCCTAGGTATCAAATGATAGTGCCTGCAAGAACCATTCAATTATGGTTAGCGTACAGTACGGTCCCTTCAACTCATATATCCCTACCGATTCGACAACCATTGGTTTATCGAGAGTTGTCAATGAATCAATACTATGTATCATGTTGTAGTTGCATCGATGGCTATGAAACCACTTTCATAATTACCACCATACTCTGATCAGAGATTTCAACCTACATATACATGAGAACACATAGGATATCCATACCCGAACGTAAGCGGTGAATCCCCGACTGCAATGCATCGACTCCTATATGTTTTGACAGAACACCCAATCTTGCCAACTGGTGAGCCCATGAGAGTCGGTAAACAAGTCAAAGTGTAATTCTAGCACATAGAGTCTCAATGTTGTCTCGGGTCATAAGGACTAATGGTGTACAACCACAAACTAAGACTTCTCCACTCGATAAGTGAGAACCACTTGGAAAGTCCTTTATGGAGGGTTGTTCAGTGCATTCTACCAGGAGCACCTATCTGCATGTTCGGACATCACAATGTCCCCTACCAATGAAACATGGTACTCACATCGCAGATACTAGTTTCTAACTCAAGCGGCCTATACCCTTCTTAGCGGCAGCAGAATCGACTAGGAATTGTTTAGAATATACAGTATTCCAAATATGAGTTTCGTGATACTCATCATATGAGCATCTCATATTCTTTCTACTATTTGTATATTCAATGACTTTATCTATGTATCTAGCATTGGTATACAGATAAAGAATTGCCAAAATAATAATTTCAATATATTATTAAAATAAAGATCGTTTATACATAGAGTTTCATTGTGAACACTCGGCCAACACTTGGCTCGACGGGCACCTACTCTAACAATCTCCCACTTGCACTAGAGCCAACTACCCATATGCTTCAAACCCATCGATTCGCGATGCTTCTCGAACAATGGTCTAGGTAAAGGCTAAGTTAGCGGATCAGCAACATTATCTGCGGAGTCGACTTTGTCAATCATGACATCTCCTCTTTCCACGATCTCTCTGAGGATGTGGTACTTTCTCAATACGTGTTTGGACTTCTAATGAGACCTCGGCTCCTTTGCTTGAGCAATGGCTCCCGTGTTGTCACATAACACCGGGACAGGAGCAACTCCATTAAGAATGACGCCCAACTCTTGGACGAAATTCCTTATCCAAACAGCCTCTTTTGCTGCAGCTGATGCATCAATGTATTCTGCCTCAGTGGTGGAATCCGTTGTACTGTCTTGCTTGGAACTCTTCCAAGAGACAGCAGCATCATTGAGCATGAATATGAATCCTAGAGGTTGACTTTGAGTCATCAATATCGCTTTGGAAGCTAGAGTCGGTATAGCCTTCCAATTTTAGTTCTCCACCTCCATAGACCAAGAACAATTTATCGGTTCTCCTCAAATACTTGAGGATGTCTTTCACAGCTTTCCAATGTGGAAGACCAGGGTTCGATTGATATCTACTCACTACACTTAGTGCGAAAGCCACGTCAGGACGTGTAGATATCATCACATACATGATGCTACCAATTGCAGATGCATATGGAATGCGTGTCATCGCCGCTATCTCTGCACAGTCTTGGGAGACATAGACTTGGATAGCGACACGCCATGACACATTGGTAGATGTCCTCTCTTGGACTCATCCATTGAGAACCGCTTCAGGATGGTATTGATGTATGTGGACTGGGTGAGACCAAGCAATCTCTTTGATCTATCTCTATAGATCTGTATTCCCAATACAAAAGATGCTTCAACCAAGTACTGCATTGAGAACTTACTCGCTAACCATATCTTAGTTGATTGCAACATTCCTACATCATTCCCAATGAGTAGAATGTCATCAACATACAGCACCAGGAATGTCACAGCACTCCCACTGACCTTCTTATACAAACAGGGTTCCTCAGATTCTTAGTAAAATCAAACTCTTTGATTGTACTATCGAATCTAAGGTTCCAACTCCTAGATGCCTGCTTTAGACCATAAATAGATCTTTGAAGTTTGCATATCATATGCTCACTTCCGATAGATGTAAACCCTTCGGGTTGAGACATGTAAATCTCTTCCTTAATATCCCCATTAAGAAAAGCTGTCTCGACATCTATCTGCCATATCTCATAGGTCATACCATGCAGCTATGGCTAACAATATCCTTATAGACTTGAACATTGCAACTGGAGAAAAGGTTTCCTCAAAGTCAACTCCTTGTCTTTGAGTATATCCTTTTGCCACCAATCACGCCTTGAAGGTCAATACCTTCCCATCCGTCCCAAGTTTCCTCTTGTAAATCCATTTACACCCTATGGGAACAATTCTCTCAGGTGGATCTACAAGATTCCACACTTGGTTCGAATGCATGGAATTCATCTCAGATTCCATAGCTTCAAGCCATTTGGATGAATCGGCATCAGATAACGCTTCCTTGAAGGTCCTTGGATCACATCCAAGGATAGGCTCATCATGGTCCTCTTCAAGAAGCTGACCATACCTCATAGGTGGTCTCGAGACTCTCTCGGATATTCTAGGAGCTTGTATCTCCTCTCTTGGCTCTTCGGGTGTGGGTTCCATAACTGTGGGTGTCTTTCGAACCTCTTCGAGTTCTATCATCTCCCCTTTTCTATCCAATAGAAATTCCTTTTCCAAAAATGTTGCATTCTTAGAAACAAACACCTTTGTTTCTTGGGGATGATAGAAGTAATATCCAACGCAATTCTTTGGATATCCCACAAAGTAACATAAAATGGATCGACTATCCAATTTATCTCCCACTACCTGCTTCACATAAGCAGGGCACCCCCATATTCCAAGATAAGAATATTTTGGTGGCTTACCCATCCATATCTCATATGGAGTCTTGTCAACTGCCTTTGTATGGACATTGTTCAACAACATTGCCGCTGCCTCAAGCGCATATCCCCAAAAGGATGGCGGCAACTCCGTGAACCCATCATAGACCGAACCATGTCCATCAAAGTCCGGTTACGACGCTCCGAAACACCATTCAACTGCAGTGTAGCGGGCGGAGTCCACTGCGAGAGAATCCCATTCTCCCTAAGATACTCTTGGAACTCGGCACTCAAGTATTCACCAACTCGATCCGATCGAAGTGTCTTGATGCTTCGTCCCAATTGCTTCTCTACTTCACTTCTGAATTCTATGAACCTTTCAAGGGCTTCAGATTTGTATTTCATCAAATACACATACCCATACCTCGAAAAGTCATCGGTAAAGGTGATGAAGTAGGCATGTCCATGCTTAGTGGTGATGCTAAGCGGACCGCACACATTGGTATGGATCAAATCCAATAACCCTTTGGCTCGCTCCACATGGCCCTTAAAGGGAATTTTGGTCATCTTTCCTTTTAGACAGGATTCACAAGTCGTGAGAGCATTAATATCAGACATATCAAACATGCCCACTCCCACTAGCTTGTTCATCCTTCTTAGGGAAATATGTCCTAATCGAGCATGCCATAATTGTGCCGAATTTAGAGTATCTTGTTTGCGCTTGTTTGTTGTTGTTATAGCTTGGACATTGTTAAGTTGAATATCTTTTAATTTTAAGGTGTAGAGATCGTTTTCTAGTTCTCCAGTACCAATTAAACATTCGTTCTTGTAAATGTTGCAAACACCTTTGCTAAATAAACAAGAAAATCCATCTTTATCAAGCATAGAAATGGAAATAATGTTTTTCACCAAGTCTGGTACAAACAAAACATCTCTTAAAACAAACTTAAAATCATTGTTCAAATGCAAGTAAACATCTCCAACAGCCTTGGCAGCAACCCTTGTTCCATTGCCCATCCTCAAGAAGGTCTCACCTTCCCTGAGCCTCCTACATCTTCCCATCACCTGCAAATCATTACAGGGATGTGAGCCACAGCCGGTATCCAATACTCAAGAAGTAGAGTTAATTGAAATGTTTACTTCAATGTAGAACATATCGTTTCCAGAACTTTTCTGGGCAAGATATTCCCTGCAGTTACGCCTCCAATGTCCAGGCTTCTTGCAGTGATGACAGATGTCAACAGTCTTGTCAGCCTTCACTGGTGTGGCTGCCACAACGGGACCCGGAGTCTGCCTCTTCAAGGGCACGTTTCTCTTCCCACGTGGATCGGTCTTCGTACCAGATGAAGAACCCACATAAAGAACCGACTTCTCTTTCTTGATGGTGGACTCAAAAGTCACAAGCATGTTCACCAACTCCTCAAGGGTCGGCTCCATCTTGTTCATGTTGAAGTTTACCACAAAAGGATCAAATGAGCTAGGCAGCGATAACAGCAACACGTCGGTGGTCAACTCCGAAGGCAACATCAAATCCATGCCAACCAGCTTGTCCACGAGCCCAATCAACTTTAGGACATGCTCATGGACCGAGGCCCCATCTCGCATGCGCAAAGTGATTAGTTCCTTGACGGTAGCATGCCTAAGAGGCCGAGTCTGCTCACCAAAGAGCTCCTTGTGGTGCAAATGAATGTCAGCAGCACTATTTGCACCCTCAAAACGCCTTTGCAGCTCATCATTCATAGAAGTCAGCATATAACACCTGGCTATCAAGTCATGGTCACACCATTCCTTGTAAGCCTGCAATTCCTCAGGAGTGCAGTCAGTCGGAGCCTTATCCGGGGGCGACTCATTCAGTGTATATGCAATCTTTTCCGAGTTCAAGACGATTTTCAGATTTCTTAGCCAAGTGAGGTAATTAGGTCCAGTTAATACGTGATTTTCGAGTATGGCAGAAAGCGGATTGCGAATTGAAGACATTGTCAAATAGTACTGAAAAGTAAACAGATAAATGTTAAAGACTATTTTAAAATATTTAGTAAGATATAAAGTATGGACTTTAACTTTATAAATGTTTACTCCCACTGTTTTGACATCTTTCACTACTCTCTAGTGAAAACGGGAAACTCCTTTCCTCAGTAGGTACGCAAGGTCCAATTAGCGAATTATGATCCCGAATAATATAAGCCAATCACAATTCCTAAAAGGTAGTTTCCAATTGCATCACAATGCAAACCTCTACGTAAACTTTTGTCTCACGTTTGATTATGACCCAATAATATGACGTCGTTCATCTTCACGTGTCAAGCCTTACCCATCGATGTTGAACCTTAATGGACGGTTGCCATGAGTTCCCCAATAATATGAGCCGAAATTATGGGAGTTCCACGTAGTTCACATCACCATGTCAATGGATGTCACAGCTTTCCGGCACCCAAGACTCACCCAATAATATGAGCAGAGCCCCGGGCACGGGTAGCGTTCATCATGCACCCATTGTCGATGGAAGACATGAAATTATAAACAAATTTATAATTCCCCTTTTCGGGCTTGATATTAATTTTGAATCTTATTCAAAATGAGGGTTTTTAATTTTGAAAGGTCTCATCATTAATTTTATTTAAAAGCTCGCCATGTTTGATCGTATGTTTGCCGGATTCATGCAACTTTGTTATTATCATAATAATAACGCACATACTCATTATTTATAACATATCATGCATATATTATAAACATTAAACAAAACAAGGATGATCAATCGCCCCAATAATAATGGCCCGTGTGAGCTAAGCACGGGCCTAGGTCCAATCCTAGGGAAATGCATGGGATGTAAATGCAACTATTACATTAGCTTCCAATATTTACATGTCTTCGATCTTCATAATCATCATGGCCACCATCTTCCAATCTTGATCTTCCACTATACTAATATTTACAAATAAATATCCATGGCAAATAGGGATACATCTCATGGGGTGGGAACGGGCCATAAACCAAGCCCACTTTAAATTTGATAATTATTACAATCATTCAACACAAAATATCCTAGCATACACCTAGCAAATTGGGCTTGGGCTTTTGATCATCCTTCATGCATAATATCACATATCATACACCATCGATTAATTATCACAATAATTAATTGATCAAATATTATATATCTTGATTAAATCACTAACCGCCACGATTATAATCTAAATTAACAAAGTATACAAACACCTTTGTCTACTTTCTAATTAATTTATTTATAACCGAATTTCTTGTAAATCACAATTTACTATAAATAATTAAAGTCCAACTTCAATTATTTATTTTACGAGAAAATATTTGCAACTTTTGTAAATTTAAACTTAAGGGCCCAAAAAATCATTTTTCACCAAAAACATTTTTGCCCATTTAAATTTCACAAATATATTAGCCATCCAATGGTTCAACAACTCAAGGCCCATGACACTTTGATATTTCAAAAGACCTTTTGAAAACCCTAGCCGTCATCGCCGTCGCCGAAGCTCCGTCGCCGGATTCCGGCCAACATGCCAAAATATTTTTTATTTTAAAAGTAGGCGCTGTTCGGGCAGCCCCTCGGGCTGCTCTTGCTGCCCAAAATGGGCAGCCCCTCGGGCTGCCTAAGCTGCCCGAAACGGGTAGCAGCTTGCTGCCGAGATTGCCCCCAAAAACCGGCCTTGATTTGTTGCAAAATTACATCTCATGCGGTTAGAAATCGACCTCAATATAATATCATGTATATGCTACAAAAAACTAGTACCCTTAGCTCTGATACCACTTGAAAGGGATCGATTTTAGGTAACCGGAAGCGCAACGGAAGCAACAAAAATTTCGAAAATCACATGAAAAATTCGGTCACCTAGTACTAGGTGTAGCATATACAAAATCTCAACTTTGTCATACATAGGGTGTTGAGAAAAAGTTACCTATCAACCTCTTGAGGTTGATGATGGCTCTAACTAAGATGTAAACACCTTAGCTCTTTAATGGCAAGACAATCTTCAAGCTTCCCTTTGAGCCCGCCATGCTCAAATATTAAGCCCACCACCAACAAGCTAGAACCACTCTAATTTTGCACTAGAAAAATTAGAGCATTTTTCTTTGAGAAGTGTTTTCTTTCCTCAACTATTGAAGAACAATAATGAGAGAAAAATGGAGAGAATTCCCTTTGCAATTTTCGGCCATGGCATTCAAAAAGGGAGGAGGGAAGACTCTCGACAATCATTGGTTTATCGAGAGTTGTCAATGAATCAATACTATGTATCATGTTATAGTTGCATCGATGGTGTAATTTATGAAACCCCTTTCATAATTACCACCATACTCTAATCAGAGATTTCAACCTACATATACATGAGAACACATAGGATATCCATACCCGAAGGTAAGCGGTGAATCCCCTACTACAATGCATCGACTCCTATATGTTTTGACAGAACACCCAACCTTGCCACCTGGTGACCCCATGAGAGTCGGTAAACAAGTCAAAGTGTAATTCTAGCACATAGAGTCTCAATGTTGTCTCGGGTCATAAGGACTAATGGTGTACAACCACAAACTAAGACTTCTCCACTCGATAAGTGAGAACCACTTGGAAAGTCTTTTATGGAGGGTTGTTCAGTGCATTCTACCAGGAGCACCTATCTGCATGCTCGGACATCACAATGTCCCCTACCAATGAAACATGGTACTCATATCGCAGATACTAGTCTCTAACTCGAGCGGCCTATATCCTTCTTAGCGGCGGCTGAATCGACTAGGAACTGTTTAGAATATACAGTATTCCAAATATGAGTTTCATGATACTCATCATATGAGCATCTCGTATTCTTTCTACTATTTGTATATTCAAGGACTTCATCTATGCATCTAGTATGGGTATACAGATAAAGAAGTGCCAAAATAATAATTTAAAATATTATTAAAATAAAGATCGTTTATACATAGAGTTTCATTGTGAACACTCGGCCAACACTTGGCTCGACGGGCACCTACTCTAACAGAAAATGAGGTCATCGAGTTCCTACTACTGCCGACCCAAGATGGCACACTGGTCCCCGCCCTCGGTCCCGACATCATCAGTACCTACAACAATCAAGTCTAGTGAGTTTAAAGACTAAGCATCCATATATCATAGGTAACAAGTAATAATAATAAAATTTCATGCAAGGTAAAAATATCATGAGTCTGGCGTGACGTAAAAATATCATATCATGAGTAATTATAATACGTGCATAACAGAAATGAAAATCGTAAGTGAAATGTTGCTCGATAGAGCCCTGTTATGAAATAACATGTCATAATTTTATGTTGAGAATATGTTCTACGCAAGTGACCCTTGAACTGAACTGAATCGTCTGATCAGACTAAACCACATTATACTGGGCGATAGAAATCTACCAATACATGAACATGAACTGGTCAGTGACCACCGAATGAAGTAATAATCCCATGATAAGCTGCTATCCCATGAAGTGAAGTGGCCACAAGCAATATCGCATATATCTCAAAAATAAACTTTTATATTTTTGCACGTAATATAATTAAATAACATATTAAATATCTTGTATTATTTTATCAAATGGATTGAATCGTTCCGAGGCTCGCTGCGACCTAACTTTAACATGAAAAATATGCAAATGATTTAACTTGGCCACAACTTTGTAATTGAACTCAAAACGAGACAATTACGCCCAATGACTTAGTGTTTAATCATGACTCCGTGCCAATCCGAACCAACACCGAACCATCATTTATTCATGATTAAAATACACCTAAAATGATGAAATAATGCTTCTAAAATTTCAGTACTCGAATTTTGGTGAATGGAGGCCAATCACATGAAACGCTCTTTCGAGAGTCATTTTGGCACATTGCACCGTAAATTCTCGTACGACCTCGAAACTTAACCGAATTACAAACGGCAAAAAACATGACCTTTATAACTGGATGAGGTACCGTCCAGTCCAAGGCAATAGGCTAAAAGCCAGCCAAGAACCCAAACGAGCCTCTGAACCAAAGCACCAACTTGCTGTCCAAAAATACAGCAGCAGCACTTACGCTTGCGTGCTTTGTTTTTGAGACTATCAGCCATTTGGGCTTGAACCACCAACCAGAGTCTCTTACCAACATCCTAAGGTGTGGCTTGAACAATGGCTAAGGGCCATAGGCCAGCCACAATCCAAGCAATACCATGGACCATCCGAAACTCCCATCTGAGAGGCAAACCTGCGCGCGTGGGGGAAATTGCTTTGTTTGCTGTCATGGACCTTTCCAGTGGCAATTTGATTGGCCATGGCATGATCTAGACATAGAGGGGTATGATATGAACCGTGGCTAAGGGCTAAAAATCCAACCAAGATCCACACCAACACCATAAACTTGAAACTCACATGCAGAAAAATGAAGGAGATCGAAGGGGATGTGCTTGTTTTATTTGAAAACCGATGCAACCATGGACCAAGCCTTGAAAGGCCGACTTGGTATTGTCTTAGACATAATGAGGAGATGTTCTAACCATGGCTATAGCCCTTAGGGCAGCCAAGGTCAGAAACATCCTACTTGACAACAAACAAGGAAAATAGAACACAAAGTGACACTAAGGATGAGTTGCTGTCAATTCTGAATTTCAGCATGCATAGGGCTTGAAACAATGGACCAACATGATCCTAATACACCCTAGCACATGTCTAGGGGCCGCCTTGGGAGCCTGGACATGAGCCAACAACCTGAAACACCAAAAACATAGAACCTGTTAAGGCACACATGAACCAGAAGAATTCTGCACATAATTTTCGAAAATATCTCTCATGTATTTCGGTTTTTGCTTAATAAAATCATGAGTATGATGTTTTAAAAATACTAATCTGGCTTGATTGAAGAGTGAAGGAAAATATAGACATGCCTTGGTGTGTTTTGAAAGAAAAACAAACAAAACAACGACGCGGCGTGGAAGAGACGGAGTGCTTCGCTTTTTTTACTTTCTCTCTCTTGTTTTTCCTTAGTTACCTCACGATTTTCTCTCTAATATGTGCTCTAAAATTTCGAAATAATGGAGAGGGAGAGAATGGCTAGGGATGAGGGGAAAGTTTGCAAGATAAAGGAAGGAAATAATCTTTCTATCTTCTAGTTTGTGAGATAAGGAAATAAGAATGATATTAAAAGATTTTGAGGGGTAATTCTAGAGTGCACTTGGTCGATATTTTAGTCTTGGAGCAAGGGAGAAATTGCTTAAATAAATTATTTGTTGGTGATTCAAAAATGGGGAAAATATCTACCTAGAAAAATATAAAGGAAGGTTAACAAGGAATGAGTTGTTAAAATAATTTAATTCTTTTAAATGCAATGGCCGAAAATTTGATGCTCGAAAAGGGGTAAAATATTGCTTAATTATTATTTGTTGAAGATTAAATGGTGAGGGAATTATCTATAAGGAAAAGGTTGAGGAAAGAATTAAAGATGGAGAGTATACAATTAATTAAATCCCTACAAGTGAAGTGACCGAAAATTAAGATAATGGGAGGGAAAATATTTCTTAAATATTATATTTTAAGTCTTTAGTGTTTTATCTGCCCATTAAATATGTGGGGACCCGGACGCTAATCATCTTCTTAATCATCTTTTTGGGATTTAATTATCAATTAAGATAAAACAGGGTCTAAAAAATTGATTTAATTATCAATTAAGATAAAACAGGGTCTAAAAAATTTTTCTTTTTAAATAAAGTGCGGAAGGTAATGGCATCTACATAATATACATATCTGTTTAAAACTACATTCCAGTATAACAAAAACCATACTGTACAACAGTCTTTTAACTAATCTAAGGTTCAATTACTAAAGTTCTAGTAATAAAACCTACTCTACAGTAAGTCCGGAATCACCACGCTAAACTCGTCTTCTCTCGTCATCTTCTCGACCCCGATCTTGCCCCACCTGTTGTCATGCACACATACAAAACAAGACAACAGCCGGATAACTCCGGTGAGAATAAATCCCAGTATAAAACATGGTAAGCATGTATATAAACAAACTAATTCATAAAACATGCGATCCTGTATAAACCAACATATTTCATAATTTATGAAATAAATCAAGTAAGCATGTAACTCAAATCAGATAAACATGCATATAAACGATCTAAATCATAAAAACATGCTAGCACAACTGGAAGCAATAACGATGGGTCCCATGATCTAGGAGCCACATCCATATAAGCATGAAGTCCTAATCAAATCATGTCTAGACTTTACTCGATCTATAACTCTAGGGATCCCGGGGTGAATAAGACGATCTATCACCTACTCTCCAATCGGGGTGACGGTACGTCTTATTCCTAGACTTCGGCCTGATCTGTATCCGCATCTACAATAAGGGAGGTGATCTTCCCCTAAGCTGTGATATCGCCGAAAGTCTAGAAGTCTGGATGATCTCGCAGACTTTCCTATCTTAATGCATGAATACACAATCTGTAAACAAGCATAATCATCTTAATGCAATGCAACATGATCTGTAAACAAAGCATAATTAAATAAAACATAAACAAGAATATAGTATGTGATTTATTGGGCAACTCAAGGATGATCTCGATTGAGTTGTTTCTTCCCGAATATCACATGAATTATACCTTTGTCGTCCCCGTCTGAGGAAGACGATGATCTGTATTCAACTCTGTCCATCTCAATCTGAAAAGACAATATCGAATACGCTGCATCAGTGAATAACTCAATACACAATCTGTTCTGATCACTACACAAATCAGTATACAATCTGATCAATATCTGAACAAGATACAATCTAATTCATGTCATTGACATAACAATACAATCTGAATAATTACGGAGTCTGATCAATCTCAATCAATACTGAATCTGATCAATCTAAATCAAGTGATGCTTCTACGGCATAACAATACAATCTGAATACCCCGTCAATCTGAACATCACATATATATAATACCAGAACTCATAATCTGAATATCGGTATATTCAAAATCAGTAATACACAATTCTGATATCAAAATCTCAATCAATATCTATCCCAATTCATATCAATCACAGAAATAGTCTATTCTGAAATCTGACTTCAATCCTATAATGTCTACGGTAGCAGAAACATCATATCTGAATCACATACAATTCTGACAATATCATAAACTCAAATCTTGTTTAACCGTAACAAAACTTACGTCCAATTGTAGCTTGCGTTGATAGGAACACAGTACTGTAGTAGGATTCAAAAACAAATAAGCGAATTTTGCTAAATCGTAATCTAAACTATAATGGAATTTGGAGAATTGCTCGTTCGTTTTCTGGAAATCTGATGGAGAATTCGGTTCTATACATATATATATACATTCCGTGCATGCAAGGCAAGTGGCAGAGTGCATGTCTTGCACGTTGCGCGCATATGCGCCAACAATGTCGCGCATATGCGCCGGTAGCTCACACCAGCATTTTGCCAACTCGCGCATATGCGCCCTTTATGTCGCGCATATGCGCCAATCATTATGCCTAACCCGCGCATATGCGCCATTTAAGTCGCGCATATGCGCCAATCCTTCTGGACCTTCCGCGCATATGCTCCACTAATCTCGCGCATATGCGCCAAGGCTTCTGGAGGTGTCGCGCATATGTGAACATGTCTTCGCGCATGTGCGCCAACCTTACTGTGATTCTCGCGCATGTGCGCCACTCTTGATCACGCATGTGCGCCAACACATAAATTTGCACACGTAATTTACACCTTTCTTATGTGTTCTGGTCCGATCCGTTCCGTCTATAATTATCTCAATTACTTCAATAATCATTCCAGATTAATTATCAATTACGGTAATCATACTCAATTCATTTCAGATTACGGTAATTAAATTCTCGGGCATTACATTTCTCCCCCTCTTAGATCGGAGTTCGTCCTCGAACTCACAAGCAATCAATCCAATTTTATCAGAAGAGATGTATAACAGAGTTTAACATCCAAACTCATCTCACTAACATCATTCTGTGGTGTCTTTCTTTGGTCAATCTCTGATTCTAATCTGAATTCAAAATTCAAGAATTATAATATTATAATCCTTTTTCAACTCGTTCTAGCCGAATCAATCCCGCATTACTGGCTATACAACATCCGTATATGCCAATCTGCAGTCTATAACCAAACAACACCACCTGTAGTTGTGATCCCATCAGTCTATCCCAATCTAGGACATAATCAATCTTCATCTTCCAATACCAATCGTCATCATCCGACATTGGTTTCTTAAATCTGTCCATTCTGAACTATCTCAATAACTATTGTCATACAGTAAGTCACACAATGACAATAATCTATATAAACTAGTACTAACATCCAGTACTAAAGCTCTACAATTATTTATCAATATCTGGTAACTACACCCTGACTATCTGTCAATCTGTGAATAATCTGCACAAGAGAGCTTATGATATACTCTATCACAAGTACAACTCCATCAAAATCACAATCTGATATCATCTAATTCTTACATTCTCGTCAATCTGACTATTTCTTTGACATTGATCTATGCCATCTGGTTCTGTTTGTACGTAATCTGGTACAAACTGATAGATATAGATTGAGTAATCTGTCAATCATAATCATATCATATCATAATCTAAAGAAAATGGCGGTAATTTCATTACGAAAGCCATAGAAATGTACTCCCATTTCTATTCAGAACTATACAAAATCTGTAATAATCTTCTGATTTCTATCTTTTTGTCTTCTTCTGTTAGCAATTCAGACTTGTCAGTACAATTTCTGCCTACATTTCTGTACAAATTCTGTGACAACTGATCTGATCTGTCTATATCACCACTATCTGTTCGAATAACGCACATTCACAACTATCTGAATGAAAACTGAATCCATAACTGTTCGGCTCTGACGTTATCTGTGAATTCAGATTCGAACCATCCTGTATAAACAATTCAGTTAATAACATAAAATAAAGAAGAAATACCTACCTGGTATTCGGCTCTGACTATCAATATCAAAATCTGTAACCAATTCTGAAACATTCTGATATCATAACATAATCAGTCCCATATAACACAAAATCAAATATCTGTTATTCTGACTGATTCTCTGTTCTGATTATTACAAACAAATTCTGAACATTCTGATCACATGTCTGACTGTTTACACTAATCTGTATCAAACACTGATTCACAATAACAGGAATATTACATCAGATTCAGAATAGAAAGAACCGATACAGATCTAGTACTCATAAAACAAAGATTGCGGCAACCCTGATGATTCTAACTACTGATCAATCTTCACAGTGCCTAAATCATCTGCCATATCTCATCTGCAAATAGAATATGCTCTCAACCAATATCAGATGTCTCAATTACTGATTTAGAGCAAGCACAATACGCAAGCAGATATAACATAATAAGGAGATCAGAGAATAAGAAAATCTGTAAAACTTAGCAATTTTGGCTTTCTGACATTTTTGCTAATTCTGATATATCTGTTACCTGTGTCGTTTACAGTCGCTGATTCCTGTCTCAACCGTGCAAATAAATCGGTATACACACTGCAGATATCACCTATTCTGAATACACTCTGTTTTAATTATGATTCATACCCGAAAAATTTCTGTATACAAGAATCATAATTCTCAGAATATTTAATATGATCTTTCAAATATTCTTTCACCTTATTTTTATTTTTATTTTATTTTATTTTTTTTATTTATTTATTTATTTATTCTTTTTTTTTTATCATTCTGTATAGTCAATACCATTCTGTACTAAATCTACTATACAAACAATGCCTGATCTCAATTCAATTCTGAACTCTATCTTTCTGATATAACACAATTCTGAAATCTGATCTAGGCAAACATCAGCCAACTTGTATAATATTGACCAATCTGTCAATACTAAACTCGATTTCAGTGGATCTACTGAATACATAAGGATGCAATCTGCTCCTTTCTGTACTAATCGAGTCATATACAATACAGATATCAAAGGAATTCTAAATCTAGAATCCTTATTGTGAAATCTCTACTCATCAGCCATATCTGGTCTGAATCTTGTACTTTCCTGACTGGAATTTATACTGGTTCTGTACTTGTTTAGCATATTAACATCAATAATGCGGTCGAATCAGAAGACACAAGTACATTATAATCTAACTCGATCTCATTCTTATCTTACTGTAGTATATAATATGTCACAGAAATCTCTGATATCAACAGTTCCTCAACAAGCTAGGATATCAATACTACAATACCACTAGACCCAACAGATACAACATATCTCCATACAACTCAGTCACAGATATTCTTTAATAAATGCATTCGTATATATCAATACATATGCAATAAAATCATAAAGAATAGTACCTGTTGTGAATTCTGGTTCTGTTTCTCAATTAAACGCTGTTCCCTACGATCTTCGGGACCATCTCTGGGGACAAACTTTAGCAAAATGCCCCAGCTGTTTACAGATATTGCATCTACCAAGCACTCCTTGGCATTGCTCTGAGGAATGTCTCCCTTCGCAAGTCCTACAATAGACATCAGTATGGCTTGGACTCGAACCACTTGAGCTAGAGGAGCCACTTCCCAACTTCTTGAATGGCTTCTTACGAGTTTTCAGCAACTCTTGTTTTCCACTCGTACTGCCACGCTCATATCGAAGAGGGGATTGCTGGGTCTGGGGTGGCTTCACACACAACCTTGTCAATTGTCTAATCAGACTCGCCTCCGCTCTCTTTGCTCTACTCAAGATATCAGCGAAATGATAAGGTCGTTGCAAATTCATAAATGCAACTACCTCTGAGTTCAACCCTCTGATGAACTGATTTACTATAGCTTCATCATTTCCAGCTAGATGAGGAGCAAAACGCATTAGAGTCGAGAATTTAGCAATATATTCATCAATATTTAGTTGTCCTTGGCTCAAATTCTCAAACTCCAATTTCTTGTCATCTCGATACGAAGCTGAGAAAAATATTCGATAAAATTCAGTTCTGAATATTTCCCACGACATCACTGTACCTCTCTGTGCCCACATTCTTGTACTGGTAATCCACCAACTCCTGGCGGCTTCTCGTAACTGGTAAGGCACCATTTTAACCCTCTGTTCATCTGTACAATCAAGTAAATCAAACAAGATTTCTATATCATCAAACCAGTTCTGACAGTCTTCAGATGTCTCGGTACCACTCAGAATCGGCGGCTGTAATAACTCAAATTCTTTCATCTTTTCTTCTAGCTGAGTTTCTGATGCATCTAGCTGTTCAGACGAAGTACTACCCCTTTCTGGAAATCTCCGAGGCGGTATATCTGAATATCAAACAAATCAATATACAATCTGTATAATCTGTCTCAGCCCTCCTCTGATCATATACCTCTGATTCAGACTCGGTTCTGATCCAGGCTTAGTAAGTACATGCTGCAATCAACTCAGATACAAACAACATGTAATAGGGAAAACAGTAAATCATGCTAGCACACATCATGCAAATCAACATTGACGTAAATCTCATGCTAGCAATCACATGCAAGGAAGAAACTTCAATCTACCCCGCTCATTCTCAGCTATCTCAGTCTGAAGAATCTATCAATTCTGACTATCTCAATCTAAAGGATCTATCGCTCTGATAATCTAAGTCTAAAGGAACTATCAGCTCTGATACCACCTGTTGTGGGGACCCGGACGCTAATCATCTTCTTAATCATCTTTTTGGGATTTAATTATCAATTAAGATAAAACAGGGTCTAAATAATTGATTTAATTATCAATTAAGATAAAACACGGTCTAAAAAATTTTTCTTTTTAAATAAAGTGCGGAAGGTAATGACATCTACATAATATACATATCTGTATAAAACTACATTCCAGTATAACAAAAACCATACTGTACAACAGTATTTTAACTAATCTAAGGTTCAATTACTAAAGTTCTAGTAATAAAACCTACTCTACAGTAAGTCCGGAATCACCACACTAAACTTGTCTTCTCTCGTCATCTTCTCGACCCCGATCTTGCCCCACCTGTTGTCATGCACACATACAAAACAAGACAACAGCCGGATAACTCCGGTGAGAATAAATCCCAGTATAAAACATGGTAAGCATGTATATAAACAAACTAATTCATAAAACATGCGATCCTGTATAAACCAACATATTTCATAATTTATGAAATAAATCAAGTAAGCATGTAACTCAAATCAGATAAACATGCATATAAACGATCTAAATCATAAAAACATGCTAGCACAACTGGAAGCAATAATGATGGGTCCCATGATCTAGGAGCCACATCCATATAAGCATGAAGTCCTAATCAAATCATGTCTAGACTTTACTCGATCTATAACTCTAGGGATCCTGGGGTGAATAAGACTATCTATCACCTACTCTCCAATCGGGGTGACGGTACGTCTTATTCCTAGACTTCGGCCTGATCTGTATCCGCATCTACAATAAGGGAGGTGATCTTCCCCTAAGCTGTGATATCGCCGAACGTCTAGAAGTCTGGATGATCTCGCAGACTTTCCTATCTTAATGCATGAATACACAATCTGTAAACAAGCATAATCATCTTAATGCAATGCAACATGATCTGTAAACAAAGCATAATTAAATAAAACATAAACAAGAATATAGTATGTGATTTATTGGGCAACTCAAGGATGATCTCGATTGAGTTGTTTCTTCCCGAATATCACATGAATTATACCTTTGTCGTCCCCGTCTGAGGAAGACGATGATCTGTATTCAACTCTGTCCATCTCAATCTGAAAAGACAATATCGAATACGCTGCATCAGTGAATAACTCAATACACAATCTGTTCTGATCACTACACAAATCAGTATACAATCTGATCAATATCTGAACAAGATACAATCTAATTCATGTCATTGACATAACAATACAATCTGAATAATTACGGAGTCTGATCAATCTCAATCAATACTGAATCTGATCAATCTAAATCAAGTGATGCTTCTACGGCATAACAATACAATCTGAATACCCCGTCAATCTGAACATCACATATATATAATACCAGAACTCATAATCTGAATATCGGTATATTCAAAATCAGTAATACACAATTCTGATATCAAAATCTCAATCAATATCTATCCCAATTCATATCAATCACAGAAATAGTCTATTCTGAAATCTGACTTCAATCCTATAATGTCTACGGTAGCAGAAACATCATATCTGAATCACATACAATTCTGACAATATCATAAACTCAAATCTTGTTTAAACGTAACAAAACTTACGTCCAATTGTAGCTTGCGTTGATAGGAACACAGTACTGTAGTAGGATTCAAAAACAAATAAGCGAATTTTGCTAAATCGTAATCTAAACTATAATGGAATTTGGAGAATTGCTCGTTCGTTTTCTGGAAATCTGATGGAGAATTCGGTTCTATACATATATATATATATACATTCCGTGCATGCAAGGCAAGTGGCGGAGTGCATGTCTTGCACGTTGCGCGCATATGCGCCAACAATGTCGCGCATATGTGCCGGTAGCTCACACCAGCATTTTGCCAACTCGCGCATATGCGCCCTTTATGTCGCGCATATGCGCCAATCATTATGCCTAACCCGCGCATATGCGCCATTTAAGTCGCGCATATGCGCCAATCCTTCTGGACCTTCCGCGCATATGCGCCACTAATCTCGCGCATATGCGCCAAGGCTTCTGGAGGTGTCGCGCATATGTGCGCATGTCTTCGCGCATGTGCGCCAACCTTACTGTGATTCTCGCGCATGTGCGCCACTCTTGATCGCGCATGTGCGCCAACACATAAATTTGCACACGTAATTTACACCTTTCTTATGTGTTCTGGTCCGATCCGTTCCGTCTATAATTATCTCAATTACTTCAATAATCCTTCCAGATTAATTATCAATTACGGTAATCATACTCAATTCATTTCAGATTACGGTAATTAAATTCTCGGGCATTACAAAATATTTTAGTGAATTAGGAAATTAAATATGGAATAATATTATTTTGCATGCATGGCTAAATATTTAAATTACCTAAATAATTCCTTAAACATCTTTTTACATTAAATTAACTTATTATCTATCTTAAATAAATTATAGGAATGATTTCTTAATATTAAATTTTATCTCAAACTCCAGTCCGGCCTCACTTAATTAACTGAGAGGATATTAGTTAAAATAATGCATAAAAAATAATTAAATTTAAAGAAAATAATTTAAATTCTCATGCAATAAAAATCAATTTAATTTAAATACTAGAAATTATGCATGGCTTATACGTAGTCTGATTTACGGGTTCTACATAATTCATCGGATATAATGGAACTGAGCAAACATAACTGAATTAATAAGTCAACTGAACGGATTATCAGTTGGAACTGAACGAGACGCTTTAAATCAGTTCAACTGATCAGTCGAATAGTCTAACTCCTGATCAGTTTGACATGTTTAAACCGAAAATCAAACTAAGCAGACTGAAACGTCGTACTACTGAAATAAGAGCGCATAGCAGACTATAACATTGTACTATTGTCAGAATAATGTTGACACACTCAGAAAGGACGAATCAACGGATATATAATAATTAATGCATTCAATGTTACTGTTGTAGCAAAGCTTATAAATAGCAGATGAGCTCAGTAAGAAAATTGATTCAGAATTTTCGAAAGAGATAACAATTGAAAAATCCAGTTACTCATCCAAGATCAGTTGCAATATTTGCACAGAAAAAAATCAAACTTCATAGCATTCAAGCTATTATTTGAGTATAAACACTATCACGTTACATTGATATATTTGATCTTTTTAGATCAGTTGTGCTATGTTACTGAGTAAGAAAATCATTTTTAAGTACTGATAAGTTAGTAGAGACTAAGAGTTTCAGTTTGACAGTTTTTAAGTCCAAACTGAAGTGGGTTATTACTGTTGTTGTAATCTATCAAAGCCTTTTATTGTCCATTGCTTGTGGTTCACTCAACTCATCAGTCCTATTCCTTAGGGTGAAAAACTCGAATCACCATTCCATCAAACAGGAAGTCTACCTACCGGGGTCCCCTCACACTTTTTCTTTCATGATTTTCTGTTCTCTTCTTCGTCGATTATTTTCCTTGTTCCTTTTAAGTTTATAGTGAGAACAAGCCTTTCAGATCCAATTGTTGTTTTTCTTTCTGTATATTTATCCACTAGGGCAACCTTGAAAACCTATCCTTGTGATAGAAGGGGTGATGTAAGAGCGTTTGAAGTTTCTGAACATCCATAAAAATCTTCGTGAACATCCATAAAAATATTCGTGTTCAATACCTTATTTACTGTTTGAGTTTCAATCTATCAGTTGGTTTATTTACGCACTTTAGATTAGTCAACCGATTTATATTGACAACAAGATTATTTAGTTCGGTTTATCACCAAACTGGCTCATATTTTTAAAAGAGAAGAAAATCTCCAAGTGTTTGTTCAACGCTCCTTCTAAACAATTTGACTTTCCTAACCGATCCTAACAAGTGGTATCGGAGAGTCAGAAATCCATAATAGAGTCCGACCACAACGATCGAATTGAAGAATCTTATTTTTAAATACTTTCTATTTATACGCCTGATCACCATGTATTCATTCAAAAAAAGTCCCTATGTTCTCAAGAGAATATTTCAATGATTGGAAAATCAAAATGCATGCTCATTTAGCTGCACAAGACGATGCCATGTGGTACGTCATAACTGACAGATCTATGAAGATTATGAAAGCTAACACATCTGTTGCTCTAACTGATGGAGCACCTCACCGCATTGAAAAACCACATGAAGAGTGGACAACTGAAGACAACAGGAAAGAAAATTTAGACAATGTGGCCAATGATATCTTGTATAAAACCTTGGACAAAAATACTTTCAGCAAAATCAAGATGTGCAAAACTGTCAAAGAAATCGGGAAAAGCTAATTCAGTTGCGCGAAGGAAATGAGCAGACGAAGGAAATAAACTCTCAGTCACAGTACAAATGTTTGATAACATCAAAATGAATACTTGAGAATCAATGAATGAGTTGGATGAACGAGTTAGCCACATCATAAATGAATTGAATGCACTAGGGAAAATGTATTCAAGTAAAGAAATTGCATTGAAGGTTTTTTCGTGGTCTTCCCAAAGAATGTGATGTGAAAACAATGGCAATGAGAGAATCCAACGATCTCAACAAAGTGGAATTACACGTTCTATTTGCAGATCTCAAGGCTTACAAATTTGAACTACATACGAGAGAGGGAGAACCATAGATTCCACCAGTTACAACTACTCTCAGGGCCTTAAAACTTAAACCAACCGATTCAACTGAAAAATCTGTAGAACAGTTGAGAAATGATGCCATGCGTTGTTCATCAAGAAGTTTGGAATGTTTATGAGAAAGAACCAGGGATCCTTTCAAAGACATTCTCACAAGATTATTTCCAAGGAGGAACCAAATGCTTGCAAAAACTGTGGCAAAACTGTACATTACATTGCTAACTGTCCTAAGACAAAGAAGGATAGTCGACCTTTAGCCAAAAATAAAAGAAATCATTTGAGCGGAGAAGAAGAGATAAAGTTAACAAGAGATCATTCAAAAAGAATCATGAAGCTTTATTATCCGAAGAAAGCAAATCCAAATGGGCTGAAACTGACAGTGAAGAATCATAATCTGAGAAATCGAGCATTTCTAGTGATGAAGAAGAAGTAAAATACTTGATGGCTAATGATACAGAACTAGAATCAAGCAGCAATAGGGTATTTGATTTCAGCTCAACTGATTTTACACGGAAAGAACTTATTTACACATTACACAACATGGTTAATAAGTATCACAAAATTGCTCTCTCATTTGAGAAGGCCAAAGCAAAGAAAATTGATCTTCAAGACAATAAAACTGAAACTGATCATTATGAATAAGTGTAACTGTTGAGTCTAAAAAATGAGATTGCTGAGCTAAAAGCTGAAATGAGTGAGAACCAATCAGTGATTCAGCAGCTGAAGCTTGAGAATTCAAGACAAACTGATCTGATTCAAGCTTGGAATAAGTCATCAGTTGCATTGACTAAAAGGCAAGATTTACAGAAAATCAGTTGCTGACAAAACTGGTTTAGGTTTTAATAGCCAAGATGAATTTCAACCAGTGGTACCAAACCAAAACTGAAAATGTGCAAAGGTAGGTACATTCACTTAGTAAAATCAGTTGTGGTACATGAACAATCAGAGCCGAGTAAACTAGTTGAATAAACAATTGACAATAAGAACAAGGCTAAGCGGTATGGAATCAGATATAGCCATACGAGTTCAAATGATTCATAAATCTGGTCACCTAAACGATTCAGCTATGAAAACCAGAATTCTAGGAATTCATATTTCAATTATCATAATCGGAAGCCTGTTCAGAAAACATATCGGATGAACAACCAGGTGAACAATGCTAAATCGCATATTGTCTCATCTGCACACAACAACATTAAGCACACAAAAACCGAGAAAAACTATCTGAAACACAAAAACTGGAAAGTCAGTTAGACTGGTCCAAGTCTAGGCTCCTAAAGGACTAATCAGTATAGGACCCAAATAGATGTGAGTACCAAAGTTATTTATTGTGCGTGATTGCAGGTGACATGTACATCAACTAAAAATTCAATCTGTTACCGGGACAACGGATGCTCAAGACTTATGACAGGGATGATGATTTGCTATACCAACTGATCAAATAATCTAGTCCAAAAATCAGTTTTGGAGATACCTCTAAAGGTAGAACCATGGGTCATGGTAAGTTTATCCATAGTAATATTATTATTAATGATGTTCTACTCGTTGATAATTTAAAATATAATTTGATTAGCATAATTAATGTGATAATAATTTCTGAGTTGAGTTCAACAAGCACACCTGCGCAGTTCAGAACTCAATTGGTAACATCATCATAACAAGTAATCGGTATGGTAACACTTATAAAGTATGAAATGTTTGCTCATTTAAAATTACTGAACAATTTTTTTTAAAAATGAAATGACCAAAACCATGCCTACATAAATCCATAAAATTTGGAACATGCATTTTGTTAAATCATCCCACAACTGAATAAACTAACTACAATTAAAATTATGAAAAGAGCAACCAACCTAAACATTTACCATTTAAAAATATAAAACGTCAAGAATATTAATATATGTCAAAACCCTCAACAATTTAAAATCATAAACCACTTAAAAATTTGTTTAAACGTGTTCCCATAAAATCATTTTCTTGCAGAAGAATACAAGGTCCTCGTGTTAACGTGCACCATAAGCTCCGCTCATTCAGTCATCATCACCTCCAGCCTCCTAGTCGAAAAACTCACCTGAATCATTCACACCTAGTGAGTCTAAAGACTCAACACACATATAACGTTATAGCAAGTACATATACATAGCAGGCAACAGTGAAAAGTACCGTAATAAAAATATATTCATGATCTATAAAGAGTAAAGTAAACATAATAAAGCATACGTGTGAAAGCATAAAAGTTTTCATAACATATCTCATCATATCAAAATATACGTGTTCGTTTTCTTTTTTTTTTAATTCCGTTCATTAGCTATGACTTTCGTATCATCCTGTCAGTCGATGGATCCATCTACTTGTAACAGCGGTACCCGGCGGCGGGGGACATCAGCGACAACATTACCCATCCACTGTGCCTTGGCCTTACTTGTCATCGTATTAGTCACAACCAACTCTCATCCTTCACAAAAACATGTAATCATATTCATCACTTAATAAAATCATGCATATACGTTAATTTTCCTTGAAACCAAACAAGCAACATATTTTTCACATTTACATAAAAATTCGTATCTTGATAAAATAAACGTTTAAAAACATGACAAATTGTGTTCAAGTCGCTGCCAGGACTAAAAACTCGACCCGCGTGCAAAATGACCATTTTGCCTCTAGAAACCCAAAATGACCATTTTACCCCTGGACCTCAAACTTTCGACCCGAAACTCACCAAAATCCTTAAAACACCTCAAAAAATAGTTAAAAATATTTCTTGGATGTAAACTCAAGCCCGTTCCAAAAGTCAAAACGCTTCGTTTTAAAACTTGGACCGGGGTCCCAGTTCAACTCAAATCAACCCGAAACTTAACAGAATATTTCCCAACTTAAACCATGACTTTATCCTACACCACCAGCCCCTAAACCACAATTTCCAGGCCACTTACGACCCATGAAATGTGGATCAATTAAGATAAATAGGGTCTAATATTTTTTAAAATACAATGTGGAACATAATGTAATCAGTCTGATATACATATCAAAAGTGAAATTACAAGACTTGTAAAAAATACATTAATATCAAACTAGGGTTCAATCACTATACGTCAAGTGATGAAACCTATTATACTTCTGGGTCCAGACCTCCACGCTAATTTTTTATCTCTCATCCTTTTCTTGACCCTGATCATGTCCCACCTGTTGTCATGCACACATACAAACATAACAACAGCCGGATAACTCTGATGAGAATTACATTCCCAGTATAAACAACGTGTACATGCATTCATATAACAGATATAAAAACATGAAACAGACATCAATAACATGTATCATAATCTGAAAAACATGAATCAATATAAAAGTGTAAATCAAACTAGTGACTCAACATCTCAGACTCGACTCATCTCTAATCTAGGGATCTCAGTTTGAATAAGAACGTAACAAATGTCCCACCTACTCTCCCATCTAGGGTGGCGATATGTTCCTTTCCAGGAGTTTGGTCATGTCAATCAAACGTCCATTGTCTTGGCAATCTCAGCCGAAGACTTAGCATCTCCGCCAAATTCTAGGCACATCCGCCTTGGCACTTCTGCCAATGTATAGGCAAATCTGCCTATGACTCTTTCTCGATATCTATCTTCTTTTCTTTGCTTTTCTATAAATCAATAGAATAAGAATAAACATTCAAAGAATACAAAGGTGTTAAACAATAACCAATAAGTATGTGTTTTAGGGAAACTCAAGTCAAATCCAACTCGAGTCTTATCTCACGGATCAACATTGATTTATACCTTTCTTTCTGTCGATCTGACGAAGCCAAAGTCTTGAATTCGAATCCTGTCAATACTCAATCTGGCAATGAAATATCTAGGAGTATAATATCAATATACCACTCAAATCTATACTGGATATAATCAGAACTCAATCTAATTCTGTTTCAACGGCATAACTACACAATCTCAATATACCCAACAATACAATAATCGATAACCATGCAAATTTGATATCAAATCTCAATCAAATCCATTCCAAAAATCATAACAATTTCATACGGTATATGTTCTTTAATCCGGTTTCGATTATACGATGTCTACTATGTCAAGAACACCATATATGAATCATATCCGATTCCTTCAATAGCATATTTTCAAATCCTAACAAACGTAGTATAAATTACGTCCGTGTGAAGCCTGTGACGAGAGGAACACAGTACTGAAGTTGGATCGAAAATCGGACGATTGGATTTTGCGTGAATTAATTCCTAAAATCAAGAAGTGAGAATTCTCCAAAGCTCTCGGTTTCCCCTTGCTGGAATTATGAGGAAATGAAACAATATATATCTATCAAATTTCATGGTGAAACCAAGTGTCGATTTTTCTTTCTGCATACCTCGCGCATATGTGCGCCCTAGCCACGCGCTTATGCGCAAGACTTACTGTCTCGGCATGTACCCTTCTCGGCAGCTCGCGCAGCTCGAGGTATGCAGAAAGAAAAATCGACACTTGGTTTCTTTCTGCACAGCTCGCGCATATGCGTGCATGTTAGAGTAGGTGCCCGTCGAGCCAAGTGTTGGCCGATTGTTCACAATGAAACTCTATGTATAAGCAATCTTTATTTTAGTAATATTTGATACTATTATTTTGGCACATCTTTATCTGTATACCCATGCTAGTTGCATAGATAAATCCCTTGAATATACAAATGGTAGAAATAATATTAGATGCTCATCTGATGAGTATCATGAAACTCATATTTGGAATACTGTATATTCTAAACGGTTCCTAGTCGATTCAGCCGCCACTAAGAAGGATATAGGCCGCTCGAGTTAGAGAATAGTATCTGCGATGTGAGTATCATGTTTCATTGGTAGGGGACATTGTGATGTCTGAGCATGCAGATAGGTGCTCCTGGTAGAGTGCACTGAACAACCCTCCATTAAAGGACTTTCCAAGTGGTTCTCACTTATCGAGTGGAAACGTCCTAGTTTATGGTTGTACACCATTAGTCCTTATGACCCGGGACAACATTGAGACTCTATGTGCTAGCATTTCACTTTGACTTGTTTACCGACTCTTATGGGGTCATCAGGTGGCAAGGTTGGGTGTCATGTCGAAACATATAGGAGTCGATGCATTGTAGTCGGGGATTCACCGCTTACCTTCGGGTATGGATATCCTATGTGTTATCATGTGTATGTAGGTTGAAATCTCAGGCCAGAGTATGGTTGTAATTATGAAAGGGGTTTCATAGATTATACCATCGATGCAATTACGACATGACACATAGTATCGATTCATTGACAACTCTCGATAAACCAATGGTTGTCGAATCGGTCGGGATATATGAGTTGAAGGGACCGTACTGTACGCTAATTATAATTGAATGGTTCTTGCAGTCACTATCATTTGATACCTAGGGAATCATGTAAGCGATGTTGCTAGGCGTTTAACATGGTTGGTTGGGTACTATCAGACTTGAGTTCTGACGTTCTTGTTATCAAGGGGTTGATAAGTAAGAATGGAGCAATTGAGGTATGCTCATATAAGGACATGTTTAGTCCGAATCACATGGAGATGTGAACCCACGGCTAGTTGTATCAATGAACCATTGAGGGCCACACAAGTGCTGGCTTTCTAGAACCCGTTGAGAAGTAAAAATAGTTCAATGTGTTGAACGGCTTATAAAGGAGTTTATAAGCGTAAGGAAAAATTAGAAGTATGACTTCTATAAAGGAGAAACTAGTGAGCTGCCCGAAGGGCTGCCCGAAACGGGCAGGAAGGGCAGCCCGAGGGGCTGCCCGAACGCCCCTCTTTTAAAAAAAAAAAAAAAATTATTTTTTGGCATGTTGGCCGGAATCCGGCGACGGAGCTCCGGCGACGGCGATGACGACTAGTGTTTCCAAAAGTGTTTTGGAATATCAAAGTGTCATGGGCCTTGAGTTGTTGGGCCATTAGATGGCTAACAAGTTTGTGAATTTTAAATGGGCCAAAATGTTTTTGGTGAAAAATAAGTTTTTGGGCCCTTAAGTTTAAAATTACAAAAGTTGCAAATTTTTCTCATGAAATAAATAATTGAAATTGGACTTTAATTATTTATAGTAAATTGTGATTTATAAGAAATTCGGTTATAAATAAATTAATTGGAAAGTAGACAAAGGTGTTTGTATACTTTGTTAATTTAGTTTATAATCGTGGCGGTTAGTGATTGGATCAAGATATATAATATTGGATCAATTAATTATTGTGATAATTAATTGATGGTGTATGATATGTGATATTATGCATGAAGGATGATCAAAAGCCCAAGCCCAATTTGATAGGTGTATGCTAGGATATTTTGTGTTGAATGATTGTAATAATTATCAATTTATAAAATGGGCTTGGTTTATGGCCCGTTCCCACCCCCATGAGATGTATCCCTATTTGCCATGGATATTTATTTGTAAATATAGTATAGTGGATGATCAAGATTGGAAGATGGTGGCCATGATGATTATGAAGATCGAAGACATGTAAATATTGGAAGCTTATGTAATAGTTGCATTTGCATCCCGTGCATTTCCCTAGGATTGGACCTAGGCCCGTGTTTAGCTCACACGGTCCGTTAGTATTGGGGCGATTGATCATCCTTGTTTGATTACTGTTTATAATATATGCATGATATGTTATAAATAATGAGTATGTGCGTTATTATTATGATAATAACAAAGTTGCATGAATCCGGCAAACATACGATCAAACATGGCGAGCTTTTAAAATAAAATTAATGATGAGACCTTTCAAAATTAAAAACCCTCATTTTGAATAAGATTCAAAATTAATATCAAGCCCGAAAAGGGGAATTATAAATTTGTTTATAATTTCCATGTCTTCCATCGACAATGGGTGCATGATGAACGCTACCCGTACTCGGGGCTCGGCTCATATTATTGGGGGAGCTTTGGGTGCCGGAAAGCTGTGACATCCATTGACATGGTGATGTGAACTACATGGAACTCCCATGATTTCGGCTCATATTATTGGGGGAACTCATGGCGACCGTCCATTAAGGTTCAACATCGATAGGTAAGGCTTGACACGTAAAGATGAACGACTTCATATTATTGGGTCCTAATCAAACGTGAGACAAAAGTTTACGTAGAGGGTTGCATTGTGATGCAATTGGAAACTACCTTTTAGGAATTGTGATTGGCTGATATTATTCGGGATCATAATTCGCTAATTGGACCTTACGTACCTACTGAGGAAAGGAGTTTCCCGTTTTCACTAGAGGGTAGTTAAAGATGTCAAAACAGTGAGAGTAAAAATTTATAAAGTAAAAGTCCATACTTTATATCTTACTAAATATTTTAAAATAGTTATTAACATTTATCTGTTTACTTTTCAGTACTATTTGACAATGTCTTCAATTCGCAATCCGCTTTCTGCCATACTCGAAAAACATGTGTTAACCGGACCTAACTACCTCACTTGGCTAAGAAATCTGAAAATCGTCTTGAACTCGGAAAAGATTGCATATACACTGACTGAGTCGCCCCCTGATAAGGCTCCGACTGACTGCACTCCTGAGGAATTGCAGACCTACAAGGATTGGTGTGACCATGACTTGAAGGCCAAGTGTTATATGCAGGCTTCTATGAATGATGAGCTGCAGAGGCGTTTTGAGGGTGCAAAGAGTGCTGCTGACATTCATTTGCACCTCAAGGAGCTCTTTGGTGAGCAGACTCGGCCTCTTAGGCATGCTACCGTCAAGGAGCTAATCACTTTGCGCATGCGAGATGGGGCCTCGGTCCATGAGCATGGCCTAAAGTTGATTGGACTCGTGGACGAGCTTGTTGGCATGGATTTGATGTTGCCTTCGGAGTTGACCACCGACGTATTGCTGTTATCATTGCCTAGCTCATTTGATCCTTTTGTGGTGAACTTCAACATGAACAAGATGGATCCGACCCTTGAGGAGTTGGTGAACATGCTTGTTACGTTTGAATCAACCATCAAGAAAGAGAAGTTGGTTCTTTATGTGGGTTCTTCATCTGGTACGAAGATTGATCCACATGGGAAGGGAAAGAAGAGTTCTTTCCAACGTCCCAAGAAGAACGTGCCCTTGATGAGGCAATCTCCGAATCCCGTTGAGGCAGCCAGACCAGTTAAGGCTGACAAGACTGATGATGTATGTCATCACTGCAAGAAGCCTGGACATTGGAGGCGTAATTGCAAAGAATATCTTGCCCAGAAAGGTTCTGGAAATGGTATGTTCTAAATTGAAGTAAACATTTCAATTAACTCTACTTCTTGGGTATTGGATACCGAATGTGGATCACATCTCTGTAATGTGTTGCAGGTGATGGGAAGAAGTAGGAGACTAAAGGAAGGTGAGACCTTCTTGAGAATAGGCAATGGAGCAAGAGTTGCTGCCAAGACCTTAAGAAATGTTTACTTATTGTTGAATAATGATTTTAAGTTAATTTTAAGAGATGTTTTGTTTGTACCCTTTTGGTAAAAACATTGTTTCCATTTCTATTGTGATAAAAATGGATATTCCTGTTTATTATGCAAAGGTGTTTGCAACATTTACAAGAATGAATGTTTAAATGGTACTTGAGAACTTGAAAACGATCTCTATAACTTAAAACTAAAAGATATTCTACTAAATGTCCATTCAAAGGCAGACACCATATGATATATGGATGTGTAAGTCTCCCAAATATTCTTATCTTAGAATATGGGGAGCCCTGCTTATGTGAAGCAGGTAGTGGGAGATAAATTGGATAGTCGATCCATTTTATGTTACTTTGTGGAATATCCAAGGAATTAAGTTGGATATTATTTCTATCATCCCCAAGAAACAAAAGTGTTTGTTTCTAGGAATGCAACCTTTTTGGAAAAGGAATTTTTGCTAGCCATAGCTGCATGGTATGACTATGAGATATGACAGATGGATGTTAAGATAGTCTTTCTTAATGGAGATTTTAAGAAAGTGATTTACATGTTTCAAACCTGGAGGGTTTACATCTATCGGAAGTGAGCATATGGTATGCAAACTTCAGAGAACTATTTATGGTCTAAAGCAGGCATCTAGGAGTTGGAACCTTAGATTCGATAGTACAATCAAAGAGTTGATTTACTAAGAATCCTGAGGAACCCTGTGTGTATAAGAAGGTCAGTGGGAGTGTTGTGACATTCCTGGTGCTTTATGTTGATGACATTCTACTCATTGGGAATGATGTAGGAATGTTGTCATCAACTAAGATATGGTTAACGAGTAAGTTCTCGATGCAGGACTTGGGTGAAGCATCTTTTGTATTGGGATACAGATCTATAGAGATAGATCGAAAAGATTGCTTGGTCTCACCCAGTCCACATACATTGATACCATCGTGAAGCGGTTCTCGATGGATGAGTCCAAGAGAGGACATCTACCAATGTGTCATGGCGTGTCCCTATCGAAGTCTGTCTCCCAAGACTAATGCAGAGATAGTGGCGATGACAAGCATTCCTTATGCATCTGCGATTGGTAGCATCATGTATGGGATGATATCTACACGTCCTGACGTGACTTTCGCACTAAGTGTAGTGAGTAGATATCAATCGAACCCCGGTCTTCCACATTGGAAAATTCTGAAAGACATACTCAAGTAGTTGAGAAGGACCAATAAATTGTTCTTGGTCTATGGGGTGGAGAACTGAAATTGGAAGGTTATACCGACTCTAGCTTCCAAAGCGATATCGATGACTCGAAGTCAACCTCTGGGTTTGTATTCATGCTCAATGGTGCTGCTGTCTCTTGGAAGAGTTCCAAGTAAGACAATACTACGGATTCCAGCAAAGAGGCCGAATACATTGCTGCATCAAATTCAGCAAGGGAGACTGTTTGGATAAGGAATTTTGTCCAAAAGTTGGACGTCATTCCTAATTGAGTTGCTCCTATCCTAGTGTTGTGTGACAACACGGGAGCTTTAGCTCAAGCAAAGGAGCCAAGGTCTCATCAGAAGTCCAAACAAGTATTGAGAAAGTACCACATCCTCGGAGAGATTGTGGAAAGAGAAGTGTCTATCGACAAAGTCGGCTCCGCAGACAATGTTGTTGATCCACTAGCTAAGCCTTTACCTGGACCATTATTCGACAAGCATCGCGAATCAATGGGTTTAAAGCATATGGGTAGTTGGCTCTAGTTCAAGTGGGAGATTGTTAGAGTAGGTGTCCGTCGAGCCAAGTGTTGGCCGAGTGTTCACAATGAAACTCTATGTATAAGCAATCTTTATTTTAGTAATATTTGATATTATTATTTTGGCACATCTTTATCTGTATACCCATGCTAGTTGCATAGATAAAGCCCTTGAATATACAAATGGTAGAAAGAATATGGATGCTCATATGATGAGTATCATGAAACTCATATTTGGAATACTGTATATTCTAAACGGTTCCTAGTCGATTCAGCCGCCACTAAGAAGGATATAGGCCGCTCGAGTTAGAGACTAGTATCTGCGATGTGAGTACCATGTTTCATTGGTAGGGGACATTGTGATGTCTGAGCATGCAGATAGGTGCTCCTGGTAGAGTGCACTGAACAACCCTCCATTAAAGGACTTTCAAGTGGTTCTCACTTATCGAGTGGAAACGTCCTAGTTTATGGTTGTACACCATTAGTCCTTATGACCCGGGACAACATTGAGACTCTATGTGCTAGCATTTCACTTTGACTTGTTTACCGACTCTTATGGGGTCATCAGGTGGCAAGGTTGGGTGTCATGTCGAAACATATAGGAGTCGATGCATTGTAGTCGGGGATTCACCGCTTACCTTCGGGTATGGATATCCTATGTGTTATCATGTGTATGTAGGTTGAAATCTCTGGCCAGAGTATGGTTGTAATTATGAAAGGGGTTTCATAGATTACACCATCGATGCAACTACGACATGACACATAGTATCGATTCATTGACAACTCTCGATAAACCAATGGTTGTCGAATCGGTCGGGATATATGAGTTGAAGGGACCGTACTGTACGCTAACCATAATTGAATGGTTCTTGCAGGCACTATCATTTGATACCTAGGGAATCATGTAAGCGATGTTGCTAGGCGTTTAACATGGTTGGTTGGGTACTATCAGACTTGAGTTCTGACGTTCTTGTTATCAAGGGGTTGATAAGTAAGAATGGAGCAATTGGGGTATGCTCATATAAGGACATGTTTAGTCCGAATCACATGGAGATGTGAACCCACGGCTAGTTGTATCAATGAACCATTGAGGGCCACACAAGTGCTGGCTTTCTAGAACCCGTTGAGAAGTAAAAATAGTTCAATGTGTTGAACGGCTTATAAAGGAGTTTATAAGCGTAAGGAAAAATTAGAAGTATGACTTCTATAAAGGAGAAACTAGTTCAATGTGTTGAACGACTTATAAATGAGTTTATAAGTGTAAGGAAAAATAGAAGTATGACTTCTATGAGAGAAATGTAAATTTTAATTTATGGAAGTGTTTCTAAATTAAAATTTGGCCAAGTGAATAATGTATTTGAAAAATTGTGATTTTCATAAACATTATTATGGACTAAATCAAATTAATTCAAGTGTTGAATTAATTAAACACTAGTGGACCTAGTAGAGTCCAAATAATTAAATTAATTCAAGTGTTGAATTAATTAAATCATATTGAGTCTTGTAGAACTCAATTTAAATTAATTATTTAACTAGTGGGACTTGGGTAAATTCAAGTAATGTTTAATTAGTCTCAAATATGTTTGAGATAATTAAATTTAGTCCATGGTTTTTTAATTTGTTAAAAAAAACCATATAATATATATATGCATGCATGGGAGGTGAAGAGTTGGAGACAACTATTTCAAATATCAAGGCTTGGCATTGGAATTCACAACTACTTTTTCAAGGACCAAGACAAGTCTCCCTTCCCCCCATTCTTTCATGCTATGGCCGAACTCTCCCTCTCATTATTCTCTCAAGTTTTTCTCTCAATTTTCTTCTTCAAGTGTTGAGGAAGAAAAATACTTCTCCTTGAAAAATCCTTTTATTTTTCTAGTGCAAAATAAAAGGGGTTCTAGTTTGCTAGTGGTGGGCCTAATTTTGAAGGAAAGATTCAAGAACAAGGTGAAGCTTGTAGATTGTCTTGCCATCAAGAGCTTAGTTGTATATCAACTAAGTTGGAGCCATCATCAACCTCAAGAGGTAGATAGGTAACTATTTCTAAACACACTATGAATGTCATTTTGGTGTTTTATTGTATTTCTACACAAATCTATGGTGGCCGAAATATATATGCTAAAATCGAAATTTTTTGTGCTTCCGTTGCGTTTCCGGCCACCGTAACCGATCCCCTTTCAGTGCATACCCTTCGTGCAGATGCGCGAGGTCCTTTGCATATCTCGCGCATGTGCGCGCATCATGTCGCATATGCGCGAGGGGTACTGTACTCGCACATAATTCTCGTCTTTTCGCGTCTTTTCCGGTCTGATCCTTTCCGTCTATAATCACATAAATTATCAATAAATCGTTTTAGATTATAATAACAAAATTATCGGGCATTACATTTCTCCCCCCTAAGATACGATTTCGTCCCCGAAATCATAGGCAATCAAATCATATCAATAAGAAGATATAACAGAAGTTAAACAGAAAACTCATATAAGTGATATAACTCCGGAAATCTCTGTCTCATATCTGATTCGGTCTCCCAGGTAGCTTCTTCAATGCCCTGACGACTCCACTGAACTTTCACAAGGAGAATAGTCTTCGTTCTGAGTTGCTTTTTGTGGGGACCCGGACGCTAATCATCTTCTTAATCATCTTTGAGATTTAATTATCAATTAAGATAAACAGGGTCTAAAAATTTTTCTTTTTCAAATATGAGTGCGGAAGGTAATGGAATCAATCTATTATACAATCAGTATAATAATACAATCTTGTACAACAATTATTCAAACTAGTCTAAGGTTCAACTACTAATTTCAAGTATTAAACCAGGTCCATATCCAAGTCGGTGATCACCACTCTAAACTCATCTTCTCCCATCATCTTCTTGACCCTGATCCTGCCCCACCTGTTGTCATGCACACATACAAACAAGACAACAGTCGGATAACTCCGGTGAGAATAAATCCTAGTATAAACAATGTATACATGCAATTAACTGAATTAACATAAAAGCATGCATTATATCTTTGCACATGTATCTAAAATCAAACAACATGTATCAATATTAATTTTTAAATAAAACATGAATCGTAATCTACGAAACATAAATCAATACAGGTCTGTAAAACAAATCTAGTCTCAATATCTAAGACTCGACTCATCTCTCATTCTAATCTAGGGATCCCGGTGAATAGGAATGTAACAAATCTCCCACCTATCTCTTACGTTCGTGGTGGGTGAAATTGATACGTTCCTATTTACGGACTTGGCCCTCGCTGTATCGAATATCTATGATAAGAGCGACTCTACTCATAATCACATCGATACGACCAAACGTCCGGTGTCTTGGAGTATCTACCAAGACTATGCCTAGTCTGACAATATGCAATGGGTCAGTGACGTCTCTGTCATAGTCTGGCCCCTCTGTCAGTGACTCTTATTCAATAGCTCTCTACTTGCTACTTCATATCTCAGTAGAATAAACATAATCATTAAAACATAAAGGTATGAAACAATACCATACAATTATGTGGTTTAGGGAAACTCGAGTAGAATCTAACTCAAGTCGATCTCCCAATAAACATCAATTTATACATTTGTCTTCTCGGTCTGATGAAGACGAAGTCTCGTATCCCAATCTGTCCATATCCAAATCTGATAATGACAATCATATAAATACCATATCAGTATATAACTCAATTCAAGACCTGTTCTGATCAATACTCCGATCGGTATACAATCTGATCAATGTCAACGATATAACAATGAATCTCAATCAATATCAAGTATGATAAATCTAAATCAACTGATGTTTCGACGGCATAACAATACAATCTGAATAACCCCGTCAATCTGAACATCACAGATATAATACCAGAATTCATAATCAATACCGGTATAACTCCTATTCTCAATGATAACACAAATCTGATATCGAATCTCAGTCAAATCAACTCCAAAAATCATAAAAATTACAGAAACAATCTGTTCTTTAATCTGACTTCAATTATACAATGTCTACTATAACAGAAACATCATATCTGATTCATATTAATTTTGACAATATCATAATTTCGAATCATGTCTAAACGTAACAAAACTTACGTCCAGTTGTAGTTGTCGTTGATAGGAACATAGTACTGAAGTCGGATTACAATTCAGACGGACGGATTTCACGTGATATTCAATTTCTCCCTCGGAAGAATTTGGAGCTTTTCCCTTCGTTTCCTTTCTTTATTCCATGATACAAGGGCAAGTGACATTGTGCATGTTCTGCATAATGCGCGCATATGCGCACACAAAGTCGCACATATGCGCCAGTTATAAAAACTAGCATTTTGTCTTCTCGTGCATATGCGCCCATAATTCCGCGCATATGCGCCAATCATTCTGCCAAAGCCGCGCATGTGCGCTATTTATGTCGCGCATATGCGCCGATCATTCTGGACGGGTCGCGCATATGCGCGCCTTATCTCGCGCATGTGCGCCGATGCTACTGGATGTTTCGCGCATGTGCGCGCGTGCAAGTCGCGCATGTGCGCCAATCCTACTCTTCACACAAAATGTGAATTCTTTTCCGGCTCTCCCGATCTGATCCGTTCCGCTTATAATCATATCAATTATCATCCATGATTATAATAATCATTTCCAAATCTTTTCAAATTAACCGGATTAATTTCTCAGGCCTTAAATTTCTCCCCCTCTTAGATCTGAGTTCGTTCTCGAACTCGCAAGTAATCAATTCAGATATATCAGGAGAAATGTATACAAAGTTTAAATCAGAACTCATCTCAATGAATCTATTCTGAAATCTCAATCTTATATTAGATGCTATTTCTCAAAATAGCTATGATAAAGTCAATCTCGCAATACTGGTTATACAACATCCGTAAAACGTCCTGATCTTTTTATTGCTTTAAAAGTACTATAATTTTTTTTTTAAAAATATCTCGGCCAACTCAATATACACATATACATGAAAATAATCTTGCACCATTTCAAAATAAATCATCCAACTAGTATTTGAAAATCGAAAGGGGATAGTCAACCCAGAAATCGTAAAACGTTTTACCAAACCTAAAAAGCAATAAATGTTGAAAAGTATAGCCCATACTAAACTCTCAAAAACCTCTCAAAAAGCATAAATAAATAGTCTTAAAATCTTTAACATAAAACTTAAAGCATAATGCAGAAAATGTAGTGGTGGTCCTCGGGTTGTGTGCGCCATCAGTCCAGTAGTATCACTCATCAAGGCCCCCCTCAGAACCACCTGCATCCATCACACCTAGTGACTCTAAAGACTCAACACACCATAATCTTTATAACGAGTAATACGTAATACAGTCAACATATAATGGTGAAAAATACTTGTACTTAAAATATCTTTATCATGAAGATGCATAAACTTAAACATAATCATTTTCATAAATACTTTCATGATGCATAAAACTTTATCATAAACCATTTCATGACATGCACATAAAAGTCTTGATCGTTTTCCTTATCATGACATAAAACATTTTATCTTGATCGTAATCATTTTCCTTTTTCCTTTTCCTTTTCTTTTTCCTTTTCCTTTGTTGAATTCAGATCGTTAATTGTGACTTTCCTTATCATGCTCATGAGGGTCGATGGATCCATCTACATAAAACCACAGTACTGGGCGGCGAGGGACACCAGCAACACTCCCACCGGTCAACTGGGCCCTGGCCTATCATGATTCGAATAGAAATACGATCGTCGGGGCTCCCTCTGGGGCCTTTTCCCATAAATGGGCTCCCTCTGGGCCTTTTCCCCTCACGATATTCCCATTCTTCCGTTACCACAAAACCGTTACCACATATCCGTTACCACATATTCGCAATGATGGAAACACGATCGTCGGGCTCCCACTGGGACCATAACCCTCACGACGTCGCCACCATTAACGAATTAGTCACAATAACTTCACATCCTTCAACATTTTTCATTTCATTCACATCACTTAGAAAAATCATGATATCATTACATTTTTCATTTTTGAAACCAAACATGCAACATGTATTTTAAATGTCTTCCCTTAGTCATAAATAACAAATAGACATTTAAAATCATAATTTAATCGTGAACATTTCATAAAAATTTTAAACATAATCATAATATCATAAATAGCATTTCGGGCACTGCCATGACCTTGACTAAAATCCCGGTGTAAAATGACCGTTTTACCCCTGGACTCGACATTTTACGTTTTCGACTTTTTTGTTGATTTCATGACTCTAACATGTCCCAAATAATTATTAAGCTTACGTGAATTTTTTCGTAATTTTATTTGGCTTACATGTTAGTCTTTTTCAATTATCTTTTCTTAATTGTTTTAACGGTGTTTTAATCCCGAAAAAATACCTAACTTTAATATAAAATTCCTAAATTCTAAATTTAGTCTTTTTATATTATTACAGCCCTTATGGACCACGACTCGTCCCACATGAGTCGTTTTCCAAATATTCTTTATTTTAAAACTCGTTTTGACACCTAAACTTCTACCACGAGCCATCTCTTAATTTTCACGAGTTCGCCCCGAGCCATATCGAGCCAAAAGGTGCCCAACATGACAAAGTACCCTACTGGATTCTAAGTTAGCCAAAACAAGTCCCAAAAACTCAATAACGAGACCACCCAACCCACTCCTTATCCGGCCGAGAGTTGCAGCGAGTGCGATAACTTTGTGTGTGATCGTGTGGCTCCAACTAACGCTATACTAACCGAACCCAGCCCATGGACACTTGCTTAGGAACCTAATGAACCTTCCTAGCCCAGCCCGTGCCCCATTCATCGAGCCATACACGCCTGAGAGTGGCGCGAAGTCTGCACAAAATCTGTGCGCTATTCTCGGGTGGGAGTCCTTGCATGCAAGGACTCCTCCCTGCCCTTCGGTTATGAGTCCTAGCTTGGCTAGGACTCTTCTCAGACCAAGAACAGACCCTGGACGAGCCCTGGACCAAGCCAAGACCCCGCCCCTTCTCCTCCCAAGACAACCCGATCGTCCCTAACGAATTGACAGCAATTTACGTTCCTTTCTTTTTCTTGTTTCATCTTTCTTTCTTGGTTTGATCGATCTAGGTGTGGTGTGTGGGACTCTAGAACACAAGCGTAAACTTACCCTAACCATGGCAGCCCCTAAACATAGACAACACATGATTTGATTCATAAAAACCACAAGATCAACGCATATACATGACAAAAACGAAATTCTGAAAGTAAAACCCCAAGATTTTCATGTACACATAATTTAAACAATAATATGAAGTAGTGGATGAGTAAATGGAGATTAAGGTGTGCTTTTGCGTAATTTACGCATGAATATACGTTGACGAATCGAAGAACGGCGACGAACGATCATGGCTTGAATTCCCTTGAAGATTTTAAATTTTTCTCCAAATTATTTTCTGTGTGCCGTGTGAAACTTTGCAAGGGAGAGTTTGATTTGAAGAGGGGAGTGGGGCGTGGGAATTTTATGGGTTATGGGGTAGGTTTAGGCTTAAATAAGAATTAAAAACATTAATCAAAAGTTTAGGCCCATTAAGATATTAATTATGCCCATTAATGCTTAATTAAAATATTTAAAAGATTTAAAAATAATTTTGCTTGAATAAGTTTGTGAATTTATTAGCCGGGTTGCCAAATCGCTCGAGTTTTTGTTGAAAAACCAACATCGATAAAATTTACGTTTCGGCGTATAAAATCACCTAAAAACCCCATATTTTAAAAAATAATGAAAAGCATGACCCTTAATTTAAATAATTAAAAACAATTATTTGGTAAAAACATTTTACAATTTTTCAGCCATCGGTCTCCGTTCCTCGATCGCAACTCGAATAACCTTTAAAAATACATTTTTATGCAACCATATAGAAAATATATTTTTAAACATGCAAATATGCACAACATAATAAATTAATGCGATTAAAACATTTAATTAAAATACAAAAGATTTTAATAATGCATGCACGTGGTTTGCGTGGACTTTAAATTTTCGGGTCGTTACAATCCGTGTATACCAAACCATAGCTCATAGCAAATTACTACCATCAGCTGCTATCAAATCTGTTTATCCCCTGTCAAGGATATATTAAGTCTTCAGTCTCGAATACCAATCGTCACCATCCAACGTTGGTATAGTATGTCTGTCTGGTCTGAGCTATCTTCAGTCTCTTCTGAATTTGCTACATTTTCTTTATCATATCTTTGACTGTATCAGATCCTATCTCAGGTATCTCCGAGATATTATCCTCATACCAAAGAAATTTACAGTACTCACTGTATAATGTCTCGTCTGTAACTATCTCATTACCCATCTGATAATCTGATAGCCACAATCATACAATAATTCCCACAATGAAAATATGTCATATCATCTAGTTCTAACATCAAGCACTGTAGTTCCCTGGATATCTTCCAATATCTGGATAGTATACTCTGGCTATCTGTCAATGGGTGAATAATCTGCGAAATAACTTATGGTATAATCTGCCATAAGTTCAAAATAACTTAACAAGCACAATCTGATATAATCTATTTCAACATTCTATTCAATTTGACCATTTCTCTGACATCGATCTTTGTCATCTGGTCATGTTTATACGTCATCTTGTACAAACTAATAGATATAGATTGAACAATCTGTCAATCATAATCATATCATCTCACAATCTGGAAAGTATTGTAGTGATCTCATTACAAAATTCATCAAAATATACTCCCAATGTTCAGTCAGAAATATACAAAGTCTGTAATAATTCTTCTGATTTCTATCTTTCTGTCTTCATTTATTGACAATTCATACAATTCAGTACAATTTCTGCCAATATTTCAGTACAAATTCTGTCACAACTAATTGAATCTGTTTATATCAAAACTTTCTGTTCGAATATCATACATTCTCAGTCACCAAAATGAAAACTGAATCCACTACGGTGCATTTCTGACACTATCTGTCATTTCAGATTCGAACTATTTGGTACAAACAAATCAGTTAATAATATAAATTTAAAGAAAATTACCTACCTGGTATTCGGTTCTGAATATCGATATCAAGTTCTGTTATACAATTCTGAAACATTTGGCATCACAAGATAATCATTCTCATACAATAAAGATCGCATATTTGCTACTCTGCTCAATACTCTGCTCTGATTATCAAAATCAAGTGCTGAACATTCTGATCAAATTTCTGAACTACTGTAACTCTCGAATTCAGCTCTGCTTCGGTTGTAACCGTATATACTCTCAACGGTTCACAATAATCTGTATCAAACACTGATTCAAAATAACAGTAATATCAAATCAGATTCAGACAATAAATAATCTATACTAATCTAGTAAGTTCAATAAACTTATAAAACTGCAATTTCTGGCAATAATATCAATTCTGATTAACTGATCACATCTTCTGACTATCTATATCAACTGCTATATCATCTGCAAATATAATATGCCCCAAACAATACAATCTGTATCAATACAATCTGTATCAATACTGATCTAGAAGCAAACAACTCTCAAGCAGTTCAAAGCACAATCAGATCAGATAATCTGCCAACTCAGACAAAAATAAATTTCTGACATTTCTGACATCTCTGAAATTTCTGATCTTTCTGATATCGATATTATCAGCCACTGATCACAATCTCAACTGTGTCAAAATCAATCGGTATACTAACTTCAGATATCGCATACTCTGAATACAATCTGTTTCAGGCATGATTCATATCTGAATAATTTTCTGTATACAATAATCACAGTTCTATATTCGATTCAATCAATCAGATACTGCAATTATATCAGAATATCATAGATATAATAAGCATGAATCATCATAATATCTCTGAACATACTGAAACATGCCAAAGAGAAACACTAAATCAGATGTAACTCCTGGTTGGTACTCTTTTACTGATCTTTCAATTCTTTCAATTCATTTGTATCATTCTGTACATTCAATATCCTTCTGTACTGAATTCTAAATCAACAAACAGTACCTGATCTCAATTCAATTCTGAAATCTATCTTTCTGATATAAAGCAAATCTGAAATTTTATCTAGGCAAACATCAGCCAATTCGTATATCATTGGCAAATCTGCCAATGCTAGGCTCGATTTCAGTATGTCTACTGAATACATAAGGATACCATCTGTTCCTTTCTGTATCAATCGAGTTATAAACAACACAAATATAAAAGGAATTCTAAATCTAGAATCCTTACCGTAAAATCTTTACTCATCAGCCATATCTGGTCTGAGTCTTTTACTATCTTGAAAAGAATCTATAATAGTTATGTACTTGTTCCGCATATTAATATCAATAATGCAGTCAAATCAGAAAACGCAAGTACATCATAATCTAACTCAATCTCATTCTCATCTTATTGTAGTATACAATATTTCACAGAAATCTCTGATATCCATTTTTCTTTCTCAAAAGGTAAGGACATCAATACTACAGTAAATACAGACCCAACAGGTACAGCATATATCAATGCAACTCAGTCGAACTAATCGTAGGGAATGCATTAGTATATCTCAATACATATGCCATATAATCATAAAAGAACAGTACCTGCCACTATATCATCAAGTGCCTCTTGGGTCTGTTCCTCGGTCACTACCACCAGATGATTCTGCTCCCTGAAATCTTCGGGAACCTCTTTGGGGACAAACTCTAGCAAAGTGTCCCGTCTGTCGGCAAATATTGCATCTCCCAGTCTGTGACACCCTGATCCGATACAATTAAAATACAGCGGAATTTAAAATTTTCTTTCAAACATGGAAGGAGTTTCAAAATACATTTTATAAAAGTGTTTACAAAATAACAACATGATCATTCCAATGACATAACAAAATACAAAATATCATTAGTGTGATCATGTTACAAAATGGTACAAAATAATCATCCTTCCAATCTTCATATGCATATGACCCCCATCCACAGTCAACGTCCCGGTCCGTCGCTCTTATCTGCATCACATGAAAATAACTGAAATGAGAATAAATCTCAGCAAGTGGAACTCTTACATAGCAATGATACATAGTATACACTGTAAAACATGGCTTTTAAATCATAAATACCATCGACTCTGAAACATGAATAACGTAGCAATAACTGTAGCAATAGCAATAGCAATAGATAGCAATACGATGGTATTTCTCTTTTCTATGGTTGGATTGATATCAATAGTATCTGTAACTGTGGTTGCCAATATCCCATCGATATAAATCGATAACTGTGAGGGGATAAAAGCCTATGGTCGATGATCATCTAATTGCATGCAATGCCATGGCTATGATAAATCAATCCAATAAAACATTTGAATTCTCAATAGCATTTAAGGCCGTCGTTTCGCAATCTCATAATATTTCTTGTATTCCCTTTATAACAATGGTGAGACATCAATGCCTCCAATAGATAATCAATGAAATCAATACATAACAATGGATCAATGGAAGGGAATAACACTTTGAAATCTTTAAAACACAATACATATAATATCATGTGAGCAAAAAGGATGAAATTCCACTTACAAACCAATAGAACACCTCCAACTATACTCTTGGTACACCACCTACAACAATAATCCATAAATAACACCAATATCAACTCTAGATCCACAAGTACAAGCCAAATAATCCATTAAACAACTCAAACATCAAATCCAAAATAACCCTTAACTCAAAACCTCGTTAGAATCGCACCAAAAACTTACCTAAGCTTCCTTATACCACGGAGAACGATGATCTCAAGTCGGAAATCGAAACAAAGCCAAGAATCAAAGGTGGGAAGCAATTGAAATGGATGAAAACCCTTGGTATTTGAGAGAAAATCGGAAATGGAGGAAAGAAGATAAGGTAGGTATGGCCAACAACTCCCAAAAAGTCACTTAAAAACTCGCCCATACTTACACCGCGGGTGCGCCAACACAAGCACCGCGGGTGCGCCATGCTCACGGCATACCAAAATAATTCTCATGCACGATCACCGCGGGTGCGGTGCTACAATTACCGCGGGTGCGGTCCTTGCACTGCCGCGGGTGCGGTCATGCCACGGCCCTCAAAATGCAAAATGATGAATAGTACACCGCGGGGGCACTCATCTAAGAGCGCGGGTGCACTCTACTCACGGCAATGAATAGTACAAACTCAACTAAAATCGATCCGAAACGCTGAAACGAACAATCAACACCAACTAATACCTCAAATAAATAATAACCAATAATACTATAGCCCAAAACACAACTATAAACGACTAATCATAAACCCAATTAACACAATAAAGCTTAAACCGTACCGTACACCGAGCTCGGCTATTACAATCTCCCCTCCTTAGAGGAATTTCGTCCTCGAAATTGACGTCACGGCACGAACAACTCAGGATACCTCTCTCTCATCTCAGTCTCTGGTTCCCACGTAGCCTCCTCGATCAAATGGTTCCTCCAAAGGACTTTAACGATGCCGATCTCTTTGTTCCTCAATACTCTGACAGTGCGATCCAAAATCTGGACCGGAATCTCTTGGTAAGTCAAATTCGGCGTCAAGTCCAATGGCTCATAGCGAAGAACATGGGAAGGATCTGCAACATACTTCCTGAGCATCGATACGTGAAACACATTATGGACTCTGTCAAGATCGGGCGGTAGGGCTAATCTGTAGGCTCGGTCACCAACTCTGTCCAATATCTCGAATGGACCAATGAATCTAGGGCTCAACTTGCCCTTCTTGCCAAATCGCATCACACCCTTGAGAGGTGCTATCTTCAGAAAAACATGATCGCCAACCTCGAACTTCAAAGGTCTGCGACGAACATCTGCATAACTCTTCTGCCTCGACTGAGCAGTCTTCATCCTCTCTCTGATAACTGCAACAACATCGGCAGTCTGCTGGACCAACTCGGGACCCAACATCTTCCTCTCTCCAACCTCATCCCAAAACAAAGGGGATCTGCACTTCCTGCCATAAAGTGCCTCATACGGTGCCATGCCAATCGTCGCCTGGTAGCTATTGTTGTATGTGAACTCCACAAGTGGCAGCTTAGAATCCCAACTACCAGAATAGTCAATAGTACAAGCTCTGAGCATATCCTCCAGAATCTGAATGACTCTCTCTGACTGACCGTCGCTCTGAGGATGATAAGCTGTACTGAAAGCTAATCGAGAACCCAAAGCTCTGTGAAGACTCTTCCAAAACTCGGAGGTAAATCTAGGGTCACGATCAGACACGATCGACACGGGCACACCATGAAGTCTAACAATCTCGGCAATGTAGTCCTCGGCATACTGAGACATCGAATACGTCGTCTTGACTGGGAGAAAATGCGCTGACTTGGTCAATCTATCAACAATAACCCAAATGGAATTGAAACCCTTCTGCGTCCTGGGTAAACCAGTCACGAAATCCATAGTGATGTGCTCCCACTTCCACTGAGGAATCGGCAAAGAAAGCAATGTCCCAGCAGGTCTCTGGTGCTCAATCTTTACCTGCTGACAAGTAAGGCACTGGGAAATGAACAAAGCAATATCTTTCTTCATACCTGGCCACCAGTAAAGTCGACGAAGATCCTGATACATCTTCGTACTGCCTGGATGAATCGAATAAGGTGCGGTATGAGCCTCTGTCAAGACGTCTCTACGAATATCGTCGCCAGAAGGAACACAAATACGGCCTCTGAAAGTCACCAAACCATCACCATTCAGACTAAACTCTGAATTCCCTCTAGCCTCGGCTCTAGCTCTCAACTCTGCCAACTGAACATCAGTCGACTGCTCTCTACGGATCCTGTCCGTCAAAGTAGATCGAATGACCAACGCTGAAAAGCGAGCAATGGTACCTGGAATCACTAGATCAATCTCCTCTCTCTGCAAATCCATCAACAATGGTCTCTGAATCAAAGAACTCAAAGAAGCACTCGATTTGCGGCTCAAAGCATCAGCCACCACATTCGCCTTCCCTGGGTGATAGCTGATGGTCACATCATAATCCTTGACAAGCTCTAACCACCTCCTCTGTCGCATGTTGAGCTCTTTCTGCGAGAACAAATACTTCAAACTCTTGTGGTCTGTGAAGATCTCACACTTTTCGCCATACAGATAATGTCTCCAAATCTTCAGGGCGAAAACCACAGCTGCGAGCTCCAAATCATGCGTCGGATAATTCTTCTCATAATCCTTCAACTGGCGAGACGCATAGGCAATGACCTTACCTCGCTGCATCAACACTGCACCAAGGCCTCTCTTCGACGCATCGGTATAGACAACAAAGTCCTCTGAACCACTGGGCAAAGAAAGAACAGGAGCTGTCGTCAATCTGTCCTTCAACTCCTGAAATGCACTCTGGCAATCGATAGTCCACTCGAACTTCACAGTCTTCCTCGTCAGATTGGACAATGGCAGGGCAATCTTGGTGAAACCTGAAATGAAACGACGATAGTAACCCGCCAAACCGAGGAAACTGCGTACCTCAGAAACAGTGGTAGGAATAGGCCAACTCCGAATCGCCTCTATCTTCAACGGATCAACAGCAATGCCATCTCTCGAAACCACATGGCCTAGAAAAGAAATCTGATCTAGCCAAAACTCACACTTCTTCAACTTGGCAAACAACCTCTTCTCTCGCAACAACTGAAGCACCACTCTGAGATGCTCTGCATGAAGCTCTCTGGATTTGGAATAGATCAGGATATCGTCAATGAAGACAATGACGAAGCTATCCAGATAAGGCTTGAACACACGGTTCATCAGGTCCATGAAGACTGAAGGGGCATTGGTCAACCCAAAAGACATGACAAGAAACTCATAGTGACCATACCTGGTCCGGAAAGCTGTCTTAGGGATATCAGACTCCCTAACCTTCAACTGATAGTAGCCAGACCGAAGATCAATCTTCGAGAACACAGTGGCACCATGGAGCTGATCAAACAAATCATCTATCCGAGGCAACGGATACTTGTTCTTGACAGTCACTTTGTTGAGCTCCCTGTAGTCGATACACAGCCGCAAGGAACCATCCTTCTTCTTGACAAACAGAACCGGAGCTCCCCAAGGCGAAGAACTCGGACGAATAAAGCCTTTGTCTAAAAGATCCTGCAACTGAGTCTTCAACTCCTTCATCTCGGTAGGGGCCATCCTGTACGGAGCTTTAGAGATAGGAACCGTACCTGGAGCTAAATCGATCACAAACTCAACATCCCTATCCGGCGGCAAACCCGGAACATCATCCTCAAACACATCAGCAAACTCCCTCACCACATCAATATCATCTACATTCAACTTAATCAATCTATCAACATCCACAATAGAAGCAAGAAATCCATCGCAACCTCTACACAACAATCTCTCAGCCTCAAGACAAGAAATAAAAGGAAGGACCAGCGAAGTACCTGCACTGGCGAGCGCTCCTCCCTGGTCATCATCTGCAAAAGTCACCTTCTTAGCAACACAATCGATAACTGCACGGTAAGTCGAAAGCCAATCCATGCCAAGAATAACGTCGAAAGCAACCATAGGGATAACAATCAAATCAGCGAAGACAACTCGCTCCTCAATACGAACAGGGCACGCAAAGACAATCGATGTCGGGCACAACACGTCCCCCGAAGGCAAAACAACATTAAGATGAAGGGGAAGAATAGAAGGAACTATACCCAAAGATTTCAAAAATAATTCAGACATAAAAGAATGAGTAGCACCAGTATCAATCAAAGTAGTAGCTACTCTGCCTGAAATCAAAATAGTACTAAGGATCAATGAAGATTCACGATTAATACCTTCCTTCGTCATGGAAAAGATACGACCCTGCACCTTCCCTTGGCTATCTCCCCTCGGGCAATTCCTGGCAACGTGACCCGCCGCGCCACAACGAAAACAAGTATGAGTGCCCAATCTGCACTCTCCTCGATGATGCTTACCGCACTTTGGACACTGCGGCTTCTCAGGATCAAATGGAACTGGAACTGGCGGAGGTCTAGGACTCGACTCCATCTTGCCCTTGCCCTTGAAACGATCCCTGCCCCTCTGATTAGAACCCTGGCCTCTCTGAGCAATGGCCTGGTGTCTCTCTTGCCTCTCCCGGGCAATGTCCTTCTCATCCTGCTCGGCCAACAAAGCTTTGGACAAAATCTCCTTGAAAGTAACAGCCTTGGACATGTTGATATCACGACGAATCTCAGCTCTAAGGCCTCGAATGAAATGAGCGCCCTTGTCCTTGTCGTTCGAAGCAATATACGGAGCAAATAGGCAACCCTCCTCAAACTTCAGGATATACTGGCCAACATCCAAACTCCCCTGTCTAAGTTCCAAGAACTCCGTAACCTTCCTCGCTCGAAGTGCGTCGGGGAAATACTTGTCGTAGAACAAGTCAGTGAACTCTGACCACTTCAGTGTCGCAACATCAACTCCAACTTTCGTAGCATTCCACCAAATGCGGGCAGCCTTAACCAACATGAACACTGCACAGCTAATCCTGTCTTTATCCTCATACTGGAGATGATCGAAGATAGCTTCAAGCGCCTTGACCCACTCGACAGCAACTAGAGGATCGGTGCTACCTGCGAATTCCGGTGGATCCATTCTCTTGAAAGTAGAAAAGACGGCATCAGTGCCAACGGCCTGAGCAACTTGACCTCTCACTTGGCCTCGACCCTGACCTGCTCCTTGCAATCGGAGCAACTGCTGAATCTGATCGCTATGCACCTTAGCCTGCTCCTTAAGCAACTTGCCGAACTCGTCGACAACTCTCGAGGAAGAACTATCCTCACCCTCTGCCGCCTTACGCTTAGGAGGCATACTCTACAATTGCTCACAAGACACCAATCAATAAATATAACAATGGATAGATGCAAGAAAACATACCCGGACAGTTGAAAGTAGACGAAGTCATATGCATTGGTCCGAAGAACACCGCTCTGATACCACTAAATGTGACACCCTGATCCGATACAATTAAAATACAGCGGAATTTAAAATTTTCTTTCAAACATGGAAGGAGTTTCAAAATACATTTTATAAAAGTGTTTACAAAATAACAACATGATCATTCCAATGACATAACAAAATACAAAATATCATTAGTGTGATCATGTTACAAAATGGTACAAAATAATCATCCTTCCAATCTTCGTATGCATATGACCCCCATCCACAGTCAACGTCCCGGTCCGTCGCTCTTATCTGCATCACATGAAAATAACTGAAATGAGAATAAATCTCAGCAAGTGGAACTCTTACATAGCAATGATACATAGTATACACTGTAAAACATGGCTTTTAAATCATAAATACCATCGACTCTGAAACATGAATAACGTAGCAATAACTGTAGCAATAGCAATAGCAATAGATAGCAATACGATGGTATTTCTCTTTTCTATGGTTGGATTGATATCAATAGTATCTGTAACTGTGGTTGCCAATATCCCATCGATATAAATCGATAACTGTGAGGGGATAAAAGCCTATGGTCGATGATCATCTAATTGCATGCAATGCCATGGCTATGATAAATCAATCCAATAAAACATTTGAATTCTCAATAGCATTTAAGGCCGTCGTTTCGCAATCTCATAATATTTCTTGTATTCCCTTTATAACAATGGTGAGACATCAATGCCTCCAATAGATAATCAATGAAATCAATACATAACAATGGATCAATGGAAGGGAATAACACTTTGAAATCTTTAAAACACAATACATATAATATCATGTGAGCAAAAAGGATGAAATTCCACTTACAAACCAATAGAACACCTCCAACTATACTCTTGGTACACCACCTACAACAATAATCCATAAATAACACCAATATCAACTCTAGATCCACAAGTACAAGCCAAATAATCCATTAAACAACTCAAACATCAAATCCAAAGTAACCCTTAACTCAAAACCTCGTTAGAATCGCACCAAAAACTTACCTAAGCTTCCTTATACCACGGAGAACGATGATCTCAAGTCGGAAATCGAAACAAAGCCAAGAATCAAAGGTGGGAAGCAATTGAAATGGATGAAAACCCTTGGTATTTGAGAGAAAATCGGAAATGGAGGAAAGAAGATAAGGTAGGTATGGCCAACAACTCCCAAAAAGTCACTTAAAAACTCGCCCATACTTACACCGCGGGTGCGCCAACACAAGCACCGCGGGTGCGCCATGCTCACGGCATACCAAAATAATTCTCATGCACGATCACCGCGGGTGCGGTGCTACAATTACCGCGGGTGCGGTCCTTGCACTGCCGCGGGTGCGGTCATGCCACGGCCCTCAAAATGCAAAATGATGAATAGTACACCGCGGGGGCACTCATCTAAGAGCGCGGGTGCACTCTACTCACGGCAATGAATAGTACAAACTCAACTAAAATCGATCCGAAACGCTGAAACGAACAATCAACACCAACTAATACCTCAAATAAATAATAACCAATAATACTATAGCCCAAAACACAACTATAAACGACTAATCATAAACCCAATTAACACAATAAAGCTTAAACCGTACCGTACACCGAGCTCGGCTATTACACAGTCACTCCTTGGTATTGCTCGGTGGAATGTCTGCCTCCGCAAGTCCTGCAATATACTCCCGTATAACTTGGACTGGAAACACTGGAGCTAGATGAACTACTCGGTCAACCTCCTAATTCCTTATACTGTTTCTTCCAAATTTTCAACTGTTCTGTCTTTTCACCACTACTGCTGCCAATCTCAACTCTGGAAGGCAGTTGTTGTGAACTCAGTGCTGGAAAATCATATGATGCTCCCTTTTGTCCCATCAAAACTGTTTCTGCTCTTTTGGCTCTATTCAATGTATCAGCAAAATTAATCGGTCGTTTCACATTCACCAATGTACGTATCTCTGTATTCAATCCCCGAATGAACTGATCAGATATAGCTTCATCATTTCTAGCCACATGAGGGACAAAATGTAGCAAGGTAAAGAACTGGGCCAAATACTCACCAATACTCAAATGACCCTGTCTCAAATTTGAAAACTCTGCACTTTTGTCTTGTCTGTATGATACGGGGAAAAATCTTTGATAGAATTCAACCTTAAAAATTTTCCACGTAATCATTGAACAACGCTGTTCCAGGGCTTCTTTGGTTACTAACCACCAATTTCATGCACTTTCTCGTAATTGGTTCCCAATTAGTCTAACTCTACAATCATCTGTGAAACAAAAGAATTCAAATAACATTTCTATATCTTCAAGCCAATTCTCACAATCTACCGGCGTCTCAGTACCATTCAGAATCGGCGGTTGAAACGACTGAAATTTCTTCAACTATATTTGCATCTGAGTTTCTGATATATCTATCTGTTCAACTGAAGTACTGCCCCGTTCTGGAATTCTTCTAGGAGGTATATCTGATTACCAAAACCATCAGTAACCCAAATACTACAAATCTGTTCCATTCTTTCTCGAGTCATCTTACTGCTGATCATGAATCAGATCTGATTCATACTCAATAATACATAATACCAATTCAACTCAGATAATCAGGTAAACATGTATTTCAAAGCAGTAGAACATAATCTCATGCTAGCATCACATGCAAGGAAAGAAAACTCAATCTACCCCGCTCATTCTCTTCTATCTCAATCTAAAGGATCTATCGCTCTGATACCACCTGTTGTGGGGACCCGGACGCTAATCATCTTCTTAATCATCTTTGGGATTTAATTATCAATTAAGATAAACAGGGTCTAAAAATTTTTCTTTTTCAAATATGAGTGCGGAAGGTAATGGAATCAATCTATTACACAATCAGTATAATAATACAATCTTGTACAACAATTTTTCAAACTATTCTAAGGTTCAACTACTAATTTCAAGTAAAAAACCAGGTCTATATCCAAGTCCGTGATCACCACTCTAAACTCATCTTCTCTCATCATCTTCTTGACCCTGATCCTGCCCCACCTGTTGTCATGCACACATACAAACAAGACAACAGCCGGATAACTCCGGTGAGAATAAATCCCAGTATAAACAATGTATACATGCAATTAACTGAATTAACATAAAAGCATGAATTATATCTTTGCACATGTATCTAAAATCAAACAACATGTATCAATATTAATCTGTAAATAAAACATGAATCGTAATCTACGAAACATAAATCAATACAGGTCTGTAAAAAAAATCTAGTCTCAATATCTAAGACTCGACTCATCTCTCATTCTAATCTAGGGATCCCGGTGAATAGGAAAGTAACAAATCTCCCACCTATCTCTGACGTTCGCGGTGGGTGAAATTGATACGTTCCTATTTACGGACTTGGCCCTCGCTGTATCGAATATCTATGATAAGAGCGACTCTACTCATAATCACATCGATACGACCAAACGTCCGGTGTCTTGGAGTATCTACCAAGACTATGCCTAGTCTGACAATGTGCAATGGGTCAGTGACGTCTCTGTCATAGTCTGGCCCCTCTGTCAGTGACTCTTATTCAATAGCTCTCTGCTTTCAACTTCATATCTCAGTAGAATAAACATAATCATTAAAACATAAAGGTATGAAACAATACCATACAAGTACGTGGTTAAGGGAAACTCGAGTAGAATCTAACTCAATTCGATCTCCCAATAAACATCAATTTATACCTTTGTCTTCTCGGTCTGATGAAGACGAAGTCTCGTATCCCAATCTGTCCATATCCAAATCTGATAATGACAATCATATAAATACCATATCAGTATATAACTCAATTCAAGACCTGTTCTGATCAATACTCCGATCGGTATACAATCTGATCAATGTCAACGATATAACAATGAATCTCAATCAATATCAGGTATGATAAATCTAAATCAACTGATGTTTCGACGGCATAACAATACAATCTGAATAACCCCGTCAATCTGAACATCACAGATATAATACCAGAATTCATAATCAATATCGGTATAACTCCTATTCTCAATGATAACACAAATCTGATATCGAATCTCAGTCAAATCAACTCCAAAAATCATAAAAATTACAGAAACAATATGTTCTTTAATCTGACTTCAATTATACAATGTCTACTATAGCAGAAACATCATATCTGATTCATATTAATTCTGACAATATCATAATTTCGAATAATGTCTAAACGTAACAAAACTTACGTCCAGTTGTAGCTGTCGTTGATAGGAACATAGTACTGAAGTCGGATTACAATTCAGACGGACGGATTTCACGTGATATTCAATTTCTCCCTCGGAAGAATTTGGAGCTTCTCCCTTCGTTTCCTTTCTTTATTCTGATGACTTTGCATGTAGGTATATATATATATATATATATATATATATATATATATATATATATATATATATATATATATATATATACACGTTCCATGATACAAGGGCAAGTGGCATTGTGCATGTTATGCACGTTGCGCGCATATGTGCGCACAAAGTCTCGCATATGCGCCAGTTATAATTCCGCGCATATGCGCCAATCATTCTGCCAAAGCCACGCATGTGCGCCATTTATGTCGCGCAGATGCGCCGATCATTCTGGACGGGTCGCGCATATGCGCGCCTTATCTCGCGCATGTGCGCCGATGCTACTGGATGTTCCGCGCATGTGCGCGCGTGCAAGTCTCGCATGTGCGCCAATCCTACTCTTCACACAAAATGTGAATTCTTTTCCGGCTCTCCCGATCTGATCCGTTCCGCTTATAATCATATCAATTATCATCCATGATTATAATAATCATTTCCAAATCTTTTCAGATTAACCGGATTAATTTCTCGGGCCTTACACTTTTCTTTAGGATCGAGAATCTGGATCGGCTTCTCGAAGTAACTCTATAACACCACGACTAGTTTTTAATTAAATACCAGCGGAATTTAAAATTTTCTTGAAGGGAAGAAGGATTTAAAATACATTTCAATATATAATCAAAAGTATATACATGATCAATAAAATTATGCAACAAAATACAAAATATCATTTTTGTGATCATGTCCAAAATGCTATCAAAATATCATCTTCCTTACTTCTCTTATGCACATGACTACGGCCCCAATCAACGTCCCGGCTCGTCGCTCATATCTGCATCACATGAAATAACTGAAATGAGTATAAAACTCAGCAAGTGGAACTCTTATATAGCAATAGCATTGTAATAGCCGAGCCCGGTGTACGGTACGGTTTAAGCTTTACTTGTTATTTGGGTTTTATGATTAGATGTTTAGAGTTGTGTTTTGGGCCATAGTATTATTGGTTATTGTTTTATTGAGGTATTAGTTGGTGTTGATTGTTCGTTTCAGCGTTTCGGATCTATTTTTGTGGCCTTATTACTGTTCATTGCCGTAGCAAGAGTGCACCCGCGCTCTTAGAGGAGTGCCCCCGCGGTGTACTATTCATCATTTTGGATTTTGAAGGCCGTGGCATGCCCGCACCCGCGGCAGTGCAAGGACCGCACCCGCGGTGTGCACCGCACCAGCGGTAATTGTAGCACCGCACCCGCGGTGTTCGTGCATGGAATTTTGTTGGATTGCCGTGAGCTTAGCGCACGTGCGGTGCTTGTGTGACCGCACCCGCGGTGTAAGTATGGGCGAGATATTTAGTTGCTTTTTGGGAGTTGTTGGCCATTCCATACCTTATCTCTTATCTTCTTTTCGAGATTTCCTCTCTAGGGCAAGGGTTTTCCCTATTTTCAATTGCTTCCTACCTTTGATTCTTGGCTTTGTTTGGATTTTCGACTTGAGATCGACGTTCTACGTGGTATAAGGAAGCTTAGGTAAGTTTTTGGTGCGATTCTATTAAGGTTTTGAGTTAAGGGTTGACTTGGGCTTGTTGTTTGAGTTGATTAATGGATTATTTGACTTGTACTTGTGGATATAGAGTTGATATTGGTGTTGTTTATGGATTATTGTTGTAGGTGGTGTACCAAGAGCTAAGTTTGAGGTGTTCGATTGGTTTGTAAGTGGAATTTCATCCTTTTTGCTCACATGATGATATATGTATTGTGTTTTAAAGGTTTCAAAGTGTTATTCCCTTCCATTGATCCATTGTTATGTATTGATTTCATTGATTATCTATTGGAGGCATTGTATGTCTCATTATTGTTAAAAAGGGAATACAAGAGATATTATGAGATTGTGAAACGACGGCTTTAAATGTTATTGAGAATTCAAATGTTTTATTGGATTGATTGAATCATAGTCAGAGCATTGCATGCAATTAGTTGATCAACGCCTATAGGCTTATATCCCTCACAGTTATCGATTTATATCGATGGGATATTTGCACCCACAGTCATAGATACTATTGATATCAATCCAACCAGATAAAAGAGAAATACCATCGTATTGCTATCTATTGCTATTGCTATTGCTACAGTCATTGCTACAGTATTCATGTTTCAGAGTTGATGGTATTTATGATTTCAAAGTCATGTTTTACAGAGTATGCTATGTATCATTGCTATGTTAGAATTCCACTTGCTGAGATTTATTCTCATTCCAGTTTATTCATGTGATGCAGATCAGAGTGGTGACCCTGGACGTTGACTGTGGATAGGGGTCATATGCATGCACCGTTGGAAGGAAGATTATTTTGTATCATTTTGGGACATGATCATAAGAATGATTCTTTTGTATTTTGTATATCATTTGAATGATCATGTATTTGTTTTGTAAACATTTTTATGAAATGTATTTTGAAACTGCCTTCCATTCGAAAGAAAATTTTAAATTCCGCTGTATTTTTAATTGTAACGGGTCAGGGTGTCACAAGCATACTCTGAAAAACATAACTTTGAAAACATTAAATACCATCAACTCTGAAACATAAATATTATAGCATGAATAACAATAACGATGTTATTTCTCTTTTCTCTGATGGATTGATATCTAGATAGTATCTCTGTCTCTGTACCTATATCCCATCGATATGAATCGATACTCTATTGGGATATAAGCCTATGGTCGTTGATCAACTAATTGCATGCAACCTCTGACTATGTATCTATCAATCAAATAAATCAATTTGTGCTCTCTCTTTGGCATTAAATCAAACACTTTGAAGACTCTTTTCTCTTGTATTCCCTTGTACATAATTGAGACATAAAAATGCCTCTAATATACAACAAATTGTATCAATATATAACATGAATCAAATGGAAGGAAAACATTTAAAACCATTGAAACACAATACATATATTATCATGTGAGCACAAGGAAATGAATTCCACTTACAACTAATGGAAACCTTGATTCTAAACCCTTGGTTGAATTCCTACAACAATAAACCATGCATTCCACCATCAACATCTCAATAAACACAAACCCATACCATTTAATCCATAAAACCAAAATAATCAACAAACCCATGATTTCCCAATATCATAATCCAAGAATACCTTAGCTTCTTGAACCCAAAATAACCTTGTTCTAACTTCAATAATCCAACAATAGGCTAGAATCAAAGAAAGGAAAGAAAGAAATGTAGAAACCCTAGTCTACCAAGAGCTGAAAACCGAGAAGAATGGAAAGAATTGGGGAAAAAGTGAACCAACTCATGCATTATATCACTTAAATCTCGAAAACATGCTTTCACTGTTCACGCACCGCGGGTGCGCTAACCCTTTCACCGCGGGTGCGCTAGGAAATTTGTACCACTTCCAAAATTCGAAGGCGACAACCACGGGTGCGTTGCGTTTTTACCGCGGGTGCGCTGAGCTTACTGGAAAACATCACAAATCTGGAAGCATCGACCGCGGGTGCGGTACCTATCTGAGCGCGGGTGCGCTCTGGTCTCTGCCCAAACACCGCGGGTGTGGTCAGCTCTGTAGCCAACAACCAACTTTGCAACTAAAAATCGAATCGCAACGCTGCTTCTCCTCATAATCCGGAAACATTCCCAACAAGAAAGTTGCACCTCCATATCTTATCTAACAACCCCAATTGGCCTCATACCAATTGGCTCAACATGCTAATTACCATGAATAAAGTTGCAAAAACGCTACAATAATACCACATAACAAGTATAACCAACAATACTATAAACCATATGTGGGGACCCGAACTTAATTCAATTCTTAATCACTTTCTGGGAATAATTAATCAATTATAATAAACAGGGTCTAAATTTTTTTATTTTTTAAACACGAGAGTACGCAGCATATGAAATAAATCTTATCTCATTTACAAGATCACTAATCAGATCTAAGTACAAGTACTGTACAACAAAAAATCATAATAACTACTGTTTCTTCACTACACCTCAGGTGATATAACAGATATACTCCTAAGTCCGGATCTCCACGCTAACTGTCTTCTCTCATCCTCTTCTTGACCCTGATCCAGCCCCACCTGTTGTCATGCACACATACAAAACAAGACAACAGCCGGATAACTCCGGTGAGAATAAATCCCAGTATAAACAATGTAAACATGCAATCATATAAAAGCATATATAAAAGCATATAATACATATTCATAACATGTATCAAATCAGAAACATAAATCAATATCAAGCAATGAATCACACTCAGACTCAGACTCGACTCAAACAACGCGTCGTCTCAGACTCGACTCAACTCTAACCTAGGGATCCCGATGTCTGGATAATGATAAATATACCGAATCTCAGTCGATAGGAATGAATCAATCCCTAAACGACATCGATATAATTAATATATCTAGTGTCTGGGCGAAACAGCCGTAGAATTGACGACTCAGTCAAGAATTAGGTGAATCAGCCAATAGTTGGACGAATCAACCAGGAATTAAGCGAATCAGCTAAAGTTTAGACGAATCAGTCAATAACTAGACGAATCAGCCAATAACCAGACGAATCAGCCGATGATTAGGCGAATCAGCCTATGACTCCACGTACTCAGTAGTCAATACATGCAGTGGCTATCAATCAATAGACAACAAACATCAATCTCATCAATTACAAATATCAATGTAATAAACTAAGTATGTGATTTAGGGAAACTCGAGTCAAACCTCACTCGAGTTGTGTAATCCGGACACAACATTAATTTATGCATTTCTTTCTGATATTCTGACTCTGTCGAAGTCTCGAACTCAAAGCCTGTCAATACTCAATCTGTCAATCACAATATCGAGGGTACAATATCAATACACCACTCAATTAATACCGGATATAATCAGAATCCAATCAAATTCTGTTTCAACAACATAACGTTATATTTTCAATATATCCAGCACTAACATATCAGTCAGATATCAATCCCAACACCTCATACTCGATAATACTTCAATCATGATATCAATTCTCAATCAACTCAACTCTAAAAATCATAACAATTTCATATGGTATTTGTTCCTCAATCCGGTTTCGATTATACGATGTCTAAAATGCTAAGAACATCATATATGAATCATATCAGATTATGACAATACCATAATTTCAAATCATATCAAAACGTAGCAAAACTTACGTCCAGTTGTAGCCTACGTCGATAGGAATCTCTTGGTACGTCAAATTTTGCGTCAAATCCAATGGCTCGTGACGAAGAACATGGGAAGGATTCGCAATATACTTCCTGAGCATGGAGACATGAAAAAAATTTGGAACTCTGTCGAGATCTGGCGGTAGGGCTAACCTGTAAGCTCGATCACCGACTCTGTCTAAGATCTCAAATGGGCCAATAAATCTCGGACTCAACTTTCCCTTCTTGTCAAACCGCATAACACCCTTAAGAGGTGCTATCTTCAAGAACACATGATCGCCAACCTCAAACTGCAACGGCCTACGACGCACATTAGCATAACTCTTCTGTCTCGACTGCGCTGTCTTCATCCTCTCTTGAATAACAGCAACAACATCAGCTGTCAGTTGGACCAACTCTGGACCCAAAATCTTCCTCTCACCAATCTCGTCCCAATATAAGGGCGATCTACACTTTCTGCCATAGAGTTCTTCATACGGTGCCATGCCAATAGTCGCTTGGTAGCTATTATTGTACGTGAACTCAACAAGAGACGTGAACTCAACAAGAGGCAATTTGGAATCCTAGTTACCAGGATAATCAATAGGAAAAGCTCTGAACATATCCTCTAAAATCTGAATAACTCTCTTGATTGACCGTCGCTCTGGGGGTGATTGCTGTACTGAATGCTAACCGTGTACCCATAGCTCTGTGCAAACTCTTCCAAAACTCTGAAGTAAATCTAGGGTCACGATCAGACACGATCGACACAGGAACACCATGAAGTCTAACAATCTCAGCTATGTACTCTTCGGCATACTGGTTCATGGAATACGTTGTCTTGACTGGAAGAAAATGCGCTGACTTGGTCAACCGATCAACAATAACCCTAATAGAGTTAAAACCTTTCTGCGTTCTGGGAAGACCAGTCACGAAGTCCATTGTAATATGCTCCCATATCCATTGAGGAATCGACAATGATACCAATGTCTCAGCAGGTCTCTGGTGCTCGTTCTTCACCTGCTAACAAATTAGGCACTGAGAAATAAATATGACAATATCCTTCTTCATACCTGGCCACCAATAAAGTCTACGATGATCCTGATACATCTTGGTGCTACCTGGATGTATCGAGTATGGCGCGGTATGTGCCTCTGTCAAGACGTCTCGCCGAATATCATCACCAGCAGGAATGCAAAGACGGCCTCTAAATGTCACCAAACCATCTCTATTCATCCCAAACTCTAAATTACCTCTCTCCTCTGCTCTGGCTCTCAACTCTGTCAACTGTAAATCATTGATCTGCTCTCTACAGATCCTGTCCGTCAATGTAGCCCGAATGACCAACGCTGAAAAGCGAGCAATGGTTCCTGGAACCACCAAAGCTATCTCCTCTCGATACAAGTCCAACAACAACGGCTGCTGAATCATCGAACTCAAAGAAGAACTAGACTTACGGCTCAATGCATCTGCTACAACATTCGCTTTCCCTGGGTGGTAACTAATAGTCACATCATAGTCCTTGACAAGCTCTACCCACCGTCTCTGACGCATATTGAGTTCTTTCTGAGAAAAAAAGTACTTTAAACTCTTGTGGTTCGTGAAAATTTCACACTTTTCGCCATATAAATAGTGTCTCCAGATTTTCAAGGCGAAAACCACAGCTGCCAGCTCTAGATCATGCTTAGGATAATTCTTCTCTTAGTCCTTCAACTGGCGAGAAGCATAATCTATAACTTTCCCACGTTGCATCAGCACTGCACGGAGGCCCTTCTTCGACGCATCGGTATAAACAACAAAGTCCTCTGAACCACTGGGCAATGCAAGTACAGGAGCTGTCGTCAACCTATCTTTCAACTCTTGAAATCCACTCTGGCATTCATTGGACCACTCAAACTTCACAGTCTTCCTCGTCAGCTTGGTTAACGGCAGGGCAATCTTGGAAAAGTCTGCAATAAAACGACGATCGTAACCCGCCAAACCAAGAAAATCGCGTACCTCTGATACAGTGGTAGGGATAGGCCACTTCTGAATCGCCTCGATTTTCACTGGATCAACCGCTATACCATCCTTCGAGACAACATGGCCTAAGAAAGAAATCTAATCCAACCAGAAATCACATTTCTTCAAATTAGCATACAACCACTTCTCTCTCAACAACTGAAGGACAACACTGAGGTGCTCTGCATGAAGCTATCTGGTCTTGGAATAAATCAATATATCATCGATGAAAACAATGACAAAGCTATCCAAATACGGCTTGAACACTCGGTTCAAAAGATCCATGAAGACTGAAGGAGTATTAGTCAGACCGAATAACATAACCAGAAATTCGTACTGACCGTACCTGGTCCGGAACGCCGTCTTAGGGATATCAGATACCCTAACCTTCAACTGATAATAGCCAGATCACAGATCAATCTTTGAAAACACTGTAGTACCCTGCAGTTGGTCAAAAAGATCGTCTATCCGTGGCAACGAATACTTATTCTTGATAGTCACTTTGTTGATCTCTCTGTAATCAATGCAAAGCCGCAAAGATCCATATTTATTTTTGACAAAAAGAACCGGAGCTCCCCCAGGCGAAGAACTCGGCCGAATAAAACCTTTATCTAAAAGATCTTGCAACTGCGTCTTCCACTCTTTCATCTCTGTTGGGGCCATTCTATACGGAGCATTAGAGATAGGAACCGTCCCGAGGACTAGATCAATCAAAAACTCTACATCTCTGTCCGGTTGTAAACCCGGCACATCCTCAAATACATAAGGGAACTCTCTCACCACATCAATATCATCAATATTCAACTTAACAATTCTATCCATATCAACAATCGAAGCCAAAAACCCATCACAACCTCTAAACAACAACTTCTTAGCCTCAAGACACGAAATAAAAGGAAGGATCAACGAAGTACCTGGACTGGCGAGCATACCTTCCCTATTACCATCATCTGCAAATTTCACCGTCTTAGCAACGCAATCAATGACTGCACGATAGGTTGATAGCCAATCCATGCCAATTATAATATCAAACGCAACCATCGAAATAACAATCAAATCGGCATAAACCACTCGCTCATCAATTTGAACAGAACACGCATACACAATAGATGTCGGGCACAACACATCTCTCGAAGGCAAAACAACACTAAACTGGAGGGGAAGAATAGAAGGAACTAAACCCGAAGATCTCAAAAATAGTTCAGACATAAAAGAATGAGTAGCACCTGTATCAATCAATGTCGTAGCTACTCTGCATGAAATTAAAATAGTACTAGAGATCACAGAAGAATCATGGTTTATACCTTCCTTCGTCATGGTGAAGATGCGAACCTGCACCTTCTCTTTACTCGATCCTCTTGGACAGTCTTTGGCAATATGGCCAGCAGTGCCACATCGGTAGCAAGTATGAGTACCAAATCTGCACTCTCCCTTATGATGCCTGCTGCATTTGGGACACAACGGGTTCTCTGGATCAAATGGAACTACCGGTGCTTTAGAACTCGGTTCCATCTTGCCTTTCCCCTTAAAACTGCACTTTCCTCTTTTGCTCGAACCCTGACCCCTTTGAGCAATAGCATGTTGTCTCGCCTGTCTCTCTCTGGCAATGTCTTTCTCATCTTGCTCGGCTAACAATGTTTTACCCACAATCTCTTTATATGTCACCGCCTTACACATATTGATGTCCCTTCTGATATCTGATCGAAGGCCTCTAATGAAATGAGCACCCTTGTCTTTGTCGTTGGAGGCAATATACTGGGCAAACAGACAGCCCTCTTCGAACTTCAGAATGTACTCATCAACATTCATACCTCCTTGACGAAGCTATAAAAATTCAGTCACCTTCCGAGCTCGAAGTGCATCCGGAAGTACTTGTAATAGAAAAGATCAGTAAAATCTTGCCACTTCAATGTCGGAGCATCAACACCTACCTTGGTAGCATTCCACCAAATACGTGCAGCTTTGACTAACATGAACACTGCACAACCAACTCTGTCCTTGTTTTTATAGTTGAGATGATCAAATATCGCCTCAAGTGATTTGATCCACTCTACGGCCACCAATGGATCAGTGCTTCCTGCAAATTCCGACGGATCCATCCTCTTGAAAGCAGTAAAGATCCCATCAGTTCCAACAGCTTGAGCCACTTGGCCTCTCACTTGGCCTCTACCTTGGCATGTACCTTGCAAATGGAGCAACTGTTGGATCTGCTCATTGTGGACCTTGGCTTGCTCTTTCAGTAACTTGCCGAACTCATCGGCAACTCTCGAGGAAGAACTATCCTCGACCAGTTTTTAATAAAATAGCAGCGGAATTTAAAATTTTCTTGAAGGGAAGAAAGATTTAAAATACATTTCAATATATACTCAAAAGTATATACATGATCAATAAAATGATGCAACAAAATACAAAATATCATTTTTGTGATCATGTCCGAAATGCTATCAAAATATCATCTTCCTTCCTTCTCTTATGCACATGACTACGGCCCCAATCAACGTCCCGGCTCGTCCCTCATATCTGCATCACATGAAATAACTGAAATGAGTATAAAACTCAGCAAGTGGAACTCTTATATAGCAATAGCATACTCTGAAAAACATAACTTTGAAAACATTAAATACCATCAACTCTGAAACATAAATATTATAGCATGAATAACAATAACGATGTTATTTCTCTTTTCTCTGATGGATTGATATCTAGATAGTATCTCTGTCTCTGTACTATATCCCATCGATATGAATCGATACTTTGTTGGGATATAAGCCTATGGTCGTTGATCAACTAATTGCATGCAACCTCTGACTATGTATCTATCAATCCAATAAATCAATTTGAACTCTCTCTTTGGCATTAAATCAAAAACTTTGAAGACTATTTTCTCTTGTATTCCCTTGTACATAATTGAGACATAAAAATGCCTCTAATATACAACAAAGTGTATCAATATATAACATGAATCAAATGGAAGGGAATAACATTTAAAACCATTGAAACACAATACATATATTATCATGTGAGCACAAGGAAATGAATTCCACTTACAACCAATGGAAACCTTGATTCTAAACCCTTGGTTGAATTCCTACAACAATAAACCATGCATTCCACCATCAACATCTCAATAAACACAAACCCTTACCATTAAATCCATGAAACCAAAATAATCAACAAACCCATGATTTCCCAATATCATAATCCAAGAATAAACAAAGCCACAAGCTTACCTTAGCTTCTTGAACCCAAAATAACCTTGTTCTAACTTCAATAATCCAACAATAGGCTAGAATCAAAGAAAGGAAAGAAAGAAATGTAGAAACCCTAGTCTTCCAAGAGTTGAAAACCGAGAAGAATGGAAAGAAATGGGGAAAAAGTGAACCAACTCATGCATTATATCACTTAAATCTCGAAAACACGCTTTCACTGTTCACGCACCACGGGTGCGCTAACCCTTTCACCGCAGGTGCGCTAGGCAATCTTTACCACTTCCAAAATCCGAAGGCGACGACCGCGGTTACGAGTGCGCTGAGCTTACTGGAAAACATCACAAATCTGGAAGCATCGTCTGCGAGTGCGGTACCTATCTGACCGCGGTTGCGGTCTGGTCTCTGCCCAAACACCGCGGGTGCGGTCACCTCTGTAGCCAACAACCAACTTTGCAACTAAAAATCGAATCGCAACGCCGCTTATCCTCATAATCCGGCAACATTCCGAACAAGAAAGTTGCACCTCCATTTCTTATCTAACCACCCCAATTGGCCTCATACCAATTGGCTCAACATGATAATTAAAATGAATAAAATCGCAACAACGCTACAATAAAACCACATAACAAGTATAACCAACAATGCTATAAACCATAAATCACAACTCTTAACATCAAACTATACTTAATATTAACCAAGGAGTCAATAATCATACGAAATCTTAAACCGTACCATTCACCAGGCTTGGCTATTACAAACTCAGTGTCTCATCCAATTCTGCCTCAAATACCAACGGTCTAAGTCGGAAATTGGCATATTTGTCATGTCTGTCTTGAGATGTCTTCATTCTCTTCTGAATGAGCTTTACTTTCTCAGTCATCTCTTGAATCATATCAGGTCCAATATCAGGTACCTCAGATATATCATCCCAATACAAAGGGGATATGCACTTATTACCGTACAACGCCTCAAACGGTGCCATCTCAATACTCATCTGATAGCTGTTGTTGTACGAAAACTCACAAAGTGGCAAAGAATTTTGCCAACCAGTGCAAAAAATCAAGCACTACAGCTCTAAGCATATCCTCCAGTGTCTGGATAGTCCGCTCTGACTGTCTGTCAGTCTGAGGATGATATGCGGTACTCAGATGTAACTTCGTACCTAGAGTATGCTGTAAACTCTGCTAAAAGTGCGAAGTAAACAACTGAGGATCACGGTCTGATACAATCGACTTCGGCACTCCGTCTGGTCATGTCTGTACGTCATTTTGTACAGAATAAAACATGTTGATTTGGTCAATCTATCAATCACGACCCAAATCGCATCACAACCTCAGGAGGAACGTGGTAGCTTCATCACAAAATCCATGGAAACGTGATCCCATTTCCTTTCAGAATAGATAAACTGTGCAATAAACCTACGGGTTTCTTTCTTTCGGCCTTCACCTGTTGGCAGTTCAGACATCTGGAAACAAACTTTATCAGCTTTCATTAGTTTCCACCAAAACTGTCTTTTCAAATCATTATACATCTTTCTTCTACCAGGATGAATACTGAATCGACTGTTATGCGCTTCTGACAATATATGTCGTTTTAAATCTGAAACATCTTGCACAACAAGGCGATTATTCACATATAACACACTGTTACAAACCAGATACTCAGATTCAGCTCTTGGTTTAGCCTGCACAGTATAAAGTCTCCACGGTCTACTATCTATTTCGAACGCAAATTCAGAACAACAGAAATTTTCATTCAAATTCGAAACAACAATCGTCGATAATGGCCGGCTACGCTCATTGAACTGCAAATCTCTGACGCTAATTTCGGTCTTGGCCAACTGATCATGTTTTCAACGTTGTTCAGATCAACTGCTATACCATCTTCGGATTTAATGTGCCCCAAACATATAACCTGTCTCAGCCAAAACTCACATTTTTACAGTTTTGCATGCAATTTCTTTGTTCTTGAAATAATCAACGCAATTCTCAAATGTTCGCCATAATCAGTCATATTCTTCGAATATATCAGAATATCATCGATAAAAATAATCATGAAATCATCAAAATACTTATGAAACACACAGTTCATCAAACCCATACACATAGCTGGAGCACCCCAAGGTGAAACACTCGGTCTGATGTACCCCTTGGCCAGTAAATCCTCTAACTGCTTTTTCAATTCTATCAATTTGATCGGTGCCATTATGTACGGTGTTTTAGAGATAGAAACTATACCTGGCATAAATTCAATGCTGAAATCTATCTCCCTGATTGGAGGCAAACCCGGAATCTCATCTGGAAAAACCTCAACAAACTCTCATCTCACTGGCAGATCTGCCAATGACGAGCTCGACTTCAGTACATCTATTGAATACACAAGGAATCCCTCTGTTCCTTTCTGTAACAGTCGAGTCATCGATAACACAGATATCTAAGGAATTCTAGATCTAGAACCTTAACTGCAGAATTTCCATTCATCAGCCATTTCAGGTCTGAATCTCACAATCTTATGGAAACAATCTACAGTAGCTTAGTACTTGTTCAACATATCGATACTAATAATGCATTCAAAATCAGACGACCCAAGTACTATACAATCAACCTCAATTTCATCGTCATCATATTGCAGGATACAATGTTTCATAGAATTCACTGATATTACACCTTTCCCCAAGGTGAAGAGATACATACTACAGTAGCTAAGAATTCAACAGACAAAGCATATATCAATGCAATTCGTTCAAAGATAATCGTATGGGATACACTAGTATTTATCAATACATAGGTGGAATAACCACAAAGAGAACAGTTACCTGCCACTACATCATCAGGTGCATCCTGGGCCTGTTCCTCGGTCAATGCAAATACTCGGCATACTGTCTTGGAGGTTGGCTAACAGTCTGGCTTCCTCTTGGCCTTGGCTGTGACTGAGGAGTAGTCGGTGGGGGTGGAAAGAATGAACAGTTGGTGATCGTCTATCAATCTGAGCTACTGATTCAGTTGATTCTGCTCCATGGGATCCCTGGGAACATCTCTGTGGACATACTCTCACAAAATGTCCGTGCTGTCTGCAAATACGGCAACTACCAATCACTCATTGGCATTGCTCATTCGGATGTCTCCCTCCGCAAGTTCTGCAATAAGCTCCGGTATAACTTTGGCTCTGTCGAGAACCACATGAGCTAGAAGAACTGTTGCCAGACTTCTTAAACTCTTTTCCTCTGGCTTTTAGAAAATCATTCTTTCCACCATTGCTGCTGCCACTCTCAAATATGGGAGGTGGTTGCTGTGTTCTCGTTGCTGGAGGAACATAGGAAGCTCCTTTTTGGGACCCGGGCTCTAACTCAATTCTTTTTGGGATTAATTGGATCTTTGCTAGAAAATGTGGGTCATAAAAAAAATTTTCTTTTAACAATATCATTATAAACTAATGTATATAAATCATACACAATACATCCATCCATTTTATTTCAACAAACATAAGTACATGTCTTGTTCTCATTCAATCATACTAACTAGTGTTTAATACAACTCCAATAACATGTAAAACCACTAGTAATCTTCTATGCCTGAAATCACCACACTATCTCGATATCTCATCTCTGTCAAGTTCTTCTGGACCCAGATCTTGTTCCCCCTATCGTTATGCACACATACAATCACAACAACAGCCGGAAACTCCGGTGAGAACAAATCCCAGTATAAACATGTATACATGCATGTCATGAAATTTCATAATAAATCATAACACATGTTTCGGTAATTATGACACATTAGTAAATACAGATAAAACAATTCGACTCTTACTCTTTAAATTGACTCATAGCTAAATCTAGGGATCTCAGTGTGAATAAGACGTCACAGTCTGCCACCTACCCTCCCTAATCGGGGTGACGGTACGTCTTATTCCTAGACTTCAGTCTTGTCTTTATCGAATGTCTACAATCGGAGTCAATTCTGCTCCTATGCGTCGATACCACCGAACATCTAGAAACTTGGTAAATCTGCCAATGACTCTCCTATGTTAATGCTTGAATATAATTCTATAAACAAAGCATAAGCATAATAAAATATAAACAACAATCTAGTATGTGATTTTGGGAAACTCAAATCAAATCTAATTCGAGTTGTATCTTCCCGAATTCACATGAATTATACCTTTCGTTGCACAGTCTTTGTCGAAATCAAAATCTCGATGCCGAATCTGTCAGTATCAACTCTGAAATGATACATTCAAGATGTATTCTATCAATCTCTAACTCAAATCAACACATATATTAATTCAATAATCAATGTCGATACAATTCGACGGCATAACGGCGTAGTTTCTCGATACCGATCAACTCAACAACAATCGATACTAAGTCACAACTCATAATCAATATCATAAACATTTCAAACTCTGAAAATCTGCATAATTTCCGCTCAATACATGCTGGAATTTCATACAAATTGCATACGACATCCGATAATCGATCCGTTTACGGCGTTATGATCTCTAGCTTCTCAAAAACATAAATCTCTAATAAAATCACAATTCCTCCAACATATAAATTTCGAAACATGCTGGAAATGAACAATACATACATCTTTTTGAAGCTTATGATGCAAGGAATACAAATCTGAACTTGGAATTAAATTCGGTTGGTTGAATGTTGCACAATATAATTTCTAAGATGCAAGGAATCATGAACTTGCCAAGATAATCTCTCTCAGTCTGCCTGCTGGAAATGGTAAGGAATGAGAGACAACACATTAAGTATGCATGAGAAGGGACACATGTTACATTCTTTGTTCAACACGCAAGACCGCAGGTGCGCTCACTTCTTACCGCGGGTGCGCTTAGCTCTCGGCAGCCCCTTCCAATTTTTCAAAATCGACGACCGCGGGTGCGGTCCTGTTTTTACCGCGGGTGCGGTGACCTTACTGTAAAAATATCCTACCCTATTATCTCCTCGCCGCAGGTGCGGTAGAGCCAAAAGCGCGGGTGCGGTATTGCTGTATTCAAAACTCTAACTTTCTGCCCACCTACCGCGGGTGCAGTAGCAAAGGGAGTGCGGGGGCGGTCCTTCTTTCCATGCAACACTTCATAATTCATTTAACCAACATACAATCTCGGGCATTACATTCTCTCTGTCTCATCAGACCCGCTTATGCTCCTTTGACTCTGTTCAGGGCATCAGCAAAGTTATTGGGTCTCCTGGTGTTCACCAATGTAAAAATCTCACGATTCAACCATTGTTGAACTGATAAGCCACAGCTTCATCATTCTCAGCAACATGCAGAGAAAATCGCAGCAAAGTAGAGAACTTGGCCACATATTCTTCATTGTTCAACTGACTCTATCTCTGATTTTCAAAATCTGCACCCTTGTCTTTTCTGTACGAAACTGGGAAAAATCTCTAATAAAACTCGTTTTTGAAGATTTTCCATGTAATAACCGCACCACACAGTTCTAAGGCTTCCTTGGTTGCAAGCCACCAACTCTTCACGACCTCGTGTAACTGGTGCCCAATCAGTTTAACTCTACGTTCATCTGGGTAATCAAGTGAATCAAACAACATCTCTATATCATCTAGCCAAATCTCATAATCAACAGACGGTGCAGTACTCTTCAGAATCGGCGATTGAAATGACTGAAACCTCTTCAACTGTATTTCCATCGGAGTTGCGGACACATCCATCAGATTAGTCGAAGTACTACCCTATTCTCTGATTCTTCGAGGAGTTAAATCTGATCATCAAAAGGATTAGTAACCGAATACAACCAATCAGTTTCAGTCCTCCTCAGATCATCTTACTGCTGATCAAGAATCGGTTCTGATTCATTCTCAATAATACATGCTTCAAATCAAATCAGATAATTCAAGTAAACATGTATTACATAAATCAGTAGAACATGCTAGCAATCGAAAGCAAGGAAGAAAACTCAATCTACCCAGCTCACTAGCTTCTATCTCAGTCTAAAGAACCTACAGTTCTGGAACCTACTGCTCTGATACCACCTGCTGTGGGGACCCGAACGTTAATTCACTTCTTAATCATCTTTGGAAATAATTGGATCAATTAAGATAAACAGGGTCTAAATTTTTTTTTTAAAATACAGGGTGGAACATAACGTAATCAATCTGATATACATATCAAAAGTGAAAGTACAGGTCTTGTAAAAAATACATTTATATAAAACTAGGGTTCAATCACTATACGTCAAGTTCTGAAACCTATTCTGCTTCTGGGTCCGGACCTCCACGCTAATTTGTAATCTCTCATCCTCTTCTTGACCCTGATCCTGTCCCACCTGTTGTCATGCAAACATACAAATACAGCAACAGCCGGATAACTCCGGTGTGAATTATATTCCCAGTATAAACAACGTGTACATGCATTTATATAACAGATATAAAAGTATGAAACAGATATCAATAACATGTATCATGATTTGAAAAACATGAATCGATATAAAACTGTAAAACAAACTAGTGACTCAACATCTCAGACTCGACTCATCTCTAATCTAGGGATCCCGGTTTGAATAAGAACGTATCAAACCTCCCACCTACTCTCCCGTTCGGGCTGGCGGAACGTTCCTATTCCTGGACTTTGGTCCTGTAAATCGAATCTCAGCAATAGAAGGCGGTCTACTTCTAGGCAACGTTGATATAACCAAACTTCTAGTGTCTTGGCAATCTCAGCCGAAGACTTGGCATCTCCGCAAAATTCCAGGCACATCTGCCTTGGCACTTCTGCCAATGACTAGGCATATCTGCCCATGACTCTTTCTCGATATCTATCTCCTTTTTTTTGCTTTTCTATAAATCAATAAAATAAGCATAAACATTCAAAGGATACAAAGGTATTAAACAATAACTAATAAGTATATGATTTAGGGAAACTTAAGTAAAATCCAACTCGAGTCTTATCTCTCGGATCAACATTGATTTTTACCTTTTTTTCTGTCGATCTGACGAAGCCAAAGTCTTGAATTCGAAGCCTATCAATACTCAATCTGGCAATGAAAATTTCGAGGAGTATAATATCAATATACCACTCAAATCAATACTGTATATAATCAGTAATTCTGTTTCAATGGCATAACTGAACAATCTCAATATACCCAGCAATACAAATCAACAGATATCAATTCCCACAACTCATAATCGATAACAATACAAATCTGATATCAATTCCCAATAAAATTAATTCCGAAAATAATAACAATTTCACACGGTATTTGTTCTTCAATGCGGTTTCGATTATACGATGTCTACTATGTCAAGAACAACATATATGAATCATACCCGATTCCTTCAATAGAATATTTTCAAATCCTAACAAAACCTAGTATAACTTACGTCCATGTAAAGTCTGTGACGAGAGGAACACAGTACTGAAGTTGGATAAAAAATCGGACGGTTGGATTTTGCGTGAATTAATTCCTAAAATCAATAAGTGAGAATTCTCTCCAAAGCTCTCGGTTTTCCTCTTGCTGCAATTTTGAGGAAATGAAACAATATATATCTATCAAATTGCATGGTGAAACCAAATGTCGATTTTTCCTTCTCCATGCCTCGCGCATATATACGCCCTAGCCCCGCGCATATGCGTTACTGTCTTGGCATGTACCCTTATCGACAGCTCGTGCATATGCGCTCACCACTTCCGCGCATATGCGCGAGACCTACTGCCTCCGCACATTTCTTCCTGCACAGCTCGCGCATGTGCGCGCACACCCTTCGCGCATATGCGTGAGGTCCTCTGCCCATCTCGTTCAAGTGTGCGCATCTTGTCGCGCATATGCGCGAGGGGTAGTGTCCTCGCACATAATTCACGTCTTTTCTCGTATTTCCCGATCCGATCCTTTCCGTTTATAATCCCATCAATTATCAATAAATCATTTCATATTATTCCTAACATGAATCAACCAGAAGTGGTGGATCAAACAATTGAACATGAAAATATTCCTAACAATCAGTTTGTGGAAAAACACGATGATATTAAAATACAAACTTAAACTATTGCAACTGTGGGGACCCGAAAGCTAATCATCTTCTTAATCATCATTGGGATTTAATTATCAATTAAAATAAACAGGGTCTAAATTTTTTTTTAAAATACAAGAGTACGCAGCATATGAAATAAGTCTTATCTCATTTACAAGATCAATATCCAGATCTAAATACAAGTCCTGTATAACCGTAAATCATAATAACTACTGTTTCTTCACTGCCCTCAGGTGATATAACAGATATACTCCTATGTCCGGATCTCCACGCTAACTGTCTTTTCTCATCCTCTTCTTGACCCTGATCCAGCCCCACCTGTTGTCATGCACACATACAAAACAAGACAACAACCGTGAAAGGGGATCGGTTACGGTGACCGGAAGCGCTACGGAAGTTAAAATTTTTAATTTTCTAGAGAAAATTTCGGCCACCCCTATTCTTTGTGTAGCAAATACAATAAAAACACATAATGACATTCATAGTGTGTTTAGAATTTTACCTATCAACCTCTTGAGGTTGATGATGGCTCCAACCAAGGTGTAAACACCTTAGCTCTTCAAAGGATGATAAATCTACAAGCTTCCTTTGAGCACTCCTTGCTCAACTATTAAGCCCACCACCAACTAGGTAGATCCCCTCATATTTTGCACTAGAAAAATATGAGGATTTTTCAAAGAGAAGTGCTTTCTTTCCTCAACACTTGAAGAAGAAAAAATGGAGAAAAATTTGGGAGAAAAAGTATGTAGAATTTCGGCCATGGTGTATGCAATGAGGGGAAGGGAGACTTGTCTTGGTAGTGGAAAAAGTAGAAATCACTTTTTGCATGCCATGCCTTGAAATCTCAAAAAGTAGTCTCCCAACCTTTCACCTCCCATGCATGCATATTATATGGTTTTTAACAAATTAAAAACCATGGACTAAATTTAATTATCTCAAAAATATTTGAGACTAATTAAACATTACTTGAATTTACCCAAGTCCCACTAGTTAAATAATTAATTTAAATTGAGCTCTACAAGACTCAATATAATTTAATTAATTCAACACTTGAATTAATTTAATTATTTGGACTCTACTAGGTCCACTAGTGTTTAATTAATTCAACACTTGAATTAATTTATTTAGTCCATAATAATGTTTATGAAAAGCACAATTTTCAAATACATTATTCACTTGGCCAACTTTTAATTTAGGAACACTTCCATAAATCAAAATTTACATTTCTCTCATAGAAGTCATACTTCTATTTTTCTTTACGCTTATAAACTCATTTATAAGCCGTTCAACACATTGAACTATTTTCTCCTTTATAGAAGTCATACTTCTAATTTTTCCTTACGCTTATAAACTCTTTTATAAGCCGTTCAACACATTGAACTATTTTACTTCTCAACGGGATCTAGAAAGCTAGTACTTGTGTGGCCCTCAATGGTTCATTGATACAACTAGCCGTGGGTTTACATCTCCATGTGATTCGGACTAAACAAGTCCTTATATGAGCATACCTTAATTGCTCCATTCTTACTTATCAACTCCTTGATAATAAGAACGTCAGAACTCAAGTCTGATAGTACCCAACCAATCATGTTAAACGCCTAGCAGCATCGCTTACATGATTCCCTAGGTATCAAATGATAGTGCCTGCAAGAACCATTCAATTATGGTTAGCGTACAGTACGGTCCCTTCAACTCATATATCCCGACCGATTCGACAACCATTGGTTTATCGAGAGTTGTCAATGAATCGATACTATGTATCATGTCGTAGTTGCATCGATGGTGTAATCTATGAAACCCCTTTCATAATTACAACCATACTCTGATCAGAGATTTCAACCTACATACACATGATAACACATAGGATATCCATACCCGAAGGTAAGCGGTGAATCCCCGACTACAATGCATCGACTCCTATGTGTTTCGACAGAACACCCAACCTTGCCACCTGATGACCCCATGAGAGTCGGTAAACAAGTCAAAGTGTAATTCTAGCACATAGAGTCTCAATGTTGTCCCGGGTCATAAGGACTAATGGTTTACAACCATAAACTAGGACGTTTCCACTCGATAAGTGAGAACCACTTGGAAAGTCCTTTAATGGAGGGTTGTTCAGTGCACTCTACCAGGAGCACCTATCTGCATGTTCGGACATCACAATGTCCCCTACCAATGAAACATGGTACTCACATCGCAGATACTAGTCTCGAACTCGAGCGGCCTATATCCTTCTTAGTGGCGGCTGAATCGACTAGGAACCGTTTAGAATATACAGTATTCCAAATATGAGTTTCATGATACTCATCATATGAGCATCTCATATTCTTTCTACTATTTGTATATTTAAGGGCTTTATCTATGCAACTAGCATGGGTATACAGATAAAGATTTGCCAAAACAATAATTTCAAATATTAATAAATCAAGACTACTTATACATAGAGTTTCATTGTGAACACTCGGCCAACACTTGGCTCGATGGGCACCTACTCTAACAAACCGGATAATTCCGGTGAGAATAAATCTCAGTATAAACAATGTAATCATGCAATTACATAGAAACATATAAAAAGCATACATAAGATATTATTAACATGTAGCAACTCAACAGACATGAATGATATAAACACTGTAAATCAACATGTCGTATCAGACTCGACTCAACCGACGCGTCGTCTCATACTCGACTCAATTTTAATCTAGGGATCCCGGTGTCTGAATAATGATAAATATAATGAGTCTCATTCGATAGGAATGAATCAATCCCTAAACGGCATCGATATAATTCATATATCCAGTGTCTAGGCGAATCGGCAACAGAATTGACGTATCGGTCAAAGAATAGGCGAATCAGCCAATGACTAGACGAATCAGCCAGTAACTAGACGAATCAGCCAATGACTAGGCGAATCAGCCAATGACTAAATACATACATGTCTATGAAGTAATAGACCATACCAATCAATTTCATCAATTACAAGTATCAATGTAATAAACTAAGTATGTGATTTAGGGAGACTCGAGTCAAACCTCACTCGAGTTATGCAATCCCAACTCAACATTAATTTATACCTTTCTTTCTGATACTCTGACTCCGTTGAAGTCTCGAACTCAAAGCCTGTTAATACTCAATCTGACAATAACAATATCGAGGGTACGGTATCAATACACCACTCAATCATTACTGGATATAATCAGAATTTAATCAAATTTTGTTTCAACAACATAACGTCATAATTTTAATATATCCAGCACTACCATATCAGTCAGATATTAATCCCAACACGTCATACTCGATAATACTTCAATCCTGATATCAATTCTCAATCAACTCAACTCTAAAAAAATCATAACAATTTCATATGGTATCTATTCCTCAATCAAGTTTCAATTATACGATGTCTAACATGCCAAGAACATCATATATTAATCATATCATATTCTGACAATACCATAATTTCAAAATATATCAAAACGTAGCAAAACTTACGTCCAGTTGTAGTCTACGTCGATAGGAACACAGTACCGAAGTCGGATTCAAAATCGGATGGGCGAATCTTTCACAATCACGAATCAAAATGTAAAAAGGCGTAAGGATTTTCTTTCCAAAGTTTCGACCCTCGTTTCTATTTCTGAGAATTGAAGTATGTGTGTGTGTATATATATATATATATATATATATATATATATATATATATACTATACATGCAAAAGGAAGAGTGGCTCAATGTGCATACTGCACGTCTCACGCATATGCGCGACCACATTCCGCGCATATGCGTGAGATATTCTGTCTCGGCGCGTCTTCGTCATGACAGCTCGCGCATATGCGCGCCACATCGTCGCGCATATGCGCGAGACCTACTGTCTCGTGCATATGCGCGCTTCCATCCGGCGCATATGCGCCAACTTCACTGCCAATGCGCGTGCAGGTGCGCGGATCACATCGCGCATGTGCGCCCAACCTTCTGGACTCGATACTCGCCTTACGCACAGCTCGCGCATATGCACGCCCATATCTCGCACATACGTGCATATGCGCGAGGTCTTCTGCTACCCACACGCATGTGCGCGGCTCCTTGACGCGCAGATGCACGAGGTGTTCTGTCCTCGCACAATTTTATTGTTTTCTTCAATCTTTTCCGGTCCGATCATTTTCGTTTATAATCACCTCCATTATCACCAAATCATTTCAAATTACGGTAATCAAATTCTCGGGCCTTACAGCAACTGATTCTGAAGGAATGTTCAGTTACAACCTGAAACAATAATGTAAAGTTGTAAGATCCAAAATTAAAACGACGTAATCCAACTGCATGCAAATATAGAGAATATGGAAAATAGCTACTTAATTGATTTTAATTGCTAAATTGATTATGTTGATATGTTTATATGATGTTTTAGTAGTTTTTTACATGGATGCATTAACATGTATTTTTAAATGTTATTCGAGTTGCGATCGATGAACAGGGACCGATGACTAAAAATTGTAAAATGTTTTTATTAAATAATTGTTTTTAATTATTTAAAATAAGGTTGATGCTTTTTAATATTTTTGAAAATAAGGAGTTTCGAGGTGACTTTATACGCCGGGCCGTAATTTTTATCGGTATTTGATTTTCAGCAAAAATAAGAACTTTTTGACAACTCGACTAATAATTTCACAAACTTTCCTAAACAAAATTATTTTTAAAACTGAATAATGGGCTTATTGGACCTAACTAACCTTGGTAATGGGCTTAAAATATTACCAAGATTTATTAAGAAAATATATAAGCCCATAACCCCCACCCAAATCATAACATCTCACGCCCCTTCCCCTAAACAATTTACAAGGATTCTTTTCTCTCAACCAAAACTCACGGCACACACCAAAAACAAGCAAAAAAAAGCTTTGAAATTTCAAGGAAAATTCATCCAAGATATTTTCGTCGCCGTTCTTCGCTTCACATCTAAATTCAACGAAAGGAAAATGGAATACGTATATGAATATGATGAATATGAATATGTTGATGATTAAATAAAAATGTTTATGAGAAGGATTATGTTTATGTTTATGCATAATTATAAAAACGTTATTTTACGTAAAAGTATTTCCATTGTTGCATGTTTTCTGTATACGTATTATTTGTTATCAAGATTATGGTTTGCTAAGTCTTAGACTCACTAGGTGTAATTAATGCATGTGAGTTTGATAATAATGATAATGGAGGTCTTGATGATTGATCTGACTGGACTGAAGGTGGACATAACCCGAGGACCAGCGCTAGTTTTCCGCACTAGACTTATGTTTATGATTTACGATATTAAGATTATGTTAAACATATTTTTACGACTTTTATTATGATTTTTAGTGGTTTTTGAGAGGTAGTTAGTTATAGAAATTTTGTTAAGTTAGGAGATGCAAACGATTGACGTTTTTATGATTTAAACTATTTCCTTTGATATTAAAATATTGGTTGGTTGTTTTATTTTTAAAATAGTGCAGAATATTTTATAAATATATATATATATATATATATGTATTTTGGCCGATTAGTAGGAGAAAAAAAATTTCTAGCACTTTTTAAGAAAAGGAGTAGTTGTCGTTTCAGTTGATATCAGAGAAATGTTCCTGTAAAGGGTTGTGACACCATCAGTGGAGGGAAGCTCAGTCGTCAAGCCTCAAATTTGTAAGATTATACGCTTTATATGATTTATACGATGTTACCGGAATAATTACATGAATTTTATGTTTACGTCACATGTTTAGTAGTTTTTTGAAAATATATGCATTATATGCTTAAATTGCTAAATGGCTTATAATATGATGCATGATTAAATAACTTAGATTTAAAATGCATGTTGGTTACGTTTAGAATTTGGAAAACATTCAGAAATAATGCCTCCTAGACGCTAACCTATTATGGATAGGCAGATAGAGACTGTTGAGGATCGTCATGATAATTCACCCCCACCTCCTAATGTGGATGCTGCTACGCGTGCATTGGAAGGCATGACTCATTTCTTTGAGCAGTTTCAGCAGGCTCATAGGCCACAACACAATTTTTATTATTAGTTTTGGAGGCTAGCGCTGAAGGAATTTTATGGCACCACCGACCCCTTTGCTGTTGAGGCTTGGATTCGTTCACTTGAGGTGCACTTTCGCTATTTGAACATGCGAGACGTTGACCGTGTGAGGTGTGCCACTTATATGCTTAGGGATGATGCTTCTTTAAGGAGCTGAGAATGGTATTGACATTGCTACTTTTACTTAGGCTGGATTCAAAGAAATATTCTCTCTGAGAGTATTTTACTGCTGATGTTCGAGGGCGATTGAAGAGGGAATTCATGACTCTATATCAGGGAGAAACATCTGTGGCTGAGTTTGTGAGGAAGTTTGATAGGGGTTGTCACTTTGTACCCTTATTGCTAAGGACGCTGCTGAGAAGATAAGGCACTTTCTATATGGTCTACGACATGCTATACATCGTGACGTGATGATGACGCGTCCCTTGGATTATGCTGCCGCCACTGCCTATGCATTTCAAGACGAGCAAGTTTTGAAAGAGATTGATCTTGACATGCAGCGCAAAAGATAACAACACCAACAGAACAATCAGCCGAATAAGAAGCCATACATGGAGTCTCCTAGACCTCAAGGGCAACAAAATCCCCAAGGTCAAGTCAAGAAGCAAGGACCATCAAAGCCACCACTTCCTGGAGCACCAAAGTCTGCAGAGAGGCAACCATGCATGGAGTGCAATCGATTACACAACGGCAAGTGCATGTGGGGATCTTTTAGATGCTTCATATGCAAGGAGAAGGGGCATAAGGCTGCTGATTTCCCGAAGAAGAATTCACCTACTTGAAAGGGGATCGGTTATGGTGACCGGAAGTTCAACGGAATTTCAAAAAATCATATTTTTAAACAAGAAAACCGAGAACGCCTTTAGTGTGTAGAAAATGCCAAAATAAACACAAAAATAGGGTGTTTATAAGTTTTACCTATCAATCACAAAGGATTGATTATGGTTCCAATTAAGTTCTTAAACAACTTAGCCTTTCAATGAGTAGACAATCTACAAGCTTCGTATGAGCACTCCTTGCTCAAAAAATCAAGCCCATCACCAACAAGGAAGATCCCCTCAAATTTTGTACTAGAAAAATTAGAGGATTTTTCTTTGAGAAGGATGTGCAATCCTCAACAATTTAAGAAGCAAAATTGGGAAAAAAATGAAGAGAAACATTCGGCCATGTGCTTGAGGAGAGAAGGGGAGAGAATTTTTTCATGGTGCTTGAAAAAGTTGAAAGTGCATGAGCATGCCATGCCTTGTTTCTTGAAAAAGTTGCCTCCAACCCATCACCTCCTAAGCAATCAATTTTATTCGGGCTTGTAACAATTACAAAGCCCATGGACTTTAATTTAACTGTCTCAAACAAATTTGAGACCAATTAAACCTTACCTGAATTTACTCAAGCCCACTAGTTGAATAATTTTTTCTAATTGGGCTCTACAAGACCCAATGTTATTTAATTAATTCAACAATGAATTAATTAATTATTTGGACTCTACTAGGTCCACTAGTGTTTAATTAATTCAACACTTGAATTAATTTAATTTAGTCCATAACAATGTTTATGAAAATCACAATTTTAAAATACATTGTTCACATGGCCAATATTTAATTTAGGCACACTTCCACCAATTAAAAGTTGCATTTCCTTTATACAAGTCATTCTTTGTGGGGATCCGGACGCTAATCATGTTCTTAATCGTTATTGAGACTAAATCAATTATAATAATCAGGGTCTAAATTTTTTTTTTTTTAAATGCGGAAGGTAATGGAATCAAACTCCTATACATATCAGTATAAAAGTATAAATCTGATAAAATATACAATCATACATACTCAGGTTCAACAACTACTATCAAGTGTTCAAACCCTAGCTCTAATCAAAGTCCGGTATCACCACTCTAATCTCGATCTGTCTTCACCTCTGTGACCATGTACCTGTCCCACCTGTTGTCATGCACACATACAAACAAGACAACAGCCGGATAACTCCGGTGAGATATAAATATCCCAGTATAAACAATGTATTAAATGCAATCATATAAAACATATATAAAAGCATAAACAGACATCAAAACATGTATCTAGTCTGACTACATGAATCAATGACTCGTGATCTAATCTTATCTTATCTCAAATCTAGGGATCCCAATCTAAACTAGACTTTGGTATTCTGTATCGAGTGTCTGAGATAGACGTCGATCTACATCTAAGGCTCTTCGATACACCGTAAGTCTAGAGTCTTATCGGTTCTGAGAAAGACTCGGCGGTTCTGCCCTAGCTAGGCTGATCTGTCCTAGACTCGGACTCCGACTCTGTTCTAAGTCAATATATCAACATATCAATCTGATAATCTGCAAATATCAATGCAATAAAATAAAGTATGTGATTTAGGGAAACTCAAGTCAAACCTCACTTGAGTTGTGCAATCCCAACTCAACATTAATTTATACCTTTCTTGTTGTCGCTCTGATACAATCGAAGTGTCGATTCAAAATCTGTCACTGTTCAATCTGGTAATGACAATACCGATATTCTGTATCAATATTCTAATCAATTTAAAACATCTCTGTTTTATCAAATTCTGACAGTATAACAGTACATTCTTGTGATACTGATAACACTATATCAGTCTATACCAATTCCAATAATTTACAATCAACCACCGTACAAATCTGATATCAATTCCAGTCAATTTCATTTTGAAATTCATAACAATTCCATATTCAGTCCGTTTCTTAATCTGACTTCGATTCTACGCTGTCTAACATGTCAAGAACAACATATATGACGTGTATTTAATTCTAACAACATCATAATTTCAAAACATGTTAAGACGAAGTAAAACTTACGTCCAGTTGTAGCCTGCGTTGCTATGAACACAGTACCAAAGTCGGATTTAAAATCTAACGGACGGATTGATCGTAAATCGAATTCTAAAGTCAAGAATCAACTTTTCCCCCTTCACTTTCGTTTTCTTCTTTCTGAAGAAGTAATTGCATGTATATATATTTATATATATATGTATATATATATATATGTATATATATATATATATGCCAACGTACATGCAAAGGACGAGTGGCTCAATGTGCATACTGCACGTCTCGCGCATATGCGCGGCCACTTTCCGCGCATATGCGCGACTCGCGCATATGCGCGCCCTATTCGGCGCATAGGACGCGCATATGCACGGGGCGTCTTTTCAAAATACCCCCCTCTCGGGTTGTCTCGCGCATGTGCGCGAGTTTAGGTCGCGCATGTGCGCCAACTGTACTGGAACCCTCGCGCATGTGCGCGCATACACTCGCGCATGTGCGCCAATCCTTCTGTTCTCGCACATCAATTTTCACACGTGATCTCATTTCGTGTCACGGTTAGCCCCTTCGTAATCGTCTCGATTAAAAATCTATAATCGTAATTTAACACGATATAAAATCTCGGGCATTACAATTCTTCTAATTTTTTCTTTGTGTTTATAAACTCCTTTATAAGCCGTTCAACATATTGAACTACTTTTCTTCTCAACGGGATCTAGAAAGTTAGCATTTTCGTGGCCCTCAATGGTTCATTGATACCACTAGCCGTGGGTTCACATCTCAATGTGATTCTTGACTAAAAATGTCATTATATGAGCATATCCCAATTGTTGCATTCTTACTTATCAACTCTTTGATAATAAGAACGTCAGAACTGAAGTCTTATAGTACCCAATCAATCATGTTAAACGTCTAGCAGCATCGCTTAAATGATTCCCTAAGTATCAAATGATAGTGCCTACAAGAACCATTCTATTATGGTTAGCGTACAGTACGGTTCCTTCATCTCATATATCCCGGCTGATTCAACAACTAATGGTATATCGAGAGCTGTCAAAGAATCAATACTATGTGTCATGTCTTAGTTGCATCGATGGTGTAATCTAAGAAACGCCTTTCTTAATCACCACAAACACTCTGATCAGAGATTTCAAACTACATACACATGAGACCACATAGGATATCTATACCCGAAGGTAAGTAGGTGAATCCCCGAGTACAATGCATAGGCTCATATATGTTTCGATAGAACACCCAACCTTGCCACCTGATGACCCCATATGAGTTGGTAAACAAGTCAAAGTGCAATGCTAGCATATCGATTCACAATGTTGTCCCAGGTCATAAGGACTAATGATGTACAACTATAAACTAGGACGTTTTCAGTCGATAAGTTAGAACCACTTCGAAAGTTTTTTGTGGAGGGTTGTTCAGTGCAGTCTATGAGAAGCACCTATCTGTATGCTAGTACATCACAATGCCCCTTACCAATGAAATATGGTACTCATATCGCAGATAATAGTCTCAAACTCGAGCGGCCTTTATCCTTCTTAACGGCAGCTGAATCGACAAGGAACTGTTCATAATATACATTATTCCAAGTATGAGTTTCATGATAATCATCATATGAGCATCTCATATTCTTTCTACTATTTGTATATTCAAAGAATTTATCTATGCAACTAACATATGTATACAAATGAAGATGTGCCAAAACAATTATTTCAAATATGATTAAAATAAATATTGTTTATACATAGAGTTTCATCATGAACCAATGGCCAACACTTGCCTCGACGGACACCTACTCTAACACTACTGTGGGAAGAGCTTATCTTATGCATGCCGAGGAGGCTAAAGAGGAGGCATACACGACCCTTATCACCGGTAACCTAGTTATTTAACATTTTTATATTGCTTTTATTGCATGAAATGTTAAATTTGTTATTAGAATTGATTTGAGAATAAGGATAACCTAGAGGAATTTGGTTGTATGCTCTACCTTAGATGGAATTAAGGAATGATTTTAGAAACAATATAAATTGGTATTGATTTGTGTGCCTTAATTTATGTGAGAGATATAATAATTCCAAATAAATTTTTAATGGACAACAATTGAAAAAAAAATAGTAATTAAGGGCATAATTGGAAGTTTCAAAATTTTTGAGGGATTAATAAGAAATTTTGGAAATTTTGGGGCAAAAATGCAAGTATTAAGAATTTAAAGACCAAAATGCACATTTTCAAAAATATAAGGATTGAAATACAATTAAACAAAATTTCGGGGCTAAATTGTGATTTCCGAAAGTTTAAGGACCAAAATGAAATTTCCGAAAAGTGGAAGTTGCAATTTCTGAAAATATAATGACCAAAAGTGTAATTTTTGAAGTTTAAGGAATCAAAATCGTAAGTTTCGAAAATTTAAAGGGTCAATTTGCAATTTACGAAAATTTCTGAGGACAAAATAGAAATTCGAAGAATTGAAGGGTCAAAAGGCAATTAATCATAAATTATCAGGGGGGAATTATGAATTTTTCCTAGGAAATTAGAATCCAATCAATCTTCTTCATGAAATTGTGGGAAATAATGATACAAATTCCTTAAGTTTCGGCGTTTGACAAACTGAAGGACAAAAACTCGAACCAACTGATTATAAATAACTGAACGCGTGAAGCCGAAACTGAACTACGCAACTGAACGAGCAATCAACTAACAACAGTTCTAAACCTTACCAGCTATTGCCCAACAGCCGATTCTTCAACTGAACACGTCATCAGTTATCAGGAAAGGACATTCAACCGACAGTGGTACACAACAGACTGTTACTTAGTGGAACGCCGCATTTCAGAGATTGCAGTGTATGGTTATAAATGGAATATTGACAGTGGCAATGAACGGATATAAAGATTCAAATTTTATTTAATATTACCATTGATAGGGAAGCCTATAAATAGGTGAAGAGTGCAGCTGAAAAGAAACAACACGAACAACTATTCTATTCAAGCTTGATGTTACGCTGTTAAAATCACTACTCGTATTCAAACATCAAAAGCTCACTCTTATCAGATATATCAGTATCAATCAAGGCTATATTTACGAGCTTGTTAGCTCTTTGAAATCATTGTTAGATTCATCCAGTCGTGTTAAATTCAGTCACGCACTGTAAAGGTTTTTGTGAACTAAGAGTTTAAGTTTGACAGTGTTAAGTCCAAACTGAAGTGGGTCAGTACAACTTTTGTATTCGATCAAAGTATTTTAGTGAAAATCCCATCTTCGTGATAGAAGGGTGACGTAGGAGTTAATCTATTCTCCGAATATCCAGAAACAAACAGTGTGCATTTTACTTCAGTTATTATTTTCAGTCAGTTATTCTATCTCTCAGTCATTTTACTTCCGCAACTGTTTTTCAGTTAAACTGATTGTTATCAACTGAAGAGATACTGAGTGTCAGTTTGTCACTAAACTGAACCCAATATTCGAAAATATATATAATACGTGAGTGTTTATTCAACCCCCCTTCTAAACACTTATCACCTTCTAACCGATCCTTTCAAGTGGTATCAGAGCGATTGTATCTCGTTTCAGAATATTTCTACTCAAACTGATTTTCATGGCATCTTTCAATAAAATCCCTATGTTTTCCAGAGAAGACTTCGATGATTGGAAAATCAGGATGCAGGCTCACGCACAAGATGATGACATGTTGTATGTCATCACCGAAGGTTCGATGAAAATATTGAAAGCCAACACAGTAGTTGCAATCACCGATGGTGCACCTCATAGAATTGAAAAGCCCAGAGATGAATGGACTGATGAAGATAAAAGAAAAGCAAATTTGGACAATGTGGCAAAAGATATACTATACAAAACGCTGGATAAAGTAACTTTCAGCAAAATCAAGATGTGTAAGACAGCCAAGGAAATTTGAGAAATGCTGATCTAGCTTTGTGAAGGAAATGAACAAACGAAAGAGAATAAACTTTCTGTTTTTGTTCAGAAGTTTGACAACATCAAGATGAGAGCTGGAGAATCGATGAATGAGGATGATGAAAGAGTCAGCTGTATCATTACGAGCTAAATGCACTTGGAAAAGTGTATACCAACAAAGAAGTAGCATTAAAAGTGATCAGAGGTCTTCCCAAGGAGTGGGACGTTAAGACTATGGCAATGAGGGAGTCCAAGGATCTAAACAAGGTTGAGCTTCATGACCTATTCACTGATCTGAAGGCCTATGAGTTTGAGTTGCAAACTCGAGAAGGAGAACCTTCTACTCCAGCAGCCACAACTGCCTTATCCGCTGTCAGAACAGAATCAACTGGTTCAGTCAAGAAGGTTGCTGATCAACTAAGCAATGATGCTATGTCATTATTCATCAAAAAATTTGGATGGTTTATGACGAAAAATCAAGGGAACTTCCAGAAGCATTATCAGAGAAACAATTCTAAAGAGGAATCAAATGCTTGCTACAACTGTGGCAAACCCGACCACTTCATTGGTGACTGTCCCAAACCCAAGAAGGACATTCAAGGCTCGACTGAAAGAAAGAAGAAGTCATATGACCACAAAAAGAGATCCAAGGATGATAAGAAGTCTTTCAAGAAGAAGCATAAGGTGTTCTTAGCTGAAGAAAGTAAATCTAAATGGGCAGAAACTGACATCAAAGAGTCAGAGCCTAGAAACCTCATACAGTTCCAGTGACGGTGAAGAGGAAGTGAAGTGTCTAATGGCTGGTGATACAGAAGTGGAGTCAAGCAGTCAACAGGTATTTGACTTCACCTCAACTGATTTCACTAGAGAAGAACTCATTTCAACTCTTCATGACATGGTTAATGAGTATCACAAGCTTGCCTTATCTTTTGAAAAGGCCAGAGCAAAGCAAACTGATACCATAGACAATAAAACCAAAACTGATAAATCAGTTGATGTGTTGAGTCTAAAAAGGGAGATTTCTGATCTCAATGCTGAAAGAAGCAGGAATCAATCAATGATTCAAAAGTTGATGATTGAAAATTCAAAGCAAACTGAGCTTATTCAGGAGTGGAAAAAATCATCTGCTGGATTAACAGAAATACAGAACTCACAGAAATCAGTTACTGATAAAACTGGTTTAGGGTTCAGTAACCAAGATGAAATGTCTTCCAATCACACTCGACCAAAACTGAATATGGACAAAGGGAAATACATTCACTTTGTCAAATCAGTTGTGGTACAAGAATAAACTGAGCCAAGTAAACTGGTTGAACAACCTACTGAAAGTACACAAGGCTAGAAGATATGGTATTAATTATAGCCCAAAAATTTTGCTGACTCACGCAGTCAGTCGTCAAAAATTTTCAGCAGGAATTATTCAAATGGATACTCCAATTACTATAACAACAAGCCAGTTCAGAAAAGATATCGGCTGAACAATCTGTTGAACAAAGCTAAACACATGTTGTCTCAACTGCACACTACACACCAAGCACACACAAATCGAGAAAGACATCTGGAATACAGCAACTAGGCAGTTAGTCAGACTAATCCAAGTCTGGATTCCTAATGTAATGACCCGAAAATTTGAAGGTCCACGCGAACCACATGTGCAAATTATTAAATTCTTTGTGCATTTCAATTAATTGTTTTAATTGCATTAATTAATTATGTTGTGCATATTGCATGTTCAAAATATATTTTTCTACATGATTGCATTAAAATATATTTTTAAAGGTTATTCAAGTTGCGATCAAGGAACGGAGACCGATGGCTGAAAAATAGAAAATGTTTTTATTAAATAATTGCTTTTAATTATTTCAAATATGGTTGTTGCTTTTTAGTATTTTTGAAAATAAGGGGTTTTGAGGTGATTTTATACGCCGGAACGTAAATTTTATTGGTGTTGGTTTTTCAACAAAAATACGAACTTCTTGGCAACCCGGCTATTAAATTCACAAACTTATTTTACCAAAATTATTTTAACTTTTTATTTAAATCCTAATTAAGACTAATGGGCCTAATTGTTGGCTTAATAGGCCTAAAGCCTTTTTAGGACTTAATTAGCTATATAATATATGTTTAAACCTCCTAAAACTCTACAATCCCTACACAAACACACGCCCCACTTCTGAAAATTCACCCCAAGACACACGGCTCACACACACCACGATTTGAAGAAGAAAAATCAAGATTTTTGCAAGGAAGAGTCTAGCCAAGGTCTTGGTCTGTTCTTCGCAATCGTCAACGTAAAAATCGTGCGTTAATTACGCAAAGTCACGCCATATTCTCCTTTTACTCATCATCACACCATAGTATTTGCTTATGCATGATTTTTAAAGAAAAACATAGCACACAAGTTAAATTTTCGTAACTACATGCTTATGTGTTCTAAATTGGTGTTTTAAATTTCCAAAATCATGTTTTTATGTGTTTAAAAGGGCTGCCATGATTAGGACTTGATCAACCATGAATTTACACAAGTTTAGGGTCATAAAACTCAACCGAAAACACTGCACAAATCAGATACACAAAAGCTGGAAGCACTTTTCTGTCATGGGGTTGAGGGGCTCGGTTTTATGAGCTGCAGGACTTGGCTTTGGTTCGGATTGGGACCAGGGCATGGCTAGGGTCTGTTATGGGTCAGGGGTAGAGTCCTAGCCATGCTAGGACTCGAGACCAGGGACTGGGAGGAGTCCTTGCCAAGAATGATTCCACCCAAGATCACCCGAGAAGCTGCGCTGGTACAGCAGCTTGTATAGGGGAGAGATGGCTCGGCCTGGGGGGTCTGGGCTGGGGCAGGTCAAGTGGTTATGGTCCTAGGGGAGTGCTTGAGGGGCTGGTTCAAGGGGTGGCTCGATTGTTGGATGGCTAGCAACAGAAACAAGAGTTATAGTGCATGTGGGTTTCTCGGCCAAGCATGTGTCTGTGATGTATGGTTTCGGTGTTCCACTTGGGGTCGAGTCCTATGGGTTCTAAGGGTCCAGGAGGGTGCCTAGAGGGTCTGGTCATGAGTTGGTGCAGGGTGGCTCGATGGGGCTCAAGCCAAGCACATAAAACGTGAGGGAGAAGCTCTTGGCAGCAAGCACACGCAGGTTGCTGTCATGAGTTCAGTGGTTCGCAGCTTGGTTCTAGGGTGTGGGCTGGTCTGGGCAGGCTCTGGGCGTCGTCCAAGGAAGGTTAGGGATATGTGGGCTCGGTGGTGGCTCGGCTGGGAGAGTCCTAGTTGGGTTAGGAGTCCTAAACATGCAAGGAAGCACACACACTCAAACGTTCAGAAATATGGGTCGAGTTCCAGGAGCTTTTTGAGCGGGCCAGGGCTGGTTTTACTGGCTAGTGCTTGGTCAGTAGGGTCTCTAGGTGGGTTGGCTAGGTTTTGACTCAAGGTGGCTCGGGCGTGTCTCGAGTAAATTAGGAGATGGCTCGGTGTTTTCGGTTAAGGGTCAAAAACGAGATTTAAGAACTAAAAATTAAATCCATGGGTCCATAGGTGTGGCTCATGACTTGGAAGGGCAGAATAAATTATATAAATGTTGTGTTAAAAATTTGGGATCAAAATAACGAGTTTTGGATTTATTCGGGATTTAATCGCCGCACGAAACACTAATTAACGAGTTAATTGGAAATCCTAGTTAGGCTTTATAAAATTATGAAAAATTAGATTTAAGCTTAAATAATTATTATAAGTCTAAGTTTTTAATTTGAGAATTTTATATTAAGGTTTTGTTTAATTCAGAATTAAAACGCATTAATACGTCACATTTAAAGATTAAATTAAAATTCCTCGATTTAAGCTAAATAAAAAAATGAGAAAATTTGTGTAGGCTTAAATAATTATTTGGGACATGTTAGTGTCAATGAAATTAAGAAAATGTCAAAAAACGTGAAATTTTACGTCTAGAGGGTAAAACGGTCATTTTACACCTAGAAATTAGTTAACGTCATGGCAGTGCCCGAAATGCTGTTTTATGTGCTAATATGATTATTTTCAATGGTTATGGATGTTTATGGAGTTTTATATGATTATTTTAAATGTTGGTGGAATTTTATATATTTAGGGATTTTTATGACGAAAGATTTATTTCAAATGTTTATGATTTAATGTTAAAAAATGTTATTTTAAATGTTCATGGTTATTTATATGTTAAAATGTTATTTTTTAAAACGTTTATGGATTTTATGGTTTATTTATGAACATTTAAAAGATATGTTGCATGCTTGGTTTTAAAAAAAAACGTTATACGCATGTTTAATTTTTTAAAGTGATGAGAATATGAAACGTTGAAGGAAGTGAAGTAATTGTGACTAATACGATGATATGTTGGAAATTTCGTGAGGGTTATGCTCTCAGTGGGAGCCCGACGATCGTGTTTCCTTGGATACGGATATGTAGATGTATACGATGATATGTTAATACGTAAGGCCCAGGCCCAGTTGACGGGTGAGAGTGTCGTTGGTGTCCCCTCCGCCCAGTACTGTGGTTACATGTAGATGGATCCATCGCCCAACACGTAGACGTAGACGTAGATGAACACGAAAGTCACAATTAACGATCTGAATTCAACGAAAGTAAAAAGGAATACGTATATGTTGATGATAATCTGAATATGAATATGTTGAGGATGATATGATTAAGATTACGAAAATGTTATTGTTTAAAGTTTTATGCATCATGAAAATATTTACGAAAATAATTAAGTTTATGCATCTTCATGAAATTGATATTTTAAGTATAAATATTTTTCACTGTTATATGTTAACTGTATTACGTATTACTTGTTATCAAGGATATGACGTTTTGAGTCTTTAGACTCACTAGGTGTGATTGATGCAGGTGATTATGATAATGTTAATGGAGGTCTTGATGGTTGATCTGACTGGACTGAAGGTGCTCATAACCCGAGGACCGACGCTAGTTTTCTGCACTAGTCATGATTTATAATTTTAAGTAATGTTAAAGATATTTTTTTTACGACAATTTATGTGTGAGTGGTTTTTGAGAGGTTATAGTATAGGCTATACTTTTCAAATGTTATTTTTAGATTTAGTAAAGTAGTTGGTTGTTTTAATTTTAAAATGATTCCAAAATATTTTATGATTCGGCCGATGCTATGTGAGGTTTAGAAAAAGAAAAAAATGCTAGTACTTTTTAAGAAAACGAATAAGCAGACGTTTCAGTTGGTATCAGAGCAATGGTTCCTGTAAAGAGTTGTGCCACCATCAGCGCGTCGTCAAGCCTCAAACTTGTAAGTTTACATGCTTTATATGATTTTATGATGTTGCCCTGCATAATTATATAAATTATATGTTTACGTCAAATTTTTATTAGATTCATGATAAAATATGTTTTATATGCTTTGGAATTTTTATACGTGATTCGATATGAAATAAGAAAATATTTGATTTCAACGCATGTTGGCTTTATAGGAGAATTGGACTATGTGATTTTTGGGTTTTAGTATTGACGTTTTAGTTTTTGGGCTATAAGTTAATCGTGACTTTTATGAATGCTTTGGGACATGTAGATTTTCTAAGAAAATATTATGATTCATGGTTACTAGACGAATTAGTTTTTGGGAATTAGACGTAAGGAATAATGATTCGAGGATTTACAACGACTTTGCGAATAAGAAGATGTATAAATTTGGATTTTAAGTTTTGATGAAATGTAATATTGGTTATAAAAATTGATTTTTGGGTAAATAAGTGTAAATTTATCGAAATTATGTTATGGAAAATCCGTAGAAGGAAATTAAGAACGATAAAAACTTATGGGTTAATCGTAGGATTTTCGAAATTAAGGACCAATTAAGATAATTTTTGAGGAACTTAAGAATTTATTTCGCAATTGTTAAGGAAATTTTGAGGATTTAGACTTTTTAAGAATATATGAAACATTGGGATATCATGGTTATAGTGTTATAAGGCATGTTAATCAAGGATTTTTAAGATTGAATAAATATTAAGCTTGAAAATTTAACCGTTAGTAGATGCATTTGGGATTTTAAGATCGAAATTTGATAGGTTGATGAACATTTTAGGTATAAAATAAGGAAAGAAATATACTATATGTAATGCCCGGAAATTTAATCTTAATAATCTGTAATTATTGATTTATAATTTGATACGATTATGAATGGATTAATCGGGACACGAAATAAAATTGCATATGAAAAGATATAAGTGCAAGTACAGTAGCATTCACGCACATGCGCGACCGGATGCGCGCACATGCACGGAGTGGACAAAAGACTTCGCGCATCTGTGCGGAGTGATGGCGCGCATATGCGCGAGGAGGCCAGTAGCAAGATTGCCGAGACCGAATGTTGGGCGCACATGCGCGACTTGGGTGCGCGCACATGCGCGAGATGTCCAGAGGACCTCGCGCATATGTGCGGAGGGTGGACGCGCATATGCGCGAGGCGATTTGCAAGCACGCGCCGAGACAATGGTCTCGCGCATATGCGCGAAAATAGTGCGCGCATATGCGCGAGAAGCTTTGGATGAAATTTGAGGGAGACACGTATCAATTACATGCAATATATATATATATATATATATATATATATATATATAGGTTGAACAATTCGTTTCCTTCAGAATTTAACGCCAGAAATCGAAAAAAGGTTTTGAGAAAGGAGTGAAAAATCCGTCCGTCTGATTTTGAATCTGACTTCAGTACTGTGTTCCTATCAACGCAGGCTACAACTGGACGTAAGTTTTGTTAAGTTTTGATATGTCTTGAAATTATGATATTGTTAGAATTTAATGGAGTTCATATATGATGTTCTTGACATGTTAGACATCATAGAATAGAAGTCAGATTAAGAAACAGACTGATTATGGAATTGTTATGAATTTTTAGGGTATATTTATTTATACTGGACAGATTTGAATTGGAACTGGATTATAGATTATATTGGATATTGGTTATGGATTGTAACTGTTATCTGGTGATGTTGTATTGACGGGGATATTGAGATTGTACCGTTATGCCGATGATTTGAATTAAATCCAGATTAATCAATTTCAGTGTTGAATTAAGATTGGAATATTGATATTAGTATTCTCGATATATCGTTTCAGATATACAGAGACAGTCTTGAGTTCAGAACTGAGATTGCTTCAGACCGAGACTACAAACGGAAGGTATAAGTCAATGTGGTATCGGGAGATCGACTTGAGTCGGTTTAGACTTGAGTTTCCCTAAATCACATACTTTACTTTATTGCATTGATACTTGCATTGATTTGATTGATGTACTTGTTTTCTTGAATTACAGATAGCAGGTATCAGATGAGTAATCTTGTGACAGAAGTTCCTGATAGTGGCGGGATCGCCACGGGCACATTGCACGATGTCACAAGATAGTATAGAAATCTTGGGATGGAAGTGCCTGATAGCGGCGAGATCGCCACGGGCACATTGCACGATGTCTCAAGATAGGATATTAGCGATAAAGCTACAGTCTATGACGGTTAGGTCAGGACACCGGATGTTTGGTTATATCGAGTAAATAGAATTGGAATTTCTTCTATTACGGAATTCGATATAGGAACACCATATTTGGTTATATCGAGTAAATAGAATCACAATTCCTTCTATTACGGAATTCGATATAGGAACACCACATCTGGAAACCGGGATCCCTAGACTAGGATTGAGTCTAGTCTGAACTGTAGAGTTATGAGTATGGTTGACAGTTTGTGATTGATTATGTTTCAGATTTTGATACATATTACTATTACCTGTTACATGCTTTATATTCGTTTATATGATTGCATGTTTCGTTGATTTATACTGGGATTATATTCTCACCGGAATTATCCGGCTGTTGTCTTGTTTGTATGTGTACATGACAACAGGTGGGACAGGTGCAGGGTCCAGGAGATGAGGAGAGATCGTGATAGAGTGGAGACTTCGGACTTGGATGTATATAGGGTTTTGATACTTGATATTTAGATGTTGAACCTTAGTTCTATTGATTTGTAGACAGTATAGGACTTGTACTTTCTTTTATACTGAGTTGTATATTAGTTGAGTTCACTACGTTCCGCATTTTAAAAAAAATATTTTAGACCCTGTTTTATAATTGATTAATTAGTCCCAATGATGATTAAGAACTTGATTAGCGTCCGGGTCCCCACACGATAAGCACGATTATCCATCTTTTAATATTGGGATTTGTAAGAAAAATTGAAATTCGAGGTTATAATAGTAATAGCACTAAGTCATTTGGGTCTTTTAAGTTGCGAGTTGAAAATAAGGATTTAGAAGGTAAAATTAATTGGGATCAAGGAGACGTAAGAACATTCAAAAACTTAAGTTTTATCAGAGTAGCGCAGCGGAAACGTGGATTTTTGGGATACTAGAACTGAATCTAAACTTTGGGTTATTTAAGATAAGCGAATTTCGAGGACGAAATTCAATTTAAGAGGGGGAAGATTGTAATGCCCCGAAAATTTGAAGATCTACGTGAACCATATGCGCAAATTATTAAATTCTTTGTGCATTTCAATTAATTGTTTTAATTGCATTAATTAATTATGTTGTGCATATTGCATGTTCAAAATATATTTTTCTACATGATTGCATTAAAATATATTTTTAAAAGTTATTCAAGTTGCGATCGAGAAACGGAGACCGATAGCTGAAAAATATAAAATGTTTTTATTAAATAATTGCTTTTAATTATTTAAAATATGGTTGTTGCTTTTTAGTATTTTTGAAAATAAGGGGTTTTTGAGGTGATTTTATACGCCGGGACGTAAATTTTATTGGTGTTGGTTTTTCAACAAAAATACGAACTTCTTGGCAACCCGGCTATTAAATTCACAAACTTATTTTACCAAAACTATTTTAACATTTTATTTAAATCCTAATTAAGACTAATGGGCCTAATTGTTGGCTTAATAGGCCTAAAGCCTTGTTAGGACTTAATTAGCTATATAATATATGTTTAAACCTCCTAAAACCCTACAATCCCTACACAAACACACGCCCCACTTCTGAAAATTCACCCCAAGACACACGACTCACACACACCACGATATTGAAGAAGAAAAATCGAGATTTTTGCAAGGAAGAGTCTAGCCAAGGTCTTGGTCCGTTCTTCGCAATCGTCAACGTAAAAATCATGCGTTAATTACGCAAAGGCACGCCATATTCTCCTTTTACTCATCATCACACCATAGTATTTGCTTATGCATGATTTTTAAAGAAAAACATAGCACACAAGTTAAATTTTCGTAACTACATGATTATGTGTTCTAAATTGGTGTTTTAAATTTCCGAAATCATGTTTTTATGTGTTTAAAAGGGCTGCCATGATTAGGACTTGATCAACCATGAATTTACACAAGTTTAGGGTCATAAAACTCGACCGAAAACACTGCACAAATCAGAAACACAAAAGCTGGAAGCACTTTTCTGTCATGGGGTTGAGGGGCTCGGTTTTATGAGTTGCAGGACTTGGCTTTGGTTCGGTTGGGACCAAGGCATGGCCAGGGTCTGTTATGGGTTAGGGGTAGAGTCCTAGCCACGCTAGAACTCGAGACCAGGGGCTGGGAGGAGTCCTTGCCAAGAAGGATTCCACCCAAGATCACCCGAGAAGCTGCGCTGGTACAACAGCTTGTGCAGGGGAGAGATGGCTCGGCCTGGGGGGTCTGGGCTGGGGCAGGTCAAGTGTTTAGGGTCCTAGGGGAGTGCTTGAGGGGCTGATTCAAGGGGTGGCTCGATTGTTGGATGGCTAGAAACAGAAACAAGAGTTATAGTGCATGTGGGTTTCTCGGCCAAGCATGTGTCTCTGATGTATGGTTTCGGTGTTCCACTTGGGCTCGAGTCCTATGGGTTCTAAGGGTCCAGGAGGGTGCCTAGAGGGTCTGGTCATGAGTTGGTGCAGGGTGGCTCGATGGGGCTCAAGCCAAGCACATAAAACGTGAGGGAGAAGCTCTTGGCAGCAAGCACACGCAGGTTGCTGTCATGAGTTCAGTGGTTCGCAGCTTGGGTTTTAGGGTGTGGGCTGGTCTGGGCAGGCTCTGGGCGCCGTCCAGGGAAGGTTAGGGATAGGTGGGCTCGGTGGTGGCTCGCCTGGGAGAGTCCTAGTTGGGTTAGGAGTCCTAAACATGCAAGGACGCACACACACTCAAACTTGCAGAAATATGGGTCGAGTTCCAGGAGCTTTTTGTGCGGGTCAGGGCTGGTTTTACGGGCTGGGCGTGGTCAGTAGGCTCTCTAGGTGGGTTGGCTATGTTTTGGCTCAAGGAAGCTCGGACGTGGCTCGAGTAAATTAGGAGATGGCTCGGTGTGTTTGGTTAAGGGTCAAAAACGAGATTTAAGAACTAAAAATTAAATCCATGGGTCCACGGGTGTGGCTCATGACTTGGAAGGGCAGAATAAATTATAAAAATGTTATGTTAAAAATTTGGGATCAAAATAACGAGTTTTGGATTTATTCGGGATTTAATCGCCGCACGAAACACTAATTAACGAGTTAATTGGAAAGCCTAGTTTTAAGCTTTATAAAATTATGAAAAATTATATTTAAGCTTAAATAATTATTAGAAGTCTCATTTTTTAATTTGGGAATTTTATATTAAGGTTTGGTTTAATTCAGAATTAAAACGCATTAATACGTCACATTTAAAGATTAAATTAAAAGTCCTCGATTTAAGCTAAATAAAAAAATGAGAAAATTTGTGTAGGCTTAAATAATTATTTGGGACATGTTAGAGTCAATGAAATTAAGAAAATGTCAAAAAACGTGAAATTTTACGTCTAGGGGTAAAACGGTCATTTTACACCTAGAAATTAGTAAACGTCATGGCAGTGCCCGAAATGCTGTTTTATGTGCTAATATAATTATTTTCAATGGTTATGTATGTTTATGGGGTTTTATATGATTATTTTAAATGTTGGTGGAATTTTATATATTTAGGGATTTTTATGACGAAAGATTTATTTCAAATGTTTATGATTTAAAATGTTATTTTAAATGTTCATGGTTATTTATATGTTAAAATGTTATTTTTTAAAACGTTTATGGATTTTATGATTTAATTATGGACATTTAAAAGATATGTTGCATGCCCAAGTTTAAAAGAAAAACGTTATACGCATGTTTAATTTTTTAAAGTGATGAGAATATGAAACGTTGAAGGAGGTGAAGTAATTGTGACTAATACGATGATATGTTGGAAATTTCGTGAGGGTTATGCTCCCAGTGGGAGCCCGACGATCGTGTTTCCTTGGATACTGGTCGAGCAAAACTTGCACAGTGAATAGTCCCAAAATTTATTTTATAATTGAAAGCTCGATTTAAATATCGCAAGTGCACGATAGTCAAGTTATAATAAACGTAAGTGAATACGAGTATCGATCCACAAGGACTGCGTCACAATATTTTTATTTTCAAGTAAAATTCTTTAGCAACGATAGAATGAGTTGATGATTAAACTACTGTATATCAAATAACTAAATTAATTAAAATGCAAAGAAAACGTTTCAAAGAAAGCAATGATTAATTTGGATTAAAATCAAATGAGAAACGAATTTGTTAGGAAATTATCAGTTCACCTACCACTCGTGTTTAACTAACTACACTCGACTTTTACTCGTGCATTCAACGGAATTCTCTAGACTAATTAATATACTCTGTCGAGCTATATTAATACTAATAAAAAACATGCAGTACTTAAGTGTCCTCAAATATTTAACAGTTCAAGATTGCATTACATTCTATGGAATCCACTAGCTTTCATCCGGCTGAACTATCACTATCGACACGTACCCAATTCCTTATATCTACTAAAATTGTAAATCCGTGGTTTATACTATTTGATTGCATTGTTAATTATTCTATCGAAATCATTAACAACATGAAATAATCAAAGGAAGTTAGCTATGCTTCGATTGAAATAAGAAAGAACAATAGCATAAACAAATCACTAGTAAAAACGTCGAGAAATAATGTTAAACAATGAGTACGGGGTAGGATCCCCTCAAATCCCAACAAATCTAGAGTTTAGCTACTAAAATTCATAATAAAAACCAACAACAATCTAAGAATTAAAAACTGAATAATGAAAATACTAAAGATGACGACGGATGACGTCCACGACCCGTGGAAATCTCGAGGTCTTCGAAATCTCCTTTGCTCCTAGCCTTTTCTCCAAGAAAATATGATGAAAATAATGATGTCCGCTGAAAAACGGCGCCCCTCTCGTGTATTAGGTCTATATTGTCGGATCGAGTCCATAAAAAATGAAACAAATCTTTTCAAATCTCGCGGCCGCTAGGGCGGTCAAAAGTGTCCGCCCTAGCGAGAGGTTCTCGCAGAAAATTCCTCGGCCATGTCCCTGGGTTCGCTGGGGCGGTCACTTTTGACCGCCCTAGCGAGACGCTTGCGCAACAACTCCTCGGCCAGACCAACATGCTCGCTGGGGCAGTCAATTTTGACCGCCCTCGCGAGTCCTTCTCGATGCTTTGGCAAATATTTTCCCACTTTGTGGTTCAATTCCTACAAAATAACCACCAACTACACGAGATCAGTCATATGATAAATAATGCTAGAAAAATGCTAAATTAAACTTAAACAAACTAATATGATGCATGAATGCGACTCAAAACCAACACTAAAAACACGTAAAAACGAGTCCTATCAACCCCCTCAAACTAACCTTTTGCTCGCCCTCGAGTAAAATAGGTTAAAGCACGAGATACTAAACAAACTCAACGACCACAAAATTACTCAAACAAGAAATAACTAACACAAGTAAATGTCAATGGTGAGTTAACAACGTTTATGTTAATGCCTCAGTTTACTTTCTCACTACCAATCATAATCAAGTCAAATCGCAACCGTATACTCATTCTCATCTACACATAAATCTCGACACTAATTTGAACGTGTGTGTGTCATGATGGGTCTAGTCATTCGTACTTCAAATAGATCAATTATCAAATAATGCGAGTCACTCAATTAACACTTCAATACAGGTCTCACTAGCATGCATCCCCGTGTCCATTTATCACTAGCCATAAATTGAACTTTATTCAACTTTTAAGTGCAGATAAGGGTGTCGAAAAGAAGGAAAATAAGCTCAAGTGGCTAAAAGTTGGGAGTACACCGATCATTTTCATTGTGCAATCGTCAAGACTTTTCGTCTGACTTTCCTCGTCTCCTTACATCTCCAACTTTTAGCCTAGGAATAGAATTTCATTCCTTTTATTTCGGCTCCCCCTCACCTTACATCTCCTTCCTTCTTCTCTTTTTTTTTTTTATGCACAATTTTCACACATGTACTCCCTAGGCTAAGAATATAATACTTTGGTTTACAGCTGGTTAGGAGTATGACATTTTAATTCAGTGCATTGGAAAGGAGGTAAATGTAAAGTTCAAGGCAAATCAAATTTTCTCATTCAAGGTCCCAATTAGCGACTTATTTTCACGGGTTTACATGCTAAGTCAACTCATAAATGGTGCCTTTCAAGTTAACCACACAAAACTTTCAAATTTCACCATTATTCCTACAAAATTCTAGTCCCCACACATATGTGCTCAAAAAGTTCAAATTTTGTACCAAAATTCATGCTTTAACAATCAAGAGTACCATTCACGAAGTGACCCAATCAATACTTTTGTAAACTATCAATTCAACATCATCATTGGCTCATAAACTATGTCTTCTCACCATAAACGACACCAAACAAAAGAAATGTAACAAAACTAAACCAATTAACTCAACAACCAAAACAATCTACCCCCCTCATACTAGAGTTGTGCAATGCCCTCAGTGCACAAAACGAAACAAACACTAAAAACCAAAAAACTCATGAATGCAAATGCAACGACAAAAGAAGCAAAAAGAATAAAAAGAAAAGGGAAACAGTAAACTCCCCTGGTCAGAAATCATCCTCCTCGTCATGCTCAGGCGGTGGGACTCCCTCGTCAGCTGGTGGCGGCATAGGGTAATCGTACTGAAAATGGAAGGGTGGCGGGTATGCGGGTGGAGGTGGCTGGTCGGAAGTGTCGATGCCCAAATGAGATGAGATCCCATGCACCAGGTATTCAATGTTCTGAATGTGAGCTTGATTAACTGCCTGGTACTGGTTCTGATAAGTGGCCCAAGCGCCCAATTCGTTGATGCGATCTCGCATGGCACGGCGGCGTGGCTGCGGAGGTGGTGGTGCACAGGTCCTAAGGCCGGAGGTGGTTGAGCCGCTCCCCCATAATCGAAAAATACCTCATCAGGCAGCTCAGCCTGCCTTTTCTCCCTCTTAGACCGATAGAGGGCCTCATCAATGGCTCTCATCGGTGGTAACCACTTATCATCATCGGCAAATATCACCCCCGCTCGGGCACACAGCTCAGTCACTATCGTCGGAAAGTAAAACGCCAAATTGCTGCTATTTATACACATGTTAAGCTGTCCGAAAATGAGCCTGCCCACATCAATCACCATCCCAGTATAGATGGCATAAAGAACAACCGCCCGCTCACGCTGCACATCACTCGTATGACCGACCGGCATCAATCTCTTAGACAAAAACGCATACCACAATGCTGCGTCCACTTTCAAAAATTTTTCAAGAAAAACCGTATACGTCCCCGGTTGTTTCCACGTGGTGCCCGGATAACAGAGTGTGCGAATAATCAAATCATAATCCGGGTTAAGCACCCACGCCTGAAACACCGAATCATCCACCGGCGGTAAACCCAACATGTCATTGATCGTATGGGAATCATACGGGACTAGACGTCCCCTCACAAATGCCTTGTGCTCATTCCCCTCCGGAGCATTGGCATAAAATTCACGCACAACCGGAACCACTGCTGCGTTCGGTTGTGCCACAAAGGCAGTCCACCCTCTTCCTACTACTAGGAACTCCGCAAATTGATCGATAATAAACGAGCTAAATCCTCGCTCAGGGATTGGTTTCCTATGTAGTCTAGCATTTTCATATATCTCCCTGGCATTATCATTCACAAACATAGACGTAGTAGACCGAGAACTAGAAGCATCATGAGTTACTGATGTGAATCTGGCCGGGCATGGTGTTCAAATGATTGATAAGCAAGGGAGAAGGGCTCGTGATGCATGGGAGCACATTGGAAAGCCGAAGGAACATTATTCAAGCATTATTTTGAGGAACCGAGGCTGCACGGACCCGAGCACGGACCAGTACACGGGGTCCGTGTCCATTACATTTGAGGAAGAGAAACCCGAGTCTACACGGACCCGAGCACGGACCTGTGCACGGGGTCCGTGTCCATTGTTTTCCGGAGAGTAATTTTACAGAGCCTACACGGACCCTTACCCGGAGGCCTACACGGGGTCTGTGCCCTTTAGTTTTGACGGAGAGTTATTTTCCTAAATAAGAGTTTTATTTATTTTGGTAACTAGATTTCATATCTTTTTGATTTGTTGTCAATATATAGACGAATTTTATTGATTGTAAACACAACATTGATTATTATTCATCTTTTATGATATTGAGAATTCTCTCAACACAAGCTTAAGTTTCGTTATAACTTTTGCGTTGTATCAAATCAAACTTATCAAAAGATTTATCTTTTGTGGCGTTTGTCGATCGATTTTCACGGGGGTTGCCAAGGGCGGGTTCTTTGGAGGTTCTCTTGAAACGCGATTGTTTCTCTCGTTGATTATTTGTTGCTAAACTCTTGCTAGTTTAGAGGTGAATATCACACCTATCCAATTACTTGTTTCAAAGATCGGGACAACAACGATTCTTTGTTTGTTATTGAATTGAGGGCGCGATTCGATTTTAATCGTTTGCTATTCATTCGTACAAAGAATCGTTGTTGTCCCGATCTTTGAAACAAGTAATTGGATAGGTGTGATATTCACCTCTAAACTAGCAAGAGTTTAGCAACAAATAATCAACGAGAGAAACAATCGCGTTTCAAGAGAACCTCCAAAGAACCCGCCCTTGGCAACCCCCGTGAAAATCGTTCGACAAACGCCACAAAAGATAAATCTTTTGATAAGTTTGATTTGATACAACGCAAAAGTTATAACGAAACTTAAGCTTGTGTTGAGAGAATTCTCAATATCATAAAAGATGAATAATAATCAATGTTGTGTTTACAATCAATAAAATTCGTCTATATATTGACTACAAATCAAAAAGATATGAAATCTAGTTACCAAAATAAATAAAACTCTTATTTAGGAAAATAACTCTCCATCAAAACTAAAGGGCACGGACCCCGTGTAGGCCTCCGGGTAAGGGTCCGTGTAGGCTCTGTAAAATTACTCTCCGGAAAACAATGGACACGGACCCCGTGCACAGGTCCGTGCTCGGGTCCGTGTAGACTCGGGTTTCTCTTCCTCAAATGTAATGGACATAGACCCCGTGTACTGGTCCGTGCTCGGGTCCGTGCAGCCTCGATTTCTAAAAATAATGCTTGAATAATGTTCCTTCGGCTTTCCAACGTGCTCCCATGCATCACGAGCCCTTCTCCCTTGCTTATCAATCATTTGAACACCATGCCCGGCCAGATTCACATCAGTTACCTTAGATCTTTTGGGTGCCATGTAGAGAGTGGAGTGCACAAAGTATCCAACCGCCGGAAAATTGTTGAAGGTCGCCGGAGAAGCTCGCCGGAATTTGTGGAAGATGACCGGATTTGAAAAAAATTGTAGTCTAAATGCTTCCGGGTGGATTGTAGAAAGCAAGATCGAGTCTTTGCCCTGAAAAATCAACAAATAAAGGTCTTTAGCACAAAAGAGCAAAGAAGGCGCCGATTATTTGAGGAGGAGGAGTAGGGTTCGAAGTGGGGAAGAAAGGGGAAAATATTTTTTTTTTATAGTCTGCGCGACTCGCTAGGGCGGTCAAAAGTGTCCGCCCTAGCGAGTGATTTGCGGTGACAAATTATTTGAAACATACGAGTGCTCGCTGGGGCGGTCAGTTTTGACCGCCCTAGCGAGGGGTTCTCGCCTCGACTTATTTGAAAAATACGGGACCGCCCTAGCGAGTGGTTCTCGCCATAAAACCATTTTTTTTAAAAAAATCGCTCGCGGGGGCGGTCAAAAGTGACCGCCCTAGCGAGGCGTTTTCGGCGTCTATGTTTTTGAATAAAAAGCGAGGGCTCGCTGGGGCGGTCAGTTTTGACCGCCCTAGCGAGACATTCTCGAAAAAAGAATAAATAAAAACAATGAATGCTATGCCATGCAACTACCTAAATGCAAATGATGCGATTAATGAATAAAGGAAAAAGATAAAATCAACATAGGGAGTAGAAGTAGTTCTCAATTTACAGTCTAGAGCTCGACTTGTCACCCATGTCCTCAATGACTGTCATGGAGCCGAGTGACTCCAATTTGTGGCTCAATTGTGCCACCGATATAGTGCTTCAATCTTTGAGCGTTCACAGTGAACGTCCCTTCCTTGCCATCATGCAACACCACTGCACCTGATGGGAACACCTTGGCTATAGTGAAAGGTCCTGACCACCTTGACTTTAGTTTGCCCGGAAAGAGTCGTAAACGAGAATTGTATAACAATACCGCTTCACCCACTTTGAATTCCCTTCTTATGATGCGTTTATCATGGGCTCGTTTGGTGCGTTCCTTGTAAGATAGTGCCAGATCATAAGCGTTTCCTCGAAACTCATCCAACTGATTCAACTGCAGAAATCGTTTCTCACCTCCAAGAGCAAAATCAAAGTTTAGTGCTTTGGTCGCCCAATATGCTCTATGCTCTAATTCTACTGGTAGATGACATGCTTTACCAAAAAGTAGCCTATATAGTGTAGTGCCTATAGGTGTTTTAAAAGCAGTACGATAAGCCCACAAAGCATCATCTAACCGAATGGACCAGTCCTTCCTATTCACATTGACCGTCTTCTCTAGAATCCTCTTAATCTCTCGATTGGACACTTCAACTTGTCCGCTAGTTTGGGGATGGTATGGAGTGGAAACCTTGTGGATGACACCATATTTGCCCAACAGTTTATCAAAAATTTTGTTCGCATTTATCTCAAGCAATTGTTCATCAGGAAACCAGTCATCTATATCATCGTCACTGCCCTTACTTCTAACATGCTCAAGCCTAGACAGGTGGTCAGCGACTACATTTTCCACACCCTTTTTATTTTGAATTTCGAGATCAAATTCTTGCAATAATAGAATCCACCTAATTAACCTAGGTTTCGCATCTTTCTTAGCAAGCAAGTATTTTAGGGCAGAATGATCTGTATACACAGTTACTTTAGACAGAACAAGGTATGAATGAAATTTGTCGAAAGCAAATACTATAGCAAGCAATTCCTTTTCAGTAGTAGCGTAATTCAATTGAGCATCATTTAAAGTCTTACTTGCATAGTAGATGGTATGAAATACCTTGTTCTTCCTTTGACCCAGCACCGCACCAACAGCTGTATCACTAGCATCGCACATCACCTCAAATGGTAACTCCCAATCAGGGACAGTCAGAACAGGTGCTGTCACCAAGCTCTCCTTGAGTATCTCGAATTCATGCAGACAAATAGAATCAAAATTAAATTCAACATCTTTCATCAACAAAGAGGATAAAGATTTAGCAATTTTGGAAAAATCTTTAATGAAACGCCTATAAAAACCAGCATGCCCTTGGAAACTTCTAACTCCTTTTATTGATGAAGGTGGGGGTAAGTTTTTGATTACTTCCACCTTGGCTTTGTCAACCTCAATTCCATTCTCCGATACCTTGTGTCCTAACACAATCCCCTCTTGAACCATAAAATGACACTTCTCCCAATTCAACACCAAATTGCTCTCCTCGCATCTAACTAACACCAAGTTCAAATTCTCTAAACATTCATTAAATGAGGAGCCAAAAATAGAGAAGTCATCCATAAAGATTTCAAGGAAATTTTCAGTCATGTCATGAAAGATAGCAGTCATGCATCTTTGAAATGTTGCAGGTGCATTGCATAAACCAAAGGGCATACGCCTAAACACAAAAGTACCATAAGGGCAAGTGAAAGTAGTTTTCTCTTGGTCCTCAGGTGCAATTGTGATTTGATTGTATCCCGAATATCCATCTAAAAAGCAATAAATTCATGACCTGCTAATCGTTCAATCATTTTATCGATAAATGGCAAGGGAAAGTGATCTTTACGGGTTTCATCATTCAATTTCCTATAATCTATGCACACACGCCAACCCGTAACAGTTCTAGTGGGAATCAACTCATTTATTTCAGTAGTAATAACAGTAATCCCACCCTTTTTAGGCACACATTGCACAGGGCTTACCCACGCACTATCAGAGATAGGATAGATAATACCTGCATCCAGAAGTTTAATGGTCTCAGCTTTTACTACCTCTTGCATCTTTGGATTTAGCCTCCTTTGTGGTTGTGCTAGAGGTGAGTATTTATCTTCCATCAGAATTTTGTGCATGCAGATCGAAGGACTTATCCCTTTTATGTCCGACACCTTCCAAGCGAATGCTCCTTTATGCTCCTTGAGGACTCCCATGAGCTTACTCTCCATATCATCTGTCAAAGAAGAGGAAATAATAACAGGCAATTTATTATCTTCTCCTAAATATACGTACTTGAGATGTGGAGGTAGTGGTTTGAGCTCCAAAGTAGGCGGCTCCTCTAGGCTTGACTTTTGAGGCATTAAATCTTTTCTGTCTCCCAATTCCTCTAGTCTAAGCCTCACTTGCTTTCTCTAAGGTGGAATGGCATTCAAATGAGCTACCATCTCCATATTTTCCTCGTCTAGCTCGTCCTCCTGCTTTTCAGTAGTGAAAGTGGCCTCCAATGGTTCTTTCAATCCATCCTGCACAAAATCACAATCAAGAGAATCCAAGACATCAATACGAAAGCAACTATCATTGTGCATTGTGTGCTTGAGAGTATTGAAAACATCAAAAATAATTTCTTCTTCTCCAACTCTCAGTCTCAATTTCCCCTCCTCAACATCAATCAGTGCTTTCCCTGTAGCCAGAAACGGTCTCCCTCGGATTAAAGGCATCTCTAAATCTTCCTCCATGTCAAGTATCACAAAGTCTGCAGGAAAAATAAACTTATCCACTTTCACCAGCACATCTTCGATAATCCCACGTGGATACTTGACAGATCTGTCAGCCAGCTGCAACGACATCCTAGTTGGCTTGGGCTCGCCTATCCAGTCTCCTAAACACAGAAAGAGGCATCAGATTAATACTCGCACCAAGATCACATAGAGCTTTATGAAAATTAATGTCGCCAATAATGCAAGGTATAGAGAAACTCCCTGGATCTTTTTGCTTAGGAGGCATCATGTTTTGAACTAAAGCAGAGCAATTTTCGGTCAAATTCACCGTCATATGATCTTCTAGCTTCCGCTTATTTGCTAAGATATCTTTCAAGAATTTTGCATAACTTGGCATATTCAATAAAGCATCAGCAAAAGGAATGTTAATATGCAATTTTTTAAATATCTCAAGAAATTTACCAAATTGTGCATCTAATTTAGCTTTCTTCATTGCTGCAGGAAAAGGTGGAGGGATAACAATTTTATTTTGTGCAATAGGTGTAGATGTAGAGTTAGAAGACTTACCTCCTCGAGTTTCCACCTCATCCTCACCGTACTTGGTCTTTTCCTCATTAGACTCGAGTGCTTTTCCACTACGCAATTCCACAGCCTTCACATGTTCTCTTGGGTTAGTTTCCGTGTTGCTTGGCAAAGCTTCCTTGCTCCCTATTAGCAATAAACTTAGCCAATTGTCCAATTTGATTCTCTAACCCTTTTATGGATGCATGTTGATTCTGAAATCTCGTCTCTGTTGCAGAGATAAATTTAGTCATCATTTGCTCTAAATTGGACTTCTCCTCCCGAGGCGGTTCTGGCTTGAATCCTTGGTGCATCCCATATGGTGGACCTCTTTGTTGGCGATTTTGGTTGTTTTGACATCCCCATGAAAAGTTTGGGTGATTCCTCCATCCCGGATTATATGTGTTCGAGTAAGGGTCATTTCTAGGACGGTTCTGGAATCCCACTTGTTTTACCGGTGCTCCCTCAGGCACATAGAATGGATTGCCATCTTGGCAATCCTGTACATCATGCTCACCCCCACACTTATCACAGAAAATTTCTTGCAGTCGCATAGCCGACCCACTCATGCTCATCCCATCAATCTTTCTATTCAAAGCCTCTAACTGTGCTGAGACCGCCGACAAATCATTAACTTGATTAACTCCAGCACCTCGTCTCTGCCTATCAGACTGAGGATGATAGCTACTAGCAGCCATTTCCTCCAATAACTCATAGCCTTCCTCTGCCGTCTTTCTCAGTAGGTTACCACAGGCAGCAGCATCTATCATAGTACGGTTAGGAGTAAGCAGACCGTAGTAGAAAGTTTGAACAACTAACCCGAGAGGTAGCTCATGGTGTGGACATCTCCTCAACAAGTCCTTGTAGCGCTCCCATGCCTCGTAAAGTGACTCTTGCTCATATTGGGCAAAAGTAGTAATGTCGGCTCTAAGCTTCATAGTCTTCGACGGAGGAAAGTACTTGATCAGGAATGCCTTTGCCATATCCTCCCATGTAGTAATAGACCCTACAGGCAAACAGTTTAACCACGACTTAGCTTTATCTCTCAGTGAAAATGGAAATAAACACAAACGAACAACATCATCAGACACGCCATTAAACTTAAAAGTATCACAAATTTCAAGAAAGTCAGCTATATGAGAGTTAGGGTCGTCGAGTGCACTTCCCCCAAATTGGACAGTGTTCTGAATCATCTGAATGATAGCTGGCTTGATCTCAAACTGATTGACTCGGATGACTGGTCTAACGATGCTTGGACGTGCTCCATCAAGAGACGGCTGTGCATAATCCAACATCGGTATACGCCTTGGCTCCTCTCTTTGTTGATCGCCTTCCATTCTTTCCTTCGCTCTCTGCTGCTGTAGTCGACGCCTAGCTGTGCGTTCGATCTCGGGGTCAAAAGGCTCAAGCTTACACTCGAGTGATCTTCGCATGCACCACAAGAAAAATCTGCAACACAATGAGAGTATCAAATAAAAATAAAATAAATAATACTAAAGAATTTAAATGAAAAATAAAAATTTATGAATCAACAGTCCCCGGCAACGGCGCCAAAAACTTGGTCGAGCAAAACTTGCACAGTGAATAGTCCCAAAATTTATTTTATAATTGAAAGCTCGATTTAAATATCGCAAGTGCACGATAGTCAAGTTATAATAAACGTAAGTGAATACGAGTATCGATCCACAAGGACTGCGTCACAATATTTTTATTTTCAAGTAAAATTCTTTAGCAACGATAGAATGAGTTGATGATTAAACTACTGTATATCAAATAACTAAATTAATTAAAATGCAAAGAAAACGTTTCAATGAAAGCAATGATTAATTTGGATTAAAATCAAATGAGAAACGAATTTGTTGGGAAATTATCAGTTCACCTACCACTCGTGTTTAACTAACTACACTCGACTTTTACTCATGCATTCGACGGAATTCCCTAGACTAATTAATATACTCTGTCGAGCTATATTAATACTAATAAAAAACATGCAGTACTTAAGTGTCCTCAAATATTTAACAGTTCAAGATTGCATTACATTCTATGGAATCCACTAGCTTTCATCCGGGTGAACTATCATTATCGACACGTACCTAATTCCGTATATCTACTAAAATTGTAAATCCGTGGTTTATACTATTTGATCGCATTGTTAATTATTCTATCGAAATCATTAACAACATGAAATAATCAAAGGAAGTTAGCTAAGCTTCGATTGAAATAAGAAAGAACAATAGCATAAACAAATCACTAGTAAAAACGTCGAGAAATAATGTTAAACAATGAGTACGGGGTAGGATCCCCTCAAATCCCAACAAATCTAGAGTTTAGCTACTAAAATTCATAATAAAAACCAACAACAATCTAAGAATTAAAAACTGAATTATGAAAATACTAAAGATGACGACGGATGACGGCCACGAAGCGTGGAATTCTCGAGGTCTTCGAAATCTCCTTTGCTCCTACCCTTTCTCCAAGAAAATATGATGAAAATAATGATGTCCGCTGAAAAACGGCGCCCCTCTCGTGTATTAGGTCTATATTGTCGGATCGAGTCCATAAAAAATGAAACAAATCTTTTCAAATCTCGCGGCTCGCTAGGGCGGTCAAAAGTGTCCGCCCTAGCGAGAGGTTCTCGCAGAAAATTCCTCGGCCATGTACCTGGGTTCGCTGGGGCGGTCACTTTTGACCGCCCTAGCGAGACGCTTGCGCAACAACTCCTCGGCCAGACCAACATGCTCGCTGGGCGGTCAATTTTGACCGCCCTCGCGAGTCCTTCTCGATGCTTTGGCAAATATTTTCCCACTTTGTGGTTCAATTCCTACAAAATAACCACCAACTACACGAGATCAGTCATATGATAAATAATGCTAGAAAAATGCTAAATTAAACTAAAACAAACTAATATGATGCATGAATGCGACTCAAAACCAACACTAAAAACACGTAAAAACGAGTCCTATCAGATACGGATATGTAGATGTATACGATGATATGTTAATACGTAAGGCCAAGGCCCAGTTGACGGGTGAGAGTGTCGCTGGTGTTCCCTCCGCCCAGTACTGTGGTTACTTGTAGATGGATCCATCGCCCAACACGTAGACGTAGATGAACACGAAAGTCACAATTAACGATCTGAGTTCAACGAAAGTAAAAAGAAATACGTATATGTTGATGATAATATGAATATGTTGAGGATGATATGATTAAGTTTACGAAAATTTTATTGTTTAAAGTTTTATGCATCATGAAAATATTTACGAAAATAATTAAGTTTATGCATCTTCATGAAAATGATATTTTAAGTACAAATATTTTTCACTGTTATATGTTAATTGTATTGCGTATTACTTGTTATCAAGATATGAAGTGTTGAGTCTTTAAACTCACTAGGTGTGATTGATGCAGGTGATTATGATAATGTCAATGGAGGTCTTGATGGTTGATCTGACTGGACTGAAGGTGCTCATAACCCGAGGATCGACGCTAGTTTTCCGCACTAGTCATGATTTATAATTTTAAGTAATGTTAAAGATATTTTTTTTACGACAATTTATGTGTGAGTGGTTTTTGAGAGGTTATAGTATGGGCTATACTTTTCAAATGTTATTTTTAGATTTAGTAAAGTAGTTTGTTGTTTTACTTTTAAAATAGTTCCAAAATATTTTATGATTCGGCCGATGCTATGTGAGGTTTAGAAAAAGAAAAAAATGCTAGTACTTTTTAAGAAAACGGATAAGCAGACGTTTCATCTAAAGAACTAATCAGTTTTGGACCCAAATAGAAATGAGTACCAAAATTATATCTTGTGTGTGATTGCAAGTAACAGGTACAAGCAAGGAATCAATCTGGTACCTGGATAGTGGATGCTCACGACACATGACGGGAGATGCAACTTTTTTCTGAATTGATCAAGTGCACTGGACTAACATCAGTTTTGAGATAATTTAAAGGTAAAACCGTGTGTAAGGGTAAGCTTATCCATGGTAACTTTATCATTAATGATGTTTTGCTAGTTGAGAATCTCAAGTATAATCTGATTAGCATCAGTCAGTTATGCGATAATGGATTCTCAGTTCAGTTTAACAAACATTCTTGTTCAGTCAGAGACTCAACTGATGAGGCCATCCTAACTGGCAAACGGTGTGGAAACACTTACAAAGTCAGTTGGAATGATCAACCTTATGCACCAGTATGTTTTATTGCTTCAAAATCTTCTAAAAACTGGTTGTGGCATAAGAGATTAAACCACCTGAACTTTAAATATATTGCATATCTGAGTAATCACGATCTTGTCACTGGTTTGCCCAAAATTGATTTTACCAAAGATAAAATTTGTTCAACATGTCATTCTGGTAAACAAGTAAAATCTTCTTTTAAAAACAAGAGCCGTAAATCTTCTTCCCGATGCTTAGATCTGTTACATATTGATCTATTGGTCCAATACCAGTCATGAGCTTAGGGGGAATGAAATACACCTTGGTGGTTGTGGATGATTTTTCAAGATTTACTTGGGTTATATTTCTCAAATCCAAAGACCAAACTGTTGCACAACCAATCAAGCTTTACAAAAGACAATTAAATGAGATATCAGTTGGAATGGATAGAATCAGATCCGATCGAGGAATTGAATTCATCAATAAAATTCTTTCAAATTTTTTAGTAAATTCTGGAATTAAGCATGTAGCTCTCAGCAGCTAGAACTCCTAAGCAAAATGGTGTAGCTGAGAGGAGAAATCGGACCCTTAAAGAAGCTGCTAGAACAGTGCTTGCTGATTCTGGTATTTCTCAAAGGTTATGGGCAGAGGCAGTAAACACCGCGTGTTATACTCAGAAAAGATCGATGATTAATAAAAATCATTTGAAAACACCTTATGAGATCTGACATAGACGAAAAAGTTTGGTTTCTTACTTAAAAATATTCGGCTGCAGATATTTTATTCTTGACAATGGCTAAAATCATTTAAAAGCATTTGATGCTAAATCTGCAGAGGGAATATTTCTTCTTCAGTCAGCAAAGCTTACAGAGTTTTTAACAAGAGCACACTAAATGTTGAAGAGTCTATACATGTTTTTGATGAAACTGTACTAACTGATAAGCCAACTGATCTAGTTGAGCTATTTGATCGATTTACAGATATCAGTTTGGAGGATGATCATGAAGAAAAAAACATATCAATCGAAACATCCGTCAAACACTTGAACCTGAAATTGTGGATCAAACAGTTGAACAGGAAGTCGGTCCTGAAAGTCAGTTGGTAGATCCAACTGAAACTGAAAACATTCAGTTGCCTACAGAAGTAGTTGCTGATATAGAAGCAACAAACGCTGAACTCAGATGGAAGAAATCACATCCTCCAGAATTGGTGATAGGTAATCCATCTTACCCGGTAAGAACAAGAAATCAAATGCTCAATTTATTTATTCATTCAGCTTTTGTATCGCAATTGGAACCAAAGAAAACTGATGAAGCTCTTGTTGATCCAAACTGGATAAATGCAATGCAAGAGGAGCTGAATCAGTTTACCCATAACAATTTCTGAAACCTAGTTCCAAGACCAGTTTCAAAAAATGTTATAGGTACAAAATGGGTTTACATGAATAAACTGAACGAAGATGGTTCAGTTGTGCACAACAAGGCGAGACTGGTATCACAAGGATACAGGCAAGAAGAAGGAATTGACTATGATGAAACATATGCACCAGTTGCAAGACTGGAAGCTATCAAAATATTCCTTGCCTATGCATCATTCAAGAATTTCAAAGTCTACCAGATGAATGTAAAGATTGCATTCCTGAATGGTCAGTTGCAAGAAGAAGTCTATGTTGAACAACATCCAGGTTTCATCAATCATCATTTTCCTACTCATGTCTACCATTTGAACAAAGCCTTATATGGTCTTCAACAAGCTCCAAGAGCTTGGTATGAAACTCTTTCAAAATTTCTAACTGATCACGATTTTTCTGTTGGATCAATTGAAAAGAAATTGTTCAAATTTTCAAAAAATGATCACATTTTACTCGTTTAAATTTATATTGATGACATTATATTTGGGTCAACTAACCCCATATTATGCGAGAAATTTTCTAAGTTGATGCATGATAAATTTGAAATGAGTCTGATGGGTAAAATTACATTTTTTCTTGGACTACAATTGAAGCAACTGGAGACAGGCATTTTTATCAGTCAGACTAAATACACGAAGGAGTTGCTGAAGAAATTTGGCATGGAATCGTGTTCAGCTGCAAGTACTCCCATGAGTTCATCGGTTAAACTGGACAATGATAAAGGGAGAATATCCGTTGAGGCGGCACTTTACAGAGGTTTAATAGGTTCATCATTGTACCTAACTGCTAGTCGTCCAGATATTGTATTTGTTGTCTGTTTGTGTGCTAGATTTCAAGCAAACCCTAAGCAATCACATTTTTCAGCTGCCAAACGTATTTTAAAATATCTTAAAGGCACTCAAAATGTTGGGTTACGGTATTCTAAAGACTCCTCTGTCAATCTATTTGGATATTCAGATGCAGACTATGCAGGATGTAAGCTTGATCGTAAAAGTACAAGTGGATCATGTCAGATTCTAGGAGACAGATTTATCTCTTGGTTCAGCAAGAAGCATACATCCACTGCTACATCTACAACTGAAGCTGAATATCTTGCTGCTGGGAGTTTCTGTGCTCAACTGGCCCATAACATAGCGTAAGCGCCTGATCAGACTAAACCACAATATACTGGACGGTAGAGATCAATCACAGCACTTGGACTGGATGTCCGCACCCATACATAATCATAAACCGGCCGTAGGTCACCGGGCGGAGAGGTCCTCGGTTGCGCCTACCGACTTCCAAACCCATAAGCATAAGGTGGCCACAAGACATATAACATATATCTCAAAAATAAACATTTTATATTTTTATGCACGTAATATAATTATAAACTTATTTTTAACGGATGAATTGGATCGCTCCTAGGCTCGCTGCGACTTAATTCTAATATGTCACTCATGCAAATAATATTATCTTGAATTAAACTTGACAATAGAACAAAAAACGAGACGATTAGGACCAACCACTTGATTTTCAATCATTGTATTGTATCAACCCGAACCAACATTAAACCGACGTTTAACCATGATTAAAAATACCCCAAACATCCTGAAAAATATGCATAAGAACTGCAAAACACGAAAATAGGTGAAAGGAATCCAAAAACATAAAACGCTCTTTCGAGATTCGTTTTGGCACCTTTCACCGTAAATTCTCGTACGACCTCTAAACTCGACCAAATCACGAACGGCCAAAAACATGACTTTCCTAACTCATTAAGGTATTGTCCAGTCCAAGGCCATGGGCTAAAAGCCAACCAAGAACTCAAACAAACACCAAAACCGAAGCTCAAAGCTGCTGGAAAAGTGCAGCAGTAGCAGTTTACTTGTTTGTGGTGAAAATCCTGAAATAAATGACTATGGGCTTGAACCACTGCCCAAGGACTCTTACCAACATCCTAAGGCATGGCTTGGACCATGGCTAAGGGCTAAAAGCCAACCAAAAACCAAGCAAATACTTATGTCATTCCAAAGCTCCTACCGAGAACCCAAATTCTGTGCATTGTGATGTGTTTGTAATGTTTGCTGTCTTGGCTCGTTCCAGTGGCTGTATGGTCAACCATGGCTCGATCTAGACATGATGTAGTGTTGTATGAACCATGGCTATGGGCTACAAGCCAGCCACAGCCCATCCCAACACCTCAAAACCGAAGTTACTCACACAAACCAGAAACAGAAATTTTTCGAGTGATGCTTGTGTTGTTGTTTTAAAAAAAATCTGACGGAACCATGAACCGAGCTTTTGAAGGACACCTTGGTCACGTCCTAGACATGATATGGAAGGGTTATAACCGTGGCTACAGTCCCTAGGACAGCCATGATTTGAACTCTCACCCTTAATAACCAAATGATAAAACCTTGACTCCAATTCTGCACTTAAGGGAAAAGTTGTTGTCATTTATTTGTTTATGCGTGTATGGGCTTGAACCATTGAACCAAAAACTCCCTAACACATTCTAATTCATGCCTAGTAGCAGCCATGTGAGCCTGGAACCGAAGCAACACCCTGTAATCAACAAAACATCCCAAACCGTGAAGTTGGAAACAAAAGAGTTTATAAAAATCTGTACAGATTTTGCTTGGGAAGATTGCTGTCAATTTCGTGATTTAGCTTGAATCATGGTTATATAATGGTTTAAAAATATCTATAGGACTTGATTGAAGAGAAAAGAAACAACATATACATGCCTAGAATTTTTTTTGAAGAAAACAAATCAAAACGACTAATACGAGCGGCGGAACGGAGTTGAGTTTTCTTCCTTGTGTTACTGCTGCTGTGCACGATTCCTTGCTGCTGTTTTGCTTATTTATTTTGAAGGTAAGGGGGGTATAGGAAGTGTAGATGATGAAGGTGAATGATAAATGAGATGTTAAAGGTGCTATAATATGGATTTAGTTTGGGAGTTACAAGTCAAGAAATGAAATGGATTTTGAAATGCTTTTGATTCCCCTTGCTGCCGAATACTTGTTCTTATTCTTTTGTTATTCACGTTTATTTGCTAGCATAAAGGGGTTGAAGAGCTTCAAAGATAATTATGATGCATGTATTGCCCCTAATTATGGAGTTTAAAAGTGGGAAATGAATGCACTATAAAAAAACATTTAGTGGTAAATTTGAATGGCTTTGAATTGCTTCTCCTTCACTCCTTATTGCCGTTGGTTTTTTTCTCATTTCTTTGCTGCATGGTCTCATTCATTTGCTAGGTAATTAGTTGGGGAGAAATGAGGTGTTTTATTGCATTTAAATTTCCTACTAATTAGAGAATTAGAATAGAACATGAATACACCATGAAGTGTAATAAGAGATAGTTTGAATGGAGAGTTATCAACCTTTGAAATATTTTAAATGTTGGTCATTATTATTAATTTGCATTGTATATTTTTATTTAAACCTTGCATTTTAATTGTTTAAGATTTTAAACCTTCATTATATTTATTTTAATGCATTAACAAATTAATTTAGTTTAGCATCTTGCTTAGAACTTTTGCATGGCATACATGACCTCAATTTAAATGTTTAAATGCTATGTTTAATTTCTTGAATATATTTACCCTATATTAGTTCATCCCCAATTGTTTACACATTTTACTTAAACATTAATTAAATATTGAACCTAATAGAATTTATTTACTAATTTGACTCCCATTAATTTAATAAATCCTAAAACATTCTTTTTCTTAAAATTAAATTATTTCTTGACTTAAATTAAATTTAGGAACATTCTTCTTATTATTAATCTTATCTCTAATCTCCAAACTCCGGTCCGACCTCGCGTATTTATTCTGAAAAGATAAAACTAAGCATCTACTTTTAAAATAAATAATCATGACTTAAAATTATTAAAAATGAATTACCACTTCATATATATATTTAAAAATTAATTTTTAATTTAAATAGTAGCAATTATGCATGGCTTATGCGTAATCTGATTTTCGGGACGTTACAATCTCCCCCCCTTAAATTGAATTTCGTCCCCGAAATTCGCTTATCCTCGATAATCACAAAGTTTGGACTTAGTTCTAGTATCCCAATGGTCCATGATTCCGCGGCGCTGCTCTGATAATAAATCTTAAGATGTCCTTATGTCTTCTTGATACTAATTATTTTGCCTGTCAAAATCTTCGTTTGTGAATCGTAACTTAAGACGACTTATGGTAACTTAGCTTTACTTTACTATGACCTCGAATTCTGACTTTTCTCACCGTTCCCAATATTAGAATTGGTGGTTCAAACTTATCATATCTTACCTTCCTTATACTATACCTGTAATGTTCAACGACATATTACATTAGTATATACACAGTTCAACTTAAACACTCTTAGCACCAAAGGTTACTGATCAACTTCTATCATCGACAATACACTTAAAAGTTAAACCTTGTCTTAACTCCATAATAATATTAGCCCAATATCCTTGAATCGAATCATTATCTTACGACACCAACCTTACGTAATTTAACTATTTACAAGTACATCCCAATTACAAAATTGTTGCAAATCTTAAATCTCGAATTACGTTAACCCATAAAACCCAATTATACAAGATCGACCTTCTACCAATATTTTAAAGCCCTTCAAGTCCCAATTATATGTTTAAACTATTATATTCCCAATTACCATAAAGTTGAGGCCTATGACTCTGGATTTTCCTCATTGAAACAAATGCCGCATTCTTAAGTATCATCAATGCTTAATGAAGTCTAGTGTATAAAACTTAATAAGTTATCTCATGTTAGCGATAAACTTACTCTAAAAATTTAACTTCGCTTATATCCCTCATAGAGTTCTAAAATTCTCATATAAAGATTTCGAATTTCTTACTCAATTAAAATCTTAATGTTAGTTCATTGATACTCTCTGTTGAACGTCTCTAATTTTCTTTTTGTTTTTATTTCGCCCAAAACTTTATGTATGAACACCTATCTTATAAATCTTGAAATTCAAGTTTATAAAACCCAAATAATATTAGATAGTATAACTCCAGTGCACATATTCGTTTAGTCCCACGTTTCTTAATGACTTTCCAGAATTCCTCAAGATAAGGTGTCTAATTCAATTCTTACATGCGTCTATCGATTAACCTAACCATCAAACACCCCCAACTTTCTAGAAAAATCAATTCCAACAAAAGTGTAGTCCTAACTGTTAAGATCATGAATAAAACTTACGACACATCAAACTTAAATTCCCAAAACTTCGTTATCTCAATGTCTACTCTTAGAAATTAACTAACTGATCAACTTTCCATTAAATCGTCAACACGTTAAATTCTTAATTTGCCACAACATTATTTCACAAATGCTTAAATTTTCAATCCCGAGATTGGTTCAACCTACAATGTCCTTGATTACCATTCATTATAACATTATAACCCCGATATCTAAATGTTCTAAATATTCTTCAAGCCCAAATCTCCTAAAATTCCTATCCTTTAAACAATTCAATGCTCACTTACTGCTAAACTAGTCCCCCAAATCTCTTAAGATAACAACATAAATTCTTAATTTCTTCGAAAATTATCAAATATTTCCTTAATTTCGAAAATTACATAGTTACCCATAGATTCTTGGCGTTCTCAATTTCATTTTATAGGTTTCCCGTATCATAAGGTTCAATAACCTTAATGTTTAATAAACCCAAGAATTAAATTTCCATAACCCGTCTTACATTTCTATAAATACTTAAAATCTCAAGTGTTCCTCAAAAGTTCGTATTTAATCCTCAAAATTTTCGGACTCTGCAATTCGGACCTTAAGGTTCTCAAAATTTATATTTTTGGTCTTACAACTCTAAGAAATTTGCGTTATTGTCTCCATAAAATTTTTCGATTTAACCCCATTAACGTTAAAATTCTCGAACTAAAAGTTATACATCTCAAAATTTGGTAAATTCGAAAATAATCCCTTAGAATTTTATTTTTGCACTTAGATCCTCAAATTATTTGTTATTACATTTAGGTCCTTAAAATTCTCAATTCATGCCATTCGATTTTTATAACTAATCTTACATTCCCCTCAATACTTAAAATTAAACTGATACATTTCTACACTAATAAATGTCGTCGTAGATTTCTAGTCATTATTCCTTATACAAGATTCTCAAAAATTAACTCAACTATTAATCACGAATCATCAGAATTTCAAAAAAATATCTACTTCCCGAAAGCATTCAAAATTTTCAGGACTAACTTATTACCCAAAGAGTTGAACTCCAGCGCTTATTAACCAAAAAAACAATATACTCAAATCGTTATCAACATTTCGTAACGCCCAATAATCAAATTCCTACTCTAGTCCAATACCACAAAGCCACCATGCATAAAAATAATATAATTTCGCATTTCATTCGTAATATGCATAAAAGAAATTTCTAATGATTCAATTTCAAATCATAACGGTAGGCAAACCTGTACTTTAAAACGTATGTCATGCAAACATACAAGTGATACAATTAAAACATGCACATGCTAAAATCATAACTTGATGCATACTACACAAAATAATTTAAAACCTTAAAACTTACAGACCGAAGACGTGACTTCATGAGTTTCTCGAGGTCAGTAGTAGCACAACCCTTTACAAGATCATAGGCTCTGATACCAACTGTAGAGGCCCGTATTTCGTATTCATAAGTTTGCGAATTATTAAAAATTTTCTAAATAAATATTTATCTTGTCTTATTTAATAAAATAAACATGTAAATAATTTTAACATTAAAATAACAGCGGAAGCAAATATTGTTTTCAACCAACAATTTAAAAATAATCCAACGTAAACATTAACTTAAAAATAATCCAACGTATTAAAACTGAGTTTGAATAATAAAAGGTGCGTAAATTAAATCATAAGGTCATCGGGTTTACTACTTCTGTCCCTAGATCGCTCACTGGTCTCCGCCCGTGGTCTCGACCTCGTCAATACCTACAACAATCAAGTCTAGTGAGTCTAAAGACTCAACATGTATATATCGTGAATAACAAGTAATATATATATCATAAAATCGCATGCAACGTAAAAATAAAGTCTTGAAAAGCGTACGATGAAAATCGTATCATGAATAATTATAACTACGTGCATATCTGAAAATTCATACGTAAAAGCTTTACTCAATAGAGCTCTGTCATAACATATCATAATTTTTCTGGTAGAGATAATGTTTGTGGGGACCCGGACGCTAATCAAGTTCTTAATCATCGTTGGGACTAATTAATCAATTATAAAACAGGGTCTAAAATTTTTTTTTATTTTTTTTTTAATGCGGAACGTAGTGAAATCAACTAATATACAACTCAGTATAAAATAAAGTACAAGTCCTATATCGTCTACAAATCAGTAAAACTAAGGTTCAACATCTAAATATCAAGTGTCAAAACCCTATATACATCCAAGTCCGAAGTCTCCACTCTATCACGATCTCTCCTCATCTTCTGGACCCTGATCCTGTCCCACCTGTTGTCATGTACACATACAGACAAGACAACAGCCGGATAACTCCGGTGAGAATAAATCCCAGTATAAATCAACGAAACATGCAATCATATAAACAAATATAAAGCATGTAATCAGGTAACAGATTTATGTATCAAAATCTGAACATAAACAATCATAGACTGTCGACAATGATCGTAACTGTATCATTCAGACTAGACTCAATCCTAGTCTAGGGATCCTCGGTTTCCAAATGTGGTATTCCTATATCGAATTCCGTAATAGAAGGAACTCTGTTCCTATTACTCGATATAACCAAATATGGTGTTCCTATAGCGAATTCCGTAATAGAAGAATTCCAATCCTATTACTCGATATAACCAAACATCCGGTGTCCTGACCTATCCGTCACGGACTGTAGCTCTATCGCTAATAACCCATCTTGAGACATCGTGCAATGTGCCCGTGGCGATCCCGCCACTGTCAGGCACTTCCGTCCCAAGATGTCTACACTATTCTGTGACATCGTGCAATGTGCCGTGGCGATCCCGCCACTGTCAGGACACTTCTGTCACAAGATTTCCTGTCTAATACCTGCTATCTATAAATCAAGAGAACAAGTATATCCATCAAATCAATGCAATATCAATGCAATAAAGTAAATTATGTGATTTAGGGAAACTCAAGTCTAGACTGACTTAAGTCGATCTCCCAATACCACATTGACTTATACCTTTCGTTTATAGTCTCGGTCTAAAGCAATCGAAGTTCTGAACTCAAGACTGTCTCTGTAAATCTGAAACGATATATCAAGAATCATAATATCAATATTTTATTCTCAATTCAACTCTGAATCTGATTAATCTGCATTAACTCAAATCAGCGGCATAACGGCACAATCTCAGTATTCCCGTCAATACCATATCACCAGATATTAATTACAAATCATAACCCATATTCGATACAATTTGTAATCAGTCTACAATCCAAATCTATTCAATTTCAATTAATATAATCTGAAAAATCATAACAATTTCATAATCAATCTGTTCTTCGATCTGACTTCGATTCTACGATGTCTAGTATTCCCAGAACACATAATAATGGTCAAATAATAATTTCTCCAATTTCATAATTTCAAATGATAACAGAACTCAATAAAACTTACATCTAGTTGTAGCTCTCGTCGAGAGGAGTACGGTACTGCACTCGGATTCAAAATCAGACGTACGGATCCTTCAAAATCAAAATCTAAGCAACCTTAAAGCTTTGAGGGACTTTCTCGATTTTCTTTGATGTTGGTCTCGTAGGAATGAAGAACATATACATTATATATTTGCATGCAAGGACAAGTGTCATATTCAAGTCATAATTGCACTTTAGTCCCTCAACTTTTCACTATTTGCAAATCGGTCCCTGCTCAATCTTTTAATTCAATTTCAATCCTAAATAAGTTCAAACATCTTGGAATATAATTCAACACTCCATAATTCTCTAATTCAATAATCTCGGTTTAAAATAATATCATTTCTATAATCTCGGACCTTACAATTCTCCCCCTCTAAGATACGATTTCGTCCTCGAAATCACAGGTAATCAAGCCAGATATCAACACGAAACGTATACAAGAGGTAAATCAGAAAACTTATCTCAATGAATCAATTCTGAAATTTCAGTCTCATATCAGATTCTGTCTTTCAGATATTCTCATTGACCTACTGACAATCTTACCGTGTTTTCAACAACAGGATAATCTTCATTCTGAATTCTCTTACTTCTACTGATTCTGATTCCAATCTTGAATAAGAATTCACTAAGTACAATGTCATAATACTTCTCCAATCCTTCTGACAGAATCAATCTCGTATTACTGGCTATACAACGTCCGTATAAACCAATCTACAGCTCATCACATATCAGGACCATCAGCTATTATCAAATCTGTTTATCTCAATCAAGGACATATACTGTCTTCAGCTTCAAATACCAATCGTCATCATCCGACGTTGGTTTCTTAAATCTGTCCATTCTGGACTGTCTTAATAATTATTGTCATACAAGAATTCATACAATGACAATAATTCATAACAACTAGTGCTAACATCCAGCACTAAAGCTGTATAGTGCTAATATCCAGCACAAAGTTGTACCAAAATCTTCCAATATCTGGTTAGTACATTCTGACTGTCTGTCAATCTGTAAAACAATCTAAGAGAAAACTCATGATATACTCTATTACAAGTACCAATCAATCAAAAGTCACAATCTGATATAATCTACTGTGGCATTCTGATCTTTCTGACCACTTTTTTGACATCGATCTGTGTCAGTTGGTCATGTTTGTACGTTATCTGGTACAAACTAATAGATATAGATTGAACAATCTGTCAATCATAATCATATCATATCATATTTGGAAAGTATTGAAGTAATCTCATTATGAAATTCATCGAATTATACTCCCCATTTCACGTCAGAACTATACAATTTCTGTCATAAATCTTCTGATTTCTATCTTTCTATCTTTTCTGTTAGCGATTCAGACATATCAATACAATTTCTGTCAACATTTCAATACAAATTCTGTCATAGTTGATCTAATCTGTCTATATCAACTCTATCTGTTCGAATACCATACATTCTCAATCATCAAATTGAAAACTGAATCCACTACGGTACATTTCTGACCCTATCTGTGATTTCAGATTCGAACTATTTGATACAACCAAATCAGTTAATAACATAAATGAAAGAAAATGTACCTACCTGGTATTCGGCTCTGACTATCTATATCAAGCTTTGCTGTACAATTCTGACACATTTGACATCACAAGATAATCAGTCTCATAAAAATTACACAATCACATATCTGTTACATTCTGATCACATTCTGAACTGCTGTAACTCTCGAATTTAACTCTGATTCGGTTGGAACTGTATATACTCTCACTGGTTCACAATAATCTGCAGCATATACGGATTCAAAACACAGTAATATTACATCAGAGACGAAATATCAATATCCTATACAGATCTAGTGAGTTCAGTGAACTCATAAAACAATGATTTCTGGTAAATATCTTCATGTCATTCTGATCAACTGTTATATCCCATCTGCAAATAAAATATGTTCCCCAAAAAATATAAGATGTCTCAAATACTGATTTAGAACAATAACAATACTCAGCAGATATAAAGCAACAGTCGAATAAAATAATCTGTCAAATCAGACAAAATACATTTCTGACATCTCTGATATTTCTGATATTTCTGATATCAATATCGTTATCAGCCCCTGATCACCATCTCAACTGTGTCAAACTCAATCGATATACTAATTTCAGATAACGCATACTCTGAATACAATCTGTTTCAAGCAAGATTCATATCTGAATAATTTCTGTATACAATAATCCTTATTCTCAGAATAATCACTACAGTCTTCCGATAGTCGATTCGATCAATCAAATGCTGCAATTATATCAAAATCTCATAGATATAACGAGCATAGAATTATCAGCACATCTCTGAAGATACTGACACATGCCAAAGAGAAACACTAAATCAGATGTAACTCCTGTTTAGTACTCTTCTACTGATCTTTCAATTTATTCTGTATCATTCTGTACATACAATATTATTCTGTACTGAATTCTAAAACAACAATCAGTATCTGATCTGAATTCAATTCTGAAATCTATCTTTCTGATATAAAGCAACTCTAAAATCTTATCTAGGCAAACATCTACCAACTCGTATATCACTGGCAAATCTGCCAATGTTAAGCTCGATTTCAGTACATCTACTGAGTACATAAGGATACCATCTGTTCCTTTTTGTAACAATCGAGTCATATACGACAATCTCAAAGGAATTCTAAATCTAGATTCCTTATTGCAAAATCTCTACTCATTAGCTATCTCTAATCTGAATCTTACCATGTCTGGAACAGATTCTACAATATTTCTGTCTTTCTGTACTTGATCATTTTATCACCAATATCAGTAATGCAGTCAAATCAGACAATACCAGTACACCATACTCTGTCTCGATTCTCATTCTCATCTTACTATAGTATACAATATATCACAGAAATCTCTGAGATCAATCTTTCTTTCCCCAGAAGGTACAAAGATTAATACTACAGCAATACAGACCCAACAGATAATGCATATCTCTATGCAACTCATTCCAGGATAATCTTAAGAAATGCATTAGTATATATCAATACATATGCAACATAATCATAAAAGATCAGTACCTGTCACTATGTCATCAAGTGTGCCCTGGGTCTGTTCCTCAATCACATATCCAAATGGTCCAGCCCTCTAAGATCTTCGGGGACCTCTCTGTGGACAAACCTTAGCAAAATGCCCTGGTTGTTTACAGATATGGCAACGACCAAGTTCTCCTTGGCAATGTCATGTGGGATGTCTTCCCCCGCAAGTTCTGCAGTACACTCCAGTGTAACTCGAACTAGAATCACTAGAACTAGAGGAACCACTCCCTAACTTCTTGAATGGCTTCTAGTGAGCTTTCAGCAAATCTTGCTTTCCACTCGTGCTGCCACGATCAACTCGGAGAGAGGATTGCTGTGTCTGGGGTGGTATTGCACACACCCTTGTTAGTTGTCTAATCAAACTCGCCTCCGCTCTCTTCGCTCTACTCAAGACATCAGCAAAATGGTGAGGTCGTTGTATATTCATCAATGCAATTATCTCTGAGTTCAATCCTTTGATGGATTGATCCGCTACAACTTCATCATTTCCAGCTAAATGAGGAGCAAAACGCAGTAGAGTAGAGAATTTAGCCACATATCCTTCAATATTCAGTTGACCTTGGCTCAAATTCTCAAACTCTGATTTCTTGTCCTCTCGGTACGATGCTGAGAAAAATCTTTGATAGAATTCAGTCTTGAAGACTTCCCACGTGATCACAGTACCACGTTGTGCTAATAATCCTTTGATTGTAATCCACCAATTCCTGGCGGCTTCTCGTAACTGATAAGACACCATTCTAACCTTCTGTTCATCTGTACAATCGAGTAAATCAAACAAAATTTCTATATCATCAAACCAGTTCTGACAATCTTCAGATGTCTCGGTACCACTCAGAATCGGCGGCTGTAATAACTGAAATTCTCTCATCTTAGCTTCTATCTGAGTTTCTGATGCATCTGTCTGTTCAGACGAAGTACTACCCGTTTCTGGAATTCTCCGAGGCGGTATATCTGAATATCAAACAAATTCATACACAATCTATATAATCTGTCTCAGCCCTCCTCTGATCATATACCTTTGATTCAGACTTGGTTCTGATTCAGTCTTGGTAATTACATGCTGTAATCAACTGAGATAACAACAACATGTAATAGGGAAAGCAATAAATCATGCTAGCACACACAATGTAAATCAACATTGAAATAATTCTCATGCTAGCAATCACATGCAAGGAAAGAAAATTCAATCTACCCCGCTCATTCTCTTCTATCTCAGTCTAAAGGATCTATCGCTCTGATACCACCTGTTGTGGGGACCCGGACGCTAATCAAGTTCTTAATCATCGTTGGGACTAATTAATCAATTATAAAACAGGGACTAATTTTTTTTTTATTTTTATTTTTAATGCGGAACGTAGTGAAATCAACTAATATACAACTCAGTATAAAATAAAGTACAAGTCCTGTATCATCTACAAATCAGTAAAACTAAGGTTCAACATCTAAATATCAAGTGTCAAAACCCTATATACATCCAAGTCCGAAGTCTCCACTCTATCACGATCTCTCCTCATCTTCTGGACCCTGATCCTGTCCCACCTGTTGTCATGTACACATACAGACAAGACAACAGCCGGATAACTCCGGTGAGAATAAATCCCAGTATAAATCAACGAAACATGCAATCATATAAACAAATATAAAGCATGTAATCAGGTAACAGATATATGTATCAAAATCTGAACATAAACAATCATAGACTGTCGACAATGATCGTAACTCTATCATTCAGACTAGACTCAATCCTAGTCTAGGGATCCCGGTTTTCAAATGTGGTATTCCTATATCGAATTTCGTAATAGAAGGAACTCTGTTCCTATTACTCGATATAACCAAATATAATGTTCCTATATCGAATTCCGTAATAGAAGAATTCCAATCCTATTACTCGATATAACCAAACATCCGGTGTCCTGACCTATTCGTCACGGACTGTAGCTCTATCGCTAATAACCCATCTTGAGACATCGTGCAATGTGCCCGTGGCGATCCCGCAACTGTCAGGCACTTCCGTCCCAAGATGTCTACACTATCCTGTGTAATCGTGCAATGTGCCCGTGGCGATCCCGCCACTGTCAGGCACTTCTGTCACAAGATTTCCCGTCTAATACCTGCTATCTATAAATCAAGAGAACAAGTATATCCATCAAATCAATGCAATATCAATGCAATAAAGTAAAGTATGTGATTTAGGGAGACTCATGTCTAGACTGACTTAAGTCGATCTCCCAATACCACATTGACTTATACCTTTCGTTTATAGTCTCGGTCTAAAGCAATCGAAGTTCTAAACTCAAGACTGTCTCTGTAAATCTGAAACGATATATCAAGAATCATAATATCAATATTTAATTCTCAATTCAACTCTGAATCTGATTAATCTGCATTAACTCAAATCAGCGGCATAACAGCACAATCTCAGTATTCCCGTCAATACCATATCACCAGATATTAATTACAAATCATAACCCATATTCGATACAATTTGTAATCAGTCTACAATCCAAATCTATTCAATTTCAATTAATATAATCTGAAAAATCATAACAATTTCATAATCAATCTGTTCTTCGATCTGACTTCGATTCTACGATGTCTAGTATTCCCAGAACACATAATAATGGTCAAATAATAATTTCTCCAATATCATAATTTCAAATGATAACAGAACTCAATAAAACTTACGTCCAGTTGTAGCTCTCATCGAGAGGAGTACGGTACTGCACTCGGATTCAAAATCAGACGTACGGATCCTTCAAAATCAAAATCTAAGCAACCTTAAAGCTTTGAGGGACTTTCTTGATTTTCTTTGATGTTGGTCTCGTAGGAATGAAGAACATATACATTATATATTTGCATGCAAGGACAAGTGTCATATTCAAGTCATAATTGCACTTTAGTCCCTCAACTTTTCACTATTTGCAAATCGGTCCCTGCTCAATCTTTTAATTCAATTTCAATCCTAAATAAGTTCAAACATCTTGGAATATAATTCAACACTCCATAATTATTTAATTCAATAATCTCGGTTTAAAATAATATCATTTCTATAATCTCGAACCTTACAATGTTTCTAAGCTAGTTGCCCATAACATAGCGTAAGCGCCTGATCAAACTAAACCACAGTATACTGGGCAGTAGAGATCAATCACAGCACTTGGACTGAATGTCCGTAGCCATACATAATCATAAACCGGTCGTAGGTCACCGGGCGGAGAGGTCCTCGGTTGCGCCTACCGACTTCCAAACCCATGAGCATAAGGTGGCCACAAGACAGATAACATAAATCTAAAAAATAAACATTTTATATTTTCATGCACGTAATATAATTATAAACTTATTTTTAACGGATGAATTGGATCGCTCACAGGCTTGCTGCGACTTAATTCTAATATGTGACACATGCAAATAATTATCTTGAATTAAACTTGACAATAGAACCAAAAACGAGACAATTAGGACCAACCACTTGATTTTCAATCATGGTATTGTATCAACCCGAACCAACATTAAACCGACGTTTATCCTAAAAAATATGCATAAGAACTGCAAAACACGAAAATAGGTGAAAGGAATCCAAAAACATAAAACGCTCTTTCGAGATTCGTTTTGGCACCTTTCACCGTAAATTCTCGTACGACCTCTAAACTTGACCAAATGACGAACGGCCAAAAACATGACTTTCCTAACTCATTAAGGTATTGTCCAGTCCAAGGCCATGGGCTAAAAGCCAACCAAGAACTCAAACAAACACCAAAACCGAAGCTCAAAGCTGCTGGAAAAGTGCAGCAGTAGCAGTTTATTTGTTTGTGGTGAAAATCCTGAAATAAATGACTATGGGCTTGAACCACCACCTAAGGACTCTTACCAACATCCTAAGGCATGGCTTGGACCAAGGCTAAGGGCTAAAAGCCAACCACAAACCAAGCAAATACTTATGTCATTCCAAAGCTCCTACCGAGAACCCAAATTCTGTGCATTGTGATGTGTTTGTAATGTTTGCTGTCTCGGCTCATTCCAGTGGCTGTGTGGTCAACCATGGCTCGATCTAGACATGATGTAGTGTTGTATGAACCATGGCTATGGGCTACAAGCCAGCCATAGCCCATCCCAACACCTCAAAACAGAAGTTACTCACACAAACCAGAAACAGAAATTTTTCGAGTGATGCTTGTGTTGTTGTTTTAAAATAAATCTGATGGAACCATGAACCAAGCTTTGAAAGGACACCTTGGTCACGTCCTAGACATGATATGGAAGGGTTATAACCGTGGCTACAGTCCCTAGGACAGCCATGATTTGAACTCTAACCCTAAACAACCAAATGATAAAACCTTGACTCCAATTCTGCACTTAAGGGAAAAGTTGCTGTCATTTATTTGTTTATGCGTGTATGGGCTTGAACCATTGAACCAAAAACACCCTAACACATTCTAATTCATGCCTAGTAGCAGCCATGTGAGCCTGGAACCGAAGCAACACCCTGTAATCAACAAAACATCCCAAACCGTGAAGTTGGAAACAAAAGAGTTTGTAAAAATCTGTACAGATTTTGCTTGGAAGATTGCTGTCAATTTCGTGATTTAGCTTGAATCATGGTTATATAATGGTTTAAAAATATCTATAGGACTTGATTGAAGAGAAAAGAAACAAAATATACAAGCCTGGAATTTGTTTTGAAGAAAGCAAATCAAAACGACTAATACGAGCGGCGGAACGGAGTTGAGTTTTCTTCCTTGTGTTACTGCTGCTGTGCACGATTCCTTGCTGATGTTTTGCTGATTTATTTTGAAGGTAAGGGGGGTATAGGAAGTGTAGATGATGAAGGTGAATGATAAATGAGATGTTAAAGGTGCTATAATATGCATTTAGTTTGGGAGTTACAAGTCAAGAAATGAAATGGATTTTGAAATGCTTTTGATTCCGCTTGCTGCCGATTACTTGTTCTTATTCTTTTGTTATTCACGTTTATTTGCTAGCATAAAGGGGTTGAAGAGCTTCAAAGATAATTAGTGATGCATGTATTGCCCCTAATTATGGAGTTTAAAAGTGGGAAATGAATGCACTATAAAAAAACATTTAGTGGTAAATTTGAATGGCTTTGAATTGCTTCTCCTTCACTCCTTATTGCCGTTGGTTTTTTTCTCATTTCTTTGCTGCATGGTCTCATTCATTTGCTAGGTAATTAGTTGGGGAGAAATGAGGTGTTTTATTGCATTTAAATTTCCTACTAATTAGAGAATTAGAATAGAAAATGAATACACCATGAAGTGTAATTAGAGATAGTTTGAATGGAGAGTTATCAACCTTTGAAATATTTTAAATGTTGGTCATTATTATTAATTTGCTTTGTATATTTTTATTTAAACCTTGCATTTTAATTGTTTAAGATTTTAAACCTTCATTATATTTATTTTAATGCATTAACAAATTAATTTAGTTTAGCATCTTGCTTAGAACTTTTGCATGGCATACATGACCTCAATTTAAATGTTTAAATGCTATGTTTAATTTCTTGAATATATTTACCCTATATTAGTTCATCCCCAATTGTTTACTCATTTTACTTAAACTTTAATTAAATATTGAACCTAATAGAATTTATTTACTAATTTGTCTCCCATTAATTTAATAAATCCTAAAACAATCTTTTTCTTAAAATTAAATTATTTCTTGACTTAAATTAAATTTAGGAACATTCTTCTTATTATTAATCTTATCTCTAATCTCCAAACTCCGGTCCGACCTCGCGTATTTATCATGAAAAGATAAAACTAAACATCTACTTTTAAAATAAATAATCATGACTTAAAATTATTAAAAATGAATTACCACTTCATATATATATATTTAAAATTTCATTTTTAATTTAAATAGTAGCAATTATGCATGGCTTATACGTAATCTGATTTTCGGGACGTTACAATTACCTACAACCCAATTCTTCATTCAAGGACCAAGCACATAGATGTCAGACATCACTTTATCAGAGTTCATGTCTTGAAGAAAGACATAAGACAGGAATATGTCTCAACTGAACAACAAGCAGCTGACATCTTCACCAAACTATTGCCCGAGACTAATTTTTCTCACTTTCGCAATATACTTGGATTAATTGATTTATCTTAATCAGTTTTACTACTAATATATCTGTTGTTAATTAATTTGTGTCATTTATCAGTTCTTAATTTTTAACTGATGTCAGTTTGTCATTTGGTTATTTGTCAGCTATTATGTTCAGTTCATGATTTACTTATCAACTGTTGAGATTAACTTTATCAACTGTTTAGATTAACTCTTGTAGGAAGATAAAAGACAAAGATAAACTGGATAAACTTTTTATTCATTTAAAGAAATAAGGACGGAGTACATGGAAATATTCTTCCTCAACAGCAGACCTCCACTTGGCCAACCAACCGGTTAAAACTACGGTGGAAGTCTTAAGGAAGCTATCTGATTCAGAAATATGTTCTAGGATCTTCCTTTCCTTCTAGAACATTAGTAGGTAGACACCTTCACCTGCGAAGATGTCCACCTCATCAGCAACGTGCAAGCACTGCCGATATTCTTCATTTTTTCCACCAATTTGGGGGTGGTAGCCACTCCACACTCCTGGAGGAACTGGAGTTCTTGAAGCTCTTCCCAGTATCAGAGAATTTTGTGGAAGACTTCATCTTCCATTGCAGTCTTTCTTTTCTCAAGAGCTGAGTTCATAAATGCTTTGGCCATATCAGGAGTCTTCAAACTACTTGCACCTGCAATTATACTTTTTGAATAATTATTTGCTAATATGATTGAGACTAACCAAACTATTCTCATTTACAACCCAAGGTCAAGGAAGTTGAAAGGACGAAATCATTATGGCAGACGATTAACCTACTAAGCATCAGATTTACTTTAATTAGTCTATTTATATCATGCTTAAATTCTCGTAATTTTTATATGCATTTGTTAAGGGAGAATATTGGTTTTAAAAGGTTAACTGAGAAGACAACAGTTAGTAAATCCTCAACTGAAAAGACACAGTTTCACAACTGATCATTCAGCTGATTATTTTACTAATCTTCTCACATAAGTTAACTAATTAACCACATTATATTCCAAATCAAGTGATGTGACTGTTTTTTTTTTGCTAAATAGCATCTTTAAAACGTGGCCTCATTTGAACAATTTGAAATTGTACAAACACTTGCAGCACACGTACACACGTTTTTAATTCAAATTTTTCGTGGAATGAAACATGTCCAGAAATTTAACAGTCACCTACATATGTACCTTTCCCGCCCCTATTCAGTATTTCCTTACGCGAATATAAATTTTCAGAGCAAATTCATACTCAGAGCTTATATCTTGCAAACTTTCAGGTTTTCGTATTCTCAGAAATGACAAATCAAATTCCAGCACACATTTTGAATGATATGGCTATTGATTTTGAATCAGTTCTATCAGTCAACGAGGCAGATATCAAGAACTTATTTCTGAAATCGGAAGCACCAGGTTTGAGTATGTTTCTAGAACAATCTTCTTAGGAAATCTACCCGAAGGAACTTCATGATTTCTATTCAAATGGGTATGTCAATTCTGATGGAAGCGTCATCACTACTGTCAATGGTCAGTTGTTGACCATTTCTGAAGAATCTTTTGGAGAACTGTTCCTACTACCTACTGATGGGCTCAACAACGTTTCTGAGGTTAATACATCCGATATTGAGGAGATGCAATCTTTGTTGTCAGCCGATGGTTGGAAAATCAAAGTTTCCGATCCCAAGAAAGAGTTGAAGTCAAAAATCCAACTGCTGGCTGATATTGTGGCTAAGGGGATCTTAGCTAAGGTCGGTTCTTTTGCTGCCCTTATTCTTGAAAAATTTCAAGAATTTACTGTGATTATGGCTGAAAAGAAGGTGAATTGGAGGCATATCATCTTCACCGTTCTACGCAACATGCTCAAATCAACCAAGCAGTCAAGGGGGTATGCAGTTCAAATCAGTTATCTTTTGAAGACCAAGGGGCTAGTGGCTGACAATGCTGAAAAATTATTCAAATTCAAAGTCTTCAACGCAAAGAACGTTCAGCCACCCAAGACTAAACTGGACATCTATCCTGATCAGTTTGTAAAGATAAAAAAGGAGATAGGATGCATCAGGATGTTCCCAAGTCAGTAAATGTGGGGACCCGGACGCTAATCAAGTTCTTAATCATAATTGGGACTAATTAATCAATTAAAAACAGGGTCTAATTTTTTTTTTAAAATGCGGAACGTAGTGAAATCAAACTCATATACATATCAGTATAAAATACAATACAAGTCCTGTACTGCAGGCATTCAAAATAAACTAAGGTTCAACATCTAAATATCCAGTGTCAAAACCCTATATACATCCAAGTCCGAAGTCTCCACTCTATCACGATCTCTCCTCATCTCCTGGACCCTGATCATGTCCCACCTGCTGTCATGTACACATACAGACAAGGCAACAGCCGGATAACTCCGGTGAGAATAAATCCCAGTATAAATCAACGAAACATGCAATCATATAAACAAATATAAAGCATGTAATCAGGTAACAAATATATGTATCAAAATCGGAAACATAAACAATCATTCAGACTAGACTCAATCCTCGTCTAGGGATCCCGGTTTCCAAATGTGGTATTCCTATATCGAATTCCGTAATAGAAGGAACTCCATTCCTATTACTCGATATAACCAAATATGGTGTTCCTATATCGAATTCCGTAATAGAAGAATTCCAATTCCTATTACTCGATATAACCAAACATCTGGTGTCCTGACCTATCCGTCATGGACTGTAGCTCTATCGCTAATATCATTATCTTGAGACATCGTGCAATGTTCCTGTGGCGATTCCACCACTATCAGGAACTTCTGTCACAAGATAACTCATCTGACACCTGCTATCTATAATTCCAGAGAACAAGTACATCAGTCAAATCAATGCAAATATCAATGCAATAAAGTAAAGTATGTGATTTAGGGAAACTCAAGTCTAATCCGACTCAAGTCGATCTCCCAATACCACATTGACTTATACCTTTCTTTCGTCGGTTTCTTGCTCAGTCGAAGTCCTGAATTCACAGTCTGTCTGACAATGACAATACCAATAATTTCATATCGATATACCTCTCAAATCAATAACAATCTGATCAATCTGGATTTAATTCAAAATCAACGGCATAACGGTATAATTTCAATATTCCCGTCAATACCATATCACCAGATATTAATTACAATCCATAACCCATATTCAATACAATCCGTAATCCCACCATAATTCAAATCTGTCTTGTATAACTCAATATATCCTAAAAATTCATAACAATTCAAGAATCAATCCTTTTCTTAATCTGACTTCGATTCTATGATGTCTAACTGTCAAGAACATCATATATGAATTCCATTCAATTCTGACAATAGCATAATTTCAAAACATGTCCAAACGTAATAAAACTTACATCCTGTTATAGATGTCGACGAGAGGAACACAACACCGTGTTCAGATTCAAAATCGGGTAGACGGAATTATCAAACTCCCCAATTGAACCTACGGAGAAGCAAAAGGGATTTCTAGGAAAGTTGCTCGGTTCTTTTCTCTGATGGAGTCAAGGAATTCGTATATATATATATATATATATTGCATGCAAGATGAAGCTACGTGGCTTCTCTCCAATTTTTTGTCCAATTACTCAATAATTACGAAAATGCCATTGACATCCAATAATTACGAAAATGCCCTTAAATTTAATCAACTATTTTTCCACTTAATTACCAAAATGCCATCAACACGATTTTATTTTCGGGGTCTCACAAAAATGATAACATCTCGGGCCTTACAATTCTCCCCCTCTGAGACACGATTTCGTCCTCGAAATCTCAGGCATCTCATTCGTATCAATAAGGAGTATATGTATACAAAACTTTATAAGAAATTTACATCAGTGAAACAATGCTGGGAATTCTTGTCTCATATCTGATTCAGTCTCCCAAGTCGCTTCTTCCACGCCATGACGAGTCCATTGAACTTTCACAAGAGGAATCGTCTTTGTTCTGAGCTGTTTTTCTTTACGATCGATAATCTGGATCGGTTTCTCGACATAACTCAATGTCTCATCCAGCTCGGTCTCGTCTGGCTGAATCACGTCAGAATCATCAGGGAGATATTTCCTCAGCATTGATATATGAAAGACATCATGTATTCCAGATAATGAAGGTGGCAAGGCGAGTCGATAGGCACGATGTAAGGCTCGAGAATTATCAGTTGTCATTAATGCGAGATTCACACATATGAGAATGCATGTCATATTATAAGAAGTGTTAGGTGAAAAAGATAGAATTTTATAATGTAAGGCCGAAGCCAGACCGCACCCTCACTCAGAAGTGGACCGCACCCGCGGCAGATGGGCAGTAGGCTGGGAAGTTTTGAGCGAAGCAAGACCGCACCAGCGGTGCAGGAAGGACCGCACCCGCGGTGGGCGACCACACCCGCGGTAAGAACGAGACCGCACCCGCGGTCGACGATTTCTGGAAAATTAAAATGCTGCCGAAACATGAGCGCACCCGCGCTAAGAGACTCACCGCACCCGCGGTGCTGCATGCGAGAATGCCACCTTTGTTTCTTGGCTTGACACATGGCATGTATATATTTATATATGAAGCTGCTGAATCTTCATTCTTCATTCAGGAAGAGAGAGAGCCGAGAGAATTCGAAGGGAGAGCTTCCATTTCTTTCAATCTAGAACTTGTGATTTTGAATGATTTAGTGATCTGGTTTAATTCCGAGCCCGGATTTGTGATCCTTGAAACAAGAGCTAGCTAAGGATGTAAGTATTGTACATTTCCAGCATGTTTCGAAATTCATATGTTGGAAGAATTATGATTTTGTTAGGGATATATGTTCTTGAGATATTGAGTTTGATATATTCATTTCCGGATCGAAATTTGGAAACCGTATGTTATGGGTTCGATTTTCCAGCTTATGTTATGTGGAAATTATGCAGATTTCAGAATGTATGTTGATGTTTAGATGAGATTATGGGTTATTGATATGGAGCTTATTATTGTTGAGTTAACAGTATTGAAGAAATACGTCGTTATGCTGTCGATTTTATACCGAGACTGATTATTGAATTGCACAAGATTGTTTGAGTTGTGTTTTGATATATAGCACATTGATTATGCCATTTCAGATTTGTATTGGCTCTTGTGAACTCAAGACTCCGGTTACGACACAGACTGTGCGACAGGAAAGGTATAAATTCATGTGAACTGGGAGATGCGACTTGGATCAGATTTGATTCGGGTTTCCCACAAATCACATACTATATTGTTATTACATTTGATGATGTAATGCCTTGTTTATTAATTTATGCAAGTCCTGAGATAGGAGATATTGGAAGATCGGCCAAAACTAGACGTTTCGGTGTATCGACGCATAGGAGCAGATTTTCTCTATGTGTAGCCCCTCGATACAGAGTTGACCGAAGTCTAGGAATAAGACGTACCGTCACCCCGAGTGGTTGGGTAGGTGATAGACCGTCTTATTCACACCGGGATCCCTAGATTAAAAATGAATCGAGTCAAGAATTAGATGTTGAATACAGATTTGTATTCCTTTACATGTTTAGATTTTAATTCATGTAAATTTATATATGCTATGCTTTTGTACATGATTATTACATTGCATGTATACATGTTTTATACTGGGATTTGTTCTCACCGGAGTTATCCGGCTGTTTTCATGTCTGTATGTGTGCATGGCGACAGGTGGGACATGATCTGGCTCACGAGGAAGATGAGAGATTGTTGATAGTGTGGAGATCTCGGGCGAGGCAGATTACTAGTTGTTGGTATTAGATTTGTACTGAAACTTTTAAACACTCGTGTATGATTATACTAAACAGATTTGTATGTACATTATGCTGTTTAATTATTATAGAGACAGATTATGTTTTAATTATACATTTGAATTAATGTAAAAGCAAAATTTTGACCCACATTTTCGAGCAAAGATCCAGTAAATCCCAAAGGAATTGAGTTAGAGCCCGGGTCACCACACACGATCTCCTACCTTTTCAAGAATCTCATAAGGACCCACATATCTCGGAGACAATTTTCATTTCTTGCCAAATCTTACCACACCTCTGAAAGGAGAAATCTTTAGGAATACTCGGTCTCCTACCTCAAATACCAATGGTCTACGTTGAACATTGGCATATTTGGCTTGTCTATCCTGTGCTGCCTTCATTTTCTTCTGAATAAGTTTCACTTTCTCAGTCGTATCTCTGATCATATCAGGTCCAGTTTCAGGGACTTCAGAGATATCATCCTCGTAAAGAGGAGATCTACATTTCTTTCCGTACAACGCTTCAAATGGGGCTATCTCAATACTCGTTTGATAGCTGTTGTTGTACGAAAACTCGCAAAGTGGCAATGCATCTTGCCAATTAGTGCTGAAATCAAGCACTACAGCTCTCAACATATCTTCCAATGTCTGAATCGTTCGTTCTGACTGTCCGTCAGTTTGTGGATGATATGCGGTACTTAGATGTAACTTTGTACCTAGAGCTTGCTGCAAACTCTGCCAGAAGTGCGAAGTAAACCGAGGATCACGGTCTGAAACAATCGATTTTGGCACTCCGTGTAGTCTTACCACTTCCTTGACGTAAATATCCGCCATCTGGTCATATCTGTAGGTCATTTTGTATGGAATAAAACATACGGATTTGGTCAATCTGTCAATAACGACCCAAATCGCATCACAACCTTTGGAGGATCTCGTTAACTGCGTCACAAAATCCATGGAAATGTGATCTCATTTCCATTCAGGAATGGACAAACTCTGCAACAATCCTCCTGGCTTCTTTCTTTTAGCTTTCACCTGTTGGCAATTCAGAAACTTGGCTACAAATTAAGTCACATCAGATTTCATTTGTTTCCACCAATACTGTGTCTTTAAATCATTATACATTTTTCTGCCACCAGGATGAATGCTAAAACGACTATTGTGCGCTTCTGACAGTATTCGCTGTCTCAATTCTGAAACATTCGGCACAACAATACGATTATTCACATACAAAACACTATTCCGAACCTGATATTCCGATTGATGACCAGCTCTGACCATAGTGATCGAATTCTGTATGTTCTGATCAACCTTCTGTGCCTCTTTGATCCTCACTATCAATTCTGGTTCAGCTCGAATCGTATGTAATCTCAGAGGCTGACAATCTGTTTCAAAAGCTAATCCAGACAAACAGCAGTCTTCTATCAAATTCGAGACACCTATTGTTGATAAGGATAGTGCACATACCTTTCGACTCAGCGCATCTGCTGCTGCATTGGACTTCCCTGGATAGTATTTGATTTCACAATCAAAGTCTTTCAGTAAATCCAGCCATCTCCGCTGTCTCATATTCAGCTATGATTGCGAAAACAGATATTTCAAACTTTTATGATCAGAATATATTTCAAATTTCTCACCGTAGAGGTAATGTCGCCATATCTTCAAAGCAAAGACTATGGTTGCCAATTCAAAATCATGAATTGGGTAACGAGTTTCATGGGGTTTCAGCTGTCTTGAGGCATAAGCAATCACATGCCCCCGCTGCATCAAAACACAACCCAATCCTCGGTGAGATGCATCACAATAAACAACAAAATCACCAGTACCTGAAGGAATCGTTAATACAGGCGCACTGGTCAATCTTTTCTTTAATTCCAGGAAACTTGATTCACAGTCTTCTGACCAAACAAACGGAGCATTCTTCTGAGTTAACTGCGTAATCGGTTTGGCAATACTAGAAAAATCTTTAATGAATCGGCGATAATATCCTGCCAAACCCATAAAACTGCGAATCTCGGGTACAGATGTCGGTCTCGGCCAACTAATCACGGCTTCAACCTTACTGGGATCAACTGATATACCGTCTCCCGATATAATGTGACCTAAAAACACAACCTGTTTCAGCCAAAACTCGCATTTCGACAATTTAGCATACAGTTTTTCTGCCCTCAAAACTCTCAACACAGTCCTCAGATGATTAGCATGCTCAATCATATTCTTTGAATAAATCAATATATCATCAATGAATATGATAACAAAATCATCCAAATATTTCTGAAAGACGCGGTTCATCAATCCCATAAATACCGCTGGTGCATTCGTCAAACCAAATGGCATGACAATAAATTCATAGTGTCCATACCTGGTTCTGAAAGCTGTCTTAGAGATATCAGAATCCCTGACTCTCAGTTGATGGTATCCAGATCTCAGATCGATCTTGGAATACACCGAAGAACCCTGCAGCTGATCAAATAAATCATCGATACGAGGCAATGGATATTTATTCTTTACCATTGCCTTGTTCAGTTGCCGGTAGTCGATACAAAGTCTCATCGACCCATCCTTCTTTCTCACGAACAGTACTGGAGCACCCCAAGGAGACACACTCGATCTAATGTACCCATTGGCCAGTAAATCCTCCAACTGTTCTTTCAGTTCTTTCAATTCGATCGGTGCCATCCTGTATGGAGCCCTAGAAATCTGAACTGTTCCTGGCATTAACTCAATGCTGAAGTCTATCTCTCGAATCGGAGGCAATCCAGGAATCTCATCTGGAAAGACATCAGCAAACTCACACACCACTGGCAAATCCGCCAATGATGGGCTCGATTTCAGTAAGTCAACTGAATATACCAGGAATCCATCCGCTCTTTTCTGCAATAATCGAGTCATATTCATTGCAGATATCAAAGGAATTCGAGCTCGAGAACCCTTACCATAAAATTTCCACTCCTCAGCCATTTCAGGTCTGAATCGAACTATCTTGTGGAAACAATCAACTGTAGCTCGGTACTTGGTCAACATATCGATACCGACAATACAATCAAAATCAGATATACCAAGAACAATACAGTCTAATTCAATCGTATGCCCATCGTACTGCAGTATACACGATTTAACAGATTTCACTGACATCAAACCTGTTCCTAACGGAGACGTGACAGACACTACTGCAGACAATGACTCAATAGGCAAAGAATGCATCAACGCAAATCGCTCAGATATAAATGTATGAGATGCGCCAGTATCAATCAGTACATATGCAGGATAACCAGAAATAAAACAGTTACCTGCCACAACATCATCAGGTGCATCCTGTGCCTGCTCCTCGGTCAAAGCAAAAACTCTGGCCTGCTGTCTCGGAGGCTGGCTCATTGTCTGGCCCCCTCCTGACCTCTGCTGTGACTGAGTAGGCGGTGCTGGCTGAAAAGTATGAACGGAAGATGGTCGTCTACCTGCCTGAGCCACTGATCCCGATGACTCAGCTGCCTGCGATCCCTGGGCACTCCTCTGGGGACACACTCGAGCAAAGTGTCCTTGCTGTCCACAAATACGACAGCTGCCAACCACTCCTCGGCACTGATATGTGGAATGCCTCCCTCCACAAGTACCACAGTACGGTCCTGTATAGCTCTGGCCCTGACTAATCTGTCTAGAGCCACTCGAACTGGACGAGCTAGTTCCTGATTTCTTGAATTGCTTCCCTCTAGCCCCCAAGAAATCCCTCTTCCTGCTACTGCTGCTGCCACCTTCAAATCGAGGAGGTGGTTGTTGTTGTCCCGATACTGGAAACACAAACGAAGCCTCTCTCTGTCTCATCAGACCTGCTTCGGCTCCCTTGGCTCTGTTCAAGGCATCGGTAAAATTGTTTGGCCTCCCGGTATTCACCAAGGTAAAGATTTAAGGATTCAGGCCATTTATGAACTGGTCCGCAATGGCCTCATCATGTTCAGCTACGTGGGGAGCAAATCGGAGCATTGTAGAGAACTTAGCCACATAATCCTCAATGTTTAACTGGCCTTGTCTCAAATTTGCGAACTCGGCTCCCTTGTCCTTCCTATAAGATACTGGAAAGAACCGTAGATAAAATATAGACTTAAACACATTCCAGGTAATGGTCGTACCTCGTTGTTCCAATGCTCGTTTCGTCGTAATCCACCAGTGCTTAGCAACATCATGCAGTTGGTGTCCTATCAGTTTCACCCTCTTTTCCTCCGTATATTCCAAAGATTCGAACATCGCTTCAATATCGTCCAACCAACTTTCACATTCCACGGAATTCTCCATACCTTTCAAAGTCGGTGGATGAAATGACTGAAACCTTTTCAACAGTTTCTCCATCGGTGTGGGAGTCACATCCATGGGAGGATTCGATGTACTCCCCTGTTCTGGTATTCTTCTCGGAGGCATATCTGAAATCAAAAGGATTAGCAAGCCCAACCCGAAGTTCTATTTCAGTCCTCCTCCGATCATCTTACTGCTGATCCAGAATCGGCACTGATTCGTTCTCAGTAATACATGTTTTCAAATCAAATCAGATAAACAAACAAACATGCATTATAAAGCAGTAAATCATGCTAGCAATCAAAAGCAGGAAAGAAAACACATTCTACCCCGCTCACTAGCTACTATCTCAATCTCAAGGATCTATCGCTCTGATACCACCTGTTGTGGGGACCCGGACGCTAATCAAGTTATTAATCATAATTGGGACTAATTAATCAATTAAAAACAGGGTCTAAATTTTTTTTTTAAATGCGGAACGTTGTGAAATCAAACTCATATACATATCAGTATAAAATACAATACAATTCCTGTACTGCAGGCATTCAAAATAAACTAAGGTTCAACATCTAAATATCCAGTGTCAAAACCCTATATACATCCAAGTCCGAAGTCTCCACTCTATCACGATCTCTCCTCATCTCCTGGACCCTGATCCTGTCCCACCTGCTGTCATGTACACATACAGACAAGACAACAGCTGGATAACTCCGGTGAGAATAAATCCCAGTATAAATCAACGAAACATGCAATCATATAAACAAATATAAAGCATATAATCAGGTAACAAATATATGTATCAAAATCTGAAACATAAACAATCATTCAGACTAGACTCAATCATAGTCTAGGGATCCCGGTTTCCAAATGTGGTATTCCTATATCGAATTCCGTAATAGAAGGAACTCCATTCCTATTACTCGATATAACCAAATATGGTGTTCCTATATCAAATTCCGTAATAGAAGAATTCCAATTCCTATTACTCGATATAACCAAATATGGTGTTCCTATATCGAATTCCGTAATAGAAGAATTCCAATTCCTATTACTCGATATAACCAAACATCTGGTGTCCTGACCTATCCGTCATGGACTGTAGCTCTATCGCTAATATCATTATCTTGAGACATCGTGCAATGTTCCCGTGGCGATTCCACCACTATCAGGAACTTCTGTCACAAGATAACTCATCTGACACCTGCTATCTATAATTCCAAAGAACAAGTACATCAGTCAAATCAATGCAAATATCAATGCAATAAAGTAAAGTATGTGATTTAGGGAAACTCAAGTCTAATCCGACTCAAGTCGATCTCCCAATACCACATTGACTTATACATTTCTTTCGTCGGTTTCTGGCTCAGTCGAAGTCCTGAATTCACAGTCTGTCTGACAATGACAATACCAATAATTTCATATCAATATACCTCTCAAATCAATAACAATTTGATCAATCTGGATTTAATTCAAAATCAACGGCATAACGGTATAATTTCAATATTCCCGTCAATACCATATCACCAGATATTAATTACAATCCATAACCCATATTCAATACAATCCGTAATCCCACCATAATTCAAATCTGTCTGTTATAACACAATATATCCTAAAAATTCATAACAATTCCAGAATCAATCCTTTTCTTAATCTGACTTCGATTCTATGATGTCTAACATGTCAAGAACATCATATATGAATTTCATTCAATTCTGACAATAGCATAATTTCAAAACATGTCCAAACGTAATAAAACTTACATTCTGTTATAGATGTCGACGAGAGGAACACAACACTGTGTTCAGATTCAAAATCGGGTAGACGGAATTGTCAAACTCCCCAATTGAACCTACGGAGAAGCAAAAGGGATTTCTAGGAAAGTTGCTCGGTTCTTTTCTCTGATGGAGTCAAGGAATTCGTATATATATATATATATATAAATTGCATGCAAGATGAAGCTACGTGGCTTCTCTCCAATTTTTTGCCCAATTACTCAATAATTACGAAAATGCCATTGACATCCAATAATTACGAAAATGCCCTTAAATTTAAATCAACTATTTTTCCACTTAATTACCAAAATGCCATCAACACGATTTTATTTTCGGGGTCTCACAAAAATGATAACATCTCGGGCCTTACAGTAAAGAAGGGCAGAACTTTGGCTCAGCGGAAGACAATCAAGAGAAAATTGATTGTCAGTGAATCAGTTTCTGAGAAGACACCTTCTCCGAATATTGCAAAGAAACAAAGGACCCAGAAAACCAATCTGGCAGAAATGTTGGAGTTCATCCCGGCTGAAAGTGTAAAGCAATCAGATGTTCAACAGCCTATTCTTGCTATTCCTCTGAAAGCCATTCCAGTTGAAGTTTTAGCAAAAGATAAGTTACCTCCATCAATTGATCCATCTAAAAAGGTCATCACCGCAGCTAGTAAAAAGAAGGAATCAGCTAGAGTTACAGCTCCTTTGATCCATATCAATCGACCTACCATCTTTGCTCCTGCTCGACCTGAAGGAATCAAAATTCAGGAACTGGTGGATACTACTCGTTCTGGACTGAACATTCCGCACATTCTCTCTGATGAAAAAGGCAAGGGACAGTTGATCGAAGAGCCCAGGCTAACAAACACGATTCAAACTCACATTGACCTTATCTAAGTGCAGGTCAATGCATTTGCAGAATCCAAACTGAAAACTTATGATGCTTGCATTCATCAAATTGGAAGCAGCTGTTCTCAAAGTGGTCAAAGCTGCTACCATTGTTCAGGCTCTGGAAAGAAAAAATTATTTCTTTGATCAAATAAGAGCCAAAAGGTTGGTTCAAATGATTGAGAAGCTCAAGAGAAACTACATTTCTACAAATCCAACTGCTTACAATGATCAAGTTGTGCTTACTCAGTTGGACACAGATCTTATTGTCCTGCAATCACAGATAAAGTACTGGGAAATGGATCAAGAATTAGTCAATCATGAAGGCCTTTCAGAAGAAGAAGAAGAAGACGAACCTTCATCACAGCACAAAGAGCCATCCCCAGAACAAGCTGCTGCTACAACTGTAGACCAAATTCAGGATGTGCCACAATCTTATTCTGCTGCAGATCCTTAACTATATTCGGACGCTCACTTGACACTTGATAATATCGATGAAATCATTCAGTCAGTCCCAAGAACTTCATACGAATGTGCCTTCAACGAAATCAGTTGATCTCCCAACAGATCAAGCAGTTACATATGCTCCTATATCTTTCACTGAGGAACCAGTTCAGCATTTTTGTCTTTGCTGAACAACTTATTCAAACTGATGTGCCCATTTGATCACATGTCGTGACAAATCTAGAAATTGTTGACATTGTGGAGGCTCAGTTGCATGCTATTGAAAATTTTTATACTGACGAGCCGCAACAAGTTTCAGTTGGCCAACAATCAGAAGCACCAGTCACCGACCCTGCAACTGAAACTCCCACAGATCATAAACTTAATCAGCAGGACAGTTCATCTGCTGCTCCGAATCAATCTTCATCTCCTCCTATTCAAGAAGAAGCCAGTATCCAAGACGTTTGATACATGCTGAAACGGTAGTATCTTACAGGACTATGGTGGTGTTTGATCAAACTACTAGGGAACAGGAACCAAGGATGACTGAACTTGTATCTCCACACCCATCCTCAAACATGGACGTAGTACTTGAAGAAATTCAGGACATCCAGAATAACATGTCACATATGATGGATGATATCAAGAAATTGGAAACACTCAACTTGCTCATTCTCTGAAACTAGACTCTTCAGTTGAATTCAATTCAGAGAGGCTGAAGAAAATTCAGGTTGTTGTGACCTCTATCTCTCTTACAATAGAGGAACTTAGAAAGACCATAGGCTTAGTTGAGAGTCTCTCCCTAACTCAAGACACAATCAACAAATGAGTTGACTTTGTGGAGACGTCGTCTCAAGGAAAATAGATTTGCTGCAAACCATGGTGCTTAATTCAATCTTAGACGTATAAACTACTGTCGGCCTCTTATCAGTTGATGTTCGGAGGTTATCAAATAAGATGGGTGTATTTGACAAAAAGGGGGAAGAGATTAAAGCTCAGCTAGATCAACATCAAAAGCAGTCAGAATCTCGTCTCGAGTAGCAGTTTTTATTGTTTGAAGATTATTATTATCTAAGAAGAAGTTCAGTTAATTGAATTCTTATCTTATCTACAATGAATTAAGTTGATCAGTTATTATTTGCTTATTTATTTCAAACACCTAAAAAGGAGAAATTGTTGGAAACTAAGTTTCGGCATTTGACAAACTAAAGGACAAAAACTCGAACCAACTGATTATATAATAACTAAACGCGTGAAGCCGCAACTGAACTATGCAACTGATTTACGCAACTGAACGAGCAGTCAACTAACAGCAGTTGTAAACCTTACTAACTATTGCCCAGCAGCTGATTCTTCAACTGAACACGTCATCAGTTATCGGGAAAGGAAATTCAACCGACAGCGGTACACAACAGACTGTTACTTAGTGGAACGCAGCATTTCAGAGATTGCAGTGTACGATTGTCAGAGGAATATGATAACAAAATCATCCAAATATTTCTGAAAGACGCGGTTCATCAATCCCATAAATACCGCTGGTGCATTCGTCAAACCAAATGGCATGACAATAAATTCATAGTGTCCATACCTTGTTCTGAATGCTGTCTTAGAGATATCAGAATCCCTGACTCTTAGTAGCAATCAAGGCTATATTTAGGAGCTTGTTAGAACTTTGAAATCATTGTTAGATTCATTCAGTCGTGTTAAATTCAGTCACGTACTGTAAAAGTTTTTGTGAACTAAGAATTTCAGTTTGGCATTTTTATGTCCAAACTGAAGTGAGTCAGTACAAATTTTGTATTCGTTCAAAGTATTTTAGTGAAAATCCTATCTTCGTGATAGAAGGGGTGACGTATGAGTTATTATAACTATTCTCCGAACATCCAGAAACAAATCGTGTGCATTTTACTTCAGTTATTATTTTCAGTCAATTATTCTATCTCTCAGTCAGTTTACTTCCGCAACTGTTTTTCAGTTAAACTGATTGTTATCGACTGACGAGATACCGAGTGTCAGTTTTTCACTAAACCGAACCCAATCTTCGAAAAATATATATAATCCGTGAGTGTTTATTCAACCCCCCTTCTAAACACTTATCGCTTTCTAACCGATCCATTCAACGAATAATCTAAAACGTTTTCACCGCAGAGAGGATATTTATTTTAGGTGTAGCTACCTATGCACTTGTAAAGGCCCATATTTCGTATTCGTACTCTTGCGGATTTATTAAAATTTTTCTAAATAATTAAATAACTTGCCTCATTCATAAAATAAACTTATAAATAGTTTAAACTTTAAAATAAACATCAGAAGTAAATTTTGTGTTTCAAACAAAAACTTAAAAATAATCCAACATTTTAAAAATTGAGTTTGAACGTAACAAGGTAAATAAACTGAAACATGAGGTCCTCGGGTTCCTACTACTACTGCTGACCCAAGCTAGCTCACTGATCACCACCCTTAGTCTCGACCTCATCACTACCTACGACAATCAAGTCAAGTGAGTCTAAAGACTCAGCATGTATATATCGTGAGTAACAAGTAAATATATCATAAAATCGCATGCAACGTAAAAAATATCATATCGTAATGCACAAGGTGAAAATCGTGTCATGAGAAATTATAAATGCGTGCATATCTGAAAATCATACGTAAAAGCTTTGCTCGATAGAGCTCTGTCATAACATATCATATCATAATTTTCTGGTAGAGATAATGTTTCCAAGCAAGTGGCCCATAACATAACATTAACGCCTAATCAAACTAAACCACAGTATACTGGGCGGTAAAGATCACCACAGCCATTGGACTAGATGTCTGTACCCATACATAATCATAAAACAATCGTAAGTCACAGGTGGGGAGGTCTTCGGTTGCACATCCGGCGTCCAAACCTATAAACGTGAGGTGGCAACAAGACATATCGCATATATCTCAAAAATAAACATTTTATATTTTATGCACGTAATATAATTATAACCCTGTTTTTACCGGATGAGTTGGTTCGTTCCCAGACTTCCTGCGACCTAATTTTAACATGAGACACATGCAAATAATCTTAACATGTCAAAACTTCACATCCGAACCAAAAACGAGACCAACAACTTAATTTCCAACCATGGCTTCGTAACAACCCGAACCAACACTGAACCAAAATTTAGCCATGATAAAAATACACCTAACATAATAAAAAATATCCGTAAGGCTCTACTACACAAAAATTAGTGAATGTAGGCCAAAATCATGAAACACTCTTTCGAGACTCACTTTGGCACATTGCACCCTAAATTCTCGTACGACCCCTAAACTCAACAAAATCATTAACGGCCAAAAACATGACTTTTCTAACTCATTGAGATACTATCCAGTCCAAGGCCATAGGCTAAAAGACAAATAAGAACTCAAACATGACCTCTGAACCGAAACCATGCTGCTGTCATAACACAGTGGCAGCAGCTGTGCTAGTTTTGATCAATTTATGAAACTAATGGCCCTTGGGCTTGAACCACTGACCAGAGAGATTGACATGGGGAACTTTCAAAAACGTGTTTTAAAACAAGTATTTCAGTAAAGATGTACGAGCCAAGAAAGCCAGCGATTTCCTTAATCTGAAGCAAGGAACCATCTCAATGGGGGAATACATACAACAATTCGAGGCTGGAGTCCAATATGTACCATATATTGCACAAAATGACACAAGTAAGGGCAAACACTTCATGAAGGGACTTCGCTCTGAAATTAAAAGAGTGTACGAATGTCGAAAGTTGCTACGTATGGGGAGATAGTGGAAAGAGCACTTATGGCTGAACAGGACGAAAGAGACATTGAGAGAGATAGGCAACAGCGAAGGCAGCAGTACTTTAAAAAGAGCAAAGGAACAGGACAAGGCAAAAAGACCGATAGCAAGGGTACTCGACCCGAGGAACCCTGTGGCAAGGGTACCCCTCCACGTAAAGAACAGGACAGGCCGTCTTGTCCTACTCCATGGCGGGGAGTGTATGCAGGGTTCTAATGTCTGTTATCGTTTCAAGAATCCAGGACATCTCGCCAAGAATTGTCCAGGAAGTTCTGAGAAAGTACAGGGACGCCTTTTCTCCATGACCAAAGAAGAAGTGGATGCGGATACATTGATGATCACCGGTATGTTCTTGATTTCTGGTATTACTGCTATTGTTTTACTAGATTCAGGAGCCACACATTCTTTTATTTCGGAATCGTTTGTAAGGAGTACTGGGCTTTACAACAAGTACAACAGAGACACAACTCGCTATAGCCTTACCTTCCGGGCAAGAATTACAGACAGATCAGATTGTGCGAGGATGTCAAATATATGTCCAAGGTCATCAGATGTATGTTGAATTGAATGTTTTAAAATGACCGATTTTGATGTGATATTGGGAATGGATTGGCTCTCGAAGTATAGAGTTACTATTGACTGTGGTCTAAAGATGATCAAGTTTGCACCAGTAGGAGCTGAACCATTCACAGTAGCAAGTGCAGGTATATCCTTACCTCTTCGGATAATCTCTTGTATGAAGGGTTGTAAATTATTACAGAAGGGGTGTCAAGGATATTTAGCATCTGTTTTAGTTATTGATCCACCAGTTCGTGAACTAAAAGATATAGATGTTGTGTGTGACTTTCCAGAAGTATTTCCTGATGATTTAACAGGCTTACCCCCAAATAGAGAGATCGAATTTGTAATTGATGTTGTGGCAGGAACTCATCCGATCTTAAAAGCTCCTTATCGATTAGCTTCTACAAAAATGAAAGAATTGAAAGAACAGTTACATGAGTTGCTTGATAAATGGTTTATTAGACCAAGCTTTTCACCGTGGGCTGCACCTGTTTTGTTTGTGAAAAAGAAAGACGATACTCTTCGTTTATGTATTGATTATCGGGAGTTGAACAAAGTGACAATTAAAAACAAATATCCACTCCCCAGAATTCATGATTTGTTTGATCAATTACAAGGAGCTGCTATCTTTTCGAAGATGATTACGATCAGGCTATCATCAATTAAAAGTTAAATCAGATGATATCTCAAAGACTGCCTTCTGAACCAGGTACGGGCATTATGAATTTCTTGTAATGCCATTTGGACTAACAAATGCACCAGCAGCTTTTATGGATTTAATGAATATAATTTTCAAGCCATTTCTAGAAAAGTTCGTGATTCTCTTTATAGATGATATTCTAATCTATTCACGAACTGTAGAGGAGCATCGAGAACATTTGCAATTAGTTTTGCAGACTTTGAAGGATAAACATTTATATATCCAAATGGAAGAAATGTGAATTTTGGCTTGAAAAAGTAGCATTCTTGGGTCATATCATTTCAAAAGAAGGCATATCAGTGGATCCAAGTAAGATTGAAGTTGGTAATAACTAGCTACGATCTACCACTATTACCGAGGTACGTAGTTTTCTTGGGCTAGCTGATTATTACCGTCGGTTTATAGCGGGATTTTCTAAGATAGCATTATCTTTGACTGCCTTAACACGAAAGAATGTGAAATTTTTATGGAACGAAGCATGTGATCAGTTTCCTAGAGTTAAAAACAAAATTGACATCAGCACCGGTCCTTGCGATTCCAGAAGGATCAGAAGATTTTGTGGTATACAGTGATGCTTCGAAACAAGGTTTAGGAGCAGTTTTGATGCAGCACGGGAAGTTGATTGCTTATGGCTCAAGACAGTTGAAGGAATATGAAAAGAATTATCCCACACATGATTTAGAACTGGCAGCAGTGGTATTTGCATTGAAAATATGGCGCCATTATCCGTATGGTGAACGATGTGAAATTTACACGGACCACAAGAGTCTGAAATATTTATTCACGCAAAAGGAACTGAATATGAGACAACGACGTTGGTTGGAATTGCTGAAGGATTACGATTTTGTTATTAACTATCATCCAGGTAAATCCAGTTCTATTGCTGCGATGCAAGTACAAGAACAAATCCTATGGGATTTGCAGAACTTGAAGCTTGATGTTATTCCAAAGGGAGCTGCAATTCAGTTATCATCTCTTATGGTTCGACCAACGCTTGCAGACAGAATCAAGGCTGAACAAAATACAGATACTGAATTACAACAACTGAGACAGCGAGATGAAGAAAAAGGAAATTTGAACTTTGAATTGAATGGGGAAGGAATATGGACATATCAAGGGAGATTGTGTGTGCCAATTCAAGGAACGATCAGAACCGACATTCTTATTGATGCTCATGCTACTCCTTATTCGATCCATCCAGGAGGCACAAAAATGTACAAGGATTTGAAACCATTATTTTTGTGGCCAGGTATGAAAGATGACATTGCTCAATTTGTTGCACAATGTCTAACTTGTCAACAGGTCAAGACTGAACATCAAAGACCAGCAGGGCTTCTGAAGCCATTACCCATTCCTGAGTGGAAATGGGAACATTTCACAATGGATTTCATCCTTGGTTTGCCAAGAACACAAAGAGGATTCAATGCTATATGGGTTATTGTGGATCGACTTACGAAATCAGCTCATTTTATTCTGGTGAAGACCACATACACGATGAATCAATATGCTGAAGAATACATCAAAGAGATAGTGAGGCTTCATGGCATCCCAATGTCCATTGTATTAGATAGAGATCCCAAATTTACATCTATATTTTGGAAAAGTTTTCATCATGCTATGGGAACTTGATTGTCATTCAGCACAGAATTCCACCCTCAAACTGATGGACAATCAGAACGAGTGAATCAGATCTTAGAAGATATGTTGAGGGCCTGTACTATCGACTTCCCAGGTAGTTGGGACACTAAACTACCATTGGCTGAGTTTACTGTTAGAGTAGGTGTCCGTCGAGCCAAGTGTTGGCCGAGTGTTCACAATGAAACTCTATGTATAAGCAATCTTTATTTTAGTAATGTTTGAAATTATTATTTTGGCACATCTTTATCTGTATACCCATGCTAGTTGCATAGATAAAGCCCTTGAATATAAAAATAGTAGAAAGAATATGAGATGCTCATGTGATTAGTATCATGAAACTCATATTTGTAATACTGTATATTCTAAACGGTTCCTAGTCGATTCAGCCGCCACTAAGAAAGATATAGGCTGCTCGAGTTAGAGACTAGTATCTGCGATGTGAGTACCATGTTTCATTGGTAGGGGACATTGTGATGTCCGAGCATGCAGATAGGTGCTCCTGGTAGAGTGCACTGAACAACCCTCCATTAAAGGACTTTCCAAGTGGTTCTCACTTATCGAGTGGAAACGTCCTAGTTTATGGTTGTACACCATTATTCCTTATGACCCGGGATAACATTGAGACTCAATGTGCTAGCATTTCACTTTAACTTGTTTACCGACTCTTATGGGGTCATCAGGTGGCAAGGTTGGGTGTCATGTCGAAACATGTAGGAGTCGATGCATTGTAGTCGGGGATTCACCGCTTACCTTCGGGTATGGATATCTTATGTGTTATCATGTGTATGTAGGTTGAAATCTCAGGCCAGAGTATGGTGGTAATTATGAAAGGGGTTTCATAAACTACACCATCGATGCAACTACGACATGACACATAGTATCGATTCATTGACAACTCTCGATAAACCAATGGTTGTCGAATCGGTCGGGATATATGAGTTGAAGGGACCGTACTGTACGCTAACCATAATTGAATGGTTCTTGCAGGCACTATCATTTGATACCTAGGGAATCATGTAAGCGATGTTGCTAGGCGTTTAACATGGTTGGTTGGGTACTATCAGACTTGAGTTCTGACGTTCTTGTTATCAAGGGGTTGATAAGTAAGAATGGAGCAATTGGGGTATGCTCATATAAGGACATGTTTAGTCCGAATCACATGGAGATGTGAACCCACGGCTAGTTGTATCAATGAACCATTGAGGGCCACACAAGTGCTGGCTTTCTAGATCCCGTTGAGAAGTAAAAATAGTTCAATGTGTTGAACGGCTTATAAAGGAGTTTATAAGCGTAAGGAAAATTAGAAGTATGACTTCTATAAAGGAGAAACTAGTTCAATGTGTTGAACGACTTATAAATGAGTTTATAAGTGTAAGGAAAAATAGAAGTATGACTTCTATGAGAGAAATGTAAATTTTAAATTATGGAAGTGTTCCTAAATTAAAAGTTGGCCAAGTGAATAATGTCTTTGAAAATTGTGATTTTCATAAACATTATTATAGACTAAATTAAATTAATTCAAGTGTTGAATTAATTAAACACTAGTGGACCTAGTAGAGTCCAAATAATTAAATTAATTCAAGTGTTGAATTAATTAAATCATATTGAGTCTTGTAGAGCTCAATTTAAATTAATTATTTAGTTAGTGGGACTTGGGTAAATTCAAGTAATGTTTAATTAGTCTCAAATATGTTTGAAATAATTAAATTTAGTCCATGGTTTTTAATTTGTTAAAAACCATATAATATATGCATGCATGGGAGGTGAAGGGTTGGAGACAACTTTTTCAAATATCAAGGCTTGGCATGCTACTTTTGTCTCTACTTTTTGCAAGACCAAGACAAGTCTTCCTTCCTCCCCATTCACTCCATGATGGCCGAAATATTGAGATCATTCTCTCCCAAGTTTTTCTTTCATTTTCTTCTTCAAGTGTTGAGGAAGAAATGCACTTCTCAAAGAAAAATGCTCTAATTTTTCTAGTGCAAAATTATAGTGGTTCTAGCTAGTTGGTGGTGGGCTTAATATTTGAGCAAGGTGGGCTCAAAGGAAGCTTGAAGATTGTCTTGCCATTGAAGAGCTAAGGTGTTTACACCTTAGTTGGAGCCACACATCAATCCTTGTGATTGATAGGTACATTTCTTAACACACTATGAATGTCATTATGTGTTTTTATTGTATTTGCTACACATTCTCAAGGTGGCCGAAAATTTGATGAAAACAATTTGATTTTTAAACTTCCGTTGCGCTTCCGGTCACCGTAACCGATCTCCTTTCAAGTGGTATCAGAGCTATGGTTACGATTTTGTGTAGCAACTACAAGATATTATGTTGAGATTGATTTCTAACCGCATGAGAACAAAATTTTGCAACGAATTCAAGGCCGGATTGGGGCGGGTTTTGGGCAGCAAGTTTCTGCCCATTTCGGCCAGCTGGGGCTGCCCGAGGGGCTGCCCGAAACGGGCAGCAAGGGCAGCCCGAGGGGCTGCCCAAACAGCCCCTATATTTAAATAAAAAAAATATAATTTTGTTGCCGGAATCCGACGACGGAGCTCCGGCGACGGCGATGACAACTATGGTTTTCAAAAGTGTTTTGGATAATCAAAGTGTCATGGGCCTTGAGTTGTTGGGCCATTGAATGGCCAACATATTTGTGAATTTTAAATGGGCCAAAATGTTTTTTGTGAAAAATGAATTTTTGGGCCCTTAAGTTTAAAATTACAAAAGTTGGACTTTAATTATTTATAGTAAATTGTGATTTACAAGAAATTCGATTATAAATAAATTAATTTGAAAGTAGACAAAGGTGTTTGTATACTTTGTTAATTTAATTTATAATTGTGGCGGTTAGTGATTGGATCAAGATATATAATATTGGATCAATTAATTATTGTGATAATTGATTGATGTTGTATGATATGTGATATTATGCATGAAGGATGATCAAAAGCCCAAGCCCAATTTGCTAGGTGTATGCTAGGATATTTGTGTTGTATGATTGTAATAATTATCAATTTAAAGTTGGCTTGGTTTATGGCCCGTTCCCACCCCATGAGATGTATCCCTATGTGCCATGGATATTTAATTGTAAATATTAGAATAGTGGAAGATCAAGATTGGAAGATGGTGGCCTTTCTGATTATGAAGATCGAAGACATGTAATATTGGATGCTAATGTAATAGTATAGTTGCATTGCATCCCGTGCATTTACCCTAGGATTGGACCTAGGCCCGTGTTTGGCTCACACGGGCCATTAGTTTTGGGGCAATTGATCATCCTTGTACTGTTTTCTATTTATAATATATGTATGATATGTTATAAATAATGAGTATGTGCGTTATTATTATTATAATAACAAAGTTGCATGAATCCAGCAAACATACGATCAAACATGGCGAGCTTTTAAAATAAAATTAATGATGAGACCTTTCAAAATTAAAAAACCCTCATTTTCAATAAGATTCAAAATTAATATCAAGTCCGAAAAGGGGAATTATAAATTTGTTTATAATTTCCTTGTCTTCCATCGACAATGGATGCATGATGAACGCTACCCGTACTCGGGGCTCGGCTCATATTATTGAGGGGGCCCTGGGTGCCGGAAAGCTGTGACATCCATTAACATAGTGATATGAACTACGTGGAACTCCCATGATTTCGGCTCATATTATTGAGGGAACTCATGGTGACCGTCCATTAAGGTTCAATATCGATGGGTTAGGCTTGACACGTGAAGATGAACGACGTCATATTATTGGGTCCTAATCAAACGTGAGACAAAAGTATAAGTAGAGGGTTGCATCGCGATGCAATTGGAAACTACCTTTTAGGAATTGTGATTGGCCGATATTATTCGGGATCACAATTCGCTAATTGGACCTTACGTACCTACTGAGGAAAGTGTTTCCCGTTTTCACTAGAGAGTAGTGAAAATGTCAAAACAGTGGGAGCGATAATTTATAAAGTAAAAGTCCAAACTTTATATCTTATTAAATATTTTAAAATAGTCATTAACATTTATCTGTTTTACTTTTCAGTACAAATCTTTGACAATGTCATCAATTCGCAACCCGTTTTCCGTTATTCTCGAAAAACACGTTCTAACCGGACCTAACTATATCACTTGGCTAAGAAATCTAAAGATTGTCTTAAACTCGGAGAAAATCGCATACACACTGACTGAGTCGCCCCCTGCTGAGGCTCCGACCAGCTGCACTCCTGAGGAATTGCAGACCTACAAGGATTGGTGCGACCATGACTTGAAGGCGAGGTGTTATATGCAGGCTTCGATGAACGATGAGCTGCAAAGGCGACTCGAGGATGCTAAGAATGCTGCTGACATTCATATGCACCTCAAGGAGCTCTTCGGTGAGCAAACTCGGCCTTTGAGGCATGCCACAGTAAAGGAGCTCATCACTTTACGCATGCGAGATGGGACTTCGGTCCATGAGCATGGCCTAAAGTTGATTGGGCTCGTGGACAAGCTTGTTGGCATGGATTTGATCTTGCCATCTGAGTTGACCACGGATGTGCTGCTGCTGTCGCTACCTAGCTCTTTCGATCCTTTTGTCGTGAACTTCAATATGAACAAGCTCGAGCCCAGCCTTGAAGAGTTGGTGAACATGCTTGTGACTTTTGAGTCCACCATCAAGAAGGAGAAGCCGGTTCTTTATGTGGGCTCTTCATCTGGCACGAAGACCGGTCCACCTGGGAAGGGAAATAAGCGTTCTTTCAAGCGCCCCAAGAAGAGCGAGCCCTTGAAGAGGCAGACTCCGAGTCCCGTAGTGGCAGCCGCGCCAGCCAAGGCTGAGAAGACAATTGACATCTGTCATCACTGCAAGAAGCCTGGACATTGGAGGCGTAACTGCAGGGAATATCTTGCGCAGAAGGGTTCTGGCAAGGGTATGTTCTATATTGAAGTAAATATCTCGATTAATTCTACTTCTTGGGTATTAGATACCGGCTGTGGCTCACATCTCTGTAATGATTTGCAGGTGATGGGAAGAAGTAGGAGGCTCCGAGAGGGTGAGACCTTCCTGAGGATGGGCAATGGAGCAAGGGTTGCTGCCAAAGCCGTAGGAGATGTTTATTTAATATTGAACAATGATTTTAAGCTTGTTTTGAGAGATGTTTTGTATGTACCAGACTTGGTTAAAAAAATTATTTCCATTTCTATGCTTGATATTGATGGATTTTCTTGTTTATTTGGCAAAGGTGTTTGCAATATTTACAAGAATGAATGTTTAGTTGGTACGGGTGAACTTGAAAACAATCTCTACACCTTAAAATTAAAAGATATTCCACTTAACAATGTCCAAACGATAACAACAACAAATAAGCGCAAACAAGATACTCTTAATTCGGCACAATTATGGCATGCTCGATTAGGTCATATTTCCCTAAGAAGGATGAACAAGCTAGTGGGAGTTGGCATGTTTGATATGTCCGATATTAATGCTCTGACGACTTGTGAATCCTGTCTAAAAGGAAAGATGACCAAAATTCCCTTTAAGGGCCATGCGGAGCGAGCCAAAGGGTTATTGGATTTGATCCATACCGACGTGTGCGGTCCACTTAGCATCACCACTAAGCATGGACATTCCTACTTCATCACCTTTACCGATGACTTTTCGAGGTATGGGTATGTGTATTTGATGAAATACAAGTCTGAAGCCTTTGAAAGGTTCAAAGAATTCAGAAGTGAAGTAGAGAAACAATTGGGACGAAGCATCAAGACACTTCGATCGGATCGAGGTGGTGAGTACTTGAGTGCCGAGTTCCAAGAGTATCTTAGAGAGAATGGGATTCTCTCGCAGTGGACTCCGCCCGCTACACTGCAGTTGAATGGTGTTTCGGAGCGTCGTAACCGGACTTTGATGGACATGGTTCGGTCTATGATGGGGTTCACGGAGTTGCCGCCATCCTTTTGGGGATATGCGCTTGAAACAGCGGCACTGTTGTTGAACAATGTCCATACAAAGGCAGTTGACAAGACTCCATATGAGATATGGATGGGTAAGCCTCCCAAATATTCTTATCTTAGAATATGAGGGTGTCCTGCTTATGTGAAGCAGACAGTGGGAGATAAATTGGATAGTCGATCCATTTTATGCTACTTTGTGGGATATCCAAGGAATTCCGTTGGATATTATTTCTATCATCCCCAAGAAACAAACTTGTTTGTTTCTAGGAACGCAACCTTTTTGGAAAAGGAATTTCTATTGGATAGAAAAGGCGAGATGATAGAACTCGAAGAGGTTCGAGAGACACCCACAGTTGTAGAACCCACACCCGAGAAGCCAAGTGAGGAGATACAAGCTCCTAGAAGATCCGAGAGGATCTCGAGACCACCTATGAGGTATGGTCTGCTTCTTGAAGAGGGCCATGATGAGCCTAATCTTGGATGTGATCCAAGGACCTTCAAGGAAGCATTATCGGATGCCGATTCATCCAAGTGGCTTGAAGCAATGGAATCTGAGATGAATTCCATGCATTCGAACCAAGTGTGGAATCTTGTGGATCCACCTGAGGGAACTGTTCCCATAGGGTGTAAATGGATTTACAAGAGGAAACTTGGGGCGGATGGGAAGGTATTGACCTTCAAGGCGCGATTGGTAGCAAAAGGGTATACTCAAAGGCAAGGTGTTGACTATGAGAAAACCTTTTCTCCAGTTGCGATGTTCAAGTCCATTAGGATATTGCTAGCCATAGCTGCATGGTATGACTATGAGATATGGCAGATGGATGTGAAGACAGCCTTCCTTAATGGGGATATTAAGGAAGAGATTTACATGTCTCAACCTGAAGGGTTTACATCTATCGGAAGTGAGCATATGGTATGCAAACTTCAAAGATCTATTTATGGTCTTAAGCAGGCATCGAGGAGCTGGAACCTCAGATTCGATAGTACAATCAAAGAATTTGGTTTTACTAAGAATCCTGAGGAACCCTGTGTATATAAGAAGGTCAGTGGGAGTGCTGTGACATTCCTTGTTCTTTATTTTGATGACATTCTACTCATTGGGAATGATGTAGGAATGTTGCAATCAACAAAGATATGGTTAGCAAGTAAGTTCTCAATGCAGGACTTGGGTGAAGCATCTTTTGTATTGGGAATACAGATCTATAGAGATAGATCAAGAAGATTGCTTGGTCTCACCCAGTCCATATACATTGATACCATCGTGAAGCGGTTCTCGATGGATGAATCCAAGAGAGGACATCTACCAATGTGTCATGGCGTGTCCCTATCCAAGTCTATGTCTCCCAAGACTGATGCAGAGATAGCGGCGATGACACGAATTCCGTATGCTTCGGCTATTGGTAGTATCATGTATGGGATGATATCTACACGTCCTGACGTGGCATTTGCACTAAGTGTAGTGAGTAGATATCAATCCAACCCTGGTCTTCCACACTGGAAAGCTGTGAAAGACATCCTCAAGTATTTGAGAAGGACCAATAAGTTATTTTTGGTCTATGGGGGTGGAGAACTGAAATTGGAAGGCTATACCGACTCTAGCTTCCAAAGCGATGTTGATGACGCGAAGTCAACCTCCGAATTCATATTCAAGCTCAATGGTGGTGCTGTCTCTTGGAAGAGTTCCAAGCAAGACAGTACTGTGGATTCCACCACTGAGGCAGAATACATTGCTGCATCGGCTGCAGCAAAGGAGGCTGTTTGGATTAGGAATTTCGTCCAAGAGTTGGGCGTCATTCCAAATGGAGTTGCTCCTATCCCGGTGATGTGCGACAACACGGGAGCCATAGCTCAGGCGAAGGAGCCAAGGTCTCATCAGAAGTCCAAACACGTATTGAGAAAGTACCACATCCTCAGAGAGATTGTGGAACGAGGAGAAGTGTCGATCGACAAAGTCGGCTCCGCAGATAATGTTGCTGATCCACTAACTAAGCCTTTACCAGGACCATCATTCGAGAAGCATCGCGAATCAATGGGTCTGAAGTATATGGGTAGTTGGCTCTAGTGCAAGTGGGAGATTGTTAGAGTAGGTGCACGTCGAGCCAAGTGTTGGCCGACTGTTCACGATGAAACTCTTTGTATAAACGATCTTTATTTTTAATAATATTTGAATTTATTAATTTGGCGCATCTTTATCTTTATACCCATGCGAGTTGCATAGATAAAGTCCTTGAATATACAAATAGTAGAAAGAATATGAGATGCTCATATGATGAGTATCATGAAACTCATATTTGTAATACTGTATATTCTAAACTGTTCTTAGTCGATTCAGCCGCCACTAAGCAGGATATAGGCCGCTCGAGTTAGAGACTAGTATCTGCGATGTGAGTACCATGTTTCATTGGTAGGGGACATTGTGATGTCCGAGCATGCAGATAGGTGCCCCTGGTAGAGTGCACTGAACAACCCTCTATAAAGGACTTTCCAAGTGGTTCTCACTTATCGAGTGGAAAAGTCCTAGTTTATGGTTGTACACCATTAGTCCTTATGACCCGGGACAACATTGAGACTCTATGTGCTAGCGTTTCACTTTGACTTGTTTACCGACTCTTATGTGGTCATCAGGTGGCAAGGTTGGGTGTTACGGCGAAACACATAGGAGTCGATGCATTGTAGCCGGGGATTCACAACTTACCTACGGGTATGGATATCCTATGTGTTTTTCATGTATGTGTGGGTTGAAATCTCTGATCAGAGTATGGTGGTAATTATGAAAGGGGTTTCATAGATTACACCATCGATGCAACCACAACATGACACATAGTATCGATTCATTGACAACTCTCGATAAACCAATAGTTGTCGAATCGGTCGGGATATATGAGTTGAAGGGACCGTACTGTACGCTAACCATAATTGAATGGTTCTTGCAGGCACTATCATGTGATACCTAGGGAATCACGTAAGCGATGCTGCTAGGCGTTTAACGTGATTGGATGGGTACTATCAGACTTGAGTTCTGACGTTCTTATTAACAAGGAGTTGATAAGTAAGAATGGAGCAATTGGGGTATGCTCGAATAAGGACATGTTTAGTCCGAATCACATGGAGATGTGAACCCACGGCTAGTTGTATCAATGAACCATTGAGGGCCACACAAGTACTAGCTTTGTAAATCCCGATGAGAAGTAAAATAGTTCAATGTGTTGAACGGCTTATAAATGTGTTTATAAGCGTAAAGAAAAATAGAAGTATGACTTCTATGAGAGAAATATAAATTTTAATTTATGGAAGTGTTCCTAAGATTAAAATTTAGCCAAGTAAATAATGTAGTTGAAAATTGTGATTTTCATAAACATTATTGGGGACTAAATTAAATTAATTCAAGTGTTGAATTAATTAAACACTAGTGGACCTAGTAGAGTCCAAATAATTAAAAATAATTCAAGTGTTGAATTAATAATATTGAGTCTTGTAGAGCTCAATTAAAATAATTATTTAACTAGTGGGACTTGAATAAATTCAAGTAGTATTTAATTAATCTCAAATGTGTTTGACTTAATTATAATTTAGTCTATGGTTTTTTAATGTGTTAAAAACCATATAATATATGTGAGACATGCTAGGGTTTGCATGATTGGGAGGTGAAGAGACTTTGAATACTTTTTAATAAAATAATGCATGGCATGGGGATCAACTTTTTCACTTTTCCCACACCTAAGTCTAGACTTCACTCCCTCATTCCATTCTCACCTTGGCCGAAACCTCTTTCAAAATTCTCTCCAATTTTTCTTCTCTCTTTTGTTCTTCAAGTGTTGGAGAATAAAAGTCCTCTCATTGAAAAATCTTCTTGCTTTTCTAGTGCAAAGCAAGAAGGGATTTACATAGCTTGTGGTGGGCTTGATTTTTTGAACAAGGAGTGTTCAAGGAGGTAGCTTGTAGATCAACTCATCCATACAAGAGCTAAAGTGTTTACACTTTAGTTGGTGCCATTCATCAATCTCTTGAGATTGATAGGTAAATTCTAAAACACCCTATGTATGTTTTATGGTGTTTTGAAATGTAAATATTGCACTTAAACATGGTGGCCAAAATTTCTAGTAGAAAATTAAAAATTTTTGACTTCCGTTGCGCTTCCGGCCACCGTAACCGGTCCGCTTTCACTAGAAACCTTATCTAGCTAGGACAGCACACACACAACACGTGCAGGTTTTGGGCCACGTTCAGAAGTGTTTTGGGCGGGCCAAGGTTGGTTTTTTGGGCTGGGCTTGCACAGTAAGGTCCCTAGGTGAGTTGGCTAGGTTTTGGTTCAAGGTGGCTCGGGTAAATTAGGAGATGGCTCGGTGTGTTCGGTTAAGGGGTCAAAAACGAGATTTTTAGAACTAAAAATAGATCCAAGGGTCCACGGGGGTGGCTCATGACTTGGAAGGGTAGAATAAATAATAAAAATGCTATGTTTAAAATTTGGGATCGAAATAACGAGTTTTGGATTTATTCGGGATTTAATCGCCGCACGAAACGCTAATTAACGAGTTACTTGAAAAACCTAGTTTTAAGCTTTATAAAATTATGAAAAATTATATTTAAACTTAAATAATTATTATAAGTCTAAGTTTTTAATTTGGGAATTTTATATTAAGGTTTGGTTTAATTCGGGATTAAAACGCATTAATACGTCACATTTAAAGATTAATTTAAAATTCATCGAATTAAGCTAAATAAAAATATGAGAAAATTCATGTAAGCTTAAATAATTATTGGGATATGTTAGAGTCAATGAAATTAAGAAAAAGTCAAAAACGGAAAAATTATACGTCCAGGGGTAAAACAGTCTTTTTACACCTAAAAATTATTACACGTCATGGCAGTTCCCTGAATGCTGTTTTATGTGTTAATATGATTACTTGAAATGTTTAAGAGTTTCATGATGTTGATTTTAAAAACGTTTATGTTTTTTTATGATTTTTATATGTTAAAACGTTTATGTTAAATGTTCATGGATTTGTATGGATTAATCTTTGACATTTAAAAGATATGTTGCATGCTTGATTTCAAAAATAAAACGATATGTACATACATGATTTTTATTAAGTGATGATAACATGTTGAAGGATGTGAAGAGATTGTGACTACTGAATATGTTGGAAATGTCGTGAGGGTTATGGTCCCAGTGGGAGCCCGACGATCGTGTTTCCTTGGATACGGATACGGATACGAATACGTGATACGAATACGAATATGTTAATACGTAGGCCAAGGCCCAGTTGACCGGTGAGAGTGTTGCTGGTGTCCCCGCCGCCCAGTACTGTGGTTTTCTAGATGGATCCATCGCCCAGTAAGATTAAGAATACGAGTCACAATCACGATCTGAATTCAACAAACACGAACATGAACATGAATACGAATATGGATATGCATATGGATATGAATACGAATATGAATATGAATATGTGAATTTTTTAAGAAAATGTTTTTATGCATCATGAAAATGTTTACGAAAATGTTATGTTTTAAGTTTATGCATCTTCATGAAAACGATATTTTTAAGTACAAGTATTTTTCACTGTTATATGTTAACTGTATTACGTATTACTCGTTATCAAGAATATGACGTGTTGAGTCTTTAGACTCACTAGGTGTGATTGATGCAGGTGATATTGATTATGAATATGATAATGGAGGTCTTGATGGTTGACTTGACTGGACTGAAGGTGCACATAACCCGAGGACCGACGCTAGTTTTCCGCACTAATTATTATTTATGATTTTAAGTAATGTTAAAGATATTTTTACGTCTTTTATTTATATTATGAGATATTTTTGAGAGGTTATAGTATGGACTATACTTTTCAAATAATGTTTTTAGGTTGATAAAATGTTTGACGATTTATGCTTTAAAATACTTTTCTTTAGATTTTTAAATGGCAGTTGGATGTTTATTTTTAAAATGATGTCAAAAATATTTTGTGGTTCGGCCGATGCTATGTGAGGTTTTAAAAAAAAATTTTGTAGCACTTTTAAGAAAACGAAAAAGGGCAGACGTTTCAGTTGGTATCAGAGCAATGGTTCTGTAAAGGGTTGTGCCACCATCAGCGCCGGGAAGATCAGTCGTCAAGCCTCAAACTTGTAAGTTTAAATGCTGTATATGTTTTTATGATGTTACCTGCATAATTATATGAATCATATGTTTACGTTACATGTTTAATAACCTAATGAGGATATGTGATTTATATGCTTTGGAATTTTTATACGTGTTACGATATGAAATGGAAAATTATTATTATTATTTTCTTTTAACGCATGTTGGCTTTGTGGTGGAATTGGACGATGTTGATTTTTGGGTTTTAGTATTGACGTTCTACTTTTTGGGCCATAAGTTAATCGTGAATATGATGAAATTTTTGGGAATTAGACGTAAGGAATAATGATCTGAAGACTGCAATGATATTTGGGATTTTAAGTTTTGACGAAAGGTGAGATTGGTTATAGAAATTTATTTTTGGGTAAATAAGTTTAAGTTTATTGAAAATATGTCATGGGAAAACTGTAGAAGAAAATTAAGAATACCGAGAATTTATGGGTTAACTATAGAATTTTTGAAATTTAGGACCAATTAAGATAAATTTTTGAGGAAATTAAGAATTTATTTTTCAAATATTAAAGAAATTGGGGACTAATTTAGCAATAAGCGATAATTTGATGGTTTAAATGATAAGAATTATGTGGATTTAGACTTTTAAGAATATTTGGAACCTTGAGATATCTTAAGTTATAACGTTATAAGGAAAGTTAATCAAGGGGTTTTTTTTAAGGATGAACCGATATTAGGCTTGAAAAATCTAAGCGTTAGTAGATGCGTTTGGGACTTTAAGATTGAAATTGTTAGGTTGATTAATATTTTGGGTATAATATAAGAGAAAAAATATAAGATAAGAATGGTCATCCATCTTTTTAATATTGGGAATCATAAGAAAAATTGAAATTTGGGGTTATAATAGTAACAACATTAAGTCATAATGGGTCGTTTTAAGTTGCGAAATTGCAAATAAGGATTTAGAAGGAAAATTTAATTGGGATACTAGAATTAAGTCTGAACTTTGGGTTATTAAGGATAAGCGAATTTCGAGGACGAAATTCAATTTAAAGGGGGAAGATTGTAACGCCCCGAAAATCTAAAGATCCACGCAAACCACATGCGCAAATTATTAAATTCCTTGTGCATTTCAATTAATGGTTTTAATTGCATGAATTAATTATGTTTTGCATATTTGCATGTTTAAAAATATATTTTCTACATGGTTGCATTAAAATGTAATTTTTAAAGGTTTTTCGAGTTGCGATTGAGGAACGGAGACCGAGGGCTGAAAAATAGAAAATATTTTTATTAAATAATTGTTTTTAATTATTTAAGTTAAGGGGGATGTTTTTTCCTTATTTTGAAAAATAAGAGGTTTTGAGGTGATTTTATACGCCGGGACGTAAATTTTATCGGTGTTGGTTTTTCAACAAAAATACAAACGTATTACCAACCCGGCTAATAAATTCACAAACTTTCCTAAACAAAATTATTTTTAAAATCTTAATTAAACACTAATGGGCTTAATTAGATTTATTAATGGGCCTAAGCTTTATTAGTGATTAATTAAGTATAAAATATGTTAACTCCTCCCCATTAATTGGTAAGACTCACGCCTCACACCCCTGTTAGCAAATCAAAACTCTTCCAACATCACACGGCACCCACTTCCACAATTTGAAAGGAAACTTCGAAAGTTTCAAAGAGAAATTGCAAGGGAAAAGTCTAGCCAAGGTCTTGCTCCGTTCTTCACAAATCGTCGACGTCTATTCGTGCGTAAATTACGCAAAGGACACGCCTATTCTTTCCATCAAAACATCATCACACCATAGTATTTTTTTATGCATGATTTTTTTTAGAAAAAACATAGCACCAAGTTAAATTTTCGTAACTACATGTTCATGTGTTCTAAATTGGTGTTTTTAATTTCCAAAATCATGTTTTATATGTGTTAAAGGGGCTGCCATGATCAGGACATGTTTAGACATTGTTTTACATGAGGTTAGAGTTCTAAAATAAGCCACAAACATGCACAAAATCGCAAGACACAAGCTGGTACAGCAACTTGCTGTCATGATAAACAAGGGATTCGGTTTTGGGTTCCTATGGCTTGGCTTGGTCATGGCTTCTGTCCAGGGCTAGCCAGGGTCGTAGAGGGGTCAAGGAAAGAGTCCTAGCTATGCTAGGACTCGAGCTAAGTGGGCTGGGAGGAGTCCTTGTTGACAAGGACTCCTGCCCGAGAGTGTATGTAAGAAACGCGCAGGTGCTGTCCATGTACAGCACCTTGCTGCTTGGTTCAGGGGCTCGGGCTGGGGGTGGCTCGGGTCTGGGACTGTTCTAGGGTCAGTTAGGGTCAAGGGTGGTCAAGTGGTTAGGGGCTTGATGAGTCCTAAGGCAACTAGAAACCTTATCTAGCTAGGACAGCACACACACAACACGTGCATGTTTTGGGCCACGTTCAGAAGTGTTTTGGGCGGGCCAATGCAGGGTTTTTCGGGCTGGGCTTGCACAGTAGGGTCCCTAGGTGAGTTGGCTAGGTTTTGGTTCAAGGTGGCTCGGGTAAATTAGGAGATGGCTCGGTGTGTTCAGTTAAGGGGTCAAAAACGAGATTTTTAGAACTAAAAATAGATCCAAGGGTCCACGGGGGTGGCTCATGACTTGAAAGGGTAGAATAAATAATAAAAATGCTATGTTTAAAATTTGGGATCGAAATAACGAGTTTTGGATTTATTCGGGATTTAATCGCCGCACGAAACGCTAATTAACGAGTTAATTGAAAAACCTAGTTTTATGCTTTATAAAATTATGAAAAATTATTTTTAAATTAAATAATTATTATAATTCTAAGTTTTTAATTTGGGAATTTTATATTAAGATTTGGTTTAATTCAGGGATTAAAACGCATTAATACGTCACATTTAAAGATTAATTTAAAAGTCATCGAATTAAGCTAAATAAAAATATGAGAAAATTCATGTAAGCTTAAATAATTATTTGGGACATGTTAGAGTCAATGAAATTAAGAAAAAGTCAAAAACGGAAAAATTATACGTCCAGGGGTAAAACAGTCTTTTTACACCTAAAAATTAGTTAACGTCATGGCAGTGCCCTGAATGTTGTTTTATGTGTTAATATGTTTACTTGAAATGTTAAAGAGTTTCATGATGTTGATTTTAAAAACGTTTATGTTTTTTATGATTTTTATATGTTAAAACGTTTATGTTAAATGTTCATGGATTTTTATGGATTAATCTTTGACATTTAAAAGATATGTTGCATGCTTGGTTTCAAAAATAAAACGATATGTACATACATGATTTTTATTAAGTGATGATAACATGTTGAAGGATGTGAAGAGATTGTGATTACTGAATATGTTGGAAATGTCGTGAGGGTTATTGTCCCAGTGGGAGCCCGACGATCGTGTTTCCTTGGATACGGATACGATTACGAATACGTGATACGAATACGAATATGTTAATACGTAGGCCAAGGCCCAGTTGACCGGTGAGAGTGTTGCTAGGTGTCCCCGCCGCCCAGTACTGTGGTTTTCTAGATGGATCCATCGCCCATTAAGATTAAGAATACGAGTCACAATCACGATCTGAATTCAACAAACACGAACATGAACATGGATACGAATATGGATATGCATATGAATATGAATACGAATATGAATATGAATATGTGAATGTTTTTACGAAAATGTTTTTATGCATCATGAAAATGTTTACGAAAATGTTATGTTTTAAGTTTATGCATCTTCATGAAAACGATATTTTTAAGTACTAGTATTTTTCACTGTTATATGTTAACTGTATTATGTATTACTCGTTATCAAGAATATGATGTGTTGAGTCTTTAGACTCACTAGGTGTGATTGATGCAGGTTATATTGATTATGAATATGATAATGGAGGTCTTGATGGTTGACTTGACTGGACTGAAGGTGCACATAACCCGAGGACCTTCGCTAGTTTTCCGCACTAGTTATTATTTACGATTTTAAGTAATGTTAAAGATATTTTTACGTCTTTTATTTATATTATGAGATATTTTTGAGAGGTTATAGTATGGGCTATACTTTTTAAATAATGTTTTTAGGTTGGTAAAATGTTTGACGATTTATGCTTTAAAATACTTTTATTTAGATTTTTAAATGGCAGTTGGATGTTTATTTTTAAAATGATGTCAAAAATATTTTGTGGTTCGGCCGATGCTATGTGAGGTTTAAAAAAAAAAAAAATCTAGCACGTTTTAAGAAAACGAAAAAGGGCAGACGTTTCAATTCCTTATGCATCTGCGATTGGTAGCATCATGTATGGGATGATATCTACACGTCCTGATGTGGCTTTCGCAGTAAGTGTAGTGAATAGATATCAATCGAACCCTGGTCTTCCACATTGGAAAGCTGTGAAAGACATCGTCAAGTAGTTGAGAAGGACCAATAAATTGTTCTTGGTCTACGGGGTGGAGAACTGAAATTGGAAGGCTATACCGACTCTAGCTTCCAAAACGGTATCGATGACTCGAAGTCAACCTCTGGGTTTGTATTCATGCTCAATGGTGCTGATGTCTCTTGGAAGAGTTCCAAGCAAGACAATACTGCGGATTCCAGCACAGAGGCCGAATACATTGCTGCATCGGATGCAGCAAGGGAGGCTGTTTGGATAAGAAATTTCGTCCAAGAGTTGGGTGTCATTCCTAATGGAGTTGCTCCTCTCCCGGTGTTGTGTGACAACACGGGAGCTTTAGCTCAAGCAAAGGAGCCAAGGTCTCATCAGAAGTCCAAACATGTATTGAGAAAGTACAACATCCTCGGAGAAATTGTGGAAAGAGGAAGAAGTGTCTTTTGACATAGTCGGCTCCGCATATAATGTTGTTGATCCACTAGCTAAGCCTTTACCTGGACCATTATTCGAGATGCATCGCGAATGAATGGGTTTGAGGCATGTGGGTAGTTGGCTCTAGTACAACTGGGAGATTGTTAGAGTAGATGCCCGTCGAGCCAAGTGTTAGCCGAGTGTTCACAATGAAACTCTATGTATAAGCAATCTTTATTTTAGTAATGTTTGAAATTATTATTTTGGCACATCTTTATCTGTATACCCATGCTAGTTGCGTAGATAAAGCCCTTGAATATACAAATAGTAGAAAGAATATAAGATGCACATATGATGAGTATCATGAAACTCATATTTGTAATACTGTATATTCTAAACGGTTCCTAGTCGATTCAGCCGCCACTAAGAAGGATATAGGCCGCTCGAGTTAGAGACTAGTATCTGCGCTGTGAGTACCATGTTTCATTGGTAGGGGACATTGTGATGTCCGAGCATGCAGATAGGTGCTCCTGGTAGAGTGCACTGAACAACCCTCCATTAAAGGACTTTCCAAGTGGTTCTCACTTATCGAGTGGAAACGTCCTAGTTTATGGTTGTACACCATTAGTCCTTATGCCCCGGGACAACATTGAGACTCTATGTGCTAGCATTTCACTTTAACTTGTTTACCGACTCTTATGGGGTCATCAGGTGGCAAGGTTGGGTGTCATGTCGAAACATATAGGAGTCGATGCATTGTAGTCGGGGATTCACCGCTTACCTTCGGGTATTGATATCCTATGTGTTATCATGTGTATGTAGATTGAAATCTCTGGCCAGTGTATTGTTGTAATAGCCGAGCCTGGTGAACGGTACGGTCTAAGTTTTCGTATGTTTATTGGGTTATGTGAATTAGATGTTAAGAGTTGTGTTTACGGGTTATAGTGTTGTTGGTTATTATTGTTTTGTGGCCTGGTTGATGTTTATTGATGGTGGTTGTGTTGTATCAGCGTTTCGGTTCGATTTTAGTTTCTTTAGATTTTGTTTTGGCCGAGACCAGACTGCACCCGCGGTCGTAATTTTTGGAAATTGGTGTTTTTCCCGTAGCTTCACCGCACCCGCGGTGTATTAGTACCGCACCCGCGGTGATGGCACCGCACCCGCAGTGGTGTTAGGACCGCACCCGCGGTCGTGATTTTTCAGGAACTGTTGGGAAGCCATGAGCTTAGCGGACCCGCGGTGCATGTTGGAGCGCACCCGCGGTCGCGCACAGCAGATTTGGATTTCGGATTTTAAGTGATAAATTGGATGAGTTGACTTCATTTCCCTCTCTTCTTTTCCTTCATTTTCGAAATATCTCTCCTTAGAGCCTAGGGTTTCCCTCATTTCTTTCATTTTCTACCTTTGATTCTTGCATCTTGGTGGTTATTTGTTGAGAGATCAAGGTTCTTGGTTGTTCAAAGAGCTAAGGTAAGTCTTTTGGTTTAGTTATTTCTTGGTTTTGGGGGAGAGATGTTATGAGTTTGTCGATTTGGTTGGATTTATGGGTTAATTGACATGGGTTTTTGGTTATTGAAATGTTGATGGTTCTTTATATGGATTATTGTTGTAGGATTTCAACCAAGAGATTAGTGAAGGTGTTCTAGTGGTTTGTAAGTGGAATTTCATCCCTTGTGCTCACATGATTATATATGTATTGTGTTTCAAAGGTTTTATTGTGTTATTCCCTTCATTTGATTCACTATTATGTATTGATACCTTTGTTGTATATTGTGGAGGCAATTGATGTCTCAACTATGAGAAGGGAATACAAAAGAGAAGATATATCAAAGTGTTTGATGAAATGTCCCAAAGAAAGAGTTTAAATATTTTATGGATTGATAGATACATAGTCAGAGATTGCATGCAATTAGTTGATCAACGACCATAGGCTTATATCCCTTAGAGTTGTCGATTTATATCGATGGAATAGGAGCACCACAGACAAAGTTACTATTGATATCAATCCACCATAGTAAAGAGAAATACCATCTCATTGTTATGCTATTACTATGATATTCATGTTTCTGAGTTGAAGATATTTAATGTTTTCAAAGCCATGTTTTACAGAGTATACTAAGTATCATTGCTATGTAAGAGTTCCACTTGCTGAGTTTTATACTCATTTCGGTTATTTCATGTGATGCAGATAAGAGCGACTGACCAGGACGTTGATTGTGGCCCGGAGTCATATGCATACGATGTTGGAAGGAAGATGTTATTTTGCAAGCATTTTTGGAACATGATCATAGGAATGATATTGTAATAACCGAGCCCGGTGTACGGTATGGTTTAAGATTTTGTACGATTATTGGCTATTTGGGTAAGTTTAAGTATAGTTTGGTTGTTAAGAGTTTCGAGTTATGATTTATAGTATGGTTGGTTATAGATGATGTGCAGTGTTATTGTAGCGGCGTTACGATTAAATTCATGATAAATGGTATATTGATCCAAATGAGGTGAGGCCAATTGGAGTGGTTAGATAAGAAATAAGGCTATAACTTCCTTATTTTGAGTTTTGTTCAGATCATTGTGGAAGGTAAGCCAAAAGTGTCCCGAAGAGTGTTGTGTGTTTCGACGTTCCTCCAGTGACACAGGTTGGGAGATTTAGCTTAACTTTTTACTCCGACCTCCAAATGATCTGAAATTTTGAGGGAGTCAAGATAGGACATAGAGCTACAACTTTGTAGTTTACCAATTTTTCTAATTCGGACGGGAAGAGGCGTTTCTGAGGCGATCTTTGAAGAAGCTGTGCGTAGAGTACGCTGTGGCAGGGCCGATGCAGGAGCGCACCCGCGGTCATGTAAGGACCGCACCCGCGGTCCCAGTGGTTCAGAAAATGATGTTTGGTCGAAGGCTTGGCGCACCCGCGGCGCTTGTGTGACCGCACCCGCGGTGGAGGTATGGCCGAGATATTTAGTGCTTTTTGGAGTGGTTGGCCATCACTTTACCCTTTTCTCTTCTTTTCATTTCGAAATTCTCTCCATTTCTTAGGGTTTTCATCCATTTCTTTCATTTCCTATCTTCAATCCAAGCTTCTTGTTGGCGATTCGAGTTGAGATCGACGTTCTCCTTGGTGCTAGGAAGCTTAGGTAAGTTTTTGGTGCGATTCTTTTAAGGTTTTGAGTTAAGAGTTGACTTGGGTTTGTTGTTCTTCTGGATTTATGGATTTATTGTCATGGATTCTTGATTATAGAGTTGATGTTGGTGTTATTTATGGATTATTGTTGTAGGTGGTGAACCAAGAGCTAAGTTTGAGGTGTTCTATTGGGTTGTAAGTGGAATTTCATCCCTTTTGCTCACATGATGTTATATGTATTGTATTTCAAAGGTTTCAAAGTGTTATTCCCTTCAATTGATCCATTGTTATGTATTGATTCCATTGATTATCTATTGGAGGCATTGTATGTCTCATTTATTGGAAAGGGAATACAAGAGAAAAGATATAGTTTCCAAAGTGATTGTTTAAATGCTATTGAGAATTCAAATGTTTTTATTGGATTGATTGAATCATAGTCAGAGCATTGCATGCAATTAGTTGATCAACAACCATAGGCTTTTATCCCTCACAGTTATCGATTTATATCGATGGGATATTTGCAACCACAGTCAGAGATACTATTGATATCAATCCAACCAGAGTAAAGAGAAATACCATCTCATTTCTATGCTATTGTTATGATATTCATTGATTCAGAGTTTACAGTTCAGAGTTGATGGTATTTATGATTTCAAAGTTATGTTTTACAGAGTATACTATGTATCATTGCTATGTAGAGTTCCACTTGCTGAGATTTATTCTCATTTCAGTTATTTCATGTGATGCAGATAAGAGCGATAGATCAGGACGTTGACTGTGGTCAGAGGTCATATGCATACGAAGATTGGAAGGATGATGTTTTTGTTATCATTTGGGACATGATCATAGGAATGATTGTTTTGCATTTTGTATATCATTTGAATGATCATGTATTTATTTTGTAAACATTTTATGAAATGTATTTTGAAACTCCTTCCATTTGAAAGAAAATTTTAAATTTCGCTGTATTTTTATTGTTACGGGTCAGAGGTGTCACATTTAGTGGTATCAGAGCCCCGTTCTTCGGACCAATGCATATGACTTCGTCTACTGTCAACTGTCCGTGTATGTTTGCTTGCATCTATCCATTGTTATATATTGATATGTCTTTTGTGAGCACATTGTAGAGTAGAGGATGCCACCTAAGAGGAAAGCAGTAGAGGGTGAGGATAGTTCTTCCTCGAGAGTTGTCGACGAGTTCGGCAAGTTACTGAGAGAGCAGGCCAAGGTTCATAGTGAGCAGATCCAGCAGTTGCTCCGATTGCAAGGAGCAGGTCAGTGAAAGGGGATCGGTTACGGTGGCCGGAAACGCAACGGAAGCACAAAAAATTTCGATTTTAGCATATATATTTCGGCCACCATAGATTTGTGTAGGAAATACAATAAAACACCAAACTGACATTCATAGTGTGTTTAGAAATAGTTACCTATCAACCTCTTGAGGTTGATGATGGCTCCAACTTAGTTGATATACAACTAAGCTCTTGATGGCAAGACAATCTACAAGCTTCACCTTGTTCTTGAATCTTTCCTTCAAAATTAGGCCCACCACTAGCAAACTAGAACCCCTCTTATTTTGCACTAGAAAAATAAAAGGATTTTTCAAGGAGAAGTATTTTTCTTCCTCAACACTTGAAGAGAAAAATTGAGAGAAAATTTTTGAGAGAATTATTCATCAATATTTCGGCCATTGTATGTCTTGAATGGGGGAAGGGAGACTTGTCTTGGACTTGCAAAAAGTAGAGACAAAAGTAACATGCCAAGCCTTGATAGTTGCAAAAGTTGTCTCCAACCCTTCACCTCCCATGCATGCATATTATATGATTTATTATCAAAATAAAAACCATGGACTAAATTTAATTATCTCAAACATATTTGAGACTAATTAAACATTACTTGAATTTACTCAAGTCCCACTAGTTAAATAATTAATTTAAATTGAGCTCTACAATACTCAATATAATTTAATTAATTCAACACTTGAATTAATTTAATTATTTGGACTCTACTAGGTCCACTAGTTTTAATTAATTCAACACTTGAATTAATTTAATTTAGTCCATAATAACGTTTATGAAAATCACAATTTTCAAATACATTATTCAATTGGCCAAATTTTAATTTAGGAACACTTGCATAAATTAAAAGTCACATTTCTCTCATAGAAGTCATACTTCTATTTTTCCATACACTTATAAACTCATTTATAAGTCGTTCAACACATTGAACTATTTTACTTCTCAACGGGATCTAGAAAGCTAGCACTTGTGTGGCCCTCAATGGTTCATTGATACAACTAGCCGTGGGTTCACATCTCCATGTGATTCGGACTAAACATGTCCTTATATGAGCATACCCCAATTGCTCCATTCTTACTTATCAACTCTTTGATAACAAGAACGTCAGAACTCAAGTCTGATAGCACCCAACGAATCATGTTAAACGCCTAGCAACATCGCTTACATGATTCCCTAGGTATCAAATGATAGTGCCTGCAAGAACCATTCAATTATGGTTAGCGTACAGTACGGTCCCTTCAACTCATATATCCCGACCGATTCGACAACCATTGGTTTATCGAGAGTTGTCAATGAATCGATACTATGTGTCATGTTGTAGTTGCATCGATGGTGTAATCTATGAAACCCCTTTCATAATTACCACCATACTCTGATCAGAGATTTCAATCTACATACACATGAGAACACATAGGATATCCATACCCGAAGGTAAGCGGTGAATCCCCGACTACAATGCATCGACTCCTATATGTTTCGACAGAACACCCAACCTTGCCACCTGATGACCCCATGAGAGTCGGTAAACAAGCCAAAGTGTAATTCTAGCACATAGAGTCTCAATGTTGTCCCGGGTCATAAGGACTAATGGTGTACAACCATAAATTAGGACTATTCTACTCGATAAATGAGAACCACTTGGAAAGTCCTTTTATGGAGGGTTGTTCAGTGCACTTTACAAGGAGCACCTATCTGCATGTTCGGACATCACAATGTCCCCTACCAATGAAACATTGTACTCACATCGCAGATACTAGTCTCTAACTCGAGCGGCCTATATCCTTCTTAGTGGCGGCTGAATCGACTAGGAACCGTTTAGAATATACAGTATTCCAAATATGAGTTTCATGACACTCATCATATGAGCTTCTCATATTCTTTCTACTATTTGTATATTCAAGGACTTTATCTATGCAACTAGCATGGGTATACAGATAAAGATGCGCAAATATAATAAATTCAAATATTATTAAAATAAAGATCGTTTATACATAGAGTTTCATCATGAACACTCGGCCAACACTTGGCTCGACGGGCACCTACTCTAACAATCTCCCATTTGCACTAGAGCCAACTACCCATGTACTTCAGACCCATTGATTCGCGATGCTTCTCGAATGATGGTCCTGGTAAAGGCTTAGTTAGTGGATCACCAACATTATCTGCGGAGCCGACTATGCCAAAAGACACTTCTCTACTTTCCACAATCTCTCCGAGGATGTGGTACTTTCTCAATACATGTTTGGACTTCTGATGAGACCTTGGCTCCTTTGCTTGAGCTAAAGCTCCCGTGTTGTCACACAACACCGGGACAGGAGCAACTCAATTAGGAATGACGTCCAACTCTTGGACAAAATTCCTTATCCAAACAGCCTCCCTTGCTGCATCTGATGCAGCAATGTATTCGGCCTCTGTGCTGGAATCCGTAGTATTGTCTTGCTTGGAACTCTTCCAAGAGACAGCAGCACCATTGAGCATGAATATGAATCCAGAGGTTGACTTTGAGTCATCAATATCGCTTTGGAAGCTAGAGTCGGTATAGCCTTCCAATTTTAGTTCTCCACCCCCATAGACCAAGAACAATTTATTGGTCCTCCTCAAGTACTTGAGTATGTCTTTCACAGCTTTCCAATGTGGAAGACCAGGGTTCGATTGATATCTACTCACTACACTTAGTGCGAAGGCCACGTCAGGACGTGTAGATATCATCCCATACATGATGCTACCAATTGCAGATGCATATGGAATGCGTGTCATCGCCACTATCTCTTCATCAGTCTTGGGAGACATGGACTTGGATAGGGACACGCCATGACACATTGGTAGATGTCCTCTCTTGGACTCATCCATCCAGAACCGCTTCAGGATGGTATCAATGTATGTGGACTGGGTGAGACCAAGCAATCTTTTTGATCTATCTCTATAGATCTGTATTCCCAATACAAAAGATGCTTCACCCAAGTCTTGCATTGAGAACTTGCTTGCTAACCATATCTTAGTTGATTGCAACATTCCTACATCATTCCCAATGAGTAGAATGTCATCAACATACAGCACCAGGAATGTCACAGCACTCCCACTGACCTTCTTATACACACAGGGTTCCTCAGGATTCTTAGTAAATCAAACTCTTTGATTGTACTATCGAATCTAAGGATCCAACTCCTAGATGCCTGTTTTAGACCACAAATAGATCTTTGAAGTTTGCATACCATATGCTCACTTCCGACAGATGTAAACCCTTCGGGTTGAGACATGTAAATTTCTTCCTTAATATCCCCATTAAGAAATGTTGTCTTAACATCCATCTGCCATATCTCATAGTCATACCATGCAGCTATGGCTAGCAAAATCCTTATGGACTTGAACATTGCGACTGGAGAAAAGGTTTCTTCAAAGTCAACTCCTTGTCTTTGAGTATATCCTTTTGCTACCAATCGCGCTTTGAAGGTCAATACCTTCCCATCCGCCCCAAGTTTCCTCTTGTAAATCCATTTGCACCCTATGGGAACAATTCCCTCAGGTGGATCCACGAGATTCCACACTTGGTTCGAATGCATGGAATTCATCTCAGATTCCATTGCTTCAAGCCACTTGGATGAATCGGCATCAGATAATGCTTCCTTGAAGGTCCTTGGATCACATCCTAGGTTAGACTCGTCATGGTCCTCTTCAAGAAGTAGACCATACCTCATAGGTGGTCTCGAGACTCTCTCGGATCTTCTAGGAGCTTGTATCTCCTCTCTTGGCTCTTCGGGTGTGGGTTCTATAATTGTGGGTGTCTCTCGAACTTCTTCGAGTTCTATCATCTCCCCTTTTCTATCCAATAGAAATTCCTTTTCCAAAAAGGTTGCATTCCTAGAAATAAACACTTTTGTTTCTTGGGGATTATAGAAGTATTATCCAACCGAATTCTTTGGATATCCCACAAAGTAACATAAAATGGATCGACTATCCAATTTATCTCCCACTACCTGCTTCACATAAGCAGGGCACCCCCATATTCTAAGATAAGAATATTTGGGTGGCTTTCCCATCCATATCTCATATGGAGTCTTGTCAACTGCTTTTGAATGGACATTGTTCAACAACAGTGCCGCTGTCTCAAGCGCATATCCCCAAAATGATGGCGGCAACTCCGTGAACCCCATCATAGACCGAACCATGTCCATCAAAGTCCGGTTACGACGCTCCGAAACACCATTCAACTGCGGTGTAGCGGGCGGAGTCCACTGCGAGAGAATCCCATTCTCCCTAAGATACTCTTGGAACTCGGCACTCAAGTACTCACCACCTCGATCCGATCGAAGTGTCTTGATGCTTCGTCCAATTGCTTCTCTACTTCTCTTCTGAATTCTTTGAACCTTTCAAAGGCTTCAGACTTGTATTTCATCAAATACACATACCCATACCTCGAAAAGTCATCGGTAAAGGTGATGAAGTAGGCATGTCCATGCTTAGTAGTGATGCTAAGCGGACCGCACACATCGGTATGGATCAAATCCAATAACCCTTTGGCTCGCTCCACATGGCCCTTAAAGGGAATCTTGGTCATCTTTCCTTTCAGACAGGATTCACAAGTCGTGAGAGCATTAATATCAGACATATTAAACATGCCCACTCCCACTAGCTTGTTCATCCTTCTTAGGGAAATATGTCCTAATCGAGCATGCCATAATTGTGCCGAATTTAGAGTATCTTGTTTGCGCTTGTTTGTTGTTGTTACAGCTTGGACATTGTTAAGTGGAATATCTTTCAATTTTAAGGTGTAGAGATCGTTTTCAAGTTCTCCGGTACCAATTAAACATTCGTTCTTGTAAATGTTGCAAACACCTTTGCTAAATAAACAAGAAAATCAATCTTTGTCCAACATAGAAATGGAAATAATGTTTTTCACCAAATCTGGTACAAACAAAACATCTCTCAAAACAAACTTAAAAGCATTGTTCAAATGCAAGTAAACATCTCCTACAGCCTTGGCAGCAACCCTTGCCCCATTGCCCATCCTTAAGAAGGTCTCACCTTCCCGGAGCCTCCTACTTCTTCCCATCACCTGCAAATCATTGCAGAGATGTTAGCCACAGCCGGTATCCAATACCCAAGAAGTAGAGTTAATGGAGATATTTACTTCAATATAGAACATACCTTTGCCAGAACCCTTCTGGGCAAGATATTCTTTGCAATTACGCCTCCAATGTCCAGGCTTCTTGCAGTAATGACAAATATCAACAGTCTTGTTAGCTTTATCTGGTGTAGCTACCACAACGGGACTCGGAGCTTGCCTCTTCAAGGGCACGTTCTTCTTGGGACGTTGGAAAGAACGCTTCTTCCTCTTCCCACGTGGATCGGTCTTCGTACCAGATGAAGAACCCACATAAAGAACCGACTTCTCTTTCTTGATGGTGGACTCAAAAGTTACAAGCATGTTCACCAACTCTTCAAGGGTCGGTTCTATCTTGTTCATATTGAAATTCACCACAAAAGGATCAAACGAGCTAGGCAGCGATAACAGCAACACGTCGGTGGTCAACTCCGAAGGCAACATCAAATCCATGCCAACAAGCTTGTCCACGAGTCCAATCAACTTTAGGCCATGCTCATGGACCGAGGCCCCATCTCGCATGCGCAAAGTGATTAGCTCCTTGACGGTAGCATGCCTAAGAGGCCGAGTCTGCTCACCAAAGAGCTCCTTGAGGTGCAAATGAATGTCAGCAGCACTCTTTGCACCCTCAAAACGCCTCTGCAGCTCATCATTCATAGAAGCCTGCATATAACACTTGGCCTTCAAGTCATGGTCACACCAATCCTTGTAGGTCTGCAATTCCTCATGAGTGCAGTCAGTCGGAGCCTTATCAGGGGGAGACTCAGTCAGTGTATATGCAATCTTTTCCGAGTTCAAGACGATTTTCAGATTTCTTAGCCAAGTGAGGTAGTTAGGTCCGGTTAACACATGTTTTTCGAGTATGGCAGAAAGCGGATTGCGAATTGAAGACATTGTCAAATAATACTGAAAAGTAAACAGATAAATGTTAATGACTATTTTAAAATATTTAGTAAGATATAAAGTATGGACTTTAACTTTATAAATGTTTACTCCCATTGTTTTGACATCTTTCACTACCCTCTAGTGAAAACGGGAAACTCCTTTCCTCAGTAGGTACGTAAGGTCCAATTAGCAAATCATGATCCCGAATAATATCAGCCAATCATAATTCCTAAAAGGTAGTTTCCAATTGCATCACAATGCAACCCTCTACGTAAACTTTTGTCTCACGTTTGATTAGGACCCAATAATATGACGTCGTTCATCTTTACGTGTCAAGCCTAACCCATCGATATTGAACCTTAATGGACGGTCGTCCATGAGTTCCCCCAATAATATGAGCCAAAATCATGGGAGTTCCACGTAGTTCACATCACCATGTCAATGGATGTCACAGCTTTCCGGCACCCAAAGCTCCCCCAATAATATGAGCCGAGCCCCGAGTACGGGTAGCGTTCATCATGCACCCATTGTCGATGGAAGACAAGGAAATTATAAACAAATTTATAATTCCTCTTTTCGTGCTTGATATTAATTTTGAATCTTATTCAAAATGAGGGTTTTTAATTTTGAAAGGTCTCATCATTAATTTTATTTTAAAAGCTCGCCATGTTTGATCGTATGTTTGCCGGATTCATGCAACTTTGTTATTATCATAATAATAACGCACATACTCATTATTTATAACATATCATGCATATATTATAAATAGTAAACAAAACAAGGATGATCAATCGCCCCAATACTAACGGACCGTGTGAGCTAAACACGGGCCTAGGTCCAATCCTAGGGAAATGCACGGGATGCAAATGCAACTATTACATAAGCTTCCAATATTTACATGTCTTCGATCTTCATAATCATCATGGCCACCATCTTCCAATCTTGATCATCCACTATACTAATATTTACAAATAAATATCCATGGCAAATAGGGATACATCTCATGGGGTGGGAACGGGCCATAAACCAAGCCCACTTTATAAATTTATAATTATTACAATCATTCAACACAAAATATCCTAGCATACACCTAGCAAATTAGGGCTTGGGCTTTTGATCATCCTTCATGCATAATATCACATATCATACACCATCAATTAATTATCACAATAATTAATTGATCCAATATTATATATCTTGATCCAATCACTAACCGCCACGATTATAAACTAAATTAACAAAGTATACAAACACCTTTGTCTACTTTCAAATTAATTTATTTATAACCGAATTTCTTGTAAATCACCATTTACTATAAATATTTAAAGTCCAACTTAAAATATTTATTTCATGAGAAAATATTTGCAACTTTTGTAATTTTAAACTTATGGGCCCTAAAAATTATTTTTCACCAAAAACGTTTTGGCCCATTTAAAATTCACAAATATGTTAGCCATCTAATGGTCCAACAACTCAAGGCCCATGACACTTTGATAATCCAAAACACTTTTGGAAAACCCTAGTCGTCATTGCCGTCGCCGGAGCTCCGTCGCCGGATTCCGGTAACAATCAAAATTTTTTTTTTTTTTTTAAAAGAGGGGCGTTCGGGCAGCCCCTCGGGCAGCCCGAGCTGCCCGACAAGGGCAGCAACATGCTGCCCGAAATGTCCCCAAAAAGGCCTTGGTATTTTGTTGCAAAAAATACACTCATGCGGTTAGAAATCGATCTCAACATAAAATCTTGTATTTGCTACACAAAAACGTAACCATAGCTCAGATACCACTAGAAAGGGGATTGGTTACGGTGGCCGGAAACGCAACGGAAGCACAAAAAATTTTGATTTTAGCATATATATTTCGGCCACCATAGATTTGTGTAGGAAATACAATAAAACACCAAACTGACATTCATAGTGTGTTTAGAAATAGTTACCTATCAACCTCTTGAGGTTGATGATGGCTCCAACTTAGTTGATATACAACTAAGCTCTTGATGGCAAGACAATCTACAAGCTTCACCTTGTTCTTGAATCTTTCCTTCAAAATTAGGCCCACCACTAGCAAACTAGAACCCCTCTTATTTTGCACTAGAAAAATAAAAGGATTTTTCAAGGAGAAGTATTTTTCTTCCTCAACACTTGAAGAGAAAAATTGAGAGAAAATTTTTGAGAGAATTATTCATCAATATTTCGGCCATTGTATGTCTTGAATGGGGGAAGGGAGACTTGTCTTGGACTTGCAAAAAGTAGAGACAAAAGTAGCATGCCAAGCCTTGATAGTTGCAAAAGTTGTCTCCAACCCTTCACCTCCCATGCATGCATATTATATGGTTTATTATCAAAATAAAAACCATGGACTAAATTTAATTATCTCAAACATATTTGAGACTAATTAAACATTACTTGAATTTACCCAAGTCCCACTAGTTAAATAATTAATTTAAATTGAGCTCTACAAGACTCAATATAATTTAATTAATTCAACACTTGAATTAATTTAATTATTTGGACTCTACTAGGTCCACTAGTGTTTAATTAATTCAACACTTGAATTAATTTAATTTAGTCCAAAATAACGTTTATGAAAATCACAATTTTCAAATACATTATTCAATTGGCCAAATTTTAATTTAAGAACACTTGCATAAATTAAAAGTCACATTTCTCTCATAGAAGTCATACTTCTATTTTTCCATACACTTATAAACTCATTTATAAGTCGTTCAACACATTGAACTATTTTACTTCTCAACGGGATCTAGAAAGCTAGCACTTGTGTGGCCCTCAATGGTTCATTGATACAACTAGCCGTGGGTTCACATCTCCATGTGATTCGGACTAAACATGTCCTTTTATGAGCATACCCCAATTGCTCCATTCTTACTTATCAACTCTTTGATAACAAGAACGTCAGAACTCAAGTCTGATAGCACCCAACGAATCATGTTAAACGCCTAGCAACATCGCTTACATGATTCCCTAGGTATCAAATGATAGTGCCTGCAAGAACCATTCAATTATGGTTAGCGTACAGTACGGTCCCTTCAACTCATATATCCCGACCGATTCGACAACCATTGGTTTATCGAGAGTTGTCAATGAATCGATACTATGTGTCATGTTGTAGTTGCATCGATGGTGTAATCTATGAAACCCCTTTCATAATTACCACCATACTCTGATCAGAGATTTCAATCTACATACACATGAGAACACATAGGATATCCATACCCGAAGGTAAGCGGTGAATCCCCGACTACAATGCATCGACTCCTATATGTTTCGACAGAACACCCAACCTTGCCACCTGATGACCCCATGAGAGTCGGTAAACAAGCCAAAGTGTAATTCTAGCACATAGAGTCTCAATGTTGTCCCGGGTCATAAGGACTAATGGTGTACAACCATAAACTAGGACTATTCTACTCGATAAATGAGAACCACTTGGAAAGTCCTTTTATGGAGGGTTGTTCAGTGCACTTTACAAGGAGCACCTATCTGCATGTTCGGACATCACAATGTCCCCTACCAATGAAACATGGTACTCACATCGCAGATACTAGTCTCTAACTCGAGCGGCCTATATCCTTCTTAGTGGCGGCTGAATCGACTAGGAACCGTTTAGAATATACAGTATTCCAAATATGAGTTTCATGACACTCATCATATGAGCATCTCATATTCTTTCTACTATTTGTATATTCAAGGACTTTATCTATGCAACTAGCATGGGTATACAGATAAAGATGCGCCAATATAATAAATTCAAATATTATTAAAATAAAGATCGTTTATACATAGAGTTTCATCGTGAACACTCGGCCAACACTTGGCTCGACGGGCACCTACTCTAACAGTTAGGGCAGAGATCAAGGTAGAGGGCAGGTTGCTCAGGTTGTTGGCACTGATGCCATATTTTCTGCTTTTAAGAGCATGGATCCACAGGAATTTTCAGGGAGCACCGATCCTTTAGTTGCGGTTGAGTGGGTCAAGGCTTTAGAGGCGATCTTCGATCATCTCCACTACGAGGACAGAGACCGTATCAGTTGTGCTGTTTTCATGTTGGTTAAAGCTGCTCGCATCTGGTGGAATGCGACCAGAGTTGGAGTTGATGTCTCGACACTGAAGTGGACAGAGTTTATAGAGTTGTTCTATGACAAGTATTTCCCCGACGCACTTCGAGCGAGGAAGGTGACAGAGTTCTTGGAGCTTCGACAGGGGAGCATGGATGTTGGCGAGTATATTTTGAAGTTTGAAGAGGGTTGCTTATTTGCTCCGTATATTGCTTCCAATGACAGAGATAAAGGCGCTCATTTCATTCGAGGCCTTAGAGCTGAGATTCGTCAAGATATCAATATGTCCAAGGCTGTGACTTTCAAGGAAATCGTGTCCAAGGCTTTGTTGGCCGAGCAGGACGAGAAAGACATTGCCCGGGAGAGGCAAGCGAGACGTCAGGCTATTGCTCAGAGGAGCCAGAGTTCGAGTCAGCAAGGTGGAGATCGATTCAAAGGGAAAAGCAAGATGGATTTGAGTTCTAGACCACCGACAGTCCCATCTGATCCTGAGAAGCCATTGTGTCCTAAGTGCGGCAGACATCATTGGGGAGAGTGCAGATATGGCACTCATACTTGTTATCGTTGTGGCACGGCAGGCCACGTTGCCAGAGATTGTCCTCAGGGAGCTAGTCAAGAGAGAGTGCAGAGTCGTATCATTTCGATGACCAAGGAAGATGATGGCGATAGGGGAGGTATGCTCGCCAGTGCAGGTACTTCGCTGGTCCTTCCTTTTACTTCTTGTTTTGAGGCTGAGAGATTGCTGTGTAGAGGTTGTGTTGGGTTTTTGGCTTTTATTGTTGATGTGGATAGTATGGTTAAGTTGAATATTGGTGATATTGATGTGGTGATAGAGTTTGTTGATGTGTTTGAGCTTGATGTGCCGGGTTTGCCTCCGGACAGAGATAGGGAGTTTGTGATTGCTTTGATGGTCCCTGGAATCATTGCTCGTTTATCAGCGTTGGTTATTAGGGCTACATTGACGGACAGGATCCGTACAGAGCAGACTGTCGTGGTTCAGTTGATAGAGATGAGAGCTAGAGCAGAGGAGAGAGTTAACTTAGAGTTTAGAGTGTATGGTGATGGTTTGGTGACCCTTAGAGGTTGTATTTGTGTTCCTTCAGAGTTTTGGAAGAGTTTGCATAGAGCTATGGGTTCGCGGTTAGCATTTAGTACAGCTTATCACCCTCAGAACGACGGTCAGTCAGAGAGAGTCATTCAGATTCTAGAGGATATGCTCAGAGCTTGTACTATCGATTATCCAGGTAGCTGGGATTCTATGTTGCCTTTGACAGAGTTCACAATGTGTTTCATGTTTCGATGCTCAGGAGAGTATATTGCGAATCTTTCCCATGTTCTTCGCCACGAGCCATTGGACTTGACGCCGAATTTGACATACCAAGAGATTCCTGATTCAGATTTTGGATCGCAGAGTTAGAGTTTTGAGCAACAAAGAGATCGGCATTGTTAAAGTCCTTTGGAGGAATCATTTGATAGAAGAGGCTACGTGGGAACCAGAGGTTGAGATGAGAGAGAGGTATCCTGAGTTGTTCGTGTAGTGACGTCAATTTCGCGGACGAAATTCCTCTAAGGATGGGAGATTGTAATAGCCGAGCCCGGTGTACGGTATGGTTTAAGATTTTGTATGATTATTGGCTATTTGGGTAAGTTTAAGTATAGTTTGGTTGTTAAGAGTTTCGAGTTATGATTTATAGTATGGTTGGTTATAGATGATGTGCAGTGTTATTGTAGCGGCGTTACGATTAAATTCATGATAAATGGTATATTGATCCAAATGAGGTGAGGCCAATTGGAGTGGTTAGATAAGACATAAGGCTATAACTTCCTTATTTTGAGTTTTGTTCAAATCATTGTGGAAGGTAAGCCAAAAGTGTCCCGAAGAGTGTTGTGTGTTTCGACGTTCCTCCAGTGACACAGGTTGGGAGATTTAGCATAACTTTTTACTCAGACCTCCAAATGATCTGAAATTTTGAGGGAGTCAAGATAAGACATAGAGCTACAACTTTGTAGTTTACCACTTTTTCTAATTCGGACGGGAAGAGGCGTTTCTGAGGCGATCTTTGAAGAAGCTGTGCGCAGAGTACGATGTGGCAGGGCCGATGCAGGAGCGCACCCGCGGTCATGTAAGGACCGCACCCGCGGTCCCAGTGGTTCAGAAAATGATGTTTGGTCGAAGGCTTGGCGCACCCGCGGCGCTTGTGTGACCGCACCCGCGGTGGAGGTATGGCCGAGATATTTAGTGCTTTTTGGAGTGGTTGGCCATCACTTTACCCTTTTCTCTTCTTTTCATTTCGAAATTCTCTCCATTTCTTAGGGTTTTCATCCATTTCTTTCATTTCCTATCTTCAATCCAAGCTTCTTGTTGGCGATTCGAGTTGAGATCGACGTTCTCCTTGGTGCTAGGAAGCTTAGGTAAGTTTTTGGTGCAATTCTTTTAAGGTTTTGAGTTAAGAGTTGACTTGGGTTTGTTGTTCTTCTGGATTTATGGATTTATTGTCATGGATTCTTGATTATAGAGTTGATGTTGGTGTTATTTATGGATTATTGCTGTAGGTGGTGAACCAAGAGCTAAGTTTGAGGTGTTCTATTGGGTTGTAAGTGGAATTTCATCCCTTTTGCTCACATGATGTTATATGTATTGTATTTCAAAGGTTTCAAAGTGTTATTCCCTTCAATTGATCCATTGTTATGTATTGATTCCATTGATTATCTATTGGAGGCATTGTATGTCTCATTTATTGGAAAGGGAATACAAGAGAAAAGATATAGTTTCCAAAGTGATTGTTTAAATGCTATTGAGATTTCAAATGTTTTTATTGGATTGATTGAATCATAGTTAGAGCATTGCATGCAATTAGTTGATCAACAACCATAGGCTTTTATCCCTCACAGTTATCGATTTATATCGATGGGATATTTGCAACCACAGTCAGAGATACTATTGATATCAATCCAACCAGAGTAAAGAGAAATACCATCTCATTTCTATGCTATTGTTATGATATTCATTGATTCAGAGTTTACAATTCAGAGTTGATGGTATTTATGATTTCAAAGTCATGTTTTACAGAGTATACTATGTATCATTGCTATGTAGAGTTCCACTTGCTGAGATTTATTCTCATTTCAGTTATTTCATGTGATGCAGATCAGAGTGGCGGCCCGGGACGTTGACTGTGGACTGGGGGTCATATGCATATACCGTTGGAAGGAAGATTTTTGCATGATCATAGGAATGATGTTTTGTATTTTGTTATGTCATTTTAAATGATCATGTATTACTATTTTGTAAAGATGTTTAAAGAAATGTATTTTGAAACTCCTTCCATATTTTAAAGAAAAATTTATTTCCGCTGCGTATTTTTATTGTTACGGGTCAGGGTGTCACAGATATTTTGTATTTTTGTTATATCATTGGAATGATCATGTATTTACTTTTAAACATTTTATGGTAATGTATTTTGAAACTCCTTCCATTTGAAAGAAAATTTTAAATTCCGCTGCTATTTTATTGTAAACGGGTCGAGGTGTCACAATGGTGGTAATTATGAAAGGGGTTTCATAAATTACACCATCGATGCAACTACGACATGACACATAGTATCGATTCATTGACAACTCTCGATAAACCAATGGTTGTCGAATCGGTCGGGATATATGAGTTGAAGGGACCGTACTGTACGCTAACCATAATTGAATGGTTCCTGCAGGCACTATCATTTGATACCTAGGGAATCATGTAAGCAATGTTGCTAGGCGTTTAACATGGTTGGTTGGGTACTATCAGACTTGAGTTCTGACGTTCTTGTTATCAAGGGGTTGATAAGTAAGAATGGAGCAATTGGGGTATGCTCATATAAGGACATGTTTAGTCCGAATCACATGGAGATGTGAACCCACGGCTAGTTGTATCAATGAACCATTGAAGGCCACACAAGTGCTGGCTTTCTAGATCCCGTTGAGAAGTAAAAATAGTTCAATGTGTTGAACGGCTTATAAAGGAGTTTATAAGCGTAAGGAAAATTAGAAGTATGACTTCTATAAAGGAGAAACTAGTTCAATGTGTTGAACGACTTATAAATGAGTTTATAAGTGTAAGGAAAAATAGATGTATGACTTCTATGAGAGAAATGTAAATTTTAATTTATGGAAGTGTTCCTAAATTAAAAGTTGGCCAAGTGAATAATGTCTTTGAAAATTGTGATTTTCATAAACATTATTATGGACTAAATTAAATTAATTAAAGTGTTGAATTAATTAAACACTAGTGGACCTAGTAGAGTCCAAATAATTAAATTAATTCAAGAGTTGAATTAATTAAATCATATTGAGTCTTGTAGAGCTCAATTTAAATTAATTATTTAGCTAGTGGGACTTGGGTAAATTCAAGTAATGTTTAATTAGTCTCAAATATGTTTGAGATAATTAAATTTAGTCAATGGTTTTTAATTTGTTAAAAACCATATAATATATGCATGCATGGGAGGTGAAGGGTTGGAGACAACTTTTTCAAATATCAAGGCTTGGCATGCTACTTTTGTCTCTACTTTTTGCAAGACCAAGACAAGTCTTCCTTCCTCCCCATTCACTCCATGATGGCCGAAATATTGAGATCATTCTCTCCCAAGTTTTTCTCCATTTTCTTCTTCAAGTGTTGAGGAAGAAATACACTTCTCAAAGAAAAATGCTCTAATTTTTCTAGTGCAAAATTAGAGTGGTTCTAGCTAGTTGGTGGTGGGCTTAATATTTGAGCAAGGTAGGGCTCAAAGGAAGCTTGAAGATTGTCTTGCCATTGAAGAGCTAAGGTGTTTACACCTTAGTTGGAGCCATACATCAATCCTTGTGATTGATAGGTACATTTCTTAACACACTATGAATGTCATTATGTGTTTTTATTGTATTTGCTACACATTCTCAAGGTGGCCGAAAATTTGATGAAAACAATTTGATTTTTAAACTACTGTTGCGCTTCCGGTCACCGTAACCGATCCCCTTTCATTTACATATAACAATAGCTATCAGTCAAGCATTGGAATGGCACCATATACTGCATTATATGGTAGAAAATGTCGCTCTCCAATACATTGGGATGAAGTAGGAGAACGAAAGTTATTAGGCTCTGAATTGGTACAACAGACAGCTGAATGGGTAACCAAGATCAGGGCACGAATGCACACTGCCCAGAGTCGACAGAAAAGTTATGCTGATCTGCGACGTCGTCGATTGGAATTTCTGGGTGGTGACCATGTGTTTATAAAAATATCACCATTGAAGGGCATTTTACGTTTTGTTAAGAAGGGAAAATTGAGTCCAAGATATATCGGTCCATTTGAAATCTTAGAAAGAATAGGAGACAGAGCATACCGAGTTGCTTTACCACCGAACTTGTCAAATGTTCATAATGTTTTTCACGTATCCTTGCTACGAAAGTATTTGGCCAATCCTTCTCACGTTCTTCATTATGAACCATTGGAGCTTGCATCGAATCTCTCATATGAAGAACGACCGGTCCAAATCCTTGATAGGAAATCAAAAGTGTTACGAGGCAAGGAAATACCTTTGGTGAAACTACTATGGCACAACGATGCAATTGAAGAAACAACTTGGGAGCGAGAAGACGAGATCCAACAGAGATATCCTGAACTATTTGGTACATCAAATTTCGAGGACGAAATTCTTTGAAGGAGGGGAGAATTGTAATGTCCGGTTACTCGTACAAATGATAGTAATACGTTTATGTCGTTTACTATGTAGTTATTTAGATGATTAGATTTCATGTGATGATTGAGGTATCAATATTGAGATTGAACATGACTTTTATATTGTTCATGGTGTATTGAGAATGAAAATTTGTTAAAATAGTGGTAGTAAGAGGTGTAGGTAGAAGTGGTGCAATGAAAGTTGGTAAAGGACGGCAGGAAATGAGACGAAATTGTGGTAGTTGTTACGGGTTTTAGCATAATGATTTGAATATTGATCCAATTTGTGTGAGGCCTTAACTATTTGAAAGCTAAGATATAATGCTACAACTTTTACGTTTTGGGTTTTGTCCAAATCATTGTGGAAGATGAGCCAAAAGTGCCCCGAAGTGTGTCGTGTATACCGTCATTTCCTCACTGACACATGTTAGGAGAATGGGCATAACTTTTTACTCAGACCTCCAAATGACCTGAAACCAGTGGCGGATTCAAGCCAAGACATAGGGCTACAACTTTGTATTTTACCATTTTTTCAATTTATGAACGGAAGAGACGTTTCCGGAGCAATCTTTGACGAAGTAGTGCGCAGAGGCAGAACAGGTGATGCCCGAGCGGTAAGATTTTACCGCCCGAGTGCCGGTGCTTTGCAAGTTTAGCAATTTTCCAGAGAGTTTGGCGCCCGAGCGGTAGAAAATGACCGCCCGAGCGCCGGTGCACCAAAATTTTATCTTTCAGGCAGAATGTTCTACGCCCGGGCGGTAAAATGTTACCACTCGAGCACCGCTGTGTATTTAAGGAGATAAGCTTCGACTTTTCTGCACATCTTCACAAATATATCAGTTTCTTCCACAGCAAGACTCGAGAGAAAAACCTAGAAAACACTTCCCATCAGCTTTTTCATCATTTCTTTCATCAAATTGAAGTAAGAACTTAGTTCTCCATCACAAGAACATCATATAGGTGTAAGTTTTCTTCTCTTTTAGTTGTTCTACATGTAGAGGAGTGATTTTCACCTAGTAGATACATAGTGATGGGTTTATTGATGTATTTTACAGTATAGGAACGAGAAACATTGTCTCAAACCAGTGTTCTTAAGTTTGGTGTGGGGACCCGGACGCTAATCACGATCTTAATCATCATTGGGACTAATTAATCAATTATAAAACAGGGTCTAAATTTTTTTTTAAAATACAAAGCGGAAACGTAATGTAATTAACTCAAATTACATATTAACATGAACATACACTTCTTGTGTTATCTACACAATTAAACTAGGTTCAACTATAAACCAAAGCTGAATCCTAAGTTGCTGCAAAGCCCGGATCTCCACGCTATCTATCTTCTCTCATCCTCTTCTTGACCCTGATCCAGCCCCACCTGTTGTCATGCACACATACAAAACAAGACAACAGCCGGATAACTCCGGTGAGATATAAATATCCCAGTATAAACAATGTATAAATGCAATCATATAAAAACATATACGAAAGCATATAAGAAATCTTCATAACATGTATCAAATCAGAAACATAAATCAATCTCAGGCATTCAATAATCATGAATGATATAACACTGTAACTCAACATGTCGTATCGGACTCAACTCATCCGACGCGTCGTCTCAGACTCGACTCCACTGACGCGTCGTCTCAGACTCGACTCAACTCTATCCTAGGGATCCCGATGTCTGAATAATGATAAATATATCGAATCTCCGTCGCTAGGAATGAATCAATCCCTAAACGGCATGTTATAATTCATATATCCAGTATCTGGGCGAATCAGCCGCAGATTGACGAATCAGTCAAGAATTAGGCGAATCAGCCAATTACCAGACGAATCAGTCTGTAATTAAGCGAATCAGCTTAAGTTTAGACGAATCAGTCCATAACTAGGCGAATCAGCCAGTGACTAGGCAAATCAGCCCATAACCAGACGAATCAGCCGGTGACTAGGCGAATCAGCCTATGACTCAACGACTCAGTAATCAATACATGCATTCAGTATCTAAGCAAATCAATCGATGACTAGCGAATCAGCAGTCATTACATGCAGTGGCTATAACTCAATAGACTACATATCTCAATCTTATCATATATCAGCTATAAATCAATAGACTACAATCATAAGTCTCATCAATTGCAAATATCAATGCAATAACTGAAAGTATGTGATTTAGGGAAACTCGAGTCAAACCTCACTCGAGTTGTGCAATCCCAACTCAACATTAATTTATACCTTTCTTTCTGTTATTCTGACTTTGTCGAAGTCTCGAACCCCAAGCCTGTCAATACTCAATCTGACAAGAACAATATCGAGGAGTATAATATCAATACACCACTCGAATCAAATCTGTTCTGCTCATACTTAACCTAATTCAATATCGATGGCATAACGTATAATATCAATATACCCAACAATACCATATCAATTGGATATTAATTCTAATATCTCCTACTCAATAACAACTCAATTCTGATATCAACTCGACTCCAAAAATCATAACAATTTCATATGGTATTTGTTCCTCAGTCAGGTTTCGATTATACGATGTCTAATATGCCAAGAACATCATATATGAACCATATCAGATTCTGACAATGCCATAATTTCAAATCATATCACAACGTAATAAAACTTACGTCCAGTTGTAGTCTACGTCAATAGGAACATAGTACCGTAGTCAGATTCAAAATCGGACGGACGGATTTCTCACAAAAGGCGTAAGGATTTTCAACACATATACAAGAACCTTTTCTCGATTCTTTTCTTTTCTTTTCCCTGAAGGAAGCAACGTATATATGTATATATATCCTAAGTTGCATGTTTCAGCAACGTGTCTTCTTTTCACCACTTTCAGGCGGCGCTCGGGCGGTAAGAAAGTACCGCTCGAGCGCGGCACTTTCTGCCCGGCTACTTGGCTTATCATGCATTGGCGCTCGAGTGGTAATATTCTACCGCTCGGGCGCCACATCTTCTGCCCGAGACACATTGCTGTTGAACATGGGCGCTCGGGCGGTTAGAAACTACCGCTCGGACGCCACTAGTTCTGTCCAATTTTGTATAATTCATCTACTTGGCCCCGTTCGATCTCGGCATAATGCGTCTATAATCATATCAGATTACGTTAATCATCTCAGATTACGTTAATCAAATTCTCGGGCATTACATTTCTCCCCCTCTTAGATCTGAATTCGTCCTCGAACTCGCAAGTAATCAATTCAGATATATCAGAAGAAATGTATATAGAGTTTAAATCAAAAACTCATCTCAAGAAATCTATTCTGATATTTCAATCTCATATCCAATTCTATTTCTACAAATAGCTCTAATAAAGTCAATCTCGTAATACTGGTTAAACAACATCCGTATATACCCAGCCACAGCTCATAACAACTCAACATCATCAGCTGTTATCGAATCTGTTTATCCCAATCAAGGATATATTCGATCTTCGATCTTAATTACCAACAGTCATCGTCCGATGTTGGGATATTCAGTCTGTTTAGTATGAGCTGTTTTCCTTTTCTTCTGAATTAGCTTCATCTTTTCAGTCATATCTCTGATCATGTCAGGTCCAATCTCAGGAACCTCAGAGATATCATTTCAATAAAGAGGGAATCTGTACTTCTTAACGTACAACATGTCTAATAGTGTCATTCCCATACTCATTTAATATCTGATGTGGTATAAAAACTCACAACATGGCAATAAATCCTGCCAATTAGTGTTAAATCAAACACTACAACCCTAAGCCTATGTTCTGGAATCTGGATACTCCACTCTGACTGTCCGTCAGATAGCGAATACTATTCCGTATTCAGATATAATCTAGTATCCAACTCCTCCTGTACATTCTGCCAAACGTGCAAAATCAACCAAAATTACGGTATAATATAATCAATTCTTCACACTCCGTGTAATCTAATTACTTTTCTGACCGAATCTCCGTAATATATCATATTTGTACATTTTCATATACGAGTTAGCACTTGCAGACTGCGTCAGTCTGTCATTCTTAACTCAATCAATACTCAATTCCAAGAGGAATGCAGTAATTTCATTACGATATCCTTGGAAATGTAATCTCATTTCCATTCAGGAATCGATAAATTACATAACCAATCTCTTGGTTTGTTTTCTTTCTATCTTTATATGTCTATAATTCAGACATTTCAGTCCAAATTCTGCCATATCTAATCTCATCTGTTTCTATCAAAACATTTTCTGCTATCAGGATGCCTACTGAATCAAGTATTGCACCCTTCTGACAATTCTGTCATTTCAAATTCGAAATATCAGGCACAAACAAATCAGTTATTAACATACAATACAGTATTACTTACCTGATATTCTGATCGACACTCAGTTCTGACTATCGATATTGAGTTCTAAACATTCTGTTAACATTTCAAAATCCGCTCTGGTTCGGACGGTACAATCTAATCTCCATTGTCTATAATCTGTCTCAAGCACGTATTCAGAATAACATCAATATTCAATCAGATTCCAAACATTCTAACTCATAAACCGCAACGATCTGACACTGATGCCAACCTCAGCTAACTAATCACGGTTTAATTCTGTGAAAATCATCGAATATATCATCTTCAGATATAACACCTCCTGAATGCAATCTGTCTCAATCAGGATTCACCATATCAACAGTTCCTGATCTCAACTCAAAGCTAAAATCAATCTCTCTGAATTCAGATCTAGAATCTTATCTGGGGAAGACATTAATAACTTTCTTATCATTGGTAAATCAGCCAATGATAGACTCAACTTCAGTAAATCAACTGAATACATAAGGAGTCATTCTGCTCCTTTCTGTAATAATCGAGTCATAGCTAGTACGAATGTCAAAGAAATTCTCAGTCTAGAATTCTTATCGTACTATATTCATCTCTTGATCATCTCAGGTCTGATTCTTACCATCTTCTGGAATCAATCTATGGTAGCTTCGTACTTGATCAGCATATCAATATCAGTAATGCAGTTCCAAAATCATAGAACACCAGTACCATATCATCTACCACACAATCTAACTCGATCTCATTCTCATCCTACTGTAGTATACAAGATCTAACAGAAATCACTGATACAGGATCTTTTCCCAAATGAAAGGAAACAAATACTACACTAAATAGGGACTCAACAGAAAGTGCATACATCAATGCAAATTTTTTTCAGAAATAAAATATGTGAAGCACCGGTATCCCTCAATACATATGCAGGATAATCAAACAAATCAGTTACCTGCAACATTATCATCTGGTGCTTCCTAAGCCTGCTCCTCGGTCAAAGCAAATACTCTGGCCTGCTATCTAGGAGGCTGGCCAACTGTCTGGCTTCCTCCTGGCCTCTGCTGTGATTGAGATGGTGCTGGCTGAAATGAATGAACAGCAGCTGATCGTCTACTCCACTGTGCTGCTGATCCAGATGATTCAGCTCCCTGGGATCTTTGGGAACCCCTCTGTGGACATATTCTGGCAAAATGTCCATGTTGCTTACAGAAGTGGCAACTACCGAGTACTCCTTGGCATTGCTCAGTGGAATGTCTACCTCCACAATTTCCGCAGTAAACGCCGGTATAACTCTGCTGAGAACCACTGGAGCTAGAAGAACTGCCGCCAGACTTCTTAAATTGCATTCCTCTAGCTTTCAGAAAATCTTTCGTTCCACCACTGCTACTACCACTCTCGAATCGGGGAAGTGGTTGCTGTGGTCTCGACACTGGAGGAACAAATTCAGCTCCTCTCTGCCTTATCAGGCCCGCTTCAGCGCCCTTTGCTCTATTCATGGCATCAGCAAAGTTATTGGGTCGCCCTGTGTTCACCAATGTAAAAATATCGGGATTCAAGCCATTGATGAACTGATCAGCAACGGCTTCGTCATTTTCAGACACATGAGGAGCAAACTTCAACAAGGTAGAGAACTTGGTCACATATTCTTCAATGTTCAGCTGACCCTGTCTCAAATTGGCAAACTCCGCCCCCTTGTCCTTTCTGTACGATATTGGGAAAAATCTCTGATAAAACTCAGTTTTAAATACATCCCAAGTAATAATCGTACCTCGCTGCTCCAAGGCCCTCTTCATTGTAACCCACCAGCTTTGTGCAACATCAAGCAACTGGTGCCCAATCAATTTAATCCGGCGCTCATCACTGTACTCCAGTGAATCAAACAACAACTCTATGCTACCTAACCAACTCTCACACTCGACTGATGTCTCAGTACCTTTCAGAGTGGGTGGTTTGAATGACTGAAACCTCTTCAGCAAGGTTCCCATTGGAGTCGGTGTTATATCCATTGGAAGATTCGATGTACTACCGTGTTCTGGGATTCGTCTAGGAGGAATATCTGAAACTCAAAAGGATTAATAACTCAATCCAACACATCTGTTTCAATTCAATCTCCCTCCCGATCATCTTACTGCTGATCGAGAATCAGTTCAGATTCGTTCCCAATAATACATATTACAAAATCAAATCAGATAAGCCAAGTAACATGTATTATATACAGCAGTAAAGAATGCTAGCAATCATAAGCAAGGAAAGAAACACATTCTACCCCGCTCACTAGCTTCTATCTCAATCTCAAGAATCTACAGTTCTAGTACCTACAGCTCTGATACCACCTGTTGTGGGGACCCGGACGCTAATCACGATCTTAATCATCATTGGGACTAATTAATCAATTATAAAACAGGGTCTAAATTTTTTTTTAAAATACAAAGCGGAAACGTAATGTAATTAACTCAAATTACATATTAACATGAACATACACTTCTTGTGTTATCTACACAATTAAACTAGGTTCAACTATAAATCAAAGCTGAATCCTAAGTTGCTGCAAAGCCCGGATCTCCACGCTATCTATCTTCTCTCATCCTCTTCTTGACCCTGATCCAGCCCCACCTGTTGTCATGCACACATACAAAACAAGACAACAGCCGGATAACTCCGGTGAGATATAAATATCCCAGTATAAACAATGTATAAATGCAATCATATAAAAACATATACGAAAGCATATAAGAAATCTTCATAACATGTATCAAATCAGAAACATAAATCAATCTCAGGCATTCAATAATCATGAATGATATAACACTGTAACTCAACATGTCGTATCGGACTCAACTCATCCGACGCGTCGTCTCAGACTCGACTCCACTGACGCGTCGTCTCAGACTCGACTCAACTCTATCCTAGGGATCCCGATGTCTGAATAATGATAAATATATCGAATCTCCGTCGCTAGGAATGAATCAATCCCTAAACGGCATGTTATAATTCATATATCCAGTATCTGGGCGAATCAGCCGCAGATTGACGAATCAGTCAAGAATTAGGCGAATCAGCCAATTACCAGACGAATCAGTCTGTAATTAAGCGAATCAGCTTAAGTTTAGACGAATCAGTCCATAACTAGGCGAATCAGCCAGTGACTAGGCAAATCAGCCCATAACCAGACGAATCAGCCGGTGACTAGGCGAATCAGCCTATTACTCAACGACTCAGTAATCAATACATGCATTCAGTATCTAAGCAAATCAATCGATGACTAGCGAATCAGCAGTCATTACATGCAGTGGCTATAACTCAATAGACTACATATCTCAATCTTATCATATATCAGCTATAAATCAATAGACTACAATCATAAGTCTCATCAATTGCAAATATCAATGCAATAACTGAAAGTATGTGATTTAGGGAAACTCGAGTCAAACCTCACTCGAGTTGTGCAATCCCAACTCAACATTAATTTATACCTTTCTTTCTGTTATTCTGACTTTGTCGAAGTCTCGAACCCCAAGCCTGTCAATACTCAATCTGACAAGAACAATATCGAGGAGTATAATATCAATACACCACTCGAATCAAATCTGTTCTGCTCATACTTAACCTAATTCAATATCGATGGCATAACGTATAATATCAATATACCCAACAATACCATATCAATTGGATATTAATTCTAATATCTCCTACTCAATAACAACTCAATTCTGATATCAACTCGACTCCAAAAATCATAACAATTTCATATGGTATTTGTTCCTCAGTCAGGTTTCGATTATACGATGTCTAATATGCCAAGAACATCATATATGAACCATATCAGATTCTGACAATGCCATAATTTCAAATCATATCACAACGTAATAAAACTTACGTCCAGTTGTAGTCTACGTCAATAGGAACATAGTACCGTAGTCAGATTCAAAATCGGACGGACGGATTTCTCACAAAAGGCGTAAGGATTTTCAACACATATACAAGAACCTTTTCTCGATTCTTTTCTTTTCTTTTCCCTGAAGGAAGCAACGTATATATGTATATATATCCTAAGTTGCATGTTTCAGCAACGTGTCTTCTTTTCACCACTTTCAGGCGGCGCTCGGGCGGTAAGAAAGTACCGCTCGAGCGCGGCACTTTCTGCCCGGCTACTTGGCTTATCATGCATTGGCGCTCGAGTGGTAATATTCTACCGCTCGGGCGCCACATCTTCTGCCCGAGACACATTGCTGTTGAACATGGGCGCTCGGGCGGTTAGAAACTACCGCTCGGACGCCACTAGTTCTGTCCAATTTTGTATAATTCATCTACTTGGCCCCGTTCGATCTCGGCATAATGCGTCTATAATCATATCAGATTACGTTAATCATCTCAGATTACGTTAATCAAATTCTCGGGCATTACATTTCTCCCCCTCTTAGATCTGAGTTCGTCCTCGAACTCGCAAGTAATCAATTCAGATATATCAGAAGAAATGTATATAGAGTTTAAATCAAAAACTCATCTCAAGAAATCTATTCTGATATTTCAATCTCATATCCAATTCTATTTCTACAAATAGCTCTAATAAAGTCAATCTCGTAATACTGGTTAAACAACATCCGTATATACCCAACCACAGCTCATAACAACTCAACATCATCAGCTGTTATCGAATCTGTTTATCCCAATCAAGGATATATTCGATCTTCGATCTTAATTACCAACAGTCATCGTCCGATGTTGGGATATTCAGTCTGTTTAGTATGAGCTGTTTTCCTTTTCTTCTGAATTAGCTTCATCTTTTCAGTCATATCTCTGATCATGTCAGGTCCAATCTCAGGAACCTCAGAGATATCATTTCAATAAAGAGGGAATCTGTACTTCTTAACGTACAACATGTCTAATAGTGTCATTCCCATACTCATTTAATATCTGATGTGGTATAAAAACTCACAACATGGCAATAAATCCTGCCAATTAGTGTTAAATCAAACACTACAACCCTAAGCCTATGTTCTGGAATCTGGATACTCCACTCTGACTGTCCGTCAGATAGCGAATACTATTCCGTATTCAGATATAATCTAGTATCCAACTCCTCCTGTACATTCTGCCAAACGTGCAAAATCAACCAAAATTACGGTATAATATAATCAATTCTTCACACTCCGTGTAATCTAATTACTTTTCTGACCGAATCTCCGTAATATATCATATTTGTACATTTTCATATACGAGTTAGCACTTGCAGACTGCGTCAGTCTGTCATTCTTAACTCAATCAATACTCAATTCCAAGAGGAATGCAGTAATTTCATTACGATATCCTTGGAAATGTAATCTCATTTCCATTCAGGAATCGATAAATTACATAACCAATCTCTTGGTTTGTTTTCTTTCTATCTTTATATGTCTATAATTCAGACATTTCAGTCCAAATTCTGCCATATCTAATCTCATCTGTTTCTATCAAAACATTTTCTGCTATCAGGATGCCTACTGAATCAAGTATTGCACCTTTCTGACAATTCTGTCATTTCAAATTCGAAATATCAGGCACAAACAAATCAGTTATTAACATACAATACAGTATTACTTACCTGATATTCTGATCGACACTCAGTTCTGACTATCGATATTGAGTTCTAAACATTCTGTTAACATTTCAAAATCCGCTCTGGTTCGGACGGTACAATCTAATCTCCATTGTCTATAATCTGTCTCAAGCACGTATTCAGAATAACATCAATATTCAATCAGATTCCAAACATTCTAACTCATAAACCGCAACGATCTGACACTGATGCCAACCTCAGCTAACTAATCACGGTTTAATTCTGTGAAAATCATCGAATATATCATCTTCAGATATAACACCTCCTGAATGCAATCTGTCTCAATCAGGATTCACCATATCAACAGTTCCTGATCTCAACTCAAAGCTAAAATCAATCTCTCTGAATTCAGATCTAGAATCTTATCTGGGGAAGACATTAATAACTTTCTTATCATTGGTAAATCAGCCAATGATAGACTCAACTTCAGTAAATCAACTGAATACATAAGGAGTCATTCTGCTCCTTTCTGTAATAATCGAGTCATAGCTAGTACGAATGTCAAAGAAATTCTCAGTCTAGAATTCTTATCGTACTATATTCATCTCTTGATCATCTCAGGTCTGATTCTTACCATCTTCTGGAATCAATCTATGGTAGCTTCGTACTTGATCAGCATATCAATATCAGTAATGCAGTTCCAAAATCATAGAACACCAGTACCATATCATCTACCACACAATCTAACTCGATCTCATTCTCATCCTACTGTAGTATACAAGATCTAACAGAAATCACTGATACAGGATCTTTTCCCAAATGAAAGGAAACAAATACTACACTAAATAGGGACTCAACAGAAAGTGCATACATCAATGCAAATTTTTTTCAGAAATAAAATATGTGAAGCACCGGTATCCCTCAATACATATGCAGGATAATCAAACAAATCAGTTACCTGCAACATTATCATCTGGTGCTTCCTAAGCCTGCTCCTCGGTCAAAGCAAATACTCTGGCCTGCTATCTAGGAGGCTGGCCAACTGTCTGGCTTCCTCCTGGCCTCTGCTGTGATTGAGATGGTGTTGGCTGAAATGAATGAACAGCAGCTGATCGTCTACTCCACTGTGCTGCTGATCCAGATGATTCAGCTCCCTGGGATCTTTGGGAACCCCTCTGTGGACATATTCTGGCAAAACGTCCATGTTGCTTACAGAAGTGGCAACTACCGAGTACTCCTTGGCATTGCTCAGTGGAATGTCTACCTCCACAATTTCCGCAGTAAACGCCGGTATAACTCTGCTGAGAACCACTGGAGCTAGAAGAACTGCCGCCAGACTTCTTAAATTGCATTCCTCTAGCTTTCAGAAAATCTTTCGTTCCACCACTGCTACTACCACTCTCGAATCGGGGAAGTGGTTGCTGTGGTCTCGACACTGGAGGAACAAATTCAGCTCCTCTCTGCCTTATCAGGCCCGCTTCAGCGCCCTTTGCTCTATTCATGGCATCAGCAAAGTTATTGGGTCGCCCTGTGTTCACCAATGTAAAAATATCGGGATTCAAGCCATTGATGAACTGATCAGCAACGGCTTCGTCATTTTCAGACACATGAGGAGCAAACTTCAACAAGGTAGAGAACTTGGTCACATATTCTTCAATGTTCAGCTGACCCTGTCTCAAATTGGCAAACTCCGCCACCTTGTCCTTTCTGTACGATATTGGGAAAAATCTCTGATAAAACTCAGTTTTAAATACATCCCAAGTAATAATCGTACCTCGCTGCTCCAAGGCCCTCTTCATTGTAACCCACCAGCTTTGTGCAACATCAAGCAACTGGTGCCCAATCAATTTAATCCGGCGCTCATCACTGTACTCCAGTGAATCAAACAACAACTCTATGCTACCTAACCAACTCTCACACTCGACTGATGTCTCAGTACCTTTCAGAGTGGGTGGTTTGAATGACTGAAACCTCTTCAGCAAGGTTCCCATTGGAGTCGGTGTTATATCCATTGGAAGATTCGATGTACTACCGTGTTCTGGGATTCGTCTAGGAGGAATATCTGAAACTCAAAAGGATTAATAACTCAATCCAACACATCTGTTTCAATTCAATCTCCCTCCCGATCATCTTACTGCTGATCGAGAATCAGTTCAGATTCGTTCCCAATAATACATATTACAAAATCAAATCAGATAAGCCAAGTAACATGTATTATATACAGCAGTAAAGAATGCTAGCAATCATAAGCAAGGAAAGAAACACATTCTACCCCGCTCACTAGCTTCTATCTCAATCTCAAGAATCTACAGTTCTAGTACCTACAGCTCTGATACCACCTGTTGTGGGGACCCGGACGCTAATCACGATCTTAATCATCATTGGGACTAATTAATCAATTATAAAACAGGGTCTAAATTTTTTTTTAAAATACAAAGCGGAAACGTAATGTAATTAACTCAAATTACATATTAACATGAACATACACTTCTTGTGTTATCTACACAATTAAACTAGGTTCAACTATAAATCAAAGCTGAATCCTAAGTTGCTGCAAAGCCCGGATCTCCACGCTATCTATCTTCTCTCATCCTCTTCTTGACCCTGATCCAGCCCCACCTGTTGTCATGCACACATACAAAACAAGACAACAGCCGGATAACTCCGGTGAGATATAAATATCCCAGTATAAACAATGTATAAATGCAATCATATAAAAACATATACGAAAGCATATAAGAAATCTTCATAACATGTATCAAATCAGAAACATAAATCAATCTCAGGCATTCAATAATCATGAATGATATAACACTGTAACTCAACATGTCGTATCGGACTCAACTCATCCGACGCGTCGTCTCAGACTCGACTCCACTGACGCGTCGTCTCAGACTCGACTCAACTCTATCCTAGGGATCCCGATGTCTGAATAATGATAAATATATCGAATCTCCGTCGCTAGGAATGAATCAATCCCTAAACGGCATGTTATAATTCATATATCCAGTATCTGGGCGAATCAGCCGCAGATTGACGAATCAGTCAAGAATTAGGCGAATCAGCCAATTACCAGACGAATCAGTCTGTAATTAAGCGAATCAGCTTAAGTTTAGACGAATCAGTCCATAACTAGGCGAATCAGCCAGTGACTAGGCAAATCAGCCCATAACCAGACGAATCAGCCGGTGACTAGGCGAATCAGCCTATTACTCAACGACTCAGTAATCAATACATGCATTCAGTATCTAAGCAAATCAATCGATGACTAGCGAATCATCAGTCATTACATGCAGTGGCTATAACTCAATAGACTACATATCTCAATCTTATCATATATCAGCTATAAATCAATAGACTACAATCATAAGTCTCATCAATTGCAAATATCAATGCAATAACTGAAAGTATGTGATTTAGGGAAACTCGAGTCAAACCTCACTCGAGTTGTGCAATCCCAACTCAACATTAATTTATACCTTTCTTTCTGTTATTCTGACTTTGTCGAAGTCTCGAACCCCAAGCCTGTCAATACTCAATCTGACAAGAACAATATCGAGGAGTATAATATCAATACACCACTCGAATCAAATCTGTTCTGCTCATACTTAACCTAATTCAATATCGATGGCATAACGTATAATATCAATATACCCAACAATACCATATCAATTGGATATTAATTCTAATATCTCCTACTCAATAACAACTCAATTCTGATATCAACTCGACTCCAAAAATCATAACAATTTCATATGGTATTTGTTCCTCAGTCAGGTTTCGATTATACGATGTCTAATATGCCAAGAACATCATATATGAACCATATCAGATTCTGACAATGCCATAATTTCAAATCATATCACAACGTAATAAAACTTACGTCCAGTTGTAGTCTACGTCAATAGGAACATAGTACCGTAGTCAGATTCAAAATCGGACGGACGGATTTCTCACAAAAGGCGTAAGGATTTTCAACACATATACAAGAACCTTTTCTCGATTCTTTTCTTTTCTTTTCCCTGAAGGAAGCAACGTATATATGTATATATATCCTAAGTTGCATGTTTCAGCAACGTGTCTTCTTTTCACCACTTTCAGGCGGCGCTCGGGCGGTAAGAAAGTACCGCTCGAGCGCGGCACTTTCTGCCCGGCTACTTGGCTTATCATGCATTGGCGCTCGAGCGGTAATATTCTACCGCTCGGGCGCCACATCTTCTGCCCGAGACACATTGCTGTTGAACATGGGCGCTCGGGCGGTTAGAAACTACCGCTCGGACGCCACTAGTTCTGTCCAATTTTGTATAATTCATCTACTTGGCCCCGTTCGGTCTCGGCATAATGCGTCTATAATCATATCAGATTACGTTAATCATCTCAGATTACGTTAATCAAATTCTCGGGCATTACATTTGGACTGTAAGTTGGCATGTTCTTGAAGTAATACATGAGTAATATTATGATTTCAAATACTTCACATTGATTATTGCTATATGTACATTGTTAGTATCTTATTGATGAAAACATAGCACCATATTCCATTGTTATGTATTAAATATGTAAGAAACTTATGAATATTGATGATGGGTGCTATGTTATGAACATGAACATGAACATGAAAGGAAAAGGACTGATTTTTACATGATATAGAGATTGTTGACATAATGGGTGGTTTTTAGTCCACCAAAGCTATTGGCCAATATATGTTCATGGGGCGTGGGGTTGCCAAAGGTTGCTCCCTGACGTCCAACACAGTAGTAGCTATATAATAAAGCAAGCACGGTAGTACAGGTCAACTAATGAGAATCAAGTACAAAAATGAACATGAATATATGCTATGATATGACATGGTTTAAAGTTTCATTGTTGTCACGACTTGATATGTATGTTCCTTCGACGCATATTGATACATACAAGTGCCAACTTATTGAGTTTTATAAACTCATGTAGCTCATGTATTACAGGATCAGGTAGTGAAGATGCGTAGGATGCTGGTTCACCAATGGATGCTTGTGACGTGCCTCACCTCGACAAGAACCGGGACTTATTATTGTATAGCTTCCACATATGTATTATAATGAGTGAAATGTTAGGGTTTGAAACAAGTATCATATTATGTTTATGATGATACATAATATGCATGTATATGAGAATATGGACAATATGGTGCATAGTTTTATATGAAAATATAGTTGATATTGTTGTATATATGGTATTGCTTGAGGTTTGGTTTAAACAAAATGTAGGGACATCATGCCAAAAATTTTATAAACCATCAAAGTGATGCCTCTTGTTTGATTTGCTTCATAATATAGTTATATCATTTAAACCTTATTTTAATTATAGTAATTATGCTAAGTATAGAGTAAGGGTGTGACATTTTTATGGTATCAGAGCCCACGGTTCTTCGACAGGGAAGACACTGAACTTCATCCACATGGAGAACTCGGCAAGTAAGTATCTCGTATTCCATAGTTTATGCTAAGTTATTTGTCTCTGTGATATATGTGTAGGATCAAACACGATGCCACCTAAATGTAAAGTACATGAAGGAGAGTCATCTAAGGGCAAGGCCCCAGCAGTCGAAGGTGAGGGCAGTGCGCCACGACTGATAGATGACTTCACTCAATTACTCCAACAACAAGCAAAAGTCCATGGTGAACAAATACAGCAGCTACAGGAGATGCAACGGACTACTCATGAACAGGCACAAGCACAAGCCATAGTAAACAGACATGTGCCTATTCAGACAGACGTATATGATCATTTTCGACGTTTGAATCCCCTCGAATTCATGGGAAGTACCGATCCGACAGTAGCAGAAGAATGGATTAAATCATTGGAGTCCATCTTCTCCTACCTTCATATGGATGATGCTGACCAAGTAACTTGTGCCATCTTTCTCTTAACAAAATATGCAAGCATATGGTGGGAAAGTGCAAGAGTTGCATTACCAGTTGGACCATTGACATGGGGAACTTTCAAAACCGTGTTTTACAACAAGTATTTCAGTAAAGATGTACGAGCCAAGAAAGCCAGTGATTTCCTTAATTTGAAGTAAGGAACCATGTCAATGGGGGAATACATACAACAATTCCAGGCCGGAGTCCAATATATACCATATATTGCAGAGGATGACACAAGTAAGGGCAAACACTTCATGAGGGGACTTCACTCTGAAATTAAAAGAGATGTACGAATGTCGAAAGTTGCTACGTATGGGGAGATAGTGGAAAGAGCACTTATGGCTGAACATGACGAACAAGACATTGAGAGAGATGGGCAACAGCGAAGACATCAGTACTTTCAAAAGAGCCAAGGAACAGGACAAGGCAAAAAGACCGATAGCAAGGGTACTCGATCAGAGGAACCCCGTGGCAAGGGAACCCCTCCACGTAAAGAACAGGACAGGCTGCCTTGTCCTACTCCATGGCAGGGGAGTGTATGCAGGGTTCTAATGTCTGTTATTGTTGCAAGAATCCAGGACATCTCGCCAAGAATTGTCCAGGAAGTTCTGAGAAAGTACAGGGACGCCTTTTCTCCATGACCAAAGAAGAAGTGGATGCGGATACATCAATGATCACCGGTATGTTCTTGATTTCTGGTATTACTGCTATTATTTTACTAGATTCAGGAGCCACACATTCTTTTATTTCGGAATCGTTTGTAAGGAGACTGGGCATTACAGCAAGTACAACAGAGATGCAACTCGCTATAGCCTTACCTACCGGACAAGAATTACAGACTTATCAGATTGTGCGAGGATGTCCAATATATGTCCAAGGTCATCAGATGTATGCTGAATTGATTGTTTTGAAAATGACCGATTTTGATGTGATATTGGGAATGGATTGGCTCTCGAAGTATAGAGTTACTATTGACTATGGTCAAAAGATGATCAAGTTTGTACCAGTAGGAGCTGAACCATTCACAGTAGCAAGTGCAGGTATATCCTTACCTCTTCGGATAATCTCTTGTATGAAGGCTTGTAAATTATTCCAGAAGGGGTGTCAAGGATATTTATCATCTGTTTTAGTTATTGATCCACCAGTTCGTGAACTAAAAGATACAGATGTTGTGTGTGAGTTTCCAGAAGTATTTCCTGATGAATGTAACAGGCTTACCCCCATATAGAGAGATCGAATTTGTAATTGATGTTGTGGCAGGAACTCATCCGATCTCAAAAGCTCCTTATCGATTAGCTCCTACAGAAATGAAAGAATTGAAATAACAGTTACAGGAGTTGCTTGATAAATGGTTTATTAGACCGAGCTTTTCACTGTGGGGTGCACCTGTTTTGTTTGTGAAAAAAGAAAGATGGTACTATTCGTTTATGTATTGATTATCGGGAGTTGAACAAAGTGACAATTAAAAACAAATATCCATTCCCCAGAATGGATGATTTGTTTGATCAATTACAAAGAGCTGCTATCTTTTCGAAAATTGATTTACGATCAGGGCTATCATCAATTAAAAGTTAAATCAGATGATATCTCAAAGACTGCCTTCCGAACCAGGTACGAGAATTATGAATTTCTTGTAATGCCATTTGGACTAACAAATGCACCAGCAGCTTTTATGGATTTAATGAACATAATTTTCAAGCCATTTCTAGACAAATTCGTGATTGTGTTTATAGATGATATTCTCATCTACTCACGAACTGTAGAGGAGCATCGAGAATATTTGCAATTAGTTTTGCAGACTTTGAAGGATAAACATTCATATGCCAAATGGAAGAAATGTGAATTTTGGCTTGAACAAGTAGCATTCTTGGGTCATATCATTTCAAAGAAGGCATATCAGTGGATCCAAGTAAGATTAAAGCTGTTAATAACTGGCTAACACCTACCACTATTACCGAGGTACGTAGTTTTCTTGGGCTAGCTGGTTATTACCGTCGGCTTATAGCGGGATTTTCTAAGATAGCATTACCTTTGACTTTGTTAATACGAAAGAATGTGAAATTTGTATGGAACGAAGCATGTGATCGCAGTTTCCTAGAGTTAAAAACAAAATTGACATCAGCACCGGTCCTTGCGATTCCAGAAGGATCAGGAGATTTTGTGGTATACAGTGATGCTCCGAAACAAGGTTAAGGAGCAGTTTTGATGCAGCATGGGAAGTTGATTGCTTATGCCTCAAGACAGTTGAAGGAATATGAAAAGAATTATCCCACACATGATTTAGAACTGGCAGCAGTGGTATTTGCATTGAAAATATGGCGACATTATCTTTATGGTGAACGGTGTGAAATTTACATGGACCACAAGAGTCTGAAATATTTATTCACGCAAAAGGAACTGAATACGAGACAATGACGTTGGTTGGAATTGGTAAAGGATTACGATTGTGTTATTAACTATCATCCAGGTAAAGCCAATGTTGTTGCAGATGCGTTACGTCAAAAGTCCAGTTCTATTGCTGCGATGCAAGTACAAGAACAAATCCTATGGGATTTGCAGAACTTGAAGCTTGATGTTATTCCAAAGGGAGCTGCAATTCAGTTATCATCTCTTATGGTTCGACCAACGCTTGCAGACAGAATCAAGGCTGAACAAAATACAGATACTGAATTACAACAACTGAGACAGCGAGATGAAGAAAAAGGAAATTTGAACTTTGAATTGAATGGGGAAGGAATATGGACATATCAAGGGAGATTGTGTGTGCCAATGCAAGGAACGATCAGAACCGACATTCTTATTGATGCTCATGCTACTCCTTATTCGATCCATCCAGGAGGCACAAAAATGTACAAGGATTTGAAACCATTATTTTTGTGGCAAGGTATGAAAAAGGACATTGCTCAATTTGTTGCACAATGTCTAACTTTTCAACAGGTCAAGACTGAACATCAAAGACAAGCAGGGCTTCTGAAACCATTACCCATTCCTGAGTGGAAATGGGAACATATCACAATGGATTTCATCCTTGGTTTGCCAAGAACACAAAGAGGATTCAAATCTATATGGGTTATTGTGGATCGACTTACGAAATCAGCTCATTTTCTTCCGGTGAAGACCACATAAACGATGAATCAATATGCTGAAGAATACATCAAAGAGATAGTGAGGCTTTATGGCATCCTAGTGTACATTGTATCAGATAGAGATCCCAAATTTACATCTACATTTTGGAAAAGTTTGCTATGGGAACTCGATTGTCATTCAGCACAGCATTCCACCCTCAAACCGATGGACAATCAGAACAAGTGAATTAGACCTTAGAAGATATTTTGATGGCCTTTACTATTGACTTCCCAGGTAGTTGGGACACAAAACTACCATTGGCTGAGTTTACATATAACAATAGCTATCAGTCAAGCATTGGAATGACACCATATACTGAATTATACGGTAGAAAATATCGCTCTCCAATACATTGGGATGAAGTAGGAGAACGAAAGTTATTAGGCCCTGAATTGGTACAACAGATAGCTGAATTGGTAACCAAGATCAGGGCACGAATGCACACTGCCCAGAGTCGACAGAAAATTTATGCTGATCTGCGACGTCGTCAATTGGAATTTCAGGGTGGTGACCATGTGTTTATAAAGATATCACCATTGAAGGGCATTTTACGTTTTGGCAAGAAAGGAAAATTGAGTCCAAGATATATCGGTACATTTGAAATCTTGGAAAGAATAGGAGACAGAGCCTACCGTGTTGCTTTACCACCGAACTTGTCAAATGTTCATAATGTTTTGCACGTTTCCTTGCTACGAAAGTATTTGGCCAATCCTTCTCACGTTCTTCATTATGAACCATTGGAGCTTGCATCGAATCTCTGATATGAAGAACGACCGGTCCAAATCCTTGATAGGAAATCAAAAGTGTTACGAGGCAATGAAATACCTTTGGTGAAACTACTATGGCGTAACCATGCAATTGAAGAAGCAATTTGTGAGGGAGAAGACGAGATCCAACAGAGATATCCTGAACTATTTGGTACGTCAAATTTCGTGGACGAAATTCTTTGAAGGAGGGGAGAATTGTAATGCCCAGTTACTCGTACAAATGATAGTAATACGTTTATGTCGTTTTCTATGTAGTTATTTAGATGATTAGATTTCATGTGATGATTGAGGTATCAATATTGAGATTGAACATGACTTTTATATTGTTCATGGTGTATTGAGAATGAATATGTGTTAAAATAGTGGTAGTAAGAGGTGTAGGTAGAAGTGGTGTAATGAAAGTTGGTATAAGACGGCAGGAAATGAGACGAAATTGTGGTAGTTGTTACGGGTTTTAGCATAATGATTTGAATATTTATCCAAATTTTGTGAGGCCTTAACTATTAGAAAGCTAAGATATAATGCTACAACTTTCACGTTTTGGGTTTTGTGCAAATCATTGTGGAAGACGAGCCAAAAGTGCCCGGAAGTGTGTCGTGTATACCGTCATTTCCTCACTGACACATGTTAGGAGAATGGGCATAACTTTTTACTCAGACCTCCAAATGACCTGAAACTAGTGGCAGATTCAAGGCAAGACATAGGGCTACAACAATTGAGTTTACCGTTTTTTTAAATTATGAACGGAAAAGATGTTTCCGGAGCGATCTTTGACGAAGTAGTGCGCAGAGGCAGAACAGGTGGCGCTCGAGCGGCAAGATTTTACCGCCCGAGCACCTGTGCTTTGCAAGTTCAGTATTTTTCCAGAGATTTTGGCGCCGGAGCGGTAGAAAATGACCGCCCGAGCGCCGGTGCACCAAAATTTTATCTTTCGGGCAGAATGTTCCGCTCCCGGATGGTAAAATGTTATCGCCCGAGCGCCGCTATGTATTTAAGGAGATAAGCTTCGACTTTTCTACACATCTTCACAAATATATCAGTTTCTTCCACAGCAAGACTCGAGAGAAAAACCTAGAAAACACTTCCCATCAGCTTTTTCATCCTTTCTTTCATCAAATTGAAGTAAGAACTTAGTTTTACATCACAAGAACATCATATAGGTGTAAGTTTTCTTCTCTTTTAGTTGTTCTACATGTAGAGGAGTGATTTTCACCTACTAGATACATTGTGATGGGTTTATTGATGTATTTTGCAGTATAGGAGCTAGAAACATCGTCTCAAACCAGTGTTCTTAAGCTTGGACTGTAAGTTGGCATATTGTTGAAGTAATACATGAGTAATATTATGATTTCAAATAATTCCCATTGATTATTGCTATATGTACATTGTTAGTATCTTATTGATGAAAACATAGCACAATATTCCATTGTTATGTACTAAATATGTAAGAAACTCATGAATATTGATGATGGGTGCTATCTTATGAACATGAACATGAAAGGAAAAGGACTGATTTTTACATGATATAGAGCTTGTTGACATCATGGGTGGTTTTAAGTCCACCAAAGCTATTAGCCAATATATGTTCATGGGGCGTGGGGTTGCCAAAGGTTGCTCCCCTGACGTCCAACACAGTAGTAGCTATATAATAAATCAAGCACGGTAGTACAGGTCAATTAATGAGGATCAAGTACAAAAATGAACATGAATATATGCTATGATATGACATGGTTTAAAGTTTCATTGTTGTCACGACTTGATATGTATGTTCCTTCGACGCATATTGATACGTACAAGTGCCAACTTATTGAGTTTTATAAACTCACGTAGCTCATGTATTACAGGATCAGGTAGTGAAGATACGTAGGATGCCGGTTCACCAATGGATGCTTGTGACGTGCCTCACCTCGACAAGAACCGGGACTTATTATTGTATAGCTTCCGCATATGTATTATAATGAGTGAAATGTTAGGGTTTGAAACAAGTATCATATTATGTTTATGATGATACATAATATGGATGTATATGAGAATATGCACAATATGGTGCATAGTTTTATATGAAAATATAGTTGATATTGTTGTATATATGATATTGCTTGAGGTTTGGTTTAAACAAAATGTAGGGACATCATGCCAAAAATTTTATAAACCATCAAAGTGATGCCTCTTGTTTGATTTGCTTCGTAATATAGTTATATCATTCAAACCTTATTTTAATTATGGTAATTATGCTAAGTATAGATTAAGGGTGTGACAATTAATATCAGACATATCAAACATGTCCACTCCCACTAACTTGTTCATCCTTCTTAGGGAAATATGTCCTAATCGAGCATGCCATAATTGTGCCGAATTTAGAGTATCTTGTTTTTGCTTGTTAGTTGTTGTTATTGCTTGGACATTGTTTAATGGAATATCTTTCAAGTTTAAGTTATAGAGATCGTTTTCAAGTTCTCCAGTACCAATTAAACATTCATTCTTGTAAATGTTGCAAACACATTTGCTAAATAAACAAGAATATCCATCTTTATCAAGCATAGAAATGGAAACAATGTTTTTCCCCAAATTTGGTACAAACAAAACATCTCTCAAAATCAACTTAAAACATTGTTCAAAGGCAAGTAAACATCTCATATGGCCTTGGCAGCAACTCTTGCTCCATTGCCCATTCTCAAGAAGGTCTCACCTTCCCTAAGCCTTCTACTTCTTCCCATCACCTGTAACTCATTACAGAGATGTGAACCACAACCGGTATCCAATATCCAAGAAGTAGAGTTAATTGAAATGTTAACTTATATATAGAACATACCGTTTTCAGAACTCTTCTGGGCAAGATATTCCCTGAAATTACGCCTCCAATGTCCAGGCTTCTTGCAGTGATGACATACATCAGCAGTCTTTTCATCCTTCACTGGTATGGCTGCCAGAGCGGGACTCGGAGTTAGCCTCTTCAAGGGAACATTCTTCTTGGGACGTTGGAAAGAACGCTTCTTTCCCTTCCCATGTGGACCAATCTTCGTACCAGATGAAGAAACCACATAAAGAACCGACTTCTCATCATTCATACAAGCCTGCATATAACACTTGGCTTTCAAGTCATGGTCACACCATTCCTTGTAAGTCTGCAATTCCTCAGGAATGCAGTCAGTCGGAGCCTCAACAGGGGCGACTCAGTAAGTGAATATGCTCTCTTTTCCGAATTCAAGACGATTTTCAGATTCTTAGCCAATTGAGGTAATTAGGTCCGGTTAATACGTGTTTGTCGAGTATTACAAATAGCAGATTGCGAATCGATGACATTGTCAAAAAGTATTGAAAAGTAAAACAGATAAATGTTAATGACTATTTTAAAATATTTAGTAAGATATAAAGTATGGACTTTTACTTTATAAATTTTCGCTCCCACTGTTTTGACATCTTTCACTACCCTCTAGTGAAAACGGGAAACTCTTTTCCTCAGTAGGTATGCAAGGTCCAATTAGCGAATTATGATCCCGAAAAATATCAGTCAATCACAATCCCTAAAAAGTTGTTTCCAATTGCATCACCATGCAACCCTTTACGTAAACCTTTGTCTCACGTTTGATTAGGACCCAATAATATGACATCGTTCATCTTCACGTGTAAAGCCTTACCCATCGATGTTGAACCTTAATGGATGGTCGCCATGAGTTCTAAAATAATATGAGCCGAAATCATGGGAGTTCCACGTAGTTCACATCACCATGTCAATGGATGTCACAGCTTTCCGGCACCCACGGCTCCCCCAATAATACGAGCCAAGCCCCGAGCACGGGTAGCGTTCATCATGCACCCATTGTCGATGGAAGACATGGAAATTATAAACAAAATTATAATTCCCCTTTTCGGGCTTGATATTAATTTCGAATCTAATTCAAAATGAGGGTTTTTAATTTTTAAAGGTCTCATCATTAAGTTTATTTAAAAGCTTGCCATGTTTGATCGTATGTTTGCCGGATTCATGCAACTTTGTTATTATCATAATAATAATGCACATACTCATTATTTATAACATATCATGCATATATTATAAACAGTAAACAAAACAGGGATGATCAATCGCCCCAAAACTAATGGCCCGTGTGAGCTAAACACGGGCGTAGGTCCAATCCTAGGGAAATGCATGGGATGCAAATGCAACTATTACATTAGCTTCCAATATTTACATGTCTTTGATCTTCGTAATCATCATGGCCACCAACTTCCAATATTGATCATCCACTATACTAATATTTACAAATAAATATCCATGGCAAATAGGGATACATCTCATGGGGGTGGGAACGGGCCATAAACCAAGCCCACTTTATAAATTGATAATTATTACAATCATTCAACACAAAATATCCTAGCATACACCTAGCGAATTGGGCTTGGGATTTTTATCATCCTTCATGCATAATATCACATATCATACACCATCAATTAATTATCACAATAATTATTTTATCCAATATTATATATCTTAATACAATCACTAACTGCCATGATTATAAACTAAATTAACAAAGTATACAAACACCTTCTTCTACTTTCTAATTAATTTATTTATAACCGAATTTATTTTAAATCACCATTTACTATAAATAATTAAAGTCCAACTTCAATAATTTATTTCATGAGAAAATATTTGCAACTTTTGTAAATTTAAACTTAAGAGCCCAAAAATCATTTTTCACCAAAAAACATTTTGGTCCATTTAAATTTCACAAATATGTTAGCTATCTAATGGCCCAACAATATCAAGGCCCATGACACTTTGATAATCCAAAAAACTTTTGGAAACCCTAGTCGTCATCGCCGGATTCCGGCCAACATGCTAAAAAATAAATAGTTTATTTTAAACGGGGGTGGGGGGGGGGGGGGGGGTTCGAGCAGCGCCTTGGGCTGCCCTAAGGGGCTGCCCTTGCTGTCCGAAATGGGCATCCCCACGAGCAGCCCGAGGTGCCCGAAATGGGCAGCAACTTGCTGCCCAAAGTCTTCGCCAAAACCGGCCACGATTTGATGCGAAAATTTGTCTCATTCGGTTAGAAATTGAGCTCAATATAATATTATGTATATGCTACACAAAATAGTATCCTTAGCTCATGATACCACTTGAAAGAGATCGATTTTAGGTGCCCGAATTCGCAACGGAAGCAACAAAATTTTCAAAAATCGTATTTTCTAGCATAAAATTTCGAGCTCCTCAATACTAGTGTGTAGCAAATATAAAAAAAAAAATTATGACATTAATAGGGTGTTGAGAAATCGTTACCTATCAATCTTAAAAGATTGATATTGGCTCCAACTAAGTTGTAAACAACTTAGCTCTTGATTGTAGACAATGTACAAGCTTCACCTTGCTTTTGGACTCCTTTCTTCAAAATTAGGTCCACCACTAACAAAGTAGATCCACTCTAATTTTACACTATAAAAATTAGAGTATTTTTATTTGATAAGTGCGTGCTTTCATCAACAATTGAAAAATAAAAAATGGAGGAGAATAGGGCATCAAATTTCGTCCAACATGAGGGGAGGAGAGAAGGAGGAGTGTTTTTCTTGGTTGTGTAAAAATTAGAATCAAAAAGTTGCATGTGCATGCCATGCAATTAACTCAAAAGTTGTCTCCAACCCTTCACCTTCCTAGCATGCTTTTAACTTGTGCTTGTAACAATTACAAGGCCCATGGAATTTTATTTAAATTGTCTCAAACACATTTGAGACCATTTAACCTTTACTTGATTTTACTCAAGCCCACTAGTTTAATAATTATTTCTAATTGGCTCTACAAGACCCAATATTGTTTAATTAATTCAGCAATTGAATTTAGTTAATTATTTAGACTTTACTAGGCCCACTAGTGTTTAATTAATTCAACACTTGAATTAATTTAATTTAGTCCATAATAATGTTTATGAAAATAAAAATTTTCAAACACATTATTTGTCTGGCCAACTTTTAATTTAATAACACTTCCTCAAATTAAAAGTTACATTCTCCTTATAGAAGTCATACTTCTATTTTTTTTTACACTTATAAGCTCCTTTATAAGCCGTTCAACACATTGAACTATTTTACTTCTCAACGGGATCTAAAAAGTTAGCACGTGTGACCCTCAATGGTTTATTGATACAACTAGCAGTGGGTTCACATCTCCATGTGATTTGGACTAAACATGTCCTTATACGAGCATACCCCAATTGCTCCATTCTTACTTATCAACTCCTTGATAACAAGAACGTCAGAACTCAATTCTGATAGTACCCAACCAATCATGTTAAACGCCTAGCACGTAATAGCCAAGCCTGGTGAACGGTGCGGTTTAAGATTTCGTATGATTATTGATTAATTGGTTAAGATTTAGTACAGTGTGATGTGAAGAGTTGTGATTATGGGTTATAGTATTGTTGGTTATAATTGTTTTTTGGTGTTGTTGTTATTACTTGTTGTGTAATTGTATTGTATTAGCGTTGCGATTTGATCTTTGTTGCGTAGAGTTGTTTGTGGAATTCAGAGGCGACCGCACCCGCGGTCATGTAGGTACCGCACCCGCGGTCTCGGGTTTCAGAAATTGTGATGTTTTTCCCGTAGCTTCACCGCACTTGCGGTCCTTAGTGGAGCGCAACCGTGGTTGTCGATTGTGGAATTTCGGAGGAGTTGCCGAGGGCACACCGCACCCGCGGTGCATGTACATTAGAAGCGTGTTTTCGGTTTTTAAGTGTTATAAGGCATGAGTTGGTTCACTTTTTCTCATTCTTTTCCCCTCATTCTCGATTCTTCTCTTCAAGGGAGAGCTAGGGTTCCATTTCCTTTCTTTCTTTTCCTTGATTCAAGCTTCTTGTAGGTTATTTGTGGTGAGATTAAGGTTATTTTGGAGTCAAGGAAGCTAAGGTAAGCTTTTGATTTAGTTTATTCTTAGTTTTGTTGTTGGGAGAAATCAAGGGTTTGTGGATTGTGTTGGTTTTATGGATAATTGATATGAGTTTATGATTATTGAGATTTTGATGGTGAAATACATGGTTTATTGTTGTAGGATTTCAACCAAGGGTATAGAATCAAGGGTTCTATTGGTTGTAAGTGGAATTTCATTCCTTGTGCTCACATGTTATTATATGTATGATGTTTCAATGCTTTTAAAGTGCTATTCCCTTCATTTGATTCATGATTATGTATGGATACACTTGTTATATATATTGGAGGCATTGTATGTCTCAATTGTGAAAAAGGGAATACAAAAGAAAGAGTATGCAAAGTGTTTGTTTAAATGTCAAAGTGAGAGTTCAAATGATTTATGGATTGATAGATACATAGTCAGAGATTGCATGCAATTAGTTGATCAACGACCATAGACTTATATCCCTCAGAGTTATCGATTTATATCGATGGGATACAGGTAGAGAGACAGAGATACTATATAGATATCAATCCAAAAGAGAAAAGAGAAATACCATCGTTATTGTTATTCATGCTATGATATTCACGTTTTAGAGTTGATGGTATTTAATGTTTTCAAAGCCATGTTTTCAGAGTATGCTATGTCTCATTGCTATGTAAGAGTTTTACTTGCTGAGTATTATACTCATTTCAGTTATTTCATGTGATGCAGATCAGAGCGACGGGCCGGGACGTTGATTGGAGCCGGGGTCATATGCATACCAAAGATGGAATGAAGAAGTTTATTTTTGATGGTATTTTGGGCATGATCACAAGAATGATATTTTGCATTTTGTTGTATCATTTGATTGATCATGTATATATACTTTTGATTATACATTGAAATGTATTTTGAATTCTTCTTCCATTTTAAAGAAAATTTTAAATTCCGCTGTTATTTTATTAAAACCGGTCAGAGGGTGTAACATTTAGTGGTATCAGAGTACCGTTCTTCGGACCAATGCATATGACTTCGTCTACTTTCAACGGTCCGGGTATGTCTTATTTTTCATCTATTCATTGTTATCTATTGATATGCATTGTGTGAGTACATTGTAGGAGTATGCCTCCTAAGAGAAAGACTTCAGAGGTTGAGGATAGTTCTTCATCTAGAGTTGTCGATGAGTTCGACAAGTTGTTGAAAGAGCAAGCTAAGGTCCATAGTGAGCAGATCCAACAGTTACTACGTTTGCAAGGTACGGGCCAAGGTAGAGGTCAAGGGAGAGGTCAAGTGGTTCAAGCAGTTGGAACCGATGGGATCTTTACCAGCTTTCAAGAGGATGTATCCGCCTGAATTTGCAGGAAGTACTGATCCGTTGGTGGCCGTAGAGTGGGTCAAAGCACTTGAGGCGATTTTCGATCATCTCAACTATGAAAACAAAGACAGAGTTGGATGTGCAGTGTTCATGCTAGTCAAAGCTGCACGCATTTGGTGGAATGCTACCAAGGTATGTGTTGATGTTCCGGCATTGAAGTGGCAAGATTTCACTGATCTGTTATATGAAAAGTACTTCCCAGATGCACTTCGAGCTCGGAAGGTGACTGAGTTTTTGGAGCTTCGACAGGGAGGTATGAATGTTGATGAGTACATTCTGAAGTTTGAGGAAGGCTGTCTGTTTGCCCCATATATTGCTTCCAATGACAATGATAAAGGTGCTCATTTCATTAGAGGCATTAGAGCAGAGATCCGAAGGGACATTAACATGTCAAAGGCTGTGACATTCAAAGAGATTGTGGCTAAGGCTTAGTTGGCCGACCAAGATGAGAAAGACATTGCTAGAGAAAGACAGGCGAGACAACAGGCCATTGCTCAGAGAGGCCAAGGTTCAAATCAAAGAGGAAAGGATCGTTTCAAAGGGAAGGGCAAGATAGAGTCGAGTCCGAAACCACTTGCAGTTCCATTTGATTCTGAGAAGCCATTGTGTCCCAAGTGCAGTAGGCATCATCGGGGAAAGTGCAGATTTGGTACTCACACTTGCTATCGATGTGGCACTGCAGGCCATATTGCCGAAGACTGTCCAAGAAGAGCGAGTAAAGAGAAGGTGCAGGGTCGCATCTTCACCATGACGAAGGAAGGTATAAACCATGATTCTTCTGTGATCTCTAGCACTATTTTAATTTCAGGCAGAGTAGCTACGACATTGATTGATACAGGTGCTACTCATTTTTTATGTCGGAACTATTTTTGAGATTTTTTGGGCATAGTTCCTTCTGTTATTCCCCTCCAGTTTAATGTTGTATTGCCTTCAGGGGATGTGTTGTGCCCGACATCTATTGTGTATGCGTGCTCCGTTCAAATTGATGAGCGAGTGGTTTATGCCGATTTGATTGTTATTCCAATGGTTGCATTTGATATTATACTTGGCATGGATTGGCTATCAACCTATCGTGCAGTGATTGATTGCGTTGCAAAGACGGTGAAATTTTCAAATGATGGCAATAAGGAAGGTATGCTCGCCAGTGCAGGTACTATGCTAGTCCTTCCTTTTATTTCGTGTCTTGAGGCTAAGAAGTTGTTGTGTAGAGGTTATGATGGGTTTTTGGCTTCGATTGTTGATGTGGATAGAATGGTTAAATTGAATATTGATGATATTGATGTTGTGAGAGAGTTACCTGATGTTTTTGAGGATGATGTGCCGGGTTTACCGCCGGACAGAGATGTGGAGTTTGTGATTGATCTAGTTCCGGGTACAGTTCCTATTTCTAAGGCCCCGTACAGAATGGCCCCTTCAGAGATGAAAGAGTTGAAGACGCAATTGCAGGATTTATTGGATAAAGGTTTTATTCGACCGAGTTCTTCGCCTTGGAGAGCTTCGGTTTTTTTGTCAAAAAGAAAGATGGGTCTTTGCGGCTTTGCATTGACTATAGAGAGTTCAACAAAGTGACTATCAAGAATAAATATCTGTTGCCGCGAATAGACGATCTTTTTGACCAACTGCAGGGGGCTACCGTGTTCTCGAAGATCGATCTCGGATCTGGCTATTATCAGTTGAAGGTTAGGGAGTCTGATATCCCTAAGACGGCGTTCCGGACCAGGTATGGCCATTATGAATTTCTTGTGATGTCTTTTGGTCTGACTAATGCTCCTTCAGTCTTCATGGATCTGATGAACCGAGTGTTCAAGCCGTATTTGGATAGCTTTGTCATTGTTTTTATCGACGACATTTTGATCTATTCTAAGACCAGAGAGCTTCATTCAGAGCACATCAGAGTTGTTCTTCAGCTGTTGAGAGAGAAGAGGCTGTATGCTAAGTTGAAGAAATGTGAGTTCTGGTTGGAGCAGATTTCTTTCTTAGGCCATGTTGTCTCGAAGGATGGTTTAGATGTTGATCCTGTGAAAATCGAGGAGGTTCAGAAGTGGCCTATCCCTACCACTGTATCAGAGGTACGTAGTTTTCTTGGTTTGACGGGTTATTATCGTCGTTTTATTTCAGATCTCTCCAAGATTGCCCTACCGTTAACCAATCTGACGAGGAAGACTGTGAAGTTTGAGTGGTCCAATGAATGTCTGAGTGGATTCCAAGAGTTGAAAGACATATTGACGACAGCTCTTGTACTTACATTGCCCAGTGGTTCAGAGGACTTTGTTGTTTATACCGATGCGTCGAAGAAGGGTCTTGGTTCAGTGCTGATGCAACGTGGAAAAGCCATAGCCTATGCTTTTCGCCAGTTAAAGGACTATGAGAAGAATTATCCTATGCACGATCTGGAGCTGGCAGCTGGGGTATTCGCTCTGAAAATCTGGAGACATTATTTGTATGGCGAAAAGTGTGAAATTTTCACAGACCACAAGATTTTGAAGTATTTGTTTTCTCATAAAGAACTCAACATGTGACAGAGATGGTGGTTAGAGCTTGTCACAGACTACGATGTGACGATCAGTTACCACCCAGGGAAGGCGAATGTTTTAGCGGATGCTTTGAGCTGTAAGTCGAGTTCTTCTTTGAGTTCAATGATTCAGAAACCGTTGTTGTTAGATTTGCAGCGAGAGAAGACAGCTTTGGTGGTTCCGGGAACCATTGCTCGTTTTTCAGCGTTAGTCATTCGGGCTACATTGACAGACAGGATCCGTAGAGAGCAAGTCATTGATTTGCAGTTGATAGAGTTGAGAGCCAGAGTAGAGGAGAGAGGTAATTTAGAGTTTGGATTGAATGGAGATGGATTGGTGACTTTCAGATGCCTATTTGTGTTCCTATTGGTGATGATATTCGACGAGACGTCTTGACAGAAGCACATACCACGCCATACTCGATACATCCAGGCAGCACAAAGATGTATCAGGATCTTCGTAGACTCTATTGGTGGCCAGGTATGGAGAAAGATATTGCCATGTTTATTGCTCAGTGCCTAACTTGTCAGCAGGTGAAGATCGAGCACCAGAGACCTGCTGGGACGTTGCATTCATTGCAGATTCCTCAATGGAAATGGGAGCACATTACGATGGACTTCGTGACTGGTCTACCCAGAACGCAGAAATGTTTTAACTCTATTTGGGTTATTGTTGATCGGTTGACCAAGTCAGCGCATTTTCTTCCAGTCAAAACGACATATTCCATGAACCAGTATGCCGAAGAGTACATAGCAGAGATTGTTAGAATTCATGGTGTTCCTGTGTCGATCGTGTCTGATCGTGACCCTAGATTTACTTAAGAGTTTTGGAAGAGTTTGCACAGAGCTATGGGTACACGGTTAGCATTTAGTACAACTTATCACCCCCAGAGCGATGGTCAATCAGAGAGAGTTATTCAGATTCTATAGGATATGCTCAGATCTTGTACTATCGATTATCCTGGTAGCTGGGATTCCAAATTGCCTCTTGTTGAGTTCACGTATAATAATAGCTACCAAGCGACGATTGGCATGGCACCGTATAAAGAATTTTATCTCAGAAAGTGTAGATCGCCCTTGTATTGGGACGAGATTGGTAAGAGGAAGATGTTGGGTCCAGAGTTGGTCCAACAGACAGCTGATGTTGCTGATGTCATTCGAGAGAGGATGAGGACAGCACAGTCGAGGCAGAAGAGTTATGCTGATGTGCGTCGTAGACCGTTGCAGTTTGAGGTTGACGACCATGTGTTATTGAAGATAGCACCTCTTAAGGGTGTGATGCGGTTTGGCAAAAAAGGAAAGTAGAGTCCGAGATTCATTGGCCCATTTGAGATTTTGGACAAAGTTGGTGATCGAGCATACAAGTTAGCCCTACCGCCAGATCTTGACAGAGTTCATAATGTTTTTCATGTCTCCATGCTCAGGAAGTATATTGCGAATCCTTCCGATGTTCTTCGCCACGAGCCATTGGATTTGACGCCGAATTTGACTTATCAGGAGATTCCAGTCAAGATTTTGGATCGGAAAGTTAAAGTGTTGAGAAACAAAGAGATCGGCATTGTTAAAGTCCTTCGGAGGAATCATTTGATTGAAGAAGCCACGTGGGAACAAGATGATGAGATGAAAGAGAAGTATCCTGAGTTGTTTGCGCAGTGACGTCAATTTCGAGGACGAAATTCCCTTAAGGAGAGGAGATTGTAATAGCCAAGCCTGGTGAATGGTACGGTTTAAAATTTCGTATGATTATTGATTAATTGGTTAAGAGTTAGTATAGTGTGATGTTAAGAGTTGTGATTATGGGTTATAATATTGTTGGTTATAATTGTTTTGTGGTGTTGTTGTTATTAGTTGTTGTGTAGTTGTATTGTATCAGCGTTGCGATTCGATCTTTGTTGCGTAGAGTTGTTTGTTGGATTCAGAGGCGACCGCACCCGCGGTCATGTAGGTACCGCACCCGCGGTCTCCGGTTTTAGAAATTGTGATGTTTTTCTCGTTGTGGGAACCCGGACGCTAATCAAGTTCTTAATCATCATTGGGACTAATTAATCAATTATAAAACAGGGTCTAAATTTATTTTTTTAAAATGCGGAACGTAGTGACATAAAACATACATATATACTTCTCAGTATATAAAAGTACAAATCCTGTACCACATACATTTATTCAACTAAGGTTTAAACAGCTAATGTCAAGTGTCCAACCCTATCTCTAATCCATGTCCGGAGCCTCCACTCTAATCACGATCTTGCCTCATCTCCTGGACCCTGATCCTGTCCCATCTGTTGTCATGTACACATACAGACAAGACAACACCCGGATAACTCCGGTGAGAATAAATCCCAGTATAAATCAACGAATCATGCAATCATATAAACAAATATAAAGCATGTAATCAGGTAACAGATATATGTATCAAAATCTGAAACATAAACGATCATAGACTGTCGACAATGCTCATAACACTATGATACTGACTAGACTCAATCCTAGTCTAGGGATCCCGGTTTCCACATGTGGTGTTCCTATATCGAATTCCGTAATAGAAGGAACTCTGATCCTATTACTCGATATAACCAAATATGGTGTTCCAATATCGAATTCTGTAATAGAAGAATTCCAATTCTATTTACTCGATATAACCAAACATCCGGTGTCCTGACCTAACCGTCATGGACTGTAGCTCTATCGCTAATATCCCATCTTGAGACATCGTGCAATGTGCCCGTGGCGATCCCGCCACTGTCAGGCACTTCCGTCCCAAGATGTCTACACTATCTTGTGGCATCGTGCAATGTGCCCGTGACGATCCCACCACTATCAGGCACCTCTGTCACAAGATTACTCATCTGATACCTGCTATCTATAATTCAAGAAAACAAGTACATCAGTCAAATCAATGCAATAAAGTAAAGTATGTGATTTAGGGAAACTCAAGTCTAAACCGACTCAAGTCGATCTCCCAATACCACATTGACTTATACCTTTCTTTCGTCGGTTTCTGGCTCAGTCGAAGTCCTGAATTCACAGTCTCTCTGGAAATGACAATATCAATAATCTCATGTCAATATACCTTTCAAATCAATAAAATCTGATCAGTCTGGATTTAATTTCAAAATCAACGGCATAACGGTACAATTTCAATATCCCCGTCAATACAATATCCTCAGATCACAGTTACAATCTACAACCCATATCCAATACAATCCGTAATCCAATCACAATTCAAATCTGTCTGGTATAAATAAATATACCCTAAAAATTCATAACAATTCCATAATCAGTCCGTTTCTCAATCTGACTTCGATTCTACGATGTCTAATATATCAAGAACATCATATATGAATCCTATTCAATTCTGACAATATCATAATTTCAAAACATGTCAAAACGTAGTAAAACCTACGTCCAGTTGTAGCCTACGTCGATAGGATTACAATACTGAAGTCGGATTCAAAATCTAACGGACGGATTTCTCGTTGAAGGCGTAAGGATTTTCAGCAAATTCCCTCAGACCTTTCTTGATTTTTGCTGAATAATTTCGAAGGAGTTATGTTCTATATATATCGGTGCATGCATGTTATGAGGTGTCACAATTTTCGCAAAACACGTATCACTGCGGGTGCGGTAGCTGCAAGACCGCGGGTGCGCTCATGCTTCGGCAGCACTTTCATTTTCTGAAATTCGACGACCGCCGGTGCGGTCTTGTTTGCACCGCGGGTGCGGTCCTGCACCGCGGGTGCGGTCGTGTTTCTTACCGCGGGTGCGGTGAGGCTACTGGAATTTGCCCCAACTTTCTGTCCATGCACCGCGGGTGCGGTGGCTCCTTGATCGCAGGTGCGGTGTTGCTTCGGCAACACATTCTGAAATTCAAAATAAATGGCTGCACATTATCATAAATCGTGTCTCCGTTAGCCCTTCAATAATCACGTTGATTTAAAATCAATAATCTAAGATTAATATAATCGAAATCCCCGATTAACAGAATCAAGATCTTGGCCCTTACATCCGTAGCTTCACCGCACCCGCGGTCCTTAGTGGAGCGCACCCACGGTCGTCGATTGTGGAATTTTGGAGGAGTTGCCGAGGGCACACCGCACCCGCGGTGCATGTTGGAGCGCACCCGCGGTGCATGTAAAGTAGAAGCGTGTTTTCGGTTTTTAAGTGTTATAAGGCATGAGTTGGTTCACTTTTCTCATTCTTTTCCCCCTCATTCTCGATTCTTCTCTTCAAGGGAGAGCTAGGGTTCCATTTCCTTTCTTTTTTTTCCTTGATTCAAGCTTCTTGTTGGTTATTTGTGGTGAGATTAAGGTTATTTTGGAGTCAAGGAAGCTAAGGTAAGCTTTTGGTTTTGTTTATTCTTAGTTTTGTTGTTGGGAGAAATCATGGGTTTGTGGATTGTGTTGGTTTTATGGATAATTGATATGAGTTTATGATTATTGAGATGCTGATGATGCAATACATGGTTTATTGTTGTAGGATTTCAACCAAGGGTATAGAATCAAAGGTTCTATTGGTTGTAAGTGGAATTTCATTCCTTGTGCTGACATGATAATATATGTATGATGTTTCAATGATTTTAAAGTGCTACTCCCTTCATTTGATTCATGATTATGTATTGATATACCTGTTATATATATTGGAGGTATTTTATGTCTCAATTGTGAAAAAGAGAATACAAAAGAAAGAGTATGCAAAGTGTTTGTTTAAATGCCAAAGTGAGAGTTCAAATGATTTATGGAATTGATAGATACATAGTCAGAGTTTGCATGCAATTAGTTGATCAACGGCCATAGACTTATATCCCTCAGAGTTATCGATTTATATCGATGGGATATAGGTACATAGACAGAGATACTATATAGATATCAATCCAACAGAGAAAAGAGAAATACCATCGTTATTGTTATTCATACTATGATATTCAGGTTTTAGAGTTAATGGTATTTAATGTTTTCAAAGCCATGTTTTCAGAGTATGCTATGTCTCATTGCTATGTAACAGTTCCACTTGCTGAGTTTTATACTCATTTCAGTTATTTCATGTGATGCAGATCAGAGCGACGGGCGGGGACGTTGATTGGAGCCGGGGTCATATGCATACAAAAGATGGAAGGAAGAAGTTTATTTTTGATGGTATTTTGGGCATGATCACAAGAATGATATTTTGCATTTTGTTTTATCATTTGATTGATCATGTATATATACTTTTGATTATACATTGAAATGTATTTTGAATCCTTCTTCCATTTTAAAGAAAATTTTAATTCCACTGTTATTTTATTAAAACCGGTGAGAGGGTGTTACAAAGCAGCATCGCTTACATGATTCCCTAGGTATCAAATGATAGTGCCTGCAAGAACCATTCAATTATGGTTAGCGTACAGTACTGTCCCTTCAACTCATATATCCCGACCGATTCGACAACCATTGGTATATCGAGAGTTGTCAATGAATCGATACTATGTGTCATATCGTAGTTGCATGGATCGTGTAATCTAAGAAACCCCTTTCTTAATTACCACCATACTCTGATCAGATATTTCAAACTACATACACATGAGATCACATAGGATATCCATACCCGAAGGTAAGCGGTGAATCCCCGACTACAATGCATCGACTCTTATATGTTTCGACAAAGCACCCAACCTTGCCAGCCGATGACCCCAAATGAGTCGATAAACAAGGCAAAGTACAATGCTAGCATATAGAATCTCAATGTTGTCCCGGGTCATTAGGACTAATGGTGTACAACCATAAACTATGACGTTTCCACTCGATAAGTGAGAACCACTTGGAAAGTCCTTTATGGAGGGTTGTTCAGTGCACTCTACAAGGAGCACCTATCTGCATGCTCGGACATCACAATGTCCCCTACCAATGAAACATGGTACTCACAATGCAGATACTAGTCTCGAACTCGAGCGGCCTATATTCTTCTTAGCGGCGGCTGAATCGACTAGGAACTGTTTAGAATATACAGTATTCCAAATATGAGTTTCATGACACTCATCATATGAGCATCAAATATTCTTTCTACTATTTATATATTCAAGGACTTTATCTATGCAACTAGCATGGGTATACAGATAAAGATGTACCAAAACAATAATTTCAAATATTATTAAAATAAAGATTGCTTATACATAGAGTTTCATTGTGAACACTCGGCCAACACTTGGCTCGACGTGAACCTACTCTAAAAATCTCCCACTTGCACTAGAGACAACTACCCATATGCTTCAAACCCATTGATTCGCGATGCATCTCGAATAATGGTCCAGGTAAAGCCTTAGCTAGTGGATCAGCAACATTATCTGCGTAGCTGACTATGTCAAAAGACACTTCTTCCTCTTCCCACAATCTCTCCGAGGATATGGTACTTTCTCAATACATGTTTGGACTTCTGATGAGACCTTGGCTCCTTTGCTTGGGCTAAAGCTCCCGTGTTGTCACACAACACCGGGATAGGAGCAACTCCATTAGGAATGACGTCCAACTCTTAGACGAAATTCCTTATCCAAACAGCCTCCCTTGCTGCATCTGATGCAGCAATGTATTCGGCCTCTGTGCTGGAATCCGAAGTATTGTCTTGCTTGGAACTCTTCAAGAGACAGCAGCACCATTGAGCATGAATACAAACCCAGAGGTTGACTTCGAGTCATCGATATCGCTTTGGAAGCTAGAGTCGGTATAGCCTTCCAATTTCAGTTCTCCACCCCATAGACCAAGAACAATTTATTGGTCCTTCTCAACTACTTGAGCATGTCTTTCACAGTTTTCCAGTGTGGAAGACCAGGGTTCGATTGATATCTACTCACTACACTTAGTGCGAAAGCCACGTCAGGACGTGTAGATATCATCTCATACATGATGCTACCAATCGCAGATGCATAAGGAATGCTTGTCATCGCCGCTATCTCTGCATCAGTCTTGGGAGACATAGACTTGGATAGGGACACGCCATGACACATTGGTATATGTCCTCTCTTGGACTCATCCATCGAGAACCGCTTCACGATGGTATCAATGTATGTGGACTGGGTGAGATCAAGCAATCTTCTTGATCTATCTCTATTGATCGGTATTCCCAATACAAAAGATGCTTCACCCAAGTCCTGTATCGAGAACTTACTTGCTAATCATATTTTAGTTGATTGCAACATTCCTACATCATTCCCAATGATTATAATGTCATCAACATACAACACCAGGAATGTCACAGCACTCCCACTGACCTTCTTATACACACAGGGTTCCTCAGGATTCTTAGTAAAACCAAACTCTTTGATTGTACAATCGAATCTGAGGTTCCAACTCCTAGATGCCTGCTTTAGACCATAAATAGATCTTTGAAGTTTGCATACCATATGCTCACTTCCGATAGATGTAAACCCTCCAGGTTTGAGACATGTAAATCTCTTCCTTAATATCCTCATTAAGAAAGGCTGTCTTGATATCCATCTGCCATATCTCATAGTCATACCATGCAGCTATGGCTAGCAAAATCCTTATGGACTTGAACATTGCAACTGGAGAAAAGGTTTTCTCAAAGTCAACTCCTTGTCTTTGAGTTATATCCTTTTGCCACCAATCGCTCCTAAAAGGTCAATACCTCCCCATCTGCCCCAAGTTTCTCTTGTAAATCCATTTACACCCTATGGGAACAATTCCATCAGGTGTATCCACGAGATTCCACACTTGGTTTGAATGCATGGAATTCATCTCAGATTCCATCGCTTCAAGCCACTTGGATGAATCGGCATCAGATAATGCTTCCTTGAAGGTCCTTGGATCTTATCCATGGTTAGGCTCATCATGGCCCTCTTCAAGAAGCAGACCATACCTCATAGGTGGTCTCGAGACTCTCTCGGATCTTCTAGGAGCTTGTATCTTCTCACTTGGCTCTTCGGGTGTGGGTTCTATAATTGTGGGTGTCTCTCGAACCTCTTCGAGTTCTATGATCTCGCCTTTTCTATCTAATATAAATTCCTTTTCCAAAAAGGTTGCATTCCAAGAAACAAACACCTGTGTTTCTTGGGGATGATAGAAATGATATCCAACTGAATTCGGTGGATATCCCACAAAGTACCATAAAATGGATCGACTATCCAATTTATCTCTCACTACCTGCTTCAAATAAGCAGGGCTCCCCATATTCTAAGATAAGAATATTTGGGAGACTTACACATCCATATCTCATATGGTGTCTGCCTTTAAATGGACATTTAGTGGAATATCTTTCAATTTTAAGTTATAGAGATCATTTTCAAGTTCTCCAGTACCAATCAAACATTCATTCTTGTAAATGTTGCAAACACCTTTGCTAAATAAACAAGAATATCCATCTTTATCAACATAGAAATGGAAACAATGTTTTTCACAAAATTAGGTACAAACAAAACATCTCATTAAATTAACTTAAAACTATTGTTCAACATTAAGTAAACATCTTCAACAGCCTTGGCAGCAACTCTTGCTCCATTGCCCATCCTCTAGAAGGTCACACCTTCCTTAAGCTTTCTACTTCTTCCCATCACCTGTAACTCATTACAGAGATGTGAGTCACAACCGGTATCTAATACCCAAGAAGTAGAGTTAATTGAAATGTTTACTTCAATTTAGAACATACCGTTTCCAGAATTCTTCTAGGCCAGATATTCCTTGCAATTTTTCTTCCAATGTCCAGGCATCTTGTAATGCCCGGAAATGTTAAAAATGTGAAGGGTACAATGTTGGAACAGATTCAGTGGCGCCCGAGCGGTAGAAAAGTCCCGCCCGAGCGCCATTGTTCAACAATGTTATGCTTTGGACAGAACCTTCCGCGCCCGAGCGGTACATTTTGACCGCCCGAGCGCCAAAGTGTCATTCGAAAAGTGTTGGACAGAGACTGTCGCGCCCGAGCGGTACATTCTTACCGCCCGAGCGCCGCCTGAAATGTGTAAAATTTTAAAGAAGACACGTATGAGATTACATGCAATATATATAATGTGTTGTCTTCACTTTCCTTCATTCAGACAACAAGAACCGAGAGCAAGCTTATTCCCTCAAGCTTTCCATGATAGAATTAGTATTGTGAATGATTTAATTATCCGAATTGTATTCCGAGTCCGGATTTGTGATCCTTGCAACAAGAACTAGCAAAGGATGTAAGTATTGTTCATTTGCAGCATGTTTCGAAATATATGTGTTGGAGAAATTATGATTTTGTTGAAAAGATGTGTTCTTGACATGTTGAGTTTGATATATTCGTTACCGGTTTGATTTTCGGATACCGTACGTGGTTATTTCGAAATTCCAGCATATATATTGAATTGGTTGGGAAGAATTGAGCATGTTACATTGGGTTTTGATGAGAGATTATTATTGTTTGAGTTAGCGGTATCGCGAGACTACGCCGTTATGCCGTCAAGTTATATCAAAACCGAGTATTGATTTGTATATGAGTTGCTTGAATTGTATATTGATAGAATGTATGTCTACATTGCCTTTCAGAGTTATTATTGTCAGACTCGACATTCCGATTTCAAGATCTCGACAGACATTGTGCGACGAAAGGTATAATTCATGTGGTCACGGGATTGCACAACTCGATTCAGATTTTATACGAGTTTCCTAAATCACATACTAGACTGTTATTATTACATTTGATTATGTAATGTCTTGTTTATTGATTTATATTCGAGTCCTGAGATAGGAGATATTGGCAGATCGGCCAAAACTAGACGTTTCGGTGTATCGTCGCATAATACTAGATTTGCTCTATGTGTAGACCCTCGATACAGAGTTGACCGAAGTCTAGGAATAAGACGTACCGTTACCCCGAGTGGCTGGGTAGGTGACAGACCGTCTTATTCACACCGGGATCCCTAGATTAGAAATGAATCAAGTCAAGAACTAGATGTGAATACAGATTTGTATTCCTTTGCATGTTTTAGATTTTAATTCATGTTATTCGATTTATGCTATGCTTTTGTACATGATTTATTACATTGCATGCATACATGTTTTATACTGGGATTTGTTCTCACCGGAGTTATCCGGCTGTTGTCTTGTCTGTATGTGTGCTTGACAACAGGTGGCGCAGGTACAGGGTCACGACAATGAAGAGAGTTTTTAGCGTGGAGATCTCGGGTGTAGAAGAAACTACTACTTCTTGTACTAGACTTGTACTTGGATTTGAACACTAGTTGTATGTTGGTACCAAATAGATCTTGTATGTACCTTATGTTTGTTAGAATAATACCGATCATGTTATGTTTAATTTACATTTGATTTAATGTAAAAGCGGAAAAAAAATTGACCCGTAATTTATTATAAAGATCCGATTAATCCCAGATAGATTCGAATTAAAACAGCAACACGTCGGTGGTCAACTCTGAAGGCAAGATCATATCCATGCCAACGAGCTTATCCACGAGCCCAATCAACTTCAGGGCATGCTCATGGACCGAGGCCCCATCTCGCAAGCGCATAGTGATCAGCTCCTTGACGGTAGCATGCCTAAGAGGCCGTGTTTGCTCACCAAAGAGCTCCTTGAGATGCAAAAGAATGTCAGCAGCACTCTTTGCATCCTCAAAACGCCTCTGCAGCTCATCATTCATAGAAGTCAGCATATAACACCTGGCTATCAAGTCATGGTCACACCATTCCTTGTAAGTCTGCAATTCCTCAGGAGTGCAGTCAGTCGGAGCCTCAACAAGGGGCGACTCAGTCAGTGTATATGCTACCCTTTCCGAATTCAAGACGATTTTTAGGTTTCTTAGCCAAGTGAGGTAATTAGGTCCAGTTAATATGTGTTGTCGAGTATTACGGATATCGGATTGCGAATCGAAGACATTGTCAATTTGTACTGAAAAGTAAAAACAGATAAATGCTGATGACTATTTTAAAATATTTAGTAAGATATGAAGTTTGGACTTTTACTTCATAAATATTTGCTCCCACTGTTTTGACATCTTTCACTACCCTCTAGTGAAACGGGAAACTCTTTTCCTCAGTAGGTACGTAAGGTCCAACTAGCGAATTATGATCCGAATAATATCAGCCAATCACAATTCCTAAAAGGTAGTTTCCAATTGCATCACAGTGCAATCCTCTACGTAAACTTTTGTATCAAGTTTGATTAGGACCCAATAATATGACGTCGTTCATCTTCACGTGTCAAGCCTTACCCATCGATGTTGAACCTTAATGGACGGTCGCCATGAGTTCCCCCGATAATATGAGCCGAAATCATGGGAGTTCCACGTAGTTCACATCACCATGTGAATGGATGTCACAGCTTTCCGGCACCCAAAGCTCCCCCAATAATATGAGCCGAGCCCCGAGTACGGGTAGCGTTCATCATGCACCCATTGTCGATGGAGGACATGGAAATTATAAACAAATTTATAATTCTCCTTTTCGGGCTTGATATTAATTTTGAATATTATTCAAAATGAGGGTTTTTAATTTTGAAAGGTCTCATCATTAATTTTTATTTTAAAAGCTCGCCATGTTTGATCGTATGTTTGACGGATTCATGCAACTTTGTTATTATCATAATAATAACGCACATACTCATTATTTATAACATGCAACTTAGTTATTATCATAATAATAACGCACATACTCATTATTTATAACATATCATGCATATATTATAAATAGTAAACAAAACAAGTCAAACGAAAGCCTAGGGAAATGCACGGGATGCAAATGCAACTATTACATAATCTTCCAATATTTACATGTCTTCGATCTTCATAATCATTATGGCCACCATCTTCCAATCTTGATCATCCACTATACTAATATTTACAAATAAATATCCATGGCAAATAGGGATAAATCTCATTGGGGGTGGGAATGGGCCATAAACCAAGCCCACTTTATAAATTGATAATTATTACAATAATTCAACACAAAATATCCTAGCATACACCTAGAAAATTGGGCTTGGACTTTTGATCATCCTTCATGCATAATATCACATATCATACACCATCAATTAATTATCACAATAATTAATTGATCCAATATTATATCTTGATCCAATCACTAACCGCCATGATTATAAACTAAATTAACAAAGTATACAAACACCTTTGTCTACTTTCAAATTAATTTATTTATAACTGAATTTCTTGTAAATCACCATTTACTATAAATATTTAATGTCCAACTTAAAATATTTATTTCATGAGAAAATATTTGCAACGTTTGTAATTTTAAACTTAAGGGCCCAAAAACTTATTTTTCACAAAAAATTTTGGCCCATTTCAAATTCACAAATATGTTAGCCATCCAATGGCCCAACAACTCAAGGCCCATGACACTTTGATAATCCAAAACACTTTTGGAAACCCTAGTCGTCATCGTCGTCGCCGGAGCTCCGTCGCCGGATTCCGGCCAACATGCAACTTTTTTTTTGTTCGAAGGGGGGCTATTCGGGCAGCCAAGGGGCTGCCCTTGCTGCCCGTTTCGGGCAGCCCCTCGGGCAGCCCAAGCTGCCCGAAATGGGCAGCAACTTGCTGCCCAAAACCCGCCCCAATCCGGCCTTGAATTCGTTGCAAAATTTTGTTCTCATGCGTTTAGATATCAATCTCAACATAATATCTTGTAGTTGCTACACAAAATCGTAACCATAGCTCGGATACCACTTGAAAGGGGATCGGTTACGGTGACCGGAAGCGCAACGAAAGTTAAAAAAAACGGATTTTTGACAAGAAATTTCGGCCACCAAGTGATATTGTGTAGCAAATACAATAAAACACAAAAATGACATTCATAGTGTGTTTAGAATTATACCTATCAATCACAAGGATTGATGTATGGCTCCAACTAAGGTGTAAACACCTTAGCTCTTCAAAGGAAGAAAAGATCTACAAGCGTCCTCCTTTCTCCAAAACTAGGCCCACCACCAACTAGCTAGAATCCTTCTTATTTTGCACTAGCAAAATAAGAAGATTTTTCAAAGAGAAGAGATGAATTCCTCAACAACTTGAAGAACAAAAGGAGAGAAAAATTTTTTGAAGGTGAGAAGATGCAAGATTTCGGCCATTTCCTTGTGTGAGTGAAGTGGGAAGACTTGTCTTGGTCTTGCAAAAAGTAGAGACAAAAGTAGCATGCCAAGCCTTGATATTTGAAAAAGTTGTCTCCAACCCTTCACTTCCCATGCATGCATATATTATATGGTTTTTAACAAATTAAAAACCAATGACTAAATTTAATTATCTCAAACATATTTGAGACTAATTAAATATTACTTGAATTTACTCAAGTCCACTAGTTGAATAATTTATTTAAATTTAGCTCTACAAGACTCAATATAATTTAATTAATTCAACACTTGAATTAATTTAATTATTTGGACTCTACTAGGTCCACTAGTGTTTAATTAATTCAACACTTGAATTAATTTAATTTAGTCCATAATAATGTTTATGAAAATCACAATTTTCAAATACATTATTCACTTGGCCAACTTTTAATTTAGGAACACTTCCATAAATTAAAATTTATATTTCTCTCATAAAAGTCATACTTCTATTTTTCTTTATACTTATAAACTCATTTATAAGCCGTTCAACACATTGAACTAATTTCTCCTTTATAGAAGTCATACTTCTAATTTTTCCTTACGCTTATAAACTCCTTTATAAGCCGTTCAACACATTGAACTATTTTTAACTTCTCTACGGGATCTAGAAAGCTAGTACTTATGTGGCCCTCAATGGTTCACTGATACAACTAGCCGTGGGTTCACATCTCCATGTGATTCGGACTAAACATGTCCTTATATGAGCATACCCCAATTGCTCCATTCTTACTTATCAACTCCTTGATAACAAGAACGTCAGAACTCAAGTCTGATAGTACCCAACCAATCATGTTAAACGCCTAGCAGCATCGCTTACATGATTCCCTAGGTATCAAATGATAGTGCCTGCAAGAACCATTCAATTATGGTTAGCGTACAGTACGGTCCCTTCAACTCATATATCCCGACCGATTCGACAACCATTGGTTTATCGAGAGTTGTCAATGAATCGATACTATGTGTCATATCGTAGTTGCATCGATGGTGTAATCTATGAAACCCTTTCATAATTGCCACCATACTCTGATCAGAGATTTCAATCTACATACACATGAGAACACATAGGATATCCATACCCGAAGGTAAGCGGTGAATCCCCGGCTACAATGCATCGACTCCTATATGTTTCGACAGAACACCCAACCTTGCCACCTGTTGACCCCATGAGAGTCGGTAAACAAGCCAAAGTGTAATTCTAGCACATAGATTCTCAATGTTGTCCCGGGTCATAAGGACTAATGGTGTACAACCATAAACTCGGACCTTTCCACTCGATAAGTGAGAACCACTTGGAAAGTCCTTTATGGAGGGTTGTTCAGTGCACTCTACCAGGAGCACCTATCTGCATGATCGGACATCACAATGTCCCCTACCAATGAAACATGGTACTCACATTGCAGATACTAGTCTCTAACTCGAGTGGCCTATATCCTTCTTAGCGGCGGCTGAATCGACTAGGAACTGTTTAGAATATACAGTATTCCAAATATGAGTTTCATGATACTCATCATATGAGCATTTCATATTCTTTCTACTATTTGTATATTCAAGGAATTTAGCTATGCAACTAGCATGGGTATATAGATAAAGAAGTGCCAAAATAATAATTTCAAATATTATCAAAACAAAGATCGTTTATACATAGAGTTTCATTGTGAACACTCGGCCAACACTTGGCTCGACGGGCACCTACTCTAACAATCTCCCACTTGCACTAGAGCCAACTACCCATATGCTTCAAACCCATCGATTCGCGATGCTTCTCGAACAATGGTCTAGGTAAAGGCTTAGTTAGCGGATCAGCAACATTATCTGCGGAGTTGACTTTGTCAATCATGACATCTCCTCTTTCCACGATCTCTCTGAGGATGTGGTACTTTCTCAATACGTGTTTGGACTTCTGATGAGACCTCGGCTCCTTTGCTTGAGCAATGGCTCCCGTATTGTCACAAAACACCGGGACAAGAGCAACTCCATTAGGAATGACGTCCAACTCTTGGACGAAATTCCTTATCCAAACAGCCTCCTTTGCTGCAGCTGATGCAGCAATGTATTCTGCCTCAGTGGTGGAATCCGCTGTACTGTCTTGCTTGGAACTCTTCCAAGAGACAGCAGCACCATTGAGCATGAATATGAATCTAGAGGTTGACTTTGAGTCATCAATATCGCTTTGGAAGCTAGAGTCGGTATAGCCTTCAAATTTTAGTTCTCCACCCCCATAGACCAAGAACAATTTATTGGTTCTCCTCAAGTACTTGAGGATGTCTTTCACAGCTTTCCAATGTGGAAGACCAGGGTTCGATTGATATCTACTCACTACACTTAGTGCGAAAGCCACGTCAGGACGTGTAGATATCATCCCATACATGATGCTACCAATTGCAGATGCATATGGAATGTGTGTCATCGCCGCTATCTCCGCATTAGTCTTGGGAGACATAGACTTGGATAGGGACACGCCATGACACATTGGTAGATGTCCTCTTTTGGACTCATCCATCCAGAACCGCTTCAGGATGGTATCAATGTATGTAGACTGGGTGAGACCAAGGAATCTTTTTGATCTATCTCTATAGATCTGTATACCTAATACAAAAGATGCTTCACCCAAGTCTTGCGTCGAGAACTTGCTTGCTAACCATATCTTAGTTGATTGCAACATTCCTACATCATTTCCAATGAGTAGAATGTCATCAACATACAGCACCAGGAATGTCACAGCACTCCCACTGACCTTCTTGTACACACAGGGTTCCTCAGGATTCTTAGTAAAATCAAACTCTTTGATTGTACTATCGAATCTAAGGTTCCAACTCCTAGATGCCTGCTTTAGACCATAAATAGATCTCTGAAGTTTGCATACCATATGCTCAATTCCGACAGATGTAAATCCTTCGGGTTGAGACATGTAAATCTCTTCCTTAATATACCCATTAAGAAAGGCTGTCTTAACATCCATCTGCCATATTTCATAGTCATACCATGCAGCTATGGCTAGTAAAATCCTTATGGACTTGAACATTGCAACTGGAGAAAAGGTTTCCTCAAAGTCAACTCCTTGTCTTTGAGTATATCCTTTTGCCACCAATCGCGCCTTGAAGGTCAATACCTTCCCATCCGCCCCAAGTTTCCTCTTGTAAATCCATTTACACCCTATGGGAACAATTCCCTCATGTGGATCCACGAGATTCCACACTTGGTTCGAATGCATGGAATTCATCTCAGATTCCATTGCTTCAAGCCACTTGGATGAATCGGCATCGGATAATGCTTCCTTGAAGGTCCTTGGATCACATCCAAGGTTAGGCTCATCATGGTCCTCTTCAAGAAGCAGACCATACCTCATAGGTGGTCTCGAGACTCTCTCGGATCTTCTAGGAGCTCGTATCTCCTCTCTTGGCTCTTCGGGTGTGGGTTCTATAATTGTGGGTGTCTCTCGAACCTCTTCGAGTTCTATCATCTCGCCTTCTCTATCCAATAGAAATTCCTTTTCCAAAAAGTTGCATTCCTAGAAACAAACACCTTTGTTTCTTGGGGATGATAGAAGTAATATCCAACAGAATTCTTTGGATATCCCACAAAGTAACATAAAATGGATCGACTATCCAATTTATCTCCCACTACCTGCTTCACATCAGCAGGGCACCCCCATATTCTAAGATAAGAATATTTGGGTGGCTTACCCATCCATATCTCATATGGAGTCTTGTCAACTGCCTTTGAATGGACATTGTTTAACAACAGTGCCGCTGTCTCAAGCGCATATCCCCAAAAGGATGGCGGCAACTCCGTGAACCCCATCATAGACCGAACCATGTCCATCAAAGTCCGGTTACGACGCTCCGAAACACCATTCAACTGTGGTGTAGCTGGCGGAGTCCACTGTGAGAGAATCCCATTCTCCCTAAGATACTCTTGGAACTCGGCACTCAAGTACTCACCATCTCGATCCGATCGAAGTGTCTTGATGCTTCGTCCCAATTGCTTCTCTACTTCACTTCTGAATTCTTTGAACCTTTCAAAGGCTTCAGACTTGTATTTCATCAAATACACATAACCATACCTCGAAAAGTCATCGGTAAAGGTGATGAAGTAGGCATGTCCATGCTTAGTGGTGATGCTAAGCGGACCGCACACATCGGTATGGATCAAGTCCAATAACCCTTTGGCTCGCTCCACATTGCCCTTAAAGGGAATTTTGGTCATCTTTCCTTTTAGATAGGATTCACAAGTCGTGAAAGCATTAATATCAGACATATTAAACATGCCCACTCCCACTAGCTTGTTCATCCTTCTTAGGGAAATATGTCCTAATCGAGCATGCCATAATTGTGCCGAATTTAGAGTATCTTGTTTGCGCTTGTTTGTTGTTGTTACAGCTTGGACATTGTTAAGTGGAATATCTTTCAATTTTAAGGTGTAGAGATTGTTTTCAAGTTCTCCGGTACCAATTAAACATTCGTTCTTGTAAATGTTGCAAACACCTTTGCTAAATAAACAAGAAAATCCATCTTTGTCCAACATAGAAATGGAAATAATGTTTTTCATCAAATCTCGTACAAAAAAAAAAAACTCTCAAAACAAACTAAAAATCATTGTTCAAATGCAAGTAAACATCTCCTACAGCCTTGGCAGCAACTCTTGCTCCATTGCCCATCCCCAAGAAGGTCTCACCTTCCCTGAGCCTCCTACTTCTTCCCATCACCTGCAAATCATTACAAAGATGTGAGCCACAGCCGGTATCCAATACCCAAGAAGTAGAGTTAATTGAAATGTTTACTTCAATATAGAACATACCCTTTCCAGAACCCTTCTGGGCAAGATATTCCTTGCAATTACGCCTCCAATGTCCAGGCTTCTTGCAGTGATGACAAATATCAACTGTCTTGTTAGCTTTATCTGGTGTAGCTACCACAACGGGACTCAGAGCTTGCCTCTTCAAGGGCACGTTCTTCTTGGGACGTTGGAAAGAACGCTTCTTCCTCTTCCCACGTGGATCGGTCTTCGTACCAGATGAAGAACCCACATAAAGAACCGACTTCTCTTTCTTGATGGTGGACTCAAAAGTCACATGCATGTTCACCAACTCCTCAAGGGTCGGATCCATCTTGTTCATATTGAAATTCACCACAAAAGGATCAAATGAGCTAGGCAGCGATAACAGCAACACGTCGGTGGTCAACTCCGAAGGCAACATCAAATCCATGCCAACAAGCTTGTCCACGAGCCCAATCAACTTTAGGCCATGCTCATGGACCGAGGCCCCATCTCGCATGCGCAAAGTGATTAGCTCCTTGACGGTAGCATGCCTAAGAAGCTGAGTCTGCTCACCAAAGAGCTCCTTGAGGTGCAAATGAATGTCAGCAGCACTCTTTGCACCCTCAAAACGCCTCTACAGCTCATCATTCATAGAAGCCTGCATATAACACTTGGCCTTCAAGTCATGGTCACACCAATCCTTGTAGGTCTGCAATTCCTCAGGAGTGCAGTCAGTCGGAGCCTTATCAGGGGCGACTAAGTCAGTGTATATGCAATCTTTTCGGAGTTCAAGACGATTTTCAGGTTTCTTAGCCAAGTGAGGTAGTTAGGTCCGGTTAACACATGTTTTTCGAGTATGGCAGAAAGCAGATTGCGAACTGAAGACATTGTCAAATAGTACTGAAAAGTAAACAGATAAATGTTAATGACCATTTTAAAATATTTAGTAAGATATAAAGTATGGACTTTAACTTTATAAATGTTTACTACCACTGTTTTGACATCTTTCACTACCCTCTAGTGAAAACGGGAAACTTCTTTCCTGAGTAGGTACGTAAGGTCCAATTAGCGAATCATGATCCCGAATAATATCAGCCAATCACAATTCCTAAAAGGTAGTTTCCAATTGCATCACAATGCAACCCTCTACGTAAACTTTTGTCTCACGTTTGATTAGGACCCAATAATATGACGTCGTTCATCTTCACGTGTCAAGCCTTACCCATCGATGTTGAACCTTAATGGACGGTTGCCATTAGTTCCCCCAATAATATGATACGAAATCATGGGAGTTCCACGTAGTTCACATCACCATGTCAATGGATGTCACAGCTTTCTGGCACCCAATGCTCCCCCAATAATATGAGCCGAGCCCCGAGTACGGGTTGTTAGAGTAGGTGCCCGTCGAGCCAAGTGTTGGCCGAGTGTTCACGATGAAACTCTATGTATAAACGATCTTTATTTTAATAATATTTGAATTTATTATATTGGCGCATCTTTATCTGTATACCCATGCTAGTTGCATAGATAAAGTCTTTGAATATACAAATAGTAGAAAGAATATGAGATGCTCATATGATGAGTTTTATGAAACTCATATTTGGAATACTGTATATTCTAAACGGTTCCTAGTCGATTCAGCCGCCACTAAGAAGGATAAAGGCCGCTCGAGTTAGAGACTAGTATCTGCGATGTGAGTACCATGTTTCATTGGTAGGGGACATTGTGATGTCCGAACATGCAGATAGGTGCTCCTTGTAGAGTGCACTGAACAACCCTCCATAAAAGGACTTTCCAAGTGGTTCTCACTTATCGAGTGGAATAGACCTAGTTTATGGTTGTACACCATTAGTCCTTATGACCCGGGACAACATTGAGACTCTATGTGCTAGAAATACACTTTGGCTTGTTTACCGACTCTCATGGGGTCATCAGGTGGCAAGGTTGGGTGTTCTGTCGAAACATATAGGAGTCGATGCATTGTAGTCGGGGATTCACCGCTTACCTTCGGGTATGGATATCCTATGTGTTCTCATGTGTATGTAGATTGAAATCTCTGATCAGAGTATGGTGGTAATTATGAAAGGGGTTTCATAGATTAAACCATCGATGCAACTACAACATGACACATAGTATCGATTCATTGACAACTCTCGATAAACCAATGGTTGTCGAATCGGTCGGGATATATGAGTTGAAGGGACCGTACTGTACGCTAACCATAATTGAATGGTTCTTGCAGGCACTATCATTTGATACCTAGGGAACCATGTAAGCGATGTTGCTAGGCGTTTAACATGATTCGTTGGGTGCTATCAGACTTGAGTTCTGACGTTCTTGTTATCAAAGAGTTGATAAGTAAGAATGGAGCAATTTGGGTATGCTCATATAAGGACATGTTTAGTCCGAATCACATGGAGATGTGAACCCACCGCTAGTTGTATCAATGAACCATTGAGGGCCACACAAGTGCTAGCTTTCTAGATCCCGTTGAGAATGTAAAATTAGTTCAATGTGTTGAACGACTTATAAATGAGTTTATAAGTGTATGGAAAAATAGAAGTATGACTTCTATGAGAGAAATGTAAATTTTAATTTATGGAAGTGTTCCTAAATTAAAATTTGGCCAATTGAATAATGTATTTGAAAATTGTGATTTTCATAAACGTTATTATGGACTAAATTAAATTAATTCAAGTGTTGAATTAATTAAACACTAGTGGACCTAGTAGAGTCCAAATAATTAAATTAATTCAAGTGTTGAATTAATTAAATATATTGAGTCTTGTAGAGCTCAATTTAAATTAATTATTTAACTAGTGGGACTTGGGTAAATTCAAGTAATGTTTAATTAGTCTCAAATGTGTTTGAGATAATTAAATTTAGTCCATGGTTTTTATTTTGATAATAAACCATATAATATGCATGCATGGGAGGTGAAGGGTTGGAGACAACTTTTGCAACTATCAAGGCTTGGCATGCTACTTTTGTCTCTACTTTTTGCAAGTCCAAGACAAGTCTCCATTCCCCCCATTCTAGCACACAATGGCCGAAATTCTCATGATAATTCTCCCAAGTTTTCTCTCAATTTTTCTCTTCAAGTGTTGAGGAAGAAAAATACTTCTCCTTGAAAAATCCTTTTATTTTTCTAGTGCAAAATAAAAGGGGTTCTAGTTTGCTAGTGGTGGGCCTAATTTTGAAGGAAAGATTCAAGAACAAGGTGAAGCTTGTAGATTGTCTTGCCATCAAGAGCTTAGTTGTATATCAACTAAGTTGGAGCCATCATCAATCTTTTAAGATTGATAGGTACATTTCTAAACACACTATGAATGTCATTTTTGTGTTTTATTGTATTTCCTACACAAATCTTGAGGTGGCCGAAATTTATATGCTAAAATCGAAAATTTTTGTGCTTCCGTTGCGTTTCCGGCCACCGTAACCGATCCCCTTTCACGGATAGCGTTCATCATGCACCCATTGTCGATGGAAGACAAGGAAATTATAAACAAATTTATAATTCCCCTTTTCGGGCTTGATATTAATTTTGAATCTTATTCAAAATGAGGGTTTTCAATTTTGAAAGGTCTCATCATTAATTTTATTTTAAAAGCTCGCCATGTTTGATCGTATGTTTGCCGGATTCATGCAACTTTGTTATTATCATAATAATAACACACATACTCATTATTTATAACATATCATGCATATATTATAAATAGTAAACAAAACAAGGATGATCAATCGTCCCAATACTAACGGACCGTGTGAGCTAAACATGGGCCTAGGTCCAATCCTAGGGAAATGCATGGGATGCAAATGCAACTATTACATTAGCTTCCAATATTTACATGTCTTCGATCTTCATAATCATCATGGCCACCATCTTCCAATCTTGATCGTCCACTATACTAATATTTACAAATAAATATCCATGGCAAATAGGGATACTTCTCATGGGGTGGGAACGGGCCATAAACCAAGCCCACTTTAAATTTGATAATTATTACAATCATTCAACACAAAATATCCTAGCATACACCTAGCAAATTGGGCTTGGGCTTTTGATCATCCTTCATGCATAATATCACATATCATACACCATCAATTAATTATCACAATAATTAATTGATCCAATATTATATATCTTGATCCAATCACTAACCGCCACGATTATAAACTAAATTAACAAAGTATACAAACACCTTTGTCTACTATCAAATTAATTTATTTATAACCGAATTTCTTGTAAATCACCATTTACTATAAATATTTAAAGTCCAACTTAAAATATTTATTTTATGAGAAAATGTTTGCAACTTTTGTAATTTTAAACTTAAGGGCCCAAAAACTTATTTTTTTCACCAAAAACATTTTGGCCCATTTAAAATTCACAATTATGTTAGCCATCCAATGGCCCAACAACTCAAGGCCCATGACACTTTGATAATCCAAAACACTTTTAGAAACCCTAGTCGTCATCGCCGTCGCCGAAGCTCCGTCGCCGGATTCCGGCAACAAATTTTTTTTTTTATTTTTAAAAGAGGGGCGAGGGGCTGCCCTTGCTGCCCGAAACGGGCAGCTGCCCGACACGGGCAGCAACATGCTGCCCGAAGTACCCCTTTTCGGCCTTGATTTTTGGTTGCAAAAATTACACTCATGCGGTCAGTAATCGATCTCAATATAGTATCTTGTAGTTGCTACACAAAAACGTAACCATAGCTCTGATACCACTTGAAAGGGGATCGGTTACGGTGACCGGAAGCGCAACGGAAGTTTAAAAAATCGAATTTTACAAGAATATTTTCGGCCACCTAGATTTAATGTGTAGCAAATACAATAAAACACAAAAATGACATTCATAGTGTGTTTAGAATTTTTACCTATCAATCTTAAAAGATTGATGATGGCTCCAACTAAGGTGTAAACACCTTAGCTCTTTAATGGCAAGACAATCTTCAAGCTTCCCTTTGAGTCCACCTTGCTCAAATATTAAGCCCACCACCAACTAGCTAGAACCACTCTAATTTTGCACTAGAAAAATTAGAGCATTTTTCAAAGAGAAGTATTTTTCATTCCTCAACACTTGAAGAAGAAAATTGAGAGAAAACTTGGAGAAAGAGAAGATGAATTTCGGCCATAGCATTGAGAATGAGGGGGAGGGAGACTTTTCTTGGTCTTGCAAAAAGTAGAGACAAAAGTAGCATGCCAAGCCTTGATAGTTGCAAAAGTTGTCTCCAACTCTTCACCTCCCATGCATGCATATATTATATGGTTTTTAACAAATTAAAAACCATGGACTAAATTTAATTATCTCAAATATATTTGAGACTAATAAAGCATTACTTGAATTTACCCAAGTCCCACTAGTTAAATAATTAATTTAAATTGAGCTCTACAAGACTCAATATGATTTAATTAATTCAACACTTGAATTAATTTAATTATTTGGACTCTACTAGGTCCACTAGTGTTTAATTAATTCAACACTTGAATTAATTTAATTTAGTCCATAATAATGTATATGAAAATCACAATTTTCAAATACATTATTCACTTGGCCAACTTTTAATTTAGGAACACTTCCATAAATTAAAATTTACATTTCTCTCATAGAAGTCATACTTCTATTTTTCTTTACGCTTATAAACTCATTTATAAGTCGTTCAACACATTGAACTATTTTCTCCTTTATAGAAGTCATACTTCTAATTTTCCTTACGCTTATAAACTCCTTTATAAGCCGTTCAACACATTGAACTATTTTACTTCTCAACGGGATCTAGAAAGCCAGCACTTGTGTGGCCCTCAATGGCTTATTGATACAACTAACCGTGGGTTCACATCTCCATGTGATTCGGACTAAACATGTCCTTATATGAGCATAGCCCCAATTGCTCCATTCTTACTTATCAACCCCTTGATAACAAGAACGTCAGAACTCAAGTCTGATAGTACCCAACCAACCATGTTAAACGCCTAGCAACATCGCTTACATGATTCCCTAGGTATCAAATGATAGTGCCTGTAAGAACCATTCAATTATGGTTAGCGTACAGTACGGTCCCTTCAACTCATATATCCCGACCGATTCGACAACCATTGGTTTATCGAGAGTTGTCAATGAATCGATACTATGCGTCATGTCGTAGTTGCATCGATGGTGTAATCTATGAAACCCTTTCATAATTACCACCATACTCTGATCAGAGATTTCAATCTGCATACACATGAGAACACATAGGATATCCATACCCGAAGGTAAGCTGTGAATCCTCGACTACAATGTATCGACTCCTATATGTTTCGACAGAACACCCAACCTTGCCACATGTTGACCCCATGAGAGTCGGTAAACAAGCCAAAGTGTAATTCTAGCACATAGAGTCTCAATGTTGTCCCGGGTCATAAGGACTAATGGTGTACAACCATAAACTAGGACCTTTCCACTCGATAAGTGAGAACCACTTGGAAAGTCCTTTATAGAGGGTTGTTCAGTGCACTCTACCAGGAGCACCTATCTGCATGATCGGACATCACAATGTCCCCTACCAATGAAACATGGTATTCATTGCAGATACTAGTCTCTAACTCGAGCGGCCTATATCCTTCTTAGCGGCGGCTAAATCGACTAGGAACTGTTTAGAATATACAGTATTCCAAATATGAGTTTCATGATACTCATCATATGAGCATTTCATATTCTTTCAACTATTTGTATATTCAAGGACTTTATCTATGCAACTAGCATGGGTATACAGATAAAGAAGTGCCAAAATAATAATTTCAAATATTATCAAAACAAAGATCGTTTATACATAGAGTTTCATTGTGAACACTCTGCCAACACTTGGCTCGACGGGCACCTACTCTTACATTATCTTCAATATGTTTCGAAATTCAGATATGAGAGGAATTATGATTTGAGTTCTAGAATATGTTCTTGAGATTATAAATGTTGTAGAATCATAAACGGATTGATAATCGGACATTGTATGCTATTGTTATGAAATTCAGATTATGGGTTTATGAGATTATGACGATTTTCAGAATTGGACATGGTTAGGAGATTGATTATGAGTTGAGGTTGATGAATTGATCATAGTAGGTTGAGATTTGAATTGATTGGTACTGCGAGATCACGCCGTTATACCGTCAAGATTGATTTTAGATTGTGAATGTGTTGAATTGAATAAAGATTGATATTGAACATTCAACATTGCCATTTCAGATTTGTATTGGCAAATTTGATAGCGAGACTTCGACATCGACAGAGATTGCACGACGAAAGGTATAATTCATGTGATTATAGGGAAGACACGACTCGAATCAGATTTGATTAGAGTTTCCCAACAAAATCACATACTAGATTTATTATTGTATCTTTTGATATGTTTTGGATTTGTTTATAGATTTATATTCAAATCTTCTGATATGATAGTGCTGTGTCTATAGATTTATATTCACGCATTGAGACTAGGAGAGTCATTGACAGATTTGTCAAAACTAGACGTTCGGGTTATCGACGCATAGGAGCAGACATCCTCCGATTGTAGACATTCTATACAGACACGACCTGAAGTCTAGGAGTAAGACGTACAGTTACCCCGATTGGGAGGGTAGGTAACAGACAGTGACGTCTTATTCACTCCGGGATCCCTAGAGTAGAGTCGAGTTGAGTCAAGACATGATTTGATTTGTATTGCATGCTATTATGGATTGGTTTCATAGACTATGGAACCCTTTTATTATTGTTTTCATGCATGATTCATGATTTTACGTTAGCATGTATACATGTTTTATACTGGGATTGTTCTCACCGGAGTTTCCGGCTGTTGTTATGTCTGTATGTGTGCATAACAACAGGTGGGGCAGGATCTGGGTCAAGACAGAGATGAGTACGAGATAGCGTGGTGACTACGGGCGCAGATGATGACTAGTGGTTCTTACTAGACTGGTAGTATTTGTATTTATAGTTTGTATTAAACTATACACTAGTTGGATTGCTGTATTAAGACGAGATACGTTTATCATGTTTGTACATTATATATGATGTAAATTAATAAAGTAAGATTAAGCTTAATAATGACATTTGATTTAATGTTAAAAAGCGAAAATTTGACCCACATTTTCTCACAGATCCATTTAATCCCAGATAGAATTGAGTTAGAGCCCGGGTCCCCACAACAGGTGGCATCAGAGCCGTATGTTCTGTAGACTGAGATAGAGTAGAATGAGCGGGGTAGATCAAGTCATCTTCCTTGCTCTTGATGTGCTAGCATGATTTATTGCTTTCTATATTATGTGTTGTTGTATTATCTCATTTGATTTACAGCATACAATTGTCAATCCTGGATCAGAACTGATTCTTGATCAGAGGTATATCATCAGAGGAGGGATGAGACATATGGTATAGACTGTTTACTAATCTGTTTGATATTCAGATATGCCGCCTAGAAGAGTACCACCGCCAGCTGCCGGACAAGTTCCAGAACAGGGGAGTACGTCAGGCACTCAGATGGACGTGACCGCTACACCAATGGAGACTCTGTTGAAGCGGTTTCAGTCGTTTCGACCCCCAACGTTGAAAGGCACTGAGAATGAGCTGATTGCGAAAGTTGGCTGGATGACATAGAAATGCTTGTTCGAATCACTTGCCTGTTAAGACGAACGGAGAGTAAAGCTGATTGGTCATCAATTGCAAGAGGTGGCCAAGAGTTGGTGGCTAACGGCGAAACGAGCCCTAGAACATCGAGGTATTGATATTACTTGGAAAGTGTTTAAAGATGAATTTTATCAATGTTTCTTTCCAGTATCATACCGAAAAGACAAAGGGGCGGAGTTCGCTAATTTAAGACAGGGGCAATGGAACATCGAGGAGTATGTCGCCAAATTCTCTTCCTTGCTTCGATTTGCACCACATGTAGTAGGGAATGACGAGGCAGTTGCTGATCAGTTCATAAACGGCTTGAATCCGGACATCTTTACTCTAGTGAATACGGGGCGACCTAATACCTTTTCTGAGGCGCTGAACCGAGCAAATGGATCAGAAGCTGGTTTGATCAGACAGCGGGGAGCTCCCTATATTGTTTCGGGTCAGAGTACCGACGCCACCAGCCGCCGTACAGTTTCCACCACCTCCTCCTCGATATGATAGTGGAAGCGGTAGTGGTAAGAAAGAGTTTTTGAAGGCTAAGGGGAAGCATTTTAAGAGAGCTGGGAGCAGTTCGTCGAGCTCCAGTGGATCCCGACAGAGAGGTCAGGGTCAGAGTTCTGAGTACAGTGGTGTTTATTACGGTTCGTGTGGTGGTAGGCATGCCACTGAGCAGTGCCAGGGAGTGAATGGGCAGATGTAACTATTGCAGACAGCCGGGACACTTCGCTAGAGTTTGTCCCCAAAAATGTGCCCAGAAATTTCAGAGTGCAGGGTCATCAGCTTCAGTAGCTCAGCCTGAGAGGCAAGCTTCGTCTGTCCATTCCTTCCAGCCATGCCTACACAGTCCCAGCCTACAGCCAGAGGTGGCCAGACGGTGAGCCAACCTCCCCGACAACAGGCTCAGGTGTTTGCATTGACAGAGGAGCAGGCACAAGATGCGCCAGATGACGTGATTGCAGGTAACTGTTTTCTTTGCGGTTATCCTGCATATGTGTTGATAGATACAGGTGCATCACATACATTCATATCAGAACGTTTTGCATTGTTGCATTCCTTGCCTGTCGAGTCAATGTCTACTGTAGTATCTATCTCTTCTCCGTTGGGAAGTGGCTTGATATCTGTAACTACGGTTAGACATTGCATTTTACAGTTTGAGGGGCATGAGATCGATTTAGATTGTGTTGTACTTGGTTTATCTGATTTTGATTGCATTTTCGGGATTGACATGTTGACTAAGTACAGAGCTACCGTAGATTGTTTCCACAAGATTGTCAGATTCAGACCCGAAATGACAGAAGAGTGGAAATTCTATGATAAGGGTTCCAGATCTCGGATTCCCTTAGTATCTGCTCTGACTATGAGTAGATTGTTGCAGAAAGGAGCAGAAGGGTTCCTTGTTTATGCGGTAGATCTACAGAAATCGAGCCCGGCATTGGCAGATTTGTTAGTAGTACGAGAATTTGCTGATGTATTTCCTGACGAGATTCCAGGGTTACCTCCAGCTCGAGAGGTAGATTTTAGCATTGATTTGATTTCAGGTACCGTCCCTATTTTGAGAGCTCTTTATCGAATGGCACCAATAGAGTTGAAAGAGTTGAAAGCACAGTTATAAGATCTTTTGGCCAAGGGATACATTAGACCGAGTGTGTCCCCTTGGGGTGTTCCGGTGCTATTTGTGCGGAAGTAAGACGGCTATATGAGATTGTGTATAGATTACAGGCAACTGAACAAGGCAACGATAAAGAACAAATATCATTTGCCTAGAATCGACGATATATTTGATCAGTTGCAGGGATCATCTATTTATTCCAAGATTGACTTGCGATCGGGATATCATCAACTCAGAGTTCGAGATGTTGATATACCGAAGACAGCATTCCAGACCAGGTATGGACACTATGAGTTTGTTGTCATGCCTTTTGGTTTAACGAATGCTCCCGTGGTATTTATGAGTTTGATGAATCACATCTTTCAGAGGTATTTGGATGAGTTTGTGATTGTTTTCATTGATGATATTTTGGTATATTCAAAGAATTTGAATGAGCATGCCAATCATTTAGAATTGTGTTGAAAACACTGAGAAATGAAAGATTATATGCTAAACTGTCCAAGTGTGAGTTTTGGTTGAGACAGGTTGTCTTCTTGGGTCATATTATATCTGGAGATGGTATTTCTGTTTATCGGAGTAAAGTTGAGGCTGTGATCAGTTGGCCTAGACCGACTTCTGTGCCAGAGATACGCAGTTTCATCGGTCTAGCAGGGTACTATAGAAGATTTATCAAAGATTTCTCCAGTATTGCTAAGCCGATTACCCAGTTGACACAAAATAATACGCCATTTGTGTGGTCTGAAGATTGCGAGTCTAGCTTTCTAGAGTTGAAGAAGAGGCTGACCAGTGCACCTGTCTTGATGATTCCTTCAGATACAGGTGAGTTCGTTGTATATTGCGATGCATCTCACAGAGGGCTGGGATGTATTCTTATGCAGCGAGGACACGTGATAGCATATGCCTCTAGACAGCTGAAACCACACGAGACTCGATACCCAATTCATGATCTTGAATTGGCAGCTATCGTATTTGCATTGAAGATTTGGCGTCATTATCTATATGGCGAGAAATTTGAAATTTACTCCGATCACAAGAGCTTGAAATACCTGTTCTCTCAATCAGAATTGAACATGAGACAGCGTAGATGGCTTGATTTGCTGAAAGACTTTGATTGTGAAATCAAATACTATCCAGGAAAGTCAAATGCAGCAGCAGACGCCTTGAGTCAAAAGGTTTGTGCTCTATCCTTATCGACAATAGGTGTTTCGAATTTAGTTGAAAATTGCTGTTTGTCTGGATTAGCATTCGATACAAGTAGTAGACCATTGTTACTTTCTTTGATTCAAGTTGAGCCAGACTTGATTATGAGAATCAAAGAAGCACAGAAAATTGATCCAAATGTGCAGAAATCGATTGATATGGTCAGATCAGGGCATATATCCGAATATCGGGTACATGATTTTCTACTGTATGTGAATAACCGTTTTGTAGTGCCAGATGTTTCAGAGTTGAAACAACAGATTATGTCAGAAGCGCACTGTAGTTGGTACAGCATTCACCCTGGGGGCAGAAAGATGTACAACGACTTGAAGACACAGTTCTGGTGGAAACAGATGAAGTCAGATATCGCCGAATTTGTGTCAAAGTGCTTAAACTACCAATAGGTGAAGGCTGAGAGAAAGAAGCCCGGAGGTTTACTTCAGAGTTTATCTATTCCAGAATGGAAATGGGATCACATTTCCATGGATTTCGTGACGAAGTTACCTCGTTCTTCCCGTGGCTGTGATGCGATTTGGGTCGTCATTGATCGACTGACCAAATCAGCATGATTTATTCCATACAGAATGACCTACCGACATGATCAGATGGCCGATTTGTATGTCAGAGAGGTAGTAAGATTGCATGGTGTGCAGAAGTCTATCGTATCAGATCGTGATTCACGATTCACTTCGCACTTTTGGCACAGTTTGCAGCAGGCTCTAGGTACGACCTTACACTTGAGTACTGCTTATCATCCTCAGACAGACGGACAGTCAGAGTGGACTATCAAGACATTAGAGGATATGTTGAGAGCCGTAGTGCTAGATTTTGGCACTATTTGGCAAGATTCCCTACCTCTTTGCGAATTCTCATACAATAACAGCTATCAAACGAGTATCGAGATGGCACCGTTTGAAGCTTTGTATAGCAAGAAGTGCAGATCTCCGTTGTACTGGGATGATGTATCTGAGATACCAGAACTTGGGCCTGATATGATACGTGAAATGATTGAGAAGGTTAAGATCATTCAGAAAAGAATGAAGACGGCACAAGATAGGCAAGCGAAATACGCCAATATCAGACGTAGACCGTTGGTATTTGAAGCAGGAGACAGAGTATTCCTGAAGATCTCCCCTTTTAGAGGTGTTGTCAAATTTGGCAAGCGTGGAAAGTTGTCTCCGAGATACATCGGTTCTTACGAGATTCTTGAGAAGATTGGCGATCGATCATATCGACTTGCTCTTCCTCCTTCGTTATCCGGGATATATGACGTGTTTCATGTATCTATGTTGCGTAGATATATGCCAGATGTTTCTCATGTCATTCACCCTGACGAAGCTGAGCTTGATCAGACGTTGAGTTACGTTGAACAACCGATACAGATTCTTGATCGGAAAAAAAAGAAGCTCAGAACGAAGCCTATACCGTTAGTGAAAGTCCAATGGAGTCGACATGGCATCGAAGAAGCGACTTGGGAGACAGAAGTAGAGATGAGACAGAAACATCCCGAGTTATTTACATAATGTAAGTAAATTTTCAGTCATGATTATATTACTTTTCATGTATGCTTTGATAGATTGCCTGCGATTTCGAGGACGAAATAATTTCTTAGAGGGGGAGAAATGTAAGGCTCGAGATTAATAGTATTCACTGACAAAATACTCGGAAAATATGAGTATGCATGATAAAGGGCTTGAGATTTTATTTATTAATCTTTATTGATGTGAGACTCGGAATATATGAGAATGCATGACATGAAATGAGAGTTTTGAATAAGGTGAGGACGAAACCACACCGCTCCCGCGGTAAGGGAAGACACCGCACCCACGGTAGCATGGACAGAAAGTTGCACATTTTTACGAAGCAAGACCGCACCCGCAGTAAGAACAGGACCGTACCCACGGTCGATGTCCAGTAGGGTGCCTAATTTTGACATTGCGATACCGCACCCGCGGTAAGAACAAGACCGCACATGCGGTGTCAAGACCGCACCCGCGGTGCCGATGAGACCGCACCCGCGGTCGATGATTTTAGAAAATAAAAACCATGCCGAAGCATGAGCGCACCCGCGGTGCTAGAGTGACCGCACCCGCGGTGCTGCATGGAGAAATCCACCTTTGCTTCTCAAGTTGACACATGGCATGGGTATATATAGAAGTGAGCTGAATCACTCTTTCTTTAGAATTGCAGGAGAGAACCGAGAGCTATTCCAAGAGAAAAGGAAGGACTTTTGCAATTTGAAGCTAGATTGTGCAAGATTTAGCCATCCGAATTTTATTCCGAGTTAAGATTCGTGTTCTCTCATCACCGGCTTCAAAAGGATGTAAGTATGATTTATCTTCAATATGTTTCGAAATTCAGATATGAGAGGAATTATGATTTGAGTTCTAGAATATGTTCTTGAGATTATAAATGTTGTAGAATCATAAACGGATTGATAATCGGACGTTGTATGCTATTGTTATGAAATTCAGATTATGGGGTTATGAGAATATGCCGATTTTCAGAATTGGACATGGTTAGGAGATTGATTATGAGTTGAGGTTGATGAATTGATCATAATAGGTTGAGATTTGAATTGATTGGTACTGCGAGATCACGCTGTTATACCGTCAAGATTGATTTTAGATTGTGAATGTGTTGAATTGAATAAAGATTGATATTGAACATTCAACATTGCCATTTCAGATTTGTATTGGCAACTTTGATAGCGAGACTTCGACATCGACAGAGATTGCACGACGAAAGGTATAACTCATGTGATTATAGGGAAGACACGACTCGAATCAGATTTGATTAGAGTTTCCCAACAAAATCACATACTAGATTTATTATTGTATCTTTTGATATGTTTTGGATTTGTTTATAGATTTATATTCAAATCTTCTGATATGATAATGCTGTGTCTATAGATTTATATTCACGCATTGAGATAGGAGAGTAATTGACAGATTTGTCAAAACTAGACGTTCGGGGTATCGACGCATAGGAGCAGACATCCTCTGATTGTAGACATTCGATACAGACATTACCGAAGTCTAGGAGTAAGACGTACAGTTTCCCCGATTGGGAGGGTAGGTAACAGACAGTGACGTCTTATTCACCCCGGGATCCCTAGAGTAGAGTCGAGTTGAGTCAAGACATGATTTGATTTGTATTGCATGCTATTATGGATTGGTTTCATAGACTATGGAACCCTTTTATTATTGCTTTCATGCATGATTCATGATTTTACGTTAGCATGTATACATGTTTTATACTGGGATTGTTCTCACCGGAGTTTCCGGCTGTTGTTATGTCTGTATGTGTGCATAACAACAGGTGGGGCAGGATCTGGGTTAAGAAAGAGATGAGTATGAGATAGCGTGGTGACTACGGGCGCAGATGATGACTAGTGGTTCTTACTAGACTGGTAGTATTTGTATTTATAGTTTGTATTAAACTATACACTAGTTGGATTGGTGTATTAAGACGAGATACGTTTATCATGTTTTTACATTATATATGATGTAAATTAATAAAGAAAGATTAAGCTTAATAATGACATTTGATTTAATGTTAAAAAGCGAAAATTTGACCCACATTTTCTCACTGATCCATTTAATCCCAGATAGAATTGAGTTAGAGCTCGGGTCCCCACAAAATATCTGCAGATACTCGGGACACTTTGCTAGAGTTTGTCCACAGAGGAGTTCTCAACAATCCCATGGAGCTGAATCATCTAGATCAGTGGCACAGTCGGATAGACAATCATCTGTTGTTCATTCTTTCCAGCCAGGACATGCTCAGTCACAGCCTAGGCCAGGAGGAAGGCAGACTTTTAGCCAGCCTCCGAGTCAGCAGGCTAGGTTATTTGCTTTGACTGAAGAACAGGCCCATCAAGCACCTGATGATGTTGTTGCAGGTAATTGTTCTCTTTGTGGCTATCCTGCTTATGTATTGATTGATACGGGTGAATCCCATACATTTATATCTGAGAGATTTGCATTGATACATGCTTTGCCTGTTGAGTCATTATTTGCTGTAGTATCTTTCCCTTCTCCTTTGGGGACAGGTTTGATATCAGTGAATGTTATAAAACATTTTATGCTACAGTATGACGAGCATGAGATTGAGTTAGATTGTATTGTACTTGGGTTGTCTGAATTTTATTGCATTTTTGGTATCGATATTTTGACCAAGTATAGAGCTACCGTAGATTGTTTGCATAAGATTTTGAGATTCAGACCTGATATGGCTGATGAATGGAAATTTTACGATAAGTTTCTAGATCCAGAATTCCTTTGATATATGTTATGTCTATGACTCGATTATTACAGAAAGGAGCAGAGGATTCATTGTGTATTCAGTAGATGTACTGAAATCGAGCCCATCATTGGCAGATCTGCTAGTGGTATTCGAGTTTGCTGATGTCTTCCCAGATGAGATTCCGGATTTGCCTCCAGTCCGAGAGATAGACTTCAGCATTGAATTGGTATCAGGTACAGTTCCTATTTCTAGAGCTCCATACAGAATGACACCAAATGAATTGAAAGAATTGAAAGATCAGTTGGAAGATTTACTGGCCAAGGGGTACATCAGACCAAGTGTTTCTCCTTGGGTTGCTCCAGTCCTGTTTGTGAGAAAGAAAGACGGTTCAATGAGACTCTGCAATGATTATCGGCAACTGAACAAGGCTACAGTAAAGAATAAATATCCTTTGCCTCGTATCGTTGATTTATTTGATCAGTTGCAGGGTTTTCTGTGTATTCCAAGATCGATCTGAGTTCTGGATATCATCAGCTGAGAGTCAAAGATTCTGATATACCGAAGACAGCTTTCAGAACCAGGTATGGCCTTTATGAGTTTATAGTCATGCCGTTTGGTTTGAAGAACGGTCCAGCTGTATTTATGGGTTTGATGAACCGTGTATTTCAGAAGTATCTTGATGATTTTGTGATTATTTTCAATGATGATATTCTGATATATTCATAGAATATGACTAATCATGCTGAACACTTTAGAATTGTATTGAGAACTCTGAGGGCTGAGAAACTGTAAGCCAAGCTTTCGAAATATGAATTCTGGATGAAACAAGTTGTATTTCTGGGTCACATTATATCTGGAGATGAGATTCTGTTTGTAAGGCTTGAGATTTATTAGTCTTCATCGATTTGATATTCGAAGATATGAGAATGCATGAAATATAATGAGAGGCACTAGATTTATTAGTCTTCATTGATGTGATATTCGAAGATATGAGTATACATGACATGTAATGAGAAACACTAAGTGAGATGGGAGTATGAAGACATGGAAAAGGCATGAAAGATTAGAGTTTTGAATGCAAGGAAGACCGCACCCACGCCTAGAGAAGGACTGCACCCGCGGTCATTAACTCTGAAATTTTTGAATAGGGTGCCGAAGCAACACCGCACCCGCGGTCTAAGAAGAAACGCACCCACGGTTGATGGCCAGTAGGTTAGGGAATTTTGTACGAACCAAGACAACACCCGCGGTCCAAAAGATACCGCACCCGCGGTCGTCGAATTTTGAAATTTAGAAAGGGATGCCGTGAGCTCGGCACATCCGCGGTAAGAAGTGGGCGCATCTGCGGTGTGACGTGTGGAGTGAAGAATATGATACATGCCTTTGTCATGAATATATTATGTGTTGTCCTTCAATTGTCATTCTTCAGCAGCAACGAAACTCAGAACATTTCCTTAAGAGGTGCAAGGTTCCTCCCATCTGAGAATTGAGCTTGTGCAACATCTAACCATCCAAACCTCAATCCAAGCATAGATTATTGCTATTCTCATCAAGATCTATCTAAGGATGTAAGTTGTTCAGTTTCAGCATGGTTTGAATTTTAGATGCTGAAAGAATTATGATATGATGGTTATTATGTGTTCTTGATATGTTGAGCATAGTATATTCGCAACCGGATCGATTATCGGATGTCGTATGTGTAAGGCTCGAGATTCATTAGTCTTTATTGACGTGAGACTCGGAAGATATGAGAATGCATGTCATAAGATGAAAGTAGAAACTATTGCATGAATTATGGAATTTTGAGCGAGCATGGGCGAAGCTACACCGTACCCGCGGTGCGTTGACAGAAAGTTGGTGGATTTGTGCGAAGCAAGACCGCACCCGCGGTGCGAACAAGACCGCACCGCGGTGGTGTGACCGCACCCGCGGTCCTGCAATGATCGCACCCGCGGTCGGAGAATTCCAGAAAAATGCAAGGCATGCCATGGGCACAGCGCACCCGCGCTCCTGAGCCACCGCACCCGCAGTCATGTGTGGCTTTTGAAGAATGAGCCATGTGTTTTAAACCATGCAATATAGATTATGTGTCTTCATCTCCTTCATTTCAGAGTGCTGAGGCCGAGAGAACTTCAAGGAGAGAGCTTCCATTTCTTTTGATCTTGGAGTTGTGATTGTGCGAGATTTAGCCATCCGATTTGTGTTAAGATTTGTGTTCCTTGCATCGACGGCTATAAGGTGATGTAAGTTTTATGTAATTCCAACATGTTTCGAATTATAGATGTTGGGGAAATTGTAATATGATGGTTATATTGCGTTCTTGACGTATCGAACATGATATATTTGCAATTGGATCAAGAAACGGATGTTATATGCTATGGTGGATAGTTTACAGCATGTATAGATTGAAGTGATACAGATTTTGAGTATTGTCCTATGCTTATGATGCTGTTTATGAGTTGAGGACTGTATATTGTTGATACATGTTGAGATTGGATTGACTGGTATCAAGGAATTACGTCGTTATGCCGTCGAATTGTACCAAGATCACGTATAGAAGTAGATATGTGTTGATTGGATTAACGATTGATAGAATGTCTCAACATTGACATTTCAGATTGACATCGGTAAGATTCGTCTTCTAGACTGCGACTACGACACAGATTGTGCGACGAAAGGTATAATTCATGTGGTCACGGGATTGCACAACTCGGTTCAGATTTGATACGAGTTTCCTTAAATCACATACTAGATTGTTATTACATTTGATTATGTAATGTTTTGTTTATTGATTTATATTGAGTCCTGAGATAGGAGATATTGGCAGATCGGCCAAAACTAGACGTTTCGGTGTATCGACGCATAGTAGCAGATTTTCTCTATGTGTAGACCCTCGATACAGAGTTGACCAAAGTCTAGGAATAAGACGTACCGTCACCCCGAGTGGTTAGGTAGGTGACAGACCGTCTTATTCACAGCGGGATCCCTAGATTAGAAACGAATTGAGTCAAGAATTAGATGTTGAATACAGATTTGTATTCCTTTACATGTTTAGATTTTAATTCATGTTACCTGATATATGCTATGCCTTTGTACATGATTATTACATTGCGTGCATACATGTTTTATACTGGGATATGTTCTCACCGGAGTTATCCGGCTGTTGTCGTGTCTGTATGTGTGCATGGCAACAGGTGGGGCAGGATCTGGGTCTCGAGCTAGATGAGAGATTGACGATAGCGTGGAGATCTCGGGCGTTGAAGATTTCTAGTGTTTCCTATTTGACTGTTACTACTTATGTTTGTAGTTGGGATTTGAACACTAGTGTATGATTGTACTAAACAGACATGTTTGTACATGATGTTGTTTAATTATTATAAAGACATGTGATGCTTTGATTATATATTTGAATTAATGTTAAAAGCAAAATTTTGACCCACATTTTCGAGCAAAGATCCAATAAATCCCAAAAGAATTGAGTTAGAGCCCGGGTCCCCACAACAGGTGGTATCAGAGCAGTAGGTTCTGTAGACTGAGATAGAATAGAATGAGCGGGGTAGATCGAGTCATCTTCCTTGCTTATATCATGCTAGCACATATTATGATTTATTGCTTTCCCTATTATATGTTGTTGCATTATCTGAGTTGATTTACAGCATATACTTGTCAAGCCTGAATCAGAACCGATTCTCGATCAGAGGTTTATGATCAGAGGAGGGCTGAGACAGATGATATTGATTTTGTACTAATCAGTTTGATAATCAGATTTATGCCGCCTAGACGTATACCACAGCCAGAGCAGGGTAGCACATCAGGTGCACAGATGGATGTTACCGCTACGCCGATGGAGACCTTATTGAAGAGATTTCAGTCTTTCCATCCGCCTACCCTGAAGGGCACAGAGAGTGCAGTAGAGTGCGAGAGCTGGCTTGATGATATCGAGATGTTGTTTGAGTCTTTGGCATATACTGATGAGCGACGTGTGAAATTGGTAGGGCATCAGCTGCAAGAGGTTGCAAAGAGCTGGTGGTTGACTGCGAAGAGAGCCTTGGAGCACCGAGGCATTGACATTACGTGGAAAGTCTTTAAGGATGAATTCTATCAGCGCTTCTTCCCCGTCTCCTACCGAAAAGATAAAGGAGCTGAATTTGCGAATCTGAGGCAGGGACAGTGGAACATCGAGGAGTATGTTGCTAAATTTTCTGCATTGCTTCGATTTGCACCGCATGTGGCAGGGAACGACGAGGCAGTGGCCGATCAGTTCATCAATGGGTTGAATCCAGATGTCCTTACTTTGGTGAACACGGGACGGCCTAATACTTTTTCAGAGGCACTGAACCGAGCAAAGGGAGCAGAGGCTGGCCTGATCAGGCAGCGAGGCGCTTCTTACAGTGCTCAAGGGCAGAGACAACCACAACCTACCGTCGTTCAGTTTCCACCACCTCCTCCTCGCTTCGATAGTGGATCTAGTAGTAGTGGTAAGAAGGAATTTCTGAAGGCTAAGGGCAAGCAGTTTAAGCGATCTGGGAGCAGTTCATCGAGTTCGAGTGGATCTCGATAGAGAGGTCAGGGTTCAGATTATAGTGGCGTGTATTGCAGTTCGTGCGGAGGGCGACATGCCACGGAGCAGTGTCAAGGAGTTATGGGACGCTGCAACTTTTGTAGGCAACATGGACACTTTGCCAGAGTTTGTCCCCAAAGAGGTGCACAACGATTCCAGAGTACAGGGTCATCAGCACCAGTGCCACAGATGGAGAGACATGCATCCTCTGTACACTCTTTCCAGCCACCATCTACACAGACCCAGCAGAGACCAGGAGGTAGTCAGACAGTGAGTCAACCTCCCAGACAGCAGGCTAGGGTATTTGCGCTGACAGAAGAGCAGGCGCAGGAGGCACCAGACGATGTCATTGCAGGTAACTGTTTTCTTTGCGGTTATCCTGCATATGTGTTGATAGACACAGGTGCATCCCATACATTCATATCTGAACATTTTGCATTGAGATATTCATTGCCTGTCGAGTTGATGTCTACTGTAGTGTCTATTACATCTCCGTTGGGAAGTTGTTTGATATCTGTGACTACTGTTAGACATTGTATGCTTCAGTTTGAGGGGCATGAGATTGATCTAGATTGTACAGTACTTGATTTAGCTGATTTTGACTGTATAGTTGGTATAGACATGTTGACCAAGTACAGGGCCACTGTAGATTGTTTCCACAAAATTGTCAGATTCAGACCCGAAATGACAGATGAGTGGAAATTCTATGGAAAGGGTTCCAGATCTCGGATTCCCTTAGTATCTGCTCTGACTATGAGTAGATTGCTTCAGAGAGGAGCAGAGGGCTTTCTTGTATATTCAGTAGATTTACTGAAGTCGGGCCCAACATTGGCAGATCTGCCAGTAGTTTGCGAGTTTGCAGATGTTTTTCCAGATGAGATTCCGGGATTGCCTCCAGTTCGAGAGGTAGATTTTAGCATAGATCTTGTGCCAGGCAGTGTTCCTATTTCGAGAGCTCCGTATAGGATGGCGCCTATTGAACTGAAAGAATTGAAAGCACAGTTGGAAGATCTTCTGTCCAAGGGATATATCAGACCCAGTGTATCTCTTTGGGGTGCTCCGGTGCTTTTCGTTAGAAAGAAAGATGGTTCGATGCGGTTATGTATTGATTACAGACAGTTGAACAAGGCAACAGTAAAGAACAAGTATCCTTTGTCTCGCATCGACGATTTATTTGATCAGTTGTAGGGATCTTCTGTATACTCGAAGATTGATCTGAGATCAGGGTATCATCAGCTCAGAGTAAGAGACGTTGATATACCGAAGACTGCATTCCGAACCAGGTATGGACATTACTAGTTTATTGTTATGCCTTTCGGTTTGACGAATGCACCAGCGGTATTTATGAGTTTGATGAACCGCATCTTTCAGAGATATTTAGATGATTTTGTGATTGTGTTCATTGATGATATTTTGGTTTATTCGAAGAGTCTGACTGAGCATACAGATCATCTGAGGATTGTATTGCAGACGTTGAGAAAAGAGCAGTTATACGCCAAATTGTCCAAGTGCGAATTCTGGCTGAAACAGGTTATCTTTTTGGGGCACATTATATCTGGAGATGGTATTGCGGTAGATCCGAGTAAAGTTGAGGCTGTGATAAGTTGGCCGAGACCGACTTCTGTGCCGGAGATACGCAGTTTCATGGGTCTAGCCAGGTATTATCGTCGTTTTATTCGAGATTTCTTCAGTATAGCGAAGCCTATCACCCAGTTGACACAGAAGAATATGCCATTTGTATGGTCCGAAGATTGTGAAGCCAGTTTTGTAGAGTTGAAGAAGAGGCTGACTAGTGCGCTTGTCTTGACGATTCCTTCAGGTACAGGTGAGTTTGTTGTATATTGTGACGCATCTCACAGAGGGCTATGATGTGTTCTTATGCAGCGAGGGCACGTCATAGCATAAGCCTCTAGACAGCTGAAGCCGCACGAGACTCGTTACCCTGATTCATGATCTTGAATTGGCGGCGATTGTATTTTCCTTGAAGATCTGGCGTCATTATTTGTATGGCGAGAAATTTGAGATCTATTCCGATCATAAGAGCTTGAAGTACCTTTTTCTCAGTCAGAGTTGAACATGAGGCAGCGACGATGGCTTGATCTGCTGAAAGATTTTGATTGCGAGATCAAGTACTATCCAGGGAAGTCGAATGCAGCGGCAGACGCTTTGAGTCGAAAGGTATGTGCTCTTTCCTTGTCGACAGTAGGTGTATCGAATTTAGTAGAGGATTGTTGCTTGTCTGGGTTGACATTTGATACAGAGAGTAGACCGTTGCGACTTGCTATGATTCAGATTAAGCCAGATTTGATTTTGAGGGTCAAAGAGGCGCAGAGAACTGATCCGAGCGTTCAGAAATCGATTGATATGGTCAGAGCTGGTCATATATCCGAGTATCAGGTTAGAGATTCTGTTTTGTATGTGAATAACCGTCTAGTAGTGCCAGATGTTCCCGATTTGAGACGACAGATCATGGCAGAAGCACACTGTAGTCGGTTCAGCATTCATCCTGGTGGCAGGAAGATGTATAATGATCTGAAAACACAATTCTGGTGGAAACAGATGAAGACCGACATTGCAGACTTTGTGTCTAAATGCCTGAATTGCCAGCAGGTGAACGCAGAAAGAAAGAAGCCCGGAGGTTTACTTCAGAGTTTATCTATTCATGAATGGAAATGGGATCACATTTCCATGGATTTCGTGACGAAGTTACCTCGATCTTCGCGGGGCTGTGACGCGATTTGGGTTGTGATTGACAGACTGACCAAATCAGCGTGCTTTATTCCGTACAGAATGACCTATCGACACGATCAGATGGCAGAGTTGTATGTCAGAGAGGTCGTTAGATTGCACGGTGTGCCGAAGTCGATCGGAAGTCGATCGTATCAGATCGTGATCCACGATTCACTTCTCACTTCTGGCACAGTTTGCAGCAGGCTCAAGGTACGACTTTACACGTGAGCACTGCTTATCATCCTCAGACAGACGGACAGTCAGAGCGGACTATCCAGACTTTAGAAGACATGCTGAGAGCTGTAGTACTAGATTTTGGTACTAGTTGGCAAGATTCATTGCCGTTGTGTGAATTTTCATACAACAACAGCTATCAGACTAGCATTGAGATGGCACCGTTCGAAGCTTTATATGGAAAGAAGTGCAGATCTCCGTTGTACTGGGATGATATCTCTGAGGTACCAGAGTTGGGGCCTGATATGATTCGTGAGATGAACGAGAAAGTAAAGATCATTCAGAAGCGAATGAAGACAGCACAGGATAGGCAAGCGAAATACGCCAATATCAGACGCAGAGCGTTAATATTTGAACAGGGAGACAGAGTATTTTTGAAGATTTCACCTTTCAGAGGCGTTGTCAGATTTGGCAAGCGTGGGAAGTTGTCTCCTAGATACGTCGGTCTGTATGAGATTCTTGAAAAGATTGGCGATCGAGCTTACAGACTTGCTCTTCCTCCTTCTTTGTCGGGAATACATGACGTATTCCATGTATCGATGTTGCGCAAATATATGCCAGATGATTCTCATGTCATTCAACTTGACGAAGCCGAGTTAGATCAGACTCTGAGCTATGTTGAAAGACCGATACAAATTCTTGATCGGAAAGAAAAGAAGCTCAGAACGAAGACTATTCCGCTAGTAAAAGTCCAATGGAGTCGTCATGGCATCGAAGAAGCAACTTGGAAGACAGAATCAGAGATGAGACAGAAACATCCCGAGTTATTCATATGATGTAAGTAAATATTCAGTTTTGATTATATTGCTTATGTTCGTGCTTTGATAGATTGCCTGCGATTTCGAGGACGAAATCATTTCTTAGAGGGGGAGAAATGTAAGGCTCGAGATTCATTAGTCTTTATTGACGTGAGACTCGGAAGATATGAGAATGCATGTCATAAGATGAAAGTAGAAACTATTGCATGAATTATGGAATTTTGAGCGAGCATGGCCGAAGCTACACCGCACCCGCGGTGCATTGACAGAAAGTTGGTGGATTTGTGCGAAGCAAGACCGCACCCGCGGTGCGAGCAAGACCGCACCTGCGGTGGTGTGACCGCACCCGCGGTCCTGCAATGATCGCACCCGCGGTCGGAGAATTCCAGAAATATGCAAGGCATGCCGTGGGCACAGCGCACCCGCGCTCCTAAGCCACCGCACCCGCAGTCATGTGTGGCTTTTGAAGAATGAGCCATGTGTTTTAAACCATGCAATATAGATTATGTGTCTTCATCTCCTTCATTTCAGAGTTCTGAGGCCGAGAGAACTTCAAGGAGAGAGCTTCCATTTCTTTTGATCTTGGAGTTGTGATTGTGAGAGATTTAGCCATCCGATTTGTGTTCCGAGTTAAGATTTGTGTTCCTTGCATCGACGGCTACAAGGTGATGTAAGTTTTATGTAATTCCAACATGTTTCGAATTATAGATGTTGGGGAAATTGTAATATGATGGTTATATTGTGTTCTTGACGTATCGAACATGATATATTTGCAATTGGATCAAGAAACGGATGTTATATGCTATGGTGGATAGTTTACAGCATGTATAGATTGATGTGATACAGATTTTGAGTATTGTCCTATGCTTATGATGCTGTTTATGAGTTGAGGACTGTATATTGTTGATACATGTTGAGATTGGATTGACTGGTATCAAGGAATTACGTCGTTATGCCGTTGAATTGTACCAAGATCACGTATAGAAGTAGATATGTGTTGATTGGATTAACGATTGATAGAATGTCTCAACATTGCCATTTCAGATTGACATCGGTAAGATTCGTCTTCTAGACTGCAACTACGACACAGATTGTGCGACGAAAGGTATAATTCACGTGGTCACGGGATTGCACAACTCGGTTCAGATTTGATACGAGTTTCCCTAAATCACATACTAGATTGTTATTACATTGATTATGTAATGTTTTGTTTATTGATTTATATTGAGTCCTGAGATAGGAGATATTGGCAGATCGGCCAAAACTAGACGTTTCGGTGTATCGACGCATAGTAGCAGATTTTCTCTATGTGTAGACCCTCGATACAGAGTTGACCGAAGTCTAGGAATAAGACGTACCGTCACCCCGAGTGGTTGGGTAGGTGACAGACCGTCTTATTCACACCGGGATCCCTAGATTAGAAACGAATTGAGTCAAGAATTTGATGTTGAATACAGATTTGTATTCCTTTACATGTTTAGATTTTAATTCATGTTACCTGATATATGCTATGCCTTTGTACATGATTATTACATTGCATGCATACATGTTTTATACTGGGATATGTTCTCACCGGAGTTATCCGGCTGTTTTCTTGTCTGTATGTGTGCATGGCAACAGGTGGAGCAGGATCTGGGTCTCGAGCTAGATGAGAGATTGACGATAGCGTGGAGATCTCGGGCGTTGAAGATTTCTAGTGTTTCCTATTAGACTGTTACTACTTATGTTTGTAGTTGGGATTTGAACACTAGTGTATGATTGTACTAAACAGACATGTATGTACATGATGTTGTTTAATTATTATAAAGACATGTGATGCTTTGATTATATATTTGAATTAATGTTAAAAGCAAAATTTTGACCCACATTTTCGAGCAAAGATCCAATAAATCCCAAAAGAATTGAGTTAGAGCCCGGGTCCCCACAGTATGCAATTGTTATGAAATTGCAGTACATATGTGTATAAGGGTATACCGATTTTGAGATAAGGGTGTTTATATTGCGATGGTTATGAGTTGATGGTTATAGACTAATATTGGTTGAGTTACCGGTATCGAGAAATTACGCTGTTATGTCGTCAATTTATACCGAGATTAAATATGATTTGTGTAAGACTTTCTTTGAATTGTATTTTGATATGGTACCTCTCGACATTTCCATTTCAGAATTGAATTGATAGATTTGATATTCGAATTCAAGATCTCGGTTGATTCCAACGGCAAGAAAGGTATAATTCATGTGAATTCGGGAGATATGACTCGAATCAGACTTGGTTTGAGTTTCCCAAAATCACATACTAGATTGTTGTTTATATTTGATTTCGACTATGTCTTGTTTATATATTTATATTCAAGCATTGAGATAGGATTCATTGGCAGACTTGCCAAATTAGACGTTCGGTGGTATCGACGCATAGGAGCAGATTGAATCCGATTGTAGATATTCAATACAGACAGGGCCGAAGTCTAGGAATAAGACGTACCGTTACCCCGATTGGGAGGGTAGGTAACAGACAGTGACGTCTTATTCACACCGGGATCCCTAGAGTTAGAGTTCGAGTCGAGTCAAGATACGAATTGATTTGAGTTGCATGCTTATATTGCTTTGGTTTCATAGATTATGGAACCCATTGCTATTTCTTTTATTCATGTTAGTGTGCTTTATGATTTATATTGCGCATATGCATGTGTAACATGTTTTATACTGGGATTCGTTCTCACCGGAGTTTCCGGCTGTTGTTGTGTCTGTATGTGTGCATGGCAACAGGTGGGACAGGATCTGGGTCTCGACGGGGATGAGAGATTGATAGAGTGGTGATCACGGGCATCGAAGATTACTAGTGGTTCTTACTAGATATGTACTATATATGAATTGTGGTTGGTAGTGAACACTAGTTTGTATTATGAAAATAGAACAAGACTTGTATCTATTTATGTTTGAATAAAATAACGTTGTTGCTTATGAATGATTTATTACATTTGAGTTAATGTTAAAAAGCAAAAATTTTGACCCGCAATTTTTAGGAAAGATCCAATAAATCTCAAACATGATTGAGTTAGAGCCCGGGTCCCCACAACATGTGGTATCAGAGCTGTAGGTTCTGTAGACTGAGATAGAATAGAATGAGCGGGGTAGATCGAGTCATCTTCCTTGCTTTTGTTGTGCTAGCATGATTTATTGCTTTCCCTATTACATGTTGTATTGTTATCTGAGTTGATTGCATCATGTATTTGTAAAGACTGAATCAGAACCGATTCCGGATCAGAGGTATATGATCAGAGGAGGGCTGAGACAGCTTGTATAGATTGTGTACTAATCTTGTTGAACATCAGATATGCCGCCTAGAAGAATACAACAACCAGCTGCTGGTCAAGTGCCAGAACAGGGTAGTACGTCAGGTACTCAGATGGATGTGATCGCTAAACCTATGGAGACGTTATTGAAGAGGTTTCAATCATCCCATCCCCGACTTTGAAGGGCACGGAGACTGCAGTGGATTGTGAGAGCAGGCTAGACGATATAGAGATGCTATTTGAATCTTTTACTTATACAGATGAACGAAGAGTGAAACATATTGGGCATCAGTTGCAGGAAGTAGCAAAGAGTTGGTGGCTTACCACGAAAAGAGCATTGGAGCATCGAGAGATCGATATGACTTGGAAGGTATTCAAAGATGAATTTTATCAGCGTTTCTTTCCAGTCTCCTATCGAAAAGACAAAGGGGCAGAATTTGCAAACTTCAGACAGGGGCAGTTGAACATAGAAGAATATGTTGCCAAGTTTTCTTCCTTGCTCCGATTTGCGCCACACGTCGCAGGAAATGACGAATCGGTCGCGGACCAGTTCATCAATAGTTTAAACCTTGATATTTTTACTTTGGTGAACACGGGACGACCAAATACCTTCTCTGATGCACTGAATAGAGCGAAAGGAGCCGAGGCTATCTTGATTACACTAGCGAGGAGCTTCCTATAGTGTTCAGAGTCAGAGACAGCCACAGGCCGCCGCCCAGTTTTTACCACGTCCTCCTCGATTTGATAGTGGAAGCAGTAGTAGTGGTAAGAAAGATTCTTTGAATGCTAGAGGCAAAAAGTTCAAGAGATCAGGGAGCAGTTCGTCGAGCTCCAGTGGGTCACGACAGAGAGGTTCTGGCCAGAGTTCAGAGTATATATGTGTTTACTATAGTTCTTGTGGAGGCAGGAATGTCACTGAGCAATGTCAGGGATTGATGGGCCGATGCAATATTTGTAGACAGCAGAGACACTTTGCCAGAGTCTGTCCACAGAGAGGTGCACAGCAAGCTCAGAGTATTGGGGCATCAGGTTCAGTATCTCAGTCGGAGCGGCAAGCATCATCTATTCATTCCTTCCAGCCGCCATCTACACAGACCCAGTCCCGAGCCAGAGGTAGCCAGACAGTGAGCCAACCTCCCAGACAGCAGGCTCGAGTGTTCGCATTGACAGAGGAGCAGGCCCAGGATGCGCCATACGATGTGATTGCAGGTAACTGTTTTCTTTGCGGTATCCTGCATATGTGTTGATAGACACAGGTGCATCCCATACATTCATTTCTGAGCATTTTGCATTGACACATGCATTGCCTGTCAAGTCATTGTCTACTGTAGTGTCTATTCTTCTCCGTTGGGAAGTGGTCTGATATCTGTGACTTCAGTTAGACATTGTATACTACAGTTTGAGGGGTATGAGATTGATTTAGACTATGTTGTACTTGGCTTATCTGATTTTGATTGTATTGTCGGGATTGACATGTTAACTAAGTACATAGCCACCGTAGACTGTTTTCACAAGATTGTCAGTTTCAGACCTGAAATGACAGAAGAATGGAAATTCTACGGTAAGGGTTCCAGATCTCGGATTCCCTTCGTATCTGCTTTGACTATTAGTAGATTGTTGCAGAAAGGAGCAAGGGATTCCTTGTCTATTCTGTAGATCTACAGAAATCGAGCTCGGCATTGGCAGATTCGCCAGTAGTACGGGAGTTTGCAGATGTATTTCCTGACTAAATTCCAGGGTTACCCCCAGCATCGAGAGATAGATTTCAGCATAGATCTTGTGCAGCTACTATTCCTATATCTCGAGCTCGGTATAGGATGGCGCCGATAGAACTGAAAGAATTGAAAGCACGATTAGAAGATCTTCTAGCCAAGGGGTATATCAGACCTAGCGTATCTCCTTGGGGCGCTCCAGTACTTTTTGTAAGAAAGAAAGACGGTTCGATGAGATTGTGTATTGACTACCGGCAACTGAACAAGGCAACGATAAAGAACAATTATCCTTTGCCTCGTATCGACGACTTATTTGATCAGTTGCATGGATCTTCTATCTATTCCAAGATTGATTTACGATCAGGATATCACCAGCTTTGTGGGGACCCGGACGCTAATTCATTCCTTAATCGTCTTTAGGAATTATTTAATCATTTATAATAAACAGTGTCTAATTTTTTTTTTAAAATACACAGCGGAAACATAATGTAATTAAAATTCAAATTACATATTAAACCTAACATACAATTATTGTAGGATCTACAATAATTCAACTAGGTTCAACTACATATCAGTACTGAATCCTAAGTTGCTTCTGAAGCCCGGATCTCCACGCTATCTAGTCCAGCCTCGTTCTCGTCCTGACCCCGCTTTTATCCCACCTGTTGCCATGCACACATACAAACAAGACAACAGCCGGATAACTCCGGTGAGATATAAATATCCCAGTATAAATCATGTATACATGCAATCATATAGACAATATAAAAGCATATAACAGAAAATCATATCATATATCAAAATCATGATATGAATCAATAACAAGAATAAGTCATATTCTAAGCATGTACCAATATCAGGAACATAAGTAGACATGAACCAAATTCAGGAACATAAATTAACATCCATCAATATAAATCGATATAGCTCTCACTCAACTCGTGACTCTACATTTTAGACTAGACTCAATCCTAGCCTAGGGATCCCGGTTTCCAGATGTGGTGATCCTATACCGAATTCAGTAATAGAAGGAACTCTGATCCTATTACTCGATATAACCAAATATGGTGTTCCTATATCGAATTACGATATAACCAAATATGGTGTTCCTATATCGAATTCCGTAATAGAAGAAATTCCAATTCTATTTACTCGATATAACCAAACATCCGGTGTCCTGACCTAACCGTCATGGACTGTAGCTCCATCACTAACATCCTATCTCTAGACATCGTGCAATGTGCCCGTGGCGATACCACCACTATCAGGCACTTCTGTCACAAGATTACTCGTCTAACACATGTCATCTATAATTCAAGAGAACAAGTATATCAATCAACTCAATGCAAATATCAATGCAATAAGTAAAGTATGTGATTTAGGGAAACTCGAGTCAAACCTCACTCGAGTTGTGCAATCTCAACTCAACATTAATTTATACCTTTATCTTCTCGCTCAGAAGAAGAAGCAGTCCCGACTCTATCTGGATCCATTCTCAATCTGGTAATAACAATATCGAACAGATATAGTATCAATAAACAACTCAATTCAATACTTGTTCTGATCAATATTCAAATCACAATAAAATCTTATCAACGTCAATTGAGATACGATCTAATTCATATCGACGATATCACGATATAATCGAAATCACTACCGAATCTAGTCAATATCAATCAACTGATGTTTCGACGGCATAACAATACAGTCTCGATAACCCCGTCAATCCAAACATCCCAGATATAATACCAGAATTCGAAAACATCATCAGTACAACTCATAATAACAATAACAACACAAATCTGATATGAATTCTCAGTCAAATCAATTCCAAAAATCATAACAATCACATAAACAGTCCGTTATTTGATCTGACTTCGATTCTATGACGTCTAACCTGACAAGAACATCATATATGAATCCTATTCAATTCTGACAATATCATAATTTCAGAACATGTCTAAACGTAACAAAACTTACGTCCAATTGTAGCCTACGTCAATAGGAACTCAGTACTGAAGTCAGATTTGAAATCAGACGGACGGATTTCTCGCAAAAAGGCGTAAGGATTTTCAACACATATACAGAAGCTTTTCTTAATTTCTTCGGAATGAATTTATCAATGTTTGTACATATATATATATCTATATACATACACGTTTGCATGTAAGTGACCAAGTGGCAATTTCTCCTTTTGCATGACTGGCGCTCGGGCGGTTAAAATGTACCGCTCGAGCGCGGAGCCTTCTGTGCGGAACTACGCTTATAATCCATTGGCGCTCGGGCGGTAATTATTTACCGCTCGGGCACCACATGTTCTTTCCCAATTTTCCACTTGTGGGACACTGGCGCTCGGGCGGTAACTTTTTACCGCTCGGGCGCCAGACTTTCTGTCCAACTTTCCCATTTATGATGCCTTGGCGCTCGGGCGGTCTCTTTCTACCGCTCGGGCGCCAACAATTCTGTCTTAATATCTTGGTGTAAAATGCACCGACGCCCGGCTTCTTCATTTGAGTTCATATACCCTTCATCTGTTTTGGCCAATCTGGTCTCGTAATAGCCCGTATATAATTATATCAATTCATAATCAATAATCATCTCAGATTACGATAATTAATTTCTCGAGCATTACATTTCTCCCCCTCTAAGATATGATTTCGTCCCCGAAATCATAAGCAATCTACTCGTGTAATACAGATAATCCTATCATATCTCAAATCAGATATAAGAAAGAGACATATCGAAACGACAATAATCTCATATCAACGAAATCACTCGTGATAAAATTAATTACAGAACAATGGCTATACCACATCCGTATATACCAATCAACATCTCATAATAATCAATATCCCAGTCAGAGATATACTCAATCTTCGGTTTCAAATACCAACAGTCATCGTCCGACATTGGCTTAGTAGTCTATGTATTTTGAGCTATCCTCATTTCTTCTGAATCAGTTCCATTTTTCTTATCAGATTTTTGTTCCTATTAATTCCAATCTCAAGCATCACTACATTATCATTCCTATAAGAAGGAAAATAGCAGTTTTCACTGTACAATACTTCAGCTCAAGCTATTTCGATATTCATTTAGTAGCTATTATCGTACAATATTTCACAAGTGACAATGAATCATGTCAACTAGTGCTATAATCCAGCACTACATTTCCTGGATATCCTCCAGTATCAGAATAGTTCACTCCGACTATCCGTCAATCTATAAATCATAGATGAAAAATCATGTTATACATTCAGTCAAAAGTATAAAATCAAACGAAAATCACAGTCTGATAAAATCAACTTTGGCATTTAATACAATCTGACTCCCGTTTCTGACATAAATCCCCATCATCTGGTCATGTTTGTACCTCTTCCTGTATAATATAACATATACAGATCTGAACAATCGTTCAATCACCATCACTATCTTGGCAAGATTGCAGTAGTGTCATCACACAATCCATAGAAATGTACTCCCATTTCTATTTAGAAATCAATAATCAAGATCATTAATCTAAAAGTTTCTATCTTTCTGTCTTCATCTGTCAGCGATTTAGACATTTAAAGACAAATTCTGACATAACTGATTTTCATCTGTTTACTTCAAAACTGTCTATTCGAATTATCACACATTTCCTGTTACCAGAATAGTACTAAATCTACTATTGTGTGCATCCGACAATACCTGTCATTTCCAATTCGAACATCTGACACAAACAAATCAGTTAATAATATAAATTAAAGAAAAATACCTACCTGGTATTCGGTTCTGACTATCAAAATCAAGTTCTGAACAGTCTGATCAAACTTCTGAACTGCTTTAATCTTCAAAATCATTTCTGACTCGACTGAACTGTATGTAAGCTCAACGGTTCATAACAATCGGTATCAACTACGGACTCAGAATGATAATAATATCGGATCAGATTCAAAATATCAATACGCAATACTGATCTAATAACTGCATAGAACGCAATTTCTGACATTTCTGCTACTTCTGAACTTCTGCCATATTCAATGTCGTTTTCAGCCACTGATCACGGTCTCACTAGGCTATACTCAATCAGTATACTATCCTCAGATATCACAGACTCTGAATACAATCCTTTACAGTCAAAATTCATATCCGAACAATTCTGTATACAACATTCTCAGTACCCAGAATATTCAATACAACTGTCAACTGTCCGATTCAATCAATCATACGCTGCGAATATATCAAAAGATCATAGATAAAACGAGCATAAAATTATCAGAACACTTCTGAACAGAGGATTTATCAACCCATACACAGAATTGAAGGATTTTCCAAAGAAACACATAATCAGATGTAACTCTATCTTTCAGGCAGTAATTCTTTCAATTGATATCTGTATTCTCTCAATTCCATCTGTATCAGTCTATAAGAAATTATAAAATGAAACCAATACCTGGTATCAAATCAAGACTGAAATAACTCTCCCTGATATAGGACAAACCTGAAATCTCATCTGAAAGACTATAGCAAACTTTCTGCTACTAGTAAATCAATCCCTGATATGCTCAGCTTCAGTCATCAACTGAATACATAAGGAATTACTCCATTCCTTTCGATAATCATCGAATCATAAACAATACAGATATCAAGGAATTCAAAATCGAGAATCCTTACCGTATATCATTCATTTCTTGGCCATTTCATGTCCGAATCTTACCATCTCCTGGTAAGACTCTATAATAGCTCTGTACTTGTTTGATATATCAATATCTATCATGCAGTCATCATCCGACAACACAAGTACAACACAATCTAATTCAATCTCATTCTCATCTTACTGCAGTATCCACTATATCATAGCATATCACTGATATCAAATTCTTTCCCAAAAGGTAAGGAATCAATACTACAATAAATACAGATCCAACAGGTAAAACATGTATCAATGCAACTCAGTAAAGGATAATCGTAAGGAAATGCATCAGTATATATCAATACGTATGCAACATAATAATAAAAGATCAATACCTGTCACTGTATCATCAAGTGTATCCTGGGTCTGTTCCTCGATCCCTCCCACCAGAGGATTCTGCTCCCTGAAATCTTCGGGGGCCTCTCTGTGGACAAGCTTTAGCAAAATGTCCTTGCTGTTTACAGATATTGCACCTACCAGTTACTCCCCGGCATTGCTCCGTGGAATGTCTTCCACCGCAATTCCTGCAATAAACTCCAGTATAACTCGGGCTAGAACCACTGGAGCTAGAGGAACCACTCGGTCCGCTCCCTAATTTCTTAAACTGTTTCGTTCGAGTCTTCAGCAAATCATGCTTTCCACTCGTGCTGCCTCGATCAACTCTGAGAGGGGATCGCTGTGTCTGGGGTGGCATTGCACACAACCTTCCTAATTGTCTAATCAGACTCGTCTCCGCTCTCTTTGTTCAACTCAAGACATCAGCAAAATGGTACGGCCGCTGCATATTCATCAATGCAACTATCTCCGAGTTCAATCCTCTGATGAACTGAGCCGTTACAGCTTCATCATTCCCAGCTACCTGAGGAGCAAAACGCAGTAGAGTAGAGAATTTAGCAACATATTCTTCCATATTCATTTGACCTTGTCTCAAATTCTCAAACTCTGTTTCCTTGTCCTCTCGGTACGATCCTGAGAAGAATCTTCGATAAAATTCAGCTTTAAAGACTTCCCATGTGATCACAGAACCACGTAGTTCTAATATTCCTTTGGTTGTAATCCACCAACTCCTGGCAGCCTCTCGTAACTGATGGAATACCAGTTTAACTCTCTGTTCATCTGTACAATCAAGTAAATCGAACAGTATTTCTAGGTCATCAAACCAGTTTTCATAACCTTCAGACGTCTCGATACCACTCAGGATCGGCGGTTTCAGTAACTGGAACTCTCCCATCTTTATTTCCATCTGAGTTTCTGATACATCTATCTGATCAGACGAAGTACTACCCCTTTCTGGAATTCTTCAGGGAGGTATATCTGATAATCACAGATGTTAGTAGTAACAGGAGACAAATCCGTCTCAATCCCAATCCTGATCAACTTACCTCCGATCAAGAATTGGTTATGATCCAGTTTCAAATAATACATATTACCAAATCAACTCAGATATTCAGGTAACATGTAGCTTAATATACAGTAAAAACATACTGAAATCTTAGCATATACAATGTAATTTCAACATTATATTCAATCATATGCCATATAAATCCGGGCAGTAAAGCATAATATCATGCTAGCTTACACAATGTAATTCCACATTATAATCAATCACATGCTAGCAATCACATGCAAGGAAAGAAAATTCAATCTACCCCGCTCACTCTTCTCTGTCTTAGTGCTAAGGAACCTATAGTTCAAGGACCTACAGCTCTGAAACCTAATGCTCTGATACCACCTGTTGTGGGGACCCGGACGCTAATTCATTCCTTAATCGTCTTTAGGAATTATTTAATCATTTATAATAAACAGGGTCTAATTTTTTTTAAAAAATACACAGCGGAAACATAATGTAATTAAAATTCAAATTACATATTAAAACTAACATACAATTATTGTAGGATCTACAATAATTCAACTAGGTTCAACTACATATCAGTACTGAATCCTAAGTTGCTTCTGAAGCCCGGATCTCCACGCTATCTAGTCCAGCCTCGTTCTCGTCCTGACCCCGCTTTTATCCCACCTGTTGCCATGCACACATACAAACAAGACAGCAGCCGCATTGTAATGCCCGAGAATTAATCACTGTTAATCAAGGATTATTGACATATAATTTAACGTGATTACGAAAGGGTCAACTGAGACACGATTTAAGACAATGTGCGGCCATTTATTTTGAATTTCAGAATGTGTTGCCGAAGCAACACTGCACCCGCGCCCTTGCATGTACTGCACCCGCGCCCTTGCATGTACTGCACCCGCGGTGTGTTAGAGTAGGTGCACGTCGAGCCAAGTGTTGGCCGACTGTTCACGATGAAACTCTTTGTATTAAACGATCTTTATTTTAATAATATTTGAATTTATTAATTTAGCGCGTCTTTATCTTTATACCCATGCGAGTTGCATAGATAAAGTCCTTGAATATACAAATAGTAGAAAGAATATGAGATGCTCATATGATGAGTATCATGAAACTCATATTTGTAATACTGTATATTCTAAACGGTTCCTAGTCGATTCAGCCGCCACTAAGAAGGATATAGGCCGCTCGAGTTAGAGACTAGTATCTGCAATGTGAGTACCATGTTTCATTGGTAGGGGACATTGTGATGTCCGAGCATGCAGATAGGTGCTCCTTGTAGAGTGCACTGAACAACCCTCTATAAAGGACTTTCCAAGTGGTTCTCACTTATCGAGTGGAAACGTCCTAGTTTATGGTTGTACACCATTAGTCCTTATGACCCAGGACAACATTGAGACTCTATGTGCTAGCGTTTCACTTTGACTTGTTTACCGACTCTTGTGGAGTCGTCAGGTGGCAAGATACCCGTATGTGTTTTTCATGTATGTGTGGGTTGAAATCTCTGATCAGAGTATGGTGGTAATTATGAAAGGGGTTTCATAGATTACACCATCGATGCAACCACAACATGACACATAGTATCGATTCATTGACAACTCTCGATAAACCAATAGTTGTCGAATAGGTCGGGATATATGAGTTGAAGGGACCGTACTGTACGCTAACCATAATTGAATGGTTCTTGCAGGCACTATCATGTGATACCTAGGGAATCACGTAAGCGATGCTGCTAGGCGTTTAACGTGATTGGTTGGGTACTATCAGACTTGAGTTCTGACGTTCTTACTATCAAGGAGTTGATAAGTAAGAATGGAGCACTTGGGGTATGCTCGAATAAGGACATGTTTAGTCCGAATCACATAGAGATGTGAACCCACGGCTAGTTGTATCAATGAACCATTGAGGGCCACACAAGTACTAGCTTTGTAAATCCCGATGAGAAGTAAAATAGTTCAATGTGTTGAACGGCTTATAAATGTGTTTATGAGTGTAAAGTATAATAGAAGTATGACTTCTATGAGAGAAATATAAATTTTAATTTATGGAAATGTTCCTAGATTAAAATTTGGCCAAGTGACTAATGTTTTTGAAAAATTGTGATTTTCATAAACATTATTATGGACTAAATTAAATTAATTCAAGTGTTGAATTAATTAATCACTAGTGGGCCTAGTAGAGTCCAAATAATTAAATTAATTCAAGTGTTGGATTAATTAAATAACATTGGGCCTTGTAGAGCCCAATTGGAATTAATTATTTAACTAGTGGGCTTGAGTAAAATCAAGTAAAGTTTAATTGGGCCCAAAATTGTTTGAGACAATTAAAAGTCCATGGGCCTTGTAAAAGTTACAAGCCCACATGCAAAATATACTAGGGTTTGCATGCTTGGGAGACCAAGGGGTGGAGAATAAAACCTTCTCATTGAAAAATCCTCTTGATTTTCTAGTGCAAATCAAGAGGGGTTTTACCTTGCTTAGTGGTGGGCCTAATTCTTGAAGGAAATGAGGTGTGCTTGTAGATTGTCATCAATTTCAAGAGCTTAGTTGCTAGTCAACTAAGTTGGTGCCATCATCAACCTTGTGAGGTTGATAGGTAAATTCTAAAACATCCTATGTATGTTTTATTTTGTAAATATTACACTAAACCTAGGGTGGCCGAAAATTTCATGCTAAATTTTAAAATTTTTGACTTCCGTTGCGCTTCCGGCCACTGTAACCGGTCCGCTTTCAAGTGGTATCCGAGCTATGGTTACGGTTTTTGTGTAATATTTGCATAATATTATGTTGAGATTGATTTCTAACCGCTTGAGAATTTTTGTGCATAAAAAACACAAGGGCCGAAAATTTGAAACACAAAAAAAAAATTAATTTTTCGGGGCTGCCCGAGGGCTGCCCGAGGGGCTGCCCGAGAATTTGGGGCAGCAAGGGGCAGCCCGAGGGGCTGTTCGAAAGTTCCTGTTTTTAAAAATAAAAAAAAAATATTTTTTTGTTGCCGGAATCCGGCGACGGAGCTCCGGCGACGGCGATGACGACTAGGGTTTCCAAAAGTGTTTTGGTAAATCTTAGTGTCATGGGCCTTGAGATGTTGGGCCATTGGATGGACAACATAATTTGTGAAATTTAAATGGGCCAAAATATTTTTGGTGAAAAATGGTTTTTGGGCCTTTAAGTTTAAATTACAATGGTTGCACATATTTTCTCATAAAATAAATAATTGATGTAGGACTTTAATTATTTATAGTAAATTGTGATTTTCAAGAAATTCGATTATAAATAAATTAATTTGAAAGTAGACAAAGTAGTTTGTATACTTTGTTAATTTAATTTATAATTGTGGCGGTTAGTGATTGGATCAAGATATATAATATTGGATCAATTAATTATAGTGATAATTAATTGATGGTATATGATATGTGATATTATGCATGAAAGATGATCAAAAGCCCAAGCCCAATTTGCTAGGTGTATGCTAGGATATTTGTGTTGAATGATTGTAATAATTATCAATTTAAAGTGGGCTTGGTTTATGGCCCGTTCCCACCCCATGAGATGTCTCCCTATGTGCCATGGATATTTAATTGTAAATATTAGAATAGTGGAAGATCAAGATTGGAAGATGGTGGCCTTGGTGATTATGAAGATCGAAGACATGTAATATTGGATGCTAATGTAATAATGTAGTTGCATTTGCATCCCTTGCATTTACCCTAGGATTGGACCTAGGCCCGTGTTTAGCTCACACGGGCCATTAGTATTGAGGCAATTGATCATCCTTGTATTGTTTTCTATTTATAATATATGCATGATATGTTATAAATAATGAGTATGTGCGTTATTATTATGATAATAACAAAGTTGCATGAATCCGGCAAACATACGATCAAACATGGCGAGTTTTTAAAATAAAATTAATGATGAGACCTTTCAAAATTAAAAAAAAAACCCTCATTTTGAATAAGATTCAAAATTAATATCAAGTCCGAAAAGGGGAATTATAAATTTGTTTATAATTTCCTTGTCTTCCATCGACAATGGATGCATGATGAACGCTACCCGTACTCGGGGCTCGGCTCATATTATTGAGGGGGCCCTGGGTGCCGGAAATCTGTGACATCCATTGACATAGTGATGTGAACTACGTGGAACTCCCATGATTTCGGCTCATATTATTGAGGGAACTCATGGCGACCGTCCATTAAGGTTCAATATCGATGGGTTAGGCTTGACACGTGAAGATGAACGACGTCATATTATTGGGTCCTAATCAAACGTGAGACAAAAGTATACGTAGAGGGTTGCATGGCGATGCAATTGGAAACTACCTTTTAGGAATTGTGATGGCCGATATTATTCGGGATCACAATTCGCTAATTGGACCTTACGTACCTACTGAGGAAAGTGTTTCCCGTTTTCACTAGAGGGTAGTGAAAATGTCAAAACAGTGGGAGCGATAATTTATAAAGTAAAAGTCCAAACTTTATATCTTATTAAATATTTTAAGATAGTCATTAACATTTATCTGTTTTACTTTTCAGTACAAATCTTTGGCAATGTCATCAATTCGCAACCCGTTTTCCGTTATTCTCGAAAAACACGTTCTAACCGGACCTAACTATATCACTTGGCTAAGAAATCTAAAGATTGTCCTTAACTCGGAGAAAATTGCATACACACTGACTGAGTCGCCCCCTGCTGAGGCTCCGACCAGCTGCACTCCTGAGGAATTGCAGACCTACAAGGATTGGTGCGACCATGACTTGAAGGCGAGGTGTTATATGCAGGCTTCGATGAACGATGAGCTGCAAAGGCGATTCGAGGATGCTAAGAATGCTGCTGACATTCATATGCACCTCAAGGAGCTCTTCGGTGAGCAAACTCGGCCTTTGAGGCATGCCACAGTAAAGGAGCTCATCACTTTACGAATGCGAGATGGGACTTCGGTCCATGAGCATGGCCTAAAGTTGATTGGGCTCGTGGACAAGCTTGTTGGCATGGATTTGATCTTGCCATCGGAGTTGACCACGGATGTGCTGCTGCTGTCGCTGCCTAGCTCTTTCGATCCTTTTGTCGTGAACTTCAATATGAACAAGCTCGAGCCCAGCCTTGAAGAGTTGGTGAACATGCTTGTGACCTTTGAGTCCACCATAAAAAAGGAGAAGTCAGTTCTTTATGTGGGCTCTTCATCTGGCACGAAGACCGGTCCACCTGGGAAGGGAAAGAAGCGTTCTTTCAAGCGCCCCAAGAAGAGCGAGCCCTTGAAGAGGTAGACTCCGAGTCCCGTAGTGGCAGCCGCGACAGCCAAGGCTGAGAAGACAGTTGACATCTGTCATCACTGCAAGAAGCCTGGACATTGGAGGCGTAACTGCAGGGAATATCTTGCGCAGAAGGGTTCTGGCAAAGGTATGTTCTATATTGAAGTAAATATCTCGATTAACTCTACTTCTTGGGTATTGGATACCGGCTGTGGCTCACATCTCTGTAATGATTTGCAGGTGATGGGAAGAAGTAGGAGGCTCCGAGAGGGTGAGACCTTCCTGAGGATGGGCAATGGAGCAAGGGTTGCTGCCAAAGCCGTAGGAGATGTTTATTTAATATTGAACAATGATTTTAAGCTTGTTTTGAGAGATGTTTTGTATGTACCAGATTTGGTTAAAAACATTATTTCCATTTCTATGCTTGATATTGATGGATTTTCTTGTTTATTTGGCAAAGGTGTTTGCAATATTTACAAGAATGAATGTTTAGTTGGTACGGGTGAACTTGAAAACAATCTCTACACCTTAAAATTAAAAGATATTCCACTTAATAATGTCCAAACGATAACAACAACAAATAAGCGCAAACAAGATACTCTTAATTCGGCACAATTATGGCATGCTCGATTAGGTCATATTTCCCTAAGAAGGATGAACAAGCTAGTGGGAGTTGGCATGTTTGATATGTCCGATATTAATGCTCTCACGACTTGTGAATCCTGTCTAAAAGGAAAGATGACCAAAATTCCCTTTAAGGACCATGCGGAGCGAGCCAAGGGGTTATTGGATTTGATCCACACCGATGTGTGCGGTCCGCTTAGCATCACCACTAAGCATGGACATTCCTACTTCATCTCCTTTACCGATGACTTTTCGAGGTATGGGTATGTGTATTTGATGAAATACAAGTCTGAAGCCTTTGAAAGGTTCAAAGAATTCAGAAGTGAAGTAGAGAAACAATTGGGACGAAGCATCAAGACACTTCGATCGGATCGAGGTGGTGAGTACTTGAGTGCCAAGTTCCAAGAGTATCTTAGAGAGAATGAGATTCTCTCGCAGTGGACTCCGCCCGCTACACCTCAGTTGAATGGTGTTTCGGAGCGTCGTAACCGGACTTTGATGGACATGGTTCGGTCTATGATGGGGTTCACGGAGTTGCCGCCATCCTTTTGGGGATATGCGCTTGACACAGCGGCACTGTTGTTGAACAATGTCCATACAAAGGAAGTTGACAAGACTCCATATGAGATATGGATGGGTAAGCCTCCCAAATATTCTTATCTTAAAATATGGGGGTGTCCTGCTTATGTGAAGCAGACAGTGGGAGATAAATTGGATAGTCGATCCATTTTATGCTACTTTGTGGGATATCCAAGGAATTCCGTTGGATATTATTTCTATCATCCCCAAGAAACAAAGGTGTTTGTTTCTAGGAACACAACCTTTTTGGAAAAGGAATTTCTATTGGATAGAAAAGGCGAGATGATAGAACTCGAAGAGGTTCGAGAGACACCCACAGTTGTAGAACCCACACCCGAGAAGCCAAGTGAGGAGATACAAGCTCCTAGAAGATCCGAGAGGATCTCGAGACCACCTATGAGGTATGGTCTGCTTCTTGAAGAGGGCCATGATGAGCCTAATCTTGGAAGTGATCCAAGGACCTTCAAGGAAGCATTATCGGATGCCGATTCATCCAAGTGGCTTGAAGCAATGGAATCTGAGATGAGTTCCATGCATTCGAACCAAGTGTGGAATCTTGTGGATCCACCTGAGGGAACTGTTCCCATAGGGTGTAAATGGATGTACAAGAGGAAACTTGGGGCGGATGGGAAGGTATTGACCTTCAAGGCGCGATTGGTAGCAAAAGGGTATACTCAAAGGCAAGGTGTTGACTATGAGGAAACCTTTTCTCCAGTTGCGATGTTCAAGTCCATTAGGATATTGCTAGCCATAGCTGCATGGTATGACTATGAGATATGGCAGATGGATGTAAAGACGGCTTTCCTTAATGGGGATATTGAGGAAGAAATTTACATGTCTCAACCTGAGGGGTTTACATCTATCGGAAGTGAGCATATGGTATGCAAACTTCAAAGATCTATTTATGGTCTTAAGCAGGCATCGAGGAGTTGGAACCTCAGATTCGATAGTACAATCAAAGAGTTTGGTTTTACTAAGAATCCTGAGGAACCCTGTGTGTATAAGAAGGTCAGTGGGAGTGCTGTGACATTCCTTGTTTTTTATGTTGATGACATTCTACTCATTGGAAATGATGTAGGAATGTTGCAATCAACAAAGATATGGTTATCAAGTAAGTTCTCAATGCAGGACTTGGGTGAAGCATCTTTTGTATTGGGAATACAGATCTATAGAGATAGATCAAGAAGATTGCTTGGTCTCACCAAGTCCACATACATTGATACCATCGTGAAGCGGTTCTCGATGGATGAGTCCAAGAGAGGACATCTACCAATGTGTCATGGCGTGTCCCTATCCAAGTCTATGTCTCCCAAGACTGATGTAGAGATAGCGGCGATGACACGAATTCTGTATGCTTCGGCTATTGGTAGTGTCATGTATGGGATGATATCTACACGTCCTGACGTGGCATTTGCACTAAGTGTAGTGAGTAGATATCAATCCAACCCTGGTCTTCCACACTGGAAAGCTGTGAAAGACATCCTCAAGTATTTGAGAAGGACCAATAAATTGTTCTTGGTCTATGGGGGTAGAGAACTGAAATTGGAAGGCTATACCGACTCTAGCTTCCAAAGCGATGTTGATGACTCGAAGTCAACCTCCGGATTCATATTCATGCTCAATGGTGGTGCTGTCTCTTGGAAGAGTTCCAAGCAAGACAGTACTGCGGATTCCACCACTGAGGCAGAATACATTGCTGCATCGGCTGCAGCAAAGGAGGCTGTTTGGATTAGGAATTTCGTCCAAGAGTTGGGCGTCATTCCAAATGGAGTTGCTCCTATCCCGGTGATGTGCGACAACACGGGAGCCATAGCTCAGGCGAAGGAGCCAAGGTCTCATCAGAAGTCCAAACACGTATTGAGAAAGTACCACATCCTCAGAGAGATCGTGGAACGAGGAGAAGTGTCGATCGACAAAGTCGGCTCCGCAGATAATGTTGCTGATCCACTAACTAAGCCTTTACTAGGACCATCATTCGAGAAGCATCACGAATCAATGGGTCTTAAGTATATGGGTAGTTGGCTCTAGTGCAAGTGGGAGATTGTTAGAGTAGGTGCACTTCGAGCCAAGTGTTGGCCTACTGTTCACGATGAAACTCTTTGTATTAAACGATCTTTATTTTAATAATATTTGAATTTATTAATTTGGCGCATCTTTATCTTTATACCCATGCGAGTTGCATAGATAAAGTCCTTGAATATACAAATAGTAGAAAGAATATGAGTGCTCATATGATGAGTATCATGAAACTCATATTTGTAATACTGTATATTCTAAACGGTTCCTAGTCGATTCAGCCGCCACTAAGAAGGATATAGGCCGCTCGAGTTAGAGACTAGTATCTGCAATGTGAGTACCATGTTTCATTGGTAGGGGACATTGTGATGTCCGAGCATGCAGATAGGTGCTCCTTGTAGAGTGCACTGAACAACCCTCTATAAAGGACTTTCCAAGTGGTTCTCACTTATCGAGTGGAAACGTCCTAGTTTATGGTTGTACACCATTAGTCCTTATGACCCAGGACAACATTGAGACTCTATGTGCTGGCTTATCACTTTGACTTGTTTACCGACTCTTGTGGAGTCGTCAGGTGGCAAGGTTGGGTGTTACGGCGAAACATATAGGAGTCGATGCATTGTAGCCGGGGATTCACCGCTTACCTACGGGTATGGATATCCTATGTGTTTTTCATGTATGTGTGGGTTGAAATCTCTGATCAGAGTATGGTGGTAATTATGAAAGGGGTTTCATAGATTACACCATCGATGCAACCACAACATGACACATAGTATCGATTCATTGACAACTCTCGATAAACCAATAGTTGTCGAATCGGTCGGGATATATGAGTTGAAGGGACCGTACTGTACGCTAACCATAATTGAATGGTTCTTGCAGGCACTATCATGTGATACCTAGGGAATCACGTAAGCGATGCTGCTAGGCGTTTAACGTGATTGGTTGGGTACTATCAGACTTGAGTTCTGACGTTCTTACTATCAAGGAATTGATAAGTAAGAATGGAGCACTTGGGGTATGCTCGAATAAGGACATGTTTAGTCCGAATCACATAGAGATGTGAACCCACGGCTAGTTGTATCAATGAACCATTGAGGGCCACACAAGTACTAGCTTTGTAAATCCCGATGAGAAGTAAAATAGTTCAATGTGTTGAACGGCTTAAAAATGTGTTTATAAGTGTAAAGTATAATAGAAGTATGACTTCTATGAGAGAAATATAAATTTTAATTTATGGAAATGTTCCTAGATTAAAATTTGGCCAAGTGACTAATGTTTTTGAAAAATTGTGATTTTCATAAACATTATTATGGACTAAATTAAATTAATTCAAGTGTTGAATTAATTAATCACTAGTGGGCCTAGTAGAGTCCAAATAATTAAATTAATTCAAGTGTTTGATTAATTAAATAACATTGGGCCTTGTAGAGCCCAATTGGAATTAATTATTTAACTAGTGGGCTTGAATAAAATCAAGTAAAGTTTAATTGGGCCCAAAATTGTTTGAGACAATTAAAAGTCCATGGGCCTTGTAAAAGTTACAAGCCCACATGCAAAATATACTAGGGTTTGCATGCTTGGGAGACCAAGGGGTGGAGAATACTTTTGAATAAAATATTGCATGGCATGCAAGACAACTTTTCACAAAACCAAGAATGGAGGTGTGCTTGTAGATTGTCATCCATTTCAAGGGCTTAGTTGCTAGTCAACTAAGTTGGTGCCATCATCAACCTTGTGAGGTTGATAGGTAAATTCTAAAACATCCTATGTATGTTTTATTTTGTAAATATTACACTAAACCTAGGGTGGCAGAAAATTTCATGCTAAATTTTAAAATTTTTGACTTCCGTTGCGCTTCCGGCCACCGTAACCGGTCCGCTTTCACGGTGCATGGACAGAAACTTGGTCAGTTTGATCGAAGGGTGACCACACCCGCGGTGACATGATCGCACCCGCGGTCTCGACATGTACCGCACCCGCGGTCGTGCAATTTCAGAATGGATAAGAATGCCGAAGCATGAGCGCACCCGCGGTGCAAGATAGAGCGCAACCGCGGTGTGACGTACAGCATGGAAAATGAGACACGTTTCTTGCATGCAATTTTGATATATATATATGTAAGTATTGCTCGAAATCAGAATCAGAACGAGGAGGAAATCGAGAAGAAGGCTTCCGAGAAAGAAAGAAAAATCCTTACGCCTTTTGCGAGAAATCCGTCCGTCTGATTTTGAATCCAACTTCGGTATATAGTTCCTAGCAACGCATGATACTACAGGACGTAAGTTTTATTACGTTTTGAAATGTCTTGAAATTATGATGTTGTTAGAATTGAATACACGTCATATATATTGTTCTTGACATGTTAGACAGCGTAGAATCGAAGTCAGATTAAGAAACGGACTGAATATGAACTTGTTATGATTTTCAGAATGAGATTGAATAAGAATTGATATCCAGATTGAGTGATCATCGATTATGAGATGTTAGAATTGATATCTGACTGATATGGTAGTGCTGGATATATTGAAATTATGATGTTATATGTTGTTGAAACAGAATTTGATTGAATTCTGATTATATCCAGTATTAATTGCGTGGTGTATTGATACCGTACCCTCAATATCGTTATTGTCAGATTGAGTTATTGACAAGCCTTGAGTTCTAGACTTCGACAGAGCCAGAGTAACAGAGTGAAAGGTATAAATTAATGTTGAGTTGGGATTGCACAACTCGAGTGAGGTTCGACTCGAGTCCCCCTAAATCAAATACTTTCATTTATTGCATTGACATTTGCAATTGATGAGATTCATGATTGTAGTCTATTGATTTATAGCCACTGCATGTAATGACTGCTGATTCGCTAGTCATCGATTGATTTGCTTAGATACTGAATGCATGTATTGATTACTGAGTCGTTGAGTCATAGGCTGATTCGCCTAGTCACCGGCTGATTCGTCTGGTTATTGCCTGACTCGTCTAAACTTAAGCTGATTCGCTTAATTACCGGCTGATTCGTCTGGTTATTGACTGATTCGTCTAAACTTAAGCTGATTCGCTTAATTACAGGCTAATTCGTCTGGTTATTGGCTGATTCGCCTAATTCTTGACTGATTCGTCAATTCTGCGGCTGATTCGCCCAGATACTGAATATATGAATTATATCGATGCCGTTTAGGGATTGATTCATTCCTAGCGACTGAGATTCGGTATATTTATCATTATTCAGACATCGGGATCCCTAGGATAGAGTTGAGTCGAGTCTGAGACGACGCGTCAGTAGAGTCGAGTCTGAGACGACGCGTCGGTTGAGTTGAGTCTGATACGACATGTTGATTTACATTGTTTATGTCATTCAAGTTTATTGAATGCTTGAGTCTGATACGACATGTTGATTTACATTGTTTATGTCATTCATGTTTATTGAATGCTTGATATTGATTTATGTTTCTGATTTGATACATGTTATGAATATTTCTTATTTGCTTTCGTATATGCTTCTATATGATTGCATGTATACATTGTTTATACTGGGATATTCATATCTCACCGGAGTTATCCGGCTGTTGTCTTGTTTGTATGTGTGCATGGCAACAGGTGGGCTAGGATCAGGGTCAAGAAGAGAACGAGGCTGGACTAGATAGCGTGGAGATCCGGGCTTTGAAGCAACTTAGGATTCAGCACTGACTTGTAGTTGAATCTAGTTGGATTATTGTAGATCATACACTAATTGTATGTTATGTTTAATATGTAATTTGAATTTAATTACATTACGTTTTCGCTATGTAATTTAGAAAAAAATTTAGACCCTGTTTTATAATTGATTAATTAGTCCCAATGATGATTAAGATCATGATTAGCGTCCGGGTCCCCACAACAGGTGGTATCAGAGCCATAGGTACTAGAACTGTAGATTCTTGAGATTGAGTTAGAAGCTAGTGAGCGGGGTAGAATGTGTTTCTTTCCTTGCTTATGATTGCTAGCATTCTTTACTGCTTTATATAATACATGTTACTTGACTTATCTGATTTGATTTTGTAATATGTATTATTGGGAACGAATCTGAACTGATTCTCGATCAGCAGTAAGATGATCGGAGGAGAGACTGAATTGAAACAGGTTTGTTGGATTGAGTTACTAATCCTTGTGATATTCAGATATGCCTCCCAGAAGAATACCAGAACAGGGTAGTACATCGAATTCTCCAATGGATGTAACACCGACTCCAATGGAAACCTTGCTGAAGAGGTTTCAGTCATTCAAACCACCCACTCTGACGGGTACAGAGACATCAGTCGAGTGTGAGAGTTGGTTAGGTAGCATTGAGTTGATGTTTGATTCACTGGAGTACAGTGATGAGCACCGGATTAAATTGATTGGGCACCAGTTGCTGGATGTTGCACAAAGCTGGTGGATTACGATGAAGAGGGCCTTGGAGCAACGAGGTACTATTATTACTTGGGATGTATTTAAAACTGAGTTTTATCAGAGATTCTTCCCAATATCGTACAGAAAGAACAAGGGGGCGGAGTTTGCCAATTTGAGACAGGGTCAACTGAACATTGAAGAATATGTGACCAAGTTCTCTACTTTGTTGAAGTTTGCTCCACGTGTGTCTGAAAATGACGAAGCCGTTGCTGATCAGTTCATCAATGGCTTGAATCTCGATATTTTTACATTAATGAACACAGGGCGACCGAATAATTTTGCTGATGCCATGAATAGAGCAAAGGGCGCTGAAGCGGGCCTGATAAGGCAGAGAGGAGCTGAATTTGTTCCTCCAGTGTCGAGACCACAACAACCACCTCCCAGATTTGAAAGTGGCAGTAGCAGTGGTGGAACGAAAGATTTTCTGAAAGCTAGAGGAAGGCAGTTTAAGAAGTTTGGCGGCAGTTCTTCTAGCTCCAGTGGTTCTCAGCAGAGTTATACTGGCGTGTACTGCGGAAATGGTGGAGGGAGACATTCCACTGAGCAATGCCAAGGAGTACTTGGTAGTTGTCACTTCTGCAAACAACAGGGACATTTTCCAGAGTATGTCCACAGAGGGGTTCCCAAAGATCCCAGGGAGTTGAACCATCTGGACCAGCGGCACAGTGGAGTAGACGATCAGCTGCCGTTCCTTCATTTCAGCCAGCACCATCTCAGTCACAACAGAGGCCAGGAGGAAGCCAGACAGTTGGCCAGCCTCCTAGACAGCAGGCCAGAGTATTTGCGTTGACCGAGGAGCAGGATCAGGAAGCACCAGATGATGATGTTGCAGGTAACTGATTTGTTTGATTATCCTGCATATGTACTGAGGGGTACCGGTGCTTCATATACTTTTATTTCTGAAAGATTTGCATTGATGTATGCATTATCTGTCGAGCCCCTATTTACTGTAGTATTTGTTTCCTTTCCTTTGGGAAAAGATCTTGTATCAGTGATTTCTGTTAGATCTTGTATACTACAATAGGATGAGAATGAGATCGAGTTAGATTGTGTGGTAGAGGGTATTGTACTGGTGTTCTATGATTTTGGAACTGCATTACTGATATTGATATGCTGATCCAGTACAGAACTACCCTAGATTAATTCCAGAAGATGGTGAGAATCAGACCTGAGATGACCAAGAAATGAATATTGTACGATAAGAATTCTAGACTGAGAATTCCTTTGATATTCATACTAACTATGACTCGATTATTACAGAAAGGAACAGAATGACTCCTTATATATTCAGTTGATTTACTGAAGTTGAGTCAATCATTGGCTGATTTACCAATGATAAGAAAGTTATTGATGTTTTCTCTGATAAGACTTCAAATCTGATTCCAATAAGAGATTGATTTTAGCCTTGAACTGATATTAGAAACTGTTGATATGATGAATCCTGATTGAGACAGATTGCATTCAGGATGTGTTATATCTGAAGATGATATATTCGTTGATTTTCAAAGAATTAAACCGTGATTAGTCAGCTGAGGTTGGCATCAGTCTCAGACAGTTGCGGTTTATGAGTTTAGCATGTTTTGAATCTGATTGAATATTGATGTCATTCTGAATACATGTTGAGACAGATTGTAGACAATGGATGTGACACCCTGACCCGTAACATTAAAATAATACAGCGGAAATAAAATTTTCTTTAAAATATGGAAGGAGTTTCAAAATACATTTCATAAAAATGTTTACAAAATAAATACATGATCATTCAAATGATATACAAAATACAAAATAATCATTCTTATGATCATGTCCCAAAATGATACAAAATAATCTTCCTTCCAACGGTGTATGCATATGACCCCCATCCACGATCACTGTCCTGGTCGGTCACTCTTATCTGCACCACATGAAAATAACTGAAATGAGAATAAATCTCAACAAGTGGAACTCTAACATAGCAATGATACAATATACTCTGTAAAACATGACTTTGAAATCATAAATACCATCAACTCTGAAACATGAATACTGTAGCAATAACTGTAGCAATAACATATCAATAAGATAGCATTAAGATGATATTCTCTTTTCTCTGGTTGGATTGATATCAATAGTATCTCTGTCTGTGGTTGCAAATATCCCATCGATATAAATCGATAACTGTGAGGGATAAAAGCCTATGGTCGTTGATCAACTAATTGCATGCAATGCTCTGACTATGATAAATCAATCCAATAAAACATTTGAACTCTGAATAGCATTTAAAGCCGTCGTTTCACAATCTCATATTTTCTCTTGTATTTTCTTTTTTAACAATAGTGAGACATCAATGCCTCCAATAGATAATCAATGGGATCAATACATAACAATGAATCAATTGAAGGGAATATCACTTTAAAATCTTTAAAACACAATACATATAACATAATGTGAGCAAAGGGATGAAATTCCACTTACAACCAATAGAACACCTCCAAACTATACTCTTGGTACACCACCTACAACAATAACCCATAAATAACACCAAAATCAACTCTATATCCAAAAATACAAGTCAAACAATCCATTAAACCAACAATAACATCACCCTATAACATCTCATATCCAAAACCATGATAGAACTCAACCAAAAACTTACCTAAGCTTCCTTATACCACGTAGAACGTCGATCTCAAGTCGAAAATCCAAACAAATCCAAGAATCAAAGGTAGGAAGCAAAAGAAATGGATGAAAACCCTTGCAAATGGAGAGAAAACGAGTTGGAAGGGAAAAGATAAGGGAAAGTATGGCCAACCACTCCCAAAAAGCAACTAAATATCTCGCCCATACTTACACCGCGGGTGCGCTGCCACAAGCACCGCGGGTGCGCTAAGCTCACGGCACAACAAAATAAATTCCATGCACGATGACCGCGGGTGCGGTGCTGCAATTACCGCGGGTGCGGTCTCACCGCGGGTGCGGTCCTTGCACTGCCGCGGGTGCGGTGATGCCACGGCCTTCCAAATCCAAAATGATGAATAGTACACCACGGGGGCACTCCTCTAAGAGCGCGGGTGCACTCAAGCCACGGCAATGAACAGTACTAAAACAACTAAAATCGATCCGAAACACTGAAACAAACAATCAACACCAGCTAACACCTCAATAAAACAATAACCAATAATACTATGGCCCAAAACACAACTCTAAACATCTAATCACATAACCCAAATAACATACGAAACTTAAATCGTACCGTACACCGGGCTCGGCTATTACAATCTCCCCTCCTTAGAGGAATTTCGTCCGCGAAATTGACGTCACTGCACGAACAACTCAGGATACTTCTCTCTCATCTCATCCTCTGGTTCCCACGTAGCCTCCTCGATCAAATGGTTCCTCCAAAGGACTTTAACGATGCCGATCTCTTTGTTCCTCAATACTCTAACTGTGCGATCCAAAATCTGAATCGGAATCTCTTGGTACGTCAAACTCGGCGTCAAGTCCAATGGCTCGTGGTGAAGAACATGGGAAGGATCTGCAATATACTTCCTGAGCATCGATACGTGAAACACATTGTGAACTCTGTCAAGATCAGGCGGTAGGGCTAATCTGTAGGCTCTGTCACCAACTCTGTCCAAGATCTCAAAAGGGCCAATAAATCTCGGACTCAACTTACCCTTCTTGCTAAATCGCATCACACCCTTGAGAGGTGCAATCTTCAGAAATACATGATCGCCAACCTCGAACTGCAAAGGTCTACGACGAACATCTGCATAGCTCTTCTGTCTCGACTGAGCAGTCTTCATCCTCTCTCTGATCACAGTAACAACATCGGCCGTCTGCTAGACCAACTCGGGACCCAACATCTTCCTCTCGCCAACCTCATCCCAAAACAAAGGCGATCTGCACTTCCTGCCATAAAGTGCCTCATACGGTGCCATCCCAATCGACGCCTGGTAGCTATTGTTGTACGTGAACTCCACAAGTGGCAATTTAGAATCCCAGCTACCAGAATAATCAATAGTACAAGCTCTGAGCATATCCTCAAGAATCTGAATTACTCTCTCTGACTGACCGTCGCTCTGAGGATGATAAGCTGTACTTAACGCTAACCGCGAACCCATAGCTCTGTGCAAACTCTTCCAGAACTCGGAGGTAAATCTGGGATCACGATCAGACACAATCGACACAGGCACACCATGAAGTCTAACAATCTCTGCAATATAATCCTCGGCATACTGGTTCATGGAGTACGTCGTCTTGACTGGGAGAAAGTGCGCTGACTTGGTCAATCGATCAACAATGACCCAAATGGAATTATAACCTTTCTGCACTCTGGGAAGACCTGTCACGAAATCCATCGTAATGTGCTCCCACTTCCACTGAGGAATCGGCAAAGATAGCAATGTCCCAGCAGGTCTCTGGTGCTCAATCTTCACCTGCTGACAAGTAAGGCACTGAGAAATGAACAAAGCAATGTCTTTCTTCATACCTGGCCACCAGTAGAGTCGACGAAGATCCTGATACATCTTCGTACTACTTGGATGAATCGAATATGGCGCGGTATGAGCTTCTGTCAGAATGTCTTGTCGAATATCGTCGCCAACAGGAACACAAATACGGCCTCTGAAAGTCACCAAACCATCACCACTCGAACCAAACTCTGAGTTGCCTCTCTCCTCTGCTCTAGCTTTCAACTCTGTCAACTGAATCAGTCGACTGCTCTCTACGGATCCTGTCCGTCAAAGTAGTCCGAATGACCAACGCTGAAAGGCGAGCAATGGTTCCCGGAACTACCAAAGAAATCTCCTCTCGATGCAAGTCCATCAACAATGGCCTCTGAATCAAAGAACTCAAGGAAGCACTCGATTTGCGACTCAACGCATCTGCCACAACGTTCGCCTTCCCTGGGTGGTAACTGATAGTCACATCATAATCTTTGACAAGCTCTAACCACCTCCTCTGCCGCATATTGAGCTCTTTCTGAGAAAACAGATACTTCAAACTCTTGTGGTCTGTGAAGATCTCACACTTTTCGCCATACAGATAATGTCTCCAAATCTTCAGGGCGAAAACCACAGCTGCTAGCTCCAAATCGTGCGTCGGATAATTCCTCTCGTAATCCTTCAACTGGCGAGAAGCATAGGCAATGACCTTACCTCGCTGCATCAGAACTGCACCAAGGCCTCCTTCGACGCATCGGTATAGACAACAAAATCCTCAGAACCACTGGGCAATGAAAGAACAGGAGCTGTCGTCAATCTATCCTTCAACTCCTGAAATGCACTCTGGCAATCAAAAGACCACTCGAACTTCACAGTCTTCCTCGTCAGATTGGACAATGGCAGGGCAATCCTGGAAAAATCTGAAATGAAACGCCGATAATAACCTGCCAAACCAAGGAAACTGCGTACCTCTGAAACATAAGTAGGAATAGGCCAATTCTGAATCGCCTCTATCTTCAATGGATCAACAGCAATGCCATCCCTCGAAACAACATGGCCTAGGAAAGAAATCTGATCCAGCCAAAACTCACACTTCTTCAGCTTGGCAAACAACCTCTTCTCTCGCAACAACTGAAGAACCACTCTGAGATGCTCTGCATGAAGCTCTCTGGTCTTGGAATAGATCAGAATATCGTCGATAAAGACAATGACGAAGCTATCCAGATAAGGCTTGAACACACGGTTCATCAGATCCATAAATACTGAAGGGGCATTGGTCAGACCGAAAGACATCACGAGAAACTCATAGTGACCGTACCTAGTCCGGAACGCTGTCTTAGGGATATCAGACTCCCTAACCTTCAACTGATAGTAGCCAGACCGAAGATCAATCTTCGAAAATACAGTGGCACCATGGAGCTGGTCAAATAAATCATCTATCCGTGGCAACGGATACTTGTTCTTGACAGTCACTTTGTTGAGCTCCCTGTAGTAGATACACAGACGCAAAGAACCATCCTTCTTCTTAACAAAAAGAACCGGAGCTCCCCAAGGCGAAGAACTCGGTCGAATGAAACCCTTGTCCACTAGATCCTGCAATTGCGCCTTCAACTCCTTCATCTCGGTAGGGGCCATCCTGTACGGAGCCTTAGAAATAGGTACCGTACCTGGAGCTAAATCGATCGAAAACTCAACATCCCTATCCGGCGGCAAACCCGGAACATCATCCTCAAACACATCAGCAAACTCCCTCACAACATCGATATCATCTAAATTCAACTTAATCAGTCTATCCACATCCACAATAGAAGCCAGAAACACATCACAACCTCTACACATCAACTTCTCAGCCTCAAGGCAAGAAATAAAAGGAAGGACCAGCGAAGTACCTGAGCTGGCGAGAACTCCTCCCTGGCCATCATCTGCAAAAGTCACCTTCTTAGCAACACAGTCGATAACTGCACGGTAAGTCGAAAGCCAATCCATGCCAAGAATAACATCAAAGGCAACCATCGGGATGACAATCAAATTAGCAAAAACCTCCCTATCGACAATACGAACGGGGCAAGCAAACACAATCGATGTCGGGCACAAGACATCTCCCGAAGGCAAAACAACACTAAGCTGGAGGGGAAGATTAGAAGGAACTATACCCAAAGATCTCAAAAACAATTCAGACATAAAAGAATGAGTAGCACCAGTATCAATCAAAGTCGTAGCTACTCTGCCTGAAATCAAAATAGTACTAGAGATCAATGAAGAATCATGATTAATACCTTCCTTGGTCATCGTAAAGATACGACCCTGCACCTTCCCTTGGCTAGCTCCTCGTGGACAATCTCTGGCAACATGGCCTGCCGTGCCACAACGATAACAGGTATGAGTGCCATATCTGCACTCTCCTCGATGATGCTTGCCACACTTAGGGCAAAGTGGCTTCTCGGGATCAACTGGAACCGACGGTGGTCTAGGACTCGACTCCATCTTTCCCTTGCCCTTGAAACGATCCCTGCCCCTCTGATTCGAACTCTGGCCTCTCTGAGCAACAGCTTGGTGCCTCTCCTGCGTCTCTCTAGTGATGTCCTTCTCATCTTGCTCGGCCAATAATGCTTTGGACACGATCTCCTTGAAAGTAACGGCCTTGGACATGTTGATGTCACGACGAATCTCAGCTCTAAGGCCTCGAATGAAATGAGCGCCTTTATCTTTGTCATTGGAAGAAATGTAAGGAGCAAACAAACAACCCTCCTCAAACTTGAGAATATACTGACCGACATCCAAGCTCCCCTGACGAAGCTCCAAGAACTCCGTAACCTTCCTCGCTCGAAGTGCATCGGGAAAATACTTGTCGTAGAACAAGTCTGTGAACTCTGACCACTTCAATGTCGCAACAGTCACACCAACCTTGGTCGCATTCCACCAAATGCGGGCAGCCTTAACCAACATGAAAACGGCACAACTGATCCTGTCTTTGTCCTCGTACTGGAGATGATCGAAGATCGCCTCTAAAGCCTTGACCCACTCGACATCAACTAAAGGATCGGTGCTACCTGCAAATTCTGGCGGATCCATCCTCTTGAAAGCAGAAAAGACGGCATCAGTGTCAACAGCCTGAGCAACCTGACCTCTCACTTGGCCTCTACCCTGTCCAGTTCCTTGCATACGAATGAGCTGCTGAATTTGCTCGCTATGCACCTTGGCCTGCTCCTTAAACAACTTGCCGAACTCATCGACAACTGTAGAGGAAGAACTATCATCACCCTCTACTGCTTTCCTCTTAGGTGGCATACTCTACAATAGGCTCACAAGACACCAATCAATATATAACAATGAATAGATAGATGCAAGAAAACATACCCGGACAGTTTACAGTAGACGAAGTCATATGTATTGGTCCGAAGAACACCGCTCTGATACCACTAAATGTGACACCCTGACCCGTAACATTAAAATAATACAGCGGAAATAAAATTTTCTTTAAAATATGGAAGGAGTTTCAAAATACATTTCATAAAAATGTTTACAAAATAAATACATGATCATTCAAATGATATACAAAACACAAAATAATCATTCTTATGATCATGTCCCAAAATGATACAAAATAATCTTCCTTCCAATGGTGTATGCATATGACCCCCATCCACGATCACTGTCCTGGTCGGTCACTCTTATCTGCACCACATGAAAATAACTGAAATGAGAATAAATCTCAGCAAGTGGAACTCTAACATAGCAATGATACAATATACTCTGTAAAACATGACTTTGAAATCATAAATACCATCAACTCTAAAACATGAATAATTTAGCAATAACTGTAGCAATAGCATATCAATAAGATAGCATTAAGATGGTATTCTCTTTTCTCTGGTTGGATTGATATCAATAGTATCTCTGTCTGTGGTTGCAAATATCCCATCGATATAAATCGATAACTGTGAGGGATAAAAGCCTATGGTCGTTGATCAACTAATTGCATGCAATGCTCTGACTATGATAAATCAATCCAATAAAACATTTGAACTCTGAATAGCATTTAAAGCCGTCGTTTCACAATCTCATATTTTCTCTTGTATTTCCTTTTTTAACAATAGTGAGACATCAATGCCTCCAATAGATAATCAACGGGATCAATACATAACAATGAATCAATTGAAGGGAATATCACTTTAAAATCTTTAAAACACAATACATATAACATCATGTGAGCAAAGGGATGAAATTCCACTTACAACCAATAGAACACCTCCAAACTATACTCTTGGTACACCACCTACAACAATAACCCATAAATAACCCCAAAATCAACTCTATATCCAAAAATACAAGTCAAACAATCCATTAAACCAACAATAACATCACCCTATAACATCTCATATCCAAAACCATGATAGAACTCAACCAAAAACTTACCTAAGCTTCCTTATACCACGTAGAACGTCGATCTCAAGTCGAAAATCCAAACAAATCCAAGAATCAAAGGTAGGAAGCAAAAGAAATGGATGAAAACCCTTGCAAATGGAGAGAAAACGAGTTGGAAGGGAAAAGATAAGGGAAAGTATGGCCAACCACTCCCAAAAAGCAACTAAATATCTCGCCCATACTAACCGCGGGTGCGCTGCCACAAGCACCGCGGGTGCGCTAAGCTCACGGCACAACAAAATAAATTCCATGCACGATGACCGCGGGTGCGATGCTGCAATTACCGCGGGTGCGGTCTCACCGCGGGAGCGGTCCTTGCACTGCCGCGGGTGCGGTGATGCCACGGCCTTCCAAATCCAAAATGATGAATAGTACACCGCGGGGGTACTCCTCTAAGAGCGCGGGTGCACTCAAGCCACGGCAATGAACAGTACTAAATCAACTAAAATCGATCCGAAACACTGAAACAAACAATCAACACCAGCTAACACCTCAATAAAACAATAACCAATAATACTATGGCTCAAAACACAACTCTAAACATCTTATCACATAACCCAAATAACATACGAAACTTAAATCGTACCGTACACCGGGCTCGTCTATTACAATAGAGATTATATTGTATTGTATGTTAATAACTGATTTGTTTATGCCGATATTTCGAATGTGAAATGACATAGATTGTCAGAAAGGTGCAATACTTGATTTAGTAAGCATCCTGATAGCAGAAAATGTTTTGATAGAAACAGATGAGATCAGATATGGCAGAGTTTGGACTGAAATGTCTGAACTACAGACAGATAAAGATAGAAAGAAAGAAACCAAGAGATTGGTTATGTAACTTGTCGGTTCCTGAATGGAAATGAGATTACATTTCCAGGGATATCGTGATGAAGTTACTACATTTCTTTCTGAATTGAGTATTGATTGAGTTAGGAATGGCAGACTGACCCAGTATGCGAGTGCTAAACTGTACATGAAGATGTACAAATATGATATACTATTAGTATTCCGTCAGGGAAATGATTAGATTACACGGAGTACTGAGAATTGATTATATTAAACCGTGATTTTGATTGATTTTGCACATTTGACCGAATGTACAGTAAGAGTTGGATACTAGATTATATCTGAATACTGAATAGTATTCACTATCTGACGGACAGTCAGAGTGGAGTATCCAGATTCCAGAACATAGGCTTAGTGTTGTAGTGTTTGATTTAACACTAATTGGCAGGATTTATTGCCATGTTGTGAGTTTTTATACCACAACAAATATTAAATGAGTATGGGAATGACACTATTAGACACGTTGTACGTTAAGAAGTACAGATTCCCTCTTTATTGAAATGATATCTCTGAGGTTCCTGAGATTCGACCTGACATGATCAGAGATATGACTGAAAAGATGAAGCTAATTCAGAAGAAAATGAAAATAGCTCATGATAATCAGACTGAATATGCCAACGTCGGACGATGACTGTTGGTAACTGAGATTAAAGATCGAATATATCTTAGATTGAGATAAACTGACTCGATAACAGCTGATGATGTTGAGTTGTTATGAGTTGTGGTTGGGTATATATGGATGTTGTATAGCCAGTATTGCGAGATTGACTTTATCAGAGCTATTTCCAGAAATAGAACTTGATATGAGAATTGAAATTTTAGAACAGATTCACTGAGATGAGTTTCTGATTTAAACTCTGGATACATTTCTTCTGATATATCTAAATTGATTACTTGCGAGTTCGAGGACGAACTCAGATCTTAAGAGGGGGAGAAATGTAATGCCCGAGAATTCATCACAGTTAATCAAGGATTATTGACATATAATTTAACGTGATTACGAAAGGGTCAACTGAGACACGATTTAAGACAATGTGCGGCCATTTATTTTGAATTTCAGAATGTGTTGCCGAAGCAACACTGCACCCGCGCCCTTGCATGTACCGCACCCGCGGTGCATGGACAGAAACTTGGTCAGTTTGATCGAAGGGTGACCGCACCCGCGGTGCAAGCATTACCGAACCCGCGGTGACATGACCGCACCCGCGGTCTTGACATGTACCGCACCAGCGGTCGTGCAATTTCAGAATGGATAAGAATGCCGAAGCATGATCGCACCCGCGGTGCAAGATAGAGCACACCCGCGGTGTGACGTGCAGCATAGAAATTGAGACACGTTTCTTGCATGCAATTTTGATATATATATATGTAAGAATTGCTCGAAATCAGAATCAGAACGAGGAGGAAATCGAGAAGAAGGCTTCCGAGAAAGAAAGAAAAATCCTTACGCCTTTTGCGAGAAATCCGTCCGTCTGATTTTGAATCTGACTTCGGTATCGAGTTCCTAGCAACGCAGGCTACTACAGGACGTAAGTTTTATTACGTTTTGGCATGTCTTGAAATTATGATGTTGTTAGAATTGAATACACGTCATATATGTTGTTCTTGACATGTTAGACAGTGTAGAATCGAAGTCAGATTAAGAAACGGACTGAATATGAACTTGTTATGATTTTCAGAATGAGATTGAATAAGAATTGATATCTAGATTGAGTGATTATCGATTATGAGATGTTAGAATTGACTATCTGACTGATATGGTAGTGCTGGATATATTGAAATTATGATGTTATATGTTGTTGAAACAGAATTTGATTGAATTCTGATTATATCCAGTATTAATTGCGTGGTGTATTGATACCGTACCCTCAATATCGTTATTGTCAGATTGAGTTATTGACAGGCCTTGAGTTCGAGACTTCGACAGAGCCAGAGTAACAGAGTGAAAGGTATAAATTAATGTTGAGTTGGGATTGCACAACTCGAGTGAGGTTCGACTCGAGTCTCCCTAAATCACATACTTTCATTTATTGCATTGACATTTGCAATTGATGAGATTTATGATTGTAATCTATTGATTTATAGCCACTGCATGTAATGACTGCTGATTCGCTAGTCATCGATTGATTTGCTTAGATACTGAATGCATGTATTGATTACTGAGTCGTTGAGTCATAGGCTGATTCGCCTAGTCACCGGCTGATTCGTCTGGTTATTGCCTGATTCGTCTAAACTTAAGCTGATTCGCTTAATTACCGGCTGATTCGTCTGGTTATTGACTGATTCGTCTAAACTTAAGCTGATTCGCTTAATTACAGGCTAATTCGTCTGGTTATTGGCTGATTCGCCTAATTCTTGACTGATTCGTCAATTCTGCGGCTGATTCGCCCAGATACTGAATATATGAATTATATCGATGCCGTTTAGAGATTGATTCATTCCTAGCGACTGAGATTCGGTATATTTATCATTATTCAGACATCGGGATCCCTAGGATAGAGTTGAGTCGAGTCTGAGACGACGCGTCAGTAGAGTCGAGTCTGAGACGACGCGTCGGTTGAGTTGAGTCTGACACGACATGTTGATTTACATTGTTTATGTCATTCATGTTTATTGAATGCTTGATATTGATTTATGTTTCTGATTTGATACATGTTATGAATATTTCTTATCTGCTTTCGTATATGCTTCTATATGATTGCATGTATACATTGTTTATACTGGGATATTCATATCTCACCGGAGTTATCCGGCTGTTGTCTTGTTTGTATGTGTGCATGGCAACAGGTGGGCTAGGATCAGGGTCAAGAAGAGAACGAGGCTGGACTAGATAGCGTGGAGATCCGGGCTTTGAAGCAACTTAGGATTCAGCACTGACTTGTAGTTGAATCTAGTTGGATTATTTTAGATCATACACTAATTGTATGTTATGTTTAATATGTAATTTGAATTTAATTACATTACGTTTCCGCTGTGTAATTTAGAAAAAAATTTAGACCCTGTTTTATAATTGATTAATTAGTCCCAATGATGATTAAGATCATGATTAGCGTCCGGGTCCCCACACGGATAACTCCGGTGAGATATAAATATCCCAGTATAAATCATGTATACATGCAATCATATAGACAATATAAAAGCATATAACAGAAAATCATATCATATATCAAAATCATGATATGAATCAATAACAAGAATAAGTCATATTCTAAGCATGTACCAATATCCGGAACATAAGTAGACATGAACCAAATTCAGGAACATAAATTAACATCCATCAATATAAATCGATATAGCTGTCACTCAACTCGTGACTCTACATTTTAGACTAGACTCAATCCTAGCCTAGGGATCCCGGTTTCCAGATGTGGTGATCCTATACCGAATTCCGTAATAGAAGGAACTCTGATCCTATTACTCGATATAACCAAATATGGTGTTCCTATATCGAATTACGATATAACCAAATATGGTGTTCCTATATCGAATTCCGTAATAGAAGAAATTCCAATTCTATTTACTCGATATAACCAAACATCCGGTGTCCTGACCTAACCGTCATGGGCTGTAGCTCCATCGCTAACATCCTATCTCTAAACATCGTGCAATGTGCCCGTGGCGATACCACCACTATCAGGCACTTCTGTCACAAGATTACTCGTCTAACACATGTCATCTATAATTCAAGAGAACAAGTATATCAATCAACTCAATGCAAATATCAATGCAATAAGTAAAGTATGTGATTTAGGGAAACTCGAGTCAAACCTCACTCGAGTTGTGCAATCCCAACTCAACATTAATTTATACCTTTATCTTCTCGCTCAGAAGAAGAAGTCCCGACTCTATCTCGATCCATTCTCAATATGGTAATAACAATATCGAACAGATATAGTATCAATAATCAACTCAATTCAATACCTGTTCTGATCAATATTCAAATCACAATAAAATCTTATCAACGTCAATTGAGATACGATCTAATTCATATCGACGATATCACGATATAATCGAAATCACTACCGAATCTGGTCAATATCAATCAACTAATGTTTCGACGGCATAACAATACAGTCTCGATAACCCCGTCAATCCAAACATCCCAGATATAATACCAGAATTCGAAAACACCATCAGTACAACTCATAATCACAATAACAACACAAATCTGATATGAATTCTCAGTCAAATCAATTCCAAAAATCATAACAATTACATAAACAGTCCGTTATTTGATCTGACTTCGATTCTATGACGTCTAACCTGACAAGAACATCATATATGAATCCTATTCAATTCTGACAATATCATAATTTCAGAACATGTCTAAACGTAACAAAACTTACGTCCAATTGTAGCATACGTCAATAGGAACTCAGTACTGAAGTCAGATTTGAAATCAGACGGACGGATTTCTCGCAAAAAGGCGTAAGGATTTTCAACACATATACAGAAGCTTTTCTTAATTTCTTCGGAATGAATTTATCAATGTTTGTACATATATATATCTATATACATACACGTTTGCATGTAAGTGACCAAGTGGCAATTTCTCCTTTTGCATGACTGGCGCTCGGGCGGTTAAAATGTACCGCTCGAGCGCGGAGCCTTCTGTGCGGAACTACGCTTATAATCCATTGGTGCTCGGGCGGTAATTATTTACCGCTCGGGCACCACATGTTCTTTCCCAATTTTCCACTTGTGGGACACTGGCGCTCGGGCGGTAACTTTTTACCGCTCGGGCGCCAGACTTTCTGTCCAACTTTCCCATTTATGATGCCTTGGCGCTCGGGCGGTCTCTTTCTACCGCTCGGGCGCCAACAATTCTGTCTTAATATCTTGGTGTAAAATGCACCGACGCCCGGCTTCTTCATTTGAGTTCATATACCCTTCATCTGTTTTGGCCAATCTGGTCTCGTAATAGCCCGTATATAATTATATCAATTCATAATCAATAATCATCTCAGATTACGATAATTAATTTCTCGAGCATTACATTTCTCCCCATCTAAGATATGATTTCGTCCCCGAAATCATAAGCAATCTACTCGTGTAATACAGATAATCCTATCATATCTCAAATCAGATATAAGAAAGAGACATATCGAAACGACAATAATCTCATATCAACAAAATCACTCGTGATAAAATTAATTATAGAACAATGGCTATACCACATCCGTATATACCAATCAACATCTCATAATAATCAATATCCCAGTCAGAGATATACTCAATCTTCGGTTTCAAATACCAACAGTCATCGTCTGACATTGGCTTAGTAGTCTATGTATTTTGAGTTATCCTCATTTCTTCTGAATCAGTTCCATTTTTCTTATCAGATTTTTGTTCCTATTAATTCCAATCTCAAGCATCACTGCAATATCATTCCTATAAGAAGGAAAATAGCAGTTTTCACTGTACAATACTTCAGCTCAAGCTATTTCGATATTCATTTAGTAGCTATTATCGTACAATAGTTCACAAGTGACAATGAATCATGTCAACTAGTGCTATAATCCAGCACTACATTTCCTGGATATCCTCCAGTATCAGAATAGTTCACTCCGACTATCCGTCAATCTATAAATCATAGATGAAAAATCATGTTATAAATTCAGTCAAAAGTATAAAATCAAACGAAAATCACAGTCTGATAAAATCAACTTTGGCATTTAATACAATCTGACTCCCGTTTCTGACATAAATCCCCATCATCTGGTCATGTCTGTACCTCTTCCTGTATAATATAACATATACGGATCTGAACAATCGTTCAATCACCATCACTATCTTGGCAAGATTGCAGTAGTGTCATCACAAAATCCATAGAAATGTACTCCCATTTCTATTTAGAAATCAATAATCAAGATCATTAATCTAAAAGTTTCTATCTTTCTGTCTTCATCTGTCAGCGATTTAGACATTTAAAGACAAATTCTGACATAACTGATTTTCATCTGTTTACTTCAAAACTGTCTATTCGAATTATCACACATTTCCTGTTACCAGAATAGTACTGAATCTACTATTGTGTGCATCTGACAATACCTGTCATTTCCAATTCGAACATCTGACACAAACAAATCAGTTAATAATATAAATTAAAGAAAAATACCTACCTGGTATTCGGTTCTGACTATCAAAATCAAGTTCTGAACAGTCTGATCAAACTTCTGAACTGCTTTAATCTTCAAAATCATTTCTGACTCGACTGAACTGTATGTAAGCTCAATGGTTCATAACAATCGGTATCAACTACGGACTCAGAATGATAATAATATCGGATCAGATTCAAAATATCAATACGCAATACTTATCTAATAACTGCATAGAACGCAATTTCTGACATTTCTGCTACTTCTGAACTTCTGCCATATTCAATGTCGTTTTCAGCCACTGATCACGGTCTCACTAGGCTATACTCAATCAGTATACTATCCTCAGATATCACAGACTCTGAATACAATCTGTTACAGTCAAAATTCATATCCGAACAATTCTGTATACAACATTCTCAGTACCCAGAATATTCAATACAACTGTCGACTGTCCGATTCAATCAATCATACGCTGCGAATATGTAATGCCCAAGATTTTGTATCATGTTAATCTGAGATTATTGATTATTAGTGGACACGATTATAACCCGGACCAAGAAATAGGAAGAGCCAAGAGGTGGGCCGAAAGTGTCTCGCCCGGGCGGAAGTTTTTGTCCGCTCGAGCGAGACGGAATTCTGAAAGAGGGCCGAGAGTTACTCGCTCGGGCGGAAGTTTGTGCTTGCCCGAGCGAGACTGCTTGAATTGCGAGGGCCGAGAGTTACTCGCCCGGGCGGAAACTTATGTCCGCCCGAGCGAGAGACGTGGTTGGCCAAGGATGAGCCATTTGCCCTTGTGCATGCGGAAGTTGTATATATATATATATATACACATGCATTTCTTCCGGGGAAAGAAAAGGGAAATCAGGGGAAAACTTTGCTTCTTGATTCAAGAATTCAATCGTGCGATCAATCCGTCCGTTTGATTTTGATTCCGACTTCGGTACCGAGTTCCTATCGACGTAGGCTACACTTTGACGTAAGTTTTGCTACGTTTTGACATGCTTTGAAATTATGCTATTGTCAGAATTGAATGGAACTCATATATGGTGTTCTTGATATGTTAGACATCGTAGAATCGAAGTCAGATTAAGAAATAGACTGATTATGGAATTGTTGTGATTTTCTGATAATAATCAGTTGATACCGGACCGATTTGGATTATGGATTGATTATAGATTGTATTGGATATGGGTTATGGATTGTAACTATTATCGGGTGAATTGGTATAGACGGGGATATTGGAATTGTACCGTTATGCCGTTGATTTTGAATTAAATCAAGAATTATCAGATTGTTATTGATTCGAGTGGTATATTGACATAAGATTATTTATATTGTCATTACCAGACAGACTGTGAATTCAGGACTTCGACTAAGCAGGAAATCGAGACTGCAACGAAAGGTATAAGTCAATGTGGTATTGGGAGATGGACTTGAGTCGGCTTGGACTTGGGTTTCCCTAAATCACATACTTTATTTATTGCATTGATATTTGCATTTATTTGATTAATATACTTGTGCTCTTGATATTTAGATGACAGGTATTAGTCTAACTGTCTTGTGACACACCGTGCCGGATAGTGGTGGTATCGCCACGGCACATTGCACGATGTCACAAGATAGGATGCTAGCGATAGAGCTACAGTCCATGACGGATAGGTCAGGACACTGGATGTATGGTTATATCGAGTAATGGAATCCATTACGGAATTCGATATAGGAACACCATATTTGGTTATATCGAGTAAAGGGGTTGGAATTCTTCTATTACGGAATTCGATATAGGAATACCGGGGCACTGGTTATATCGAGTAATAGAGATTATGGTTCCCTCCTTTACGGAATTCGATATAGGAATACCACATCTGGAAACCGGGATCCCTAGACTAGGATTGAGTCTAGTCTTAAATAATGTAGCTACGAGTATTGTTTATGTTTCGGATTAAGATACATATTCATGTTACCTGATTACATGCTTTATATTTGTTTATATGATTGCATGTTTCATTGATTTATACTGGGATTATATTCTCACCGGTTTATCCGGCTGTTGTCTTGTCTGTATGTGTACTTGACAACAGGTGGGACAGGATCAGGGTCCAGGAGATGAGAGAGATCGTGATTAGCGTGGAGGCTCCGGACTTGGACTAGAGATAGGGTTGAACACTTGATAGTAGTTTTTAAACCCTAGTTTGAATAAATGTGTGAAATACAGGACTTGTATTTTATATATATACTGATATATATATATGGTTTGATTTCACTACGTTCCACATTTTAAAAAAAAAAAATTTAGACCCTGTTTGTAATTGATTAATTAGTCCCATTTATGATTAAGAACTTGATTAGCGTCCGGGTCCCCACAACAGGTGGTATCAGAGCGATAGATCCTTGAGATTGAGATAGGAGCTAGTGAGCGGGGTAGAATGAGATTTTCTTTCCTTGCTTTTGATTGCTAGCATGTTTACCGCTTTAATACATGTTACCTGACTTATCTGCTATTGATATGGTATTGTGTATTATTGGAATGGATCAGCTGTAAGATGATCCAGGGAGGCTTGAAACAGGATTATTGTTGGAACCGCTAACCCTTTTGGTTATCAGATATGCCTCCGAGGAGAATGCCAGAACAGGGGAGTACCTCGAATCCTCCCATGGATGTGACACCTACAGCAATGGAGAAATTGCTGAAACGGTTTCAGTCATTTCATCCACCGACTTTGAAAGGAACGGAGAACTCCGTGGATTGTGAAAGTTGGTTGGACGACATTGAATCACTGTTTGACTCTTTGGAGTATACGGAGGAAAAGAGGGCGAAACTGATAATACACCAGTTGCATGACGTTGCTAAACACTGGTGGATTACGACAAAAAGGGCATTGGAACAGCGAGGTACGGCAATTACCTGGAATGTGTTTAAGACTGAATTTTATCTACGGTTCTTTCCAGTTTCTTATAGGAAGGACAAGGGAGCCGAGTTTGCAAACCTGAAACAAGGCCAGTTGAACATTGAGGATTATGTGGCTAAGTTTTCGACACTGCTCCGATTTGCTCCCCACGTAGCTGAACATGATGAGGCCGTAGATGACCAGTTCATAAATGGCCTAAATCCTGAGATTTTTACGCTGGTGAATACTGGGAGGCCCAACAATTTCACCGATGCCCTGAATAGAGCCAAGGGAGCCGAGGCAGGCCTGATGAGGCAGAAAGAGGCTTCGTTTGTGCTTCCAGCACCGGGACAGCAACCACCTCCTAGATTTGAAGGTGGCAGCAGCGGTAGCGGAAAGAAGGATTTCTTGAAGGCTAGAGGGAAGCAATTCAAGAAATCAGGGACTACCTCGTCCAGTTCGAGTGGCTCTAGACAGACCGGTCAGATCCAGAGCTATGCAGGACCATACTGTGGTACTTGTGGAGGGAGGCATTTCACAGATCAGTGCCGAGGAGTAGTTGGCAGCTGTCGTATCTGTAGACAGCAAGGACACTTTGCTCGAGTGTGTCCCCAAAGGAGTGCCCAGGGATCACAGGCTGCTGAGTCGTCTGGATCAGTGGCTCAGACAGGTAGACGACCGTCTGCCGTGCACACTTTTCAGCCAGCACCGTCTACTCTGTCACAGCAGAGGCCAGGAGGGGGCCAGATCGTGAGCCAGCCTCCGAGACAGCAGGCCAGAGTTTTTGCTTTGACCGAGGAGCAGGCACAGGATGCACCTGATGATGTAGTTGCAGGTAACTGTTTTATTTCTGGTTATCCTGCTTACGTACTGATTGATACTGGTGCATCACATACTTTTATGTCTGAGCGATTTGCTTTAATGCATTCATTGCCTGTTGAGTCCTTAGCTACTGTAGTATCTGTCACGTCGCCGTTAGGAACAGGGTTGATATCGGTAAAATCTGTGAAATCGTGTATACTGCAGTACGATGGGCATACGATTGATTTAGACTGTATGGTTCTTGGTTTATCTGATTTTGATTGCATTGTCGGCATCGACATGTTGACCAAGTACCGAGCTACAGTCGATTTTTTCCACAAGATTGTTCGATTCAGACCTGAGATGGCTAAGGAGTGGAAATTTTATGGTAAGGGTTCTCGAGCGAGAATTCCTTTAATATCTGTAATGAGTATGACTCGATTATTGCAGAAGGGAGCGGATGGATTCCTGGTATATTCAGTTGACTTACTGAAAACGAGCCCAGCATTGGCAAATTTGCCAGTGGTGTGCGAGTTTGCTGATGTCTTTCCAGATGAGATTCCGGGATTGCCTCCGATTCGAGAGATAGACTTCAGCATTGAGCTAATGCCAGGAACAGTTCCGATTTCGAGAGCTCCTTACAGGATGGCACCGATCGAGTTGAAAGAATTGAAAGAACAGTTGGAGGATTTACTGGCCAAAGGATATATCAGACCGAGTGTATCTCCTTGGGGTGCTCCAGTACTGTTCGTGAGAAAGAAAGACGGGTCGATGAGACTTTGTATCGACTATAGGCAACTGAACAAGGCAACGGTAAAGAATAAATACCCCTTGCCTCGTATTGATGATCTGTTTGATCAGTTGCAAGGTTCATCTGTGTATTCCAAGATCGACTTGAGATCTGGATACCATCAACTGAGAGTCAGGGACTCTGATATCTCAAAGACAACATTCAGAACGAGGTATGGACATTATGAGTTTATTGTCATGCCTTTTGGTTTGACGAATGCACCAGCGGTATTTATGGGATTGATGAACCGCGTCTTTCAGAAATACTTAGATGATTTTGTGATCATATTCATTGATGATATATTGATTTATTCAAAGAATATGATTGAGCATGCAAATCATCTGAGGACGGTGTTGAGAATTCTGAGAACTGAGAAGTTGTATGCGAAACTGTCGAAATGCGAGTTTTGGCTGAAACAGGTTGTGTTTTTGGGTCACATTATATCAGGGAGACGGTATATCAGTTGATCCTAGTAAGGTTGAGGCAGTGATTTCTTGGCCGAGACCTACATCTGTGCCGGAAATTCGCAGTTTTATGGGTTTGGCAGGATATTACCGACGAATTATTCAAGATTTTTCGAGTATTGCCAAACCGATTACACAGTTGACTCAGAAAAAATGCCCTGTTTAATTGGTCTCAGGAATGTGAGACCAGTTTTCTTGAATTAAAGAAAAGATTAACCAGTGCGCCTGTGTTGACGATTCCTTCAGGTACTGGTGACTTTGTGGTTTATTGTGATGCATCTCACAGAGGGTTGGGATGTATACTGATGCAGCGAGGGCATGTCATTGCCTATGCCTCTAGACAATTGAAACCACATGAGACTCGTTACCCAATTCATGATCTTGAATTGGCAGCCATAGTCCTTGCATTGAAGATGTGGCGACATTATCTGTACGGTGAGAAATTCGAAATTTATTCTGATCATAAAAGCTTGAAATATCTGTTTTCGCAATCAGAATTGAATATGAGACAGCGAAGATGGCTGGATTTATTGAAAGATTTCGATTGTGAAATCAAGTATTATCCAGGGAAGTCCAATGCAGCAGCTGATGCACTGAGTCGAAAGGTATGTGCACTATCCTTATCGACGATTGGTGTATCGAATTTGATAGAAGACTGCTGTTTGTCTGGATTAGAATTTGAAACAGATTATGGACCGTTAAGACTTTATACGGTGCAAGTAGAACCAGAGCTGATTATGAGAATTAAGGCAGCTCAGCGAGGTGATCAGAATGTACAGAAATCAGTATCGATGGTTAGAGCAGGACATCGATCAGAGTATCAGGTACGTGATAACGTCTTGTATGTGAATAATCGCCTGGTTGTGCCGAATGTTTCAGATTTGAGACGACAGATATTGTCAGAAGCGCACAACAGTCGATTCAGTATTCATCCTGGTGGCAGAAAAATGTATAATGATTTAAAGACACAATATTGGTGGAAACAAATGAAATCTGATGTGACCGAATTTGTAGCCAAGTGTCTGAATTGCCAACAGGTGAAAGCTGAAAGAAAGAAACCAGGAGGATTGTTATAGAGTTTGTCCATTCCTGAATGGAAATGGGATCACATTTCCATGGATTTTGTGACACAGTTGCCGAGATCCTCCCGAGGTTGTGATGCGATTTGGGTCGTGATTGATCGATTGACCAAATCAGCATGTTTTATTCCATACAAGATGACGTACCGATATGATCAGATGGCTGATATTTATGTCAAGGAAGTGGTTAGATTGCACGGAGTGCCGAAGTCGATTGTTTCAGATCGTGATCCTCGATTTACTTCGCACTTCTGGCAGAGTTTACAGCAAGCTCTTGGTACGAAGTTACATTTGAGCACCGCATATCATCCACAGACCGATGGACAGTCAGAGCGAACTATCCAGACCCTGGAAGATATGCTGAGAGCAGTGGTGCTAGATTTTAGCACTACTTGGCAAGATGCATTGCCTCTTTGTGAGTTTTCGTACAACAACAGCTATCAGACGAGTATTGAGATGGCACCATTCGAAGCGTTGTACGGAAAGAAATGTCGATCCCCTCTGTATTGGGATGATATCTCTGAAGTTCCTGAGACTGGACCTGAGATGATCAGAGATATGACCGAGAAAGTGAAATTGATTCAGAAGAAAATGAAGGCAGCTCAGGACAGACAAGCCAAGTATGCCAACATCAGACGACGACCGTTGGTATTTGAGGCTGGAGACCGAGTATTCCTGAAGATTTCTCCTTTCAGAGGTGTTAGCAGATTTGGCAAGAAAGGGAAATTGTCTCCACGATATGTAGGTCCTTATGAGATTCTCGAAAAGATAGGAGATCGTGCCTATCGACTTGCTTTGCCGCCTTCATTATCTGAGATACATGATGTCTTTCATGTATCGATGCTGCGGAAATATCTCCCTGATGATTCTCACGCGATTCGACCAGACGAGACTGAGCTGGATGAGACATTGAGTTATGTCGAGAAACCGATCCGGATTATCGATCGTAAAGAAAAACAGCTCAGAACAAAGACGATTCCTCTTGTGAAAGTACAATGGACTCGTCATGGGGTTGAAGAAGCCACGCGGGAGACTGAATCAGATATGAGACAAGGAATTCCCAGCATTATTTCACTGATGTAATTTCTTATACAGTGTTTGTATATACTCCTTATTGATACGAATGAAATGCTCGTGATTTCGAGGACGAAATCGTATCTTAGGGGGGTGAGAAATGTAATGCCCAAGATTTGTATCATGTTAATCTGAGATTATTGATTATTAGTGGACACGATTATAACCCGACCAAGAAATAGGAAGAGCCAGAGGTGGGCCGAAAGTGTCTCGCCCGGGCGGAAGTTTTTGTCCGCTCGAGCGAGACGGAATTCTGAAAGAGGGCCGAGAGTTACTCGCTCGGGCGGAAGTTTGTGCTCGCCCGAGCGAGACTGCTTGAATTGCGAGGCCGAGAGAGTTACTCGCCCGGGCGGAAACTTATGTCCGCCCGAGCGAGAGACGTGGTTGGCGGCCAAGGATGAGCCATTTGCTTGGTCGCATGCGGAGTTGTATATATATCTATATACACATGCAATTTCATCTCGGGGAAAGAAGAGGAAATCGGGGAAAACTTTGCTCTTGATCAATTCATCGTGCGATCAATCGTCGTTGATTTTGATTCTGACTTCGGTACCGAGTTCCTTATCGACGTAGGCTACACTTTGACGTAAGTTTTGCTACGTTTTGACATGCTTTGAAATTATGCTATTGTCAGAATTGAATGGAACTCATATATGGTTGTTCTTGCATGTAGACATCGTAGAATCGAAGTCAGATTAAGAAATAGACTGATTATGGAATTGTTGTGATTTTCTGAATAATCAGTTGATACCGGACCAGATTTGGATTATGGATTGATATAGATTGTATTGGATATGGGTTATGGATTGTAACTATTATCGGGTGAATTGGTATAGACGGGGATATTGGAATTGTACCGTTATGCCGTTGATTTTGAATTAAATCAAGAATTATCAGATTGTTATTGATTCGAGTGGTATATTGACATAAGATTATTTATATTGTCATTACCAGACAGACTGTGAATTCAGGACTTCGACTAAGCAGGAAACCGAGACTGCAAGAAAGGTATAAGTCAATGTGGTATTGGGAGATGGACTTGAGTCGGCTTGGACTTGGGTTTCCCTAAATCACATACTTTATTTATTGCATTGATATTTGCATTTATTTGATTAATATACTTGTGCTCTTGATATTTAGATGACAGGTATTAGTCGACTGTCTTGTGACACCGTGCCGGATAGTGGTGGTATCGCCACGGCACATTGCACGATGTCACAAGATAGGATGTTAGCGATAGAGCTACAGTCCATGACGGATAGGTCAGGACACTGGATGTATGGTTATATCGAGTAATGGAATCCATTACGGAATTCGATATAGGAACACCATATTTGGTTATATCGAGTAAAGGGGTTGGAATTCTTCTATTACGGAATTCGATATAGGAATACCGGGGCACTGGTTATATCGAGTAATAAGATTATGGTTCCCTCCTTTACGGAATTCGATATAGGAATACCACATCTGGAAACCGGGATCCCTAGACTAGGATTGAGTCTAGTCTTAAATGATGTAGCTACGAGTATTGTTTATGTTTCGGATTAGATACTATTCATGTTACCTGATTACATGCTTTATATTGTTTATATGATTGCATGTTTCATTGATTTATACTGGGAGTATATTCTCACCGGTTTATCCGGCTGTTGTCTTGTCTGTATGTGTACTTGACAACAGGTGGGACAGGTTCAGGGTCGAGGAGATGAAGAGCTAGATCGTGATTAGCGTGGTGGCGGACTTGGACTAGTGATAGGGTTAAACACTTGACTTTAGTTTTAAACCCTAGTTTGAATAAATGTGTGAAATACAGGACTTGTATTTTATATTATACTGATATATATATGGTTTGATTTCACTACGTTCCGCATTTTAAAAAAAAAAATTTAGACCCTTTGGATACAGATTGTATATCTGAATACTGAATAGTATTCACTATCTGACGGACATCAGAGTGGAGTATCCAGATTCCAGAACATAGGCTTAGTGTTGTGTGTTTTGATTTTAACACTAATTGGCAGGATTTATTGTCCATGTTTGAGTTTTTATTACCACAACAAATATTAAAATGAGTATGGATGACACTATTAGACACGTTGTACGTTTAGAAGTACAGATTCCCTCTTTATTGAAATGATTCTCTGAGGTTCCTGATGATTGCGACCTGACACTGATCAGAGATATTGACTGAAAAGATGACTAAGTAATTCAGAGAAAATGAAATAAGCTCATGATAATCAGACTGAATATGCCAACGTCGGACGATGACTGTTGTTAACTGATTAAAGATCGATATATCTTAGATTGAGATAAACTGACTCGATAACAGCTAGATGATTTTGAGTTTGTTATGAGTTGTGGTTGGGTATAATGGATGTTGTATAGCCAGTATTGCGAGATTGCTTTATCAGAGCTATTTCCAGAAATAAACTTGATATGAGAATTGAAATTTTAGAACAGATTCACTGAGATGAGTTTTGATTTAACTCTGGATACATTTCTTCTGATATATCTAATTGATTACTTGCGAGTTCGAGGACGAACTCCAGATCTTAAGAGGGGGAGAAAATGTAATGCCCGAGATTAATCACAGTTAATCAAGGATATTGACATATAATTTAACGTGATTACGAAAGGGTCAACTGAGACACGATTTAAGACAATGTGCGGCCATTTAATTTTTTGAATTTCAGAATGTGTTGCCGAAGCAACACTGCACCCGCGCCCTTGCATGTACCGCACCCGCGGTGCATGGACAGAAACTTGGTCAGTTTGATCGAAGGGTGGACCGCACCCCCGGTGCAAGCATTACCGACACCCGCGGTGACATGACACCGCACCCCGGTCTTGACATGTACCGCAACCATCGGTCGTTGCAATTTCCAGAATGGATAAGAATGCCGAAGCCATGATCGCACCCGCGGTGCAAGATAGAGCACACCCGCGGTGTGACGTGCAGCATAGAAATTGAACACGTTTTCTTGCATGCATTTTGATATATATATATGTAAAAATTGCTCGAAATCATCAGAACGAGGAGGAAATCGAGAAGAAGGCTTTCCGAGAAAGAAGAAAAATCCTTACGCCTTTTGCGAGAATCCGTCCGTCGATTTTGAATCTGACTTCGGTATCGAGTTTCCTAGCAACGCAGGCTTACTACAGGACGTAAGTTTTATTACGTTTTGGCATTGCTTGAATTATGAATTTGTTAGAATTGAATACACTCATATATGTTGTTCTTGACATGTTAGACAAGTGTAGAATCGAAGTCAATTAAGAAACGGACTGAATATGAACTTGTTATGATTTCAAATGAGATTGAATAAGAATTGATATCTAGATTGAGTGATTAATCGATTATGAGATGTTAGAATTGACATCTGACTGATATGGTAGTGCTGGATATATTGAAATTATGATGTTATATGTTGTTGAAACAGAATTTGAATTGAATTCTGATTATATCCAGTATTAATTGCGTGGTGTATTGATACCGTACCCCAATATCGTTATGTCGATTGAGTTATTGACAGGCCTTGGAGTTCGAGACTCGACAGAGCCAGAGTAACAGAGTGAAAGGTATAATAATTTTGAGTTGGGATTTGCACAACTCGATGAGGTTCGACTCCGAGTCTCCCTAATCACATACTTTTCATTTATTGCATTGACTTTGCATTGATGAGATTTATGATTTAATCTATTGATTTATAGCCACTGCATGTAATGACTGCTGATTCGAGAGTCATCGCATTGATTTGCTTAGATACTATGAATGCATTGTATTATACTGAGTCGTTGAGTCATAGGCTGATTCGCCTATCACCGGCTGATTCGTCTGTTATTGCCTGATTCTCGAAACTTAAGCTGATTCGCTTAATTACCTACCGGCTGATTCGTCTGGTTATGACTGATTCGTCTAAACTTAAGCTGATTCGCTTAATTACAGGCTAATTCGTCTGGTTTTTGGGCTGATTCGCCTAATTCTTGACTGATTCGTCAATTCTGCTGCGGCTATTTCGCCCAGATACTGAATATATGAATTATATCGATGCCGTTTAGAGATTGATTCATTCCTAGCGACTGAGATTTCGGTATATTTATCATTATTCAGACATCGGATCCCCTAGGATAGAGTTGAGTCGAGTCTGAGACGACGCGTCAGTAGAGTCGAGTCTGAGACGAACGCGTCGGTTGAGTTGAGTCTGACACGACATGTTGATTTACATTGTTTATGTCATTCATGTTTTATTGAATGCTTGATATTGATTTATGTTTCTGATTTGATACATGTTATGAATAATTTCTTATCTGCTTTCGTATATGCTTCTATTATAGATTGCATGTATACATTGTTTATACTGGGATATTCATATCTCACCGGAGTTATCCGTGCTGTTGTCTTGTTTTGTATGTGTGCATGGCAACAGGTGGCTAGGATCAGGGTCAAGAAAGAACGAGGCTGGACATAGATACGTGGAGATCCGGGCTTTGAAGCAACTTAGGATTCAGCACTCTGACTTGTAGTTGAATCTAGTTGATTATTTAGATCATACACTAATTGTAGTGTTAGGTTAATATGTAATTTGAATTTAATTACATTACTTCCGCTGTGTATTTTAGAAAAAATTTAACCCTGTTTATAATTGATTAATTAGTCCCAATGATGATTAAGATCATGATTAGCGGTCCGGTCCCCACACGGATAACTCCGGTGAATATAAAAATATCCCAGTATAAATCATGTATACATGCAATCATAATAGACAATTAAAAGCATATAACAGAAAATCATATCATATATCAAAATCATGATATGAATCAATACAAGAATAAGTCATATTCTAAGCATGTACACATATCCCGGAACATAATAGACATGAACCAAATTCAGGAACATAAATTAACATCCATCAATATAAATCGATATAGCTGTCACTCAACTCGTGACTCTACATTTTAGACTAGACTCATCCTACCCTAGGGATCCCGGTTTTCCAGATGTGGGTGATCCTATAACCGATTCGTAATAGAAGGAACTCTATCCTATTACTCGATATAACCAAATATGTTGTTCCTATATCGAATTACGATATAACCAACATATGGTGTTTTCCTATATCGAATTCCGTAATAGAAGAATCCAATTCTATTTACTCGATATAACCAAACATCCGGTGTCCTGACCTAACCGTCATGGCTGTAGCTCCATCGCTAACATCCTATCTCTAAACATCGTGCAATGTGCCCGTGCGATACCACCACTATCAGGCACTTTCTGTCACAAATTACTCGTCTAACACATGTCATCTATAATTCAAGAGACAAGTATATCAATCCAACTCAATGCAAATATCATGCAATAAGTAAAGTATGTGATTTAGGGAAAACTCGAGTCAAACCTCACTCGAGTTGTGCAATCCCAACTCAACATTAATTTATATACCTTTATCTTCTCGCTCCAGAAGAAGAAGTCCCGACTCTATCTCTCGATCCATTCTCTCAATCTGGTATAACAATATCGAACAGATATAGTATCATAATACACTCATTCAATACCTGTTCTGATCAATTTCAAATCACAATAAACATCTTATCAACGTCAATTGAATACGATCTACATTCATATCGACGATATCACGATATAATCGAAATCACTACCCACTACCCCGAATCTGGTCAATATCAATCAACTATGTTTCGACGCATAACAATACAGTCTCGATAACCCCGTCAATCCAAACATCCCAGATATAATACCAGAATTCGAAACCATCAGTACATACATCATAATCCACAATAACAACACAAATCTGATATGAATTCTCAGTCAAAATCAATTTCCAAAAATCTAACAATTACATAAACACTTCGTTTATTTGATCTAACTTCGATTCGATGACGTCTAACCTGACAAGAACATCATATATGAAGTCCTATTCCAATTCTGACAATATCATAATTTCAGAACATGTCTAAACGTACAAAACTTACGTCCAATTGTAGCACTACGTCAATAGAGACTCAGTAACTGAATCAGATTTGAAATCAGACGGACGGATTTCTCAAAAAGGCGTAAGTGATTTTCAACACATATACAGAAGCTTTTTCTTAATTTCTTCGTAATTGAATTTATCAATGTTTGTACATATAATATCTATACATTACACGTTTGCAATGTAAGTGACCAAGTGGCAATTCTCCTTTTTGCATGACTGGCGCTCGTGCGGTTCTTAAAATGTCCGCTCGAGCGCGGAGCCTTCTGTGCGAACTACGCTTATAATCCATTGGTGCTCGGGCGGTAATTATTTACCGCTCGGGCACCACTGTTCTTTCCCAATTTTCCACTTGTGTGGACACTGGCGCTCGGGCGGTAATTTTTAACCGCTCGGGCCGCAGACTTTCTTGTCCAACTTTCCCATTTAATGATGCCTTGGCGCTCGGCGGTCTCTTTCTTCTACCGCTCGGTGCGCCAACAATTCTGTCTTAATATCTTGGTGTACAAATGCACCGACGCCGCGCTTCTTCATTTGAGTTCATATACCCTTCATCTGTTTTTGGCCAATCTGGTCCTCGTAATAGCCCGTACTAATTATATCAATTCATAATCAATAATCTACTCAGATTACGATAATTAATTTCATCGAGCATTACATTTCTCTCCTCCCCATCTAAGAATGATTTTTCGTCCCGAAATCATAGCAATCTACTCGTGTAATACAATAAATCCTATATCATAATCATCAAATCAAATAAAGAAGAGACATTCGAAACGACAATAATCTCATATCAACAAAATCACTTCGTGATAAAATTAATTATAGAACAATGGCTATACCCACTCCTATATACCAATCACATCTCATAATAATCAATATCCCGTCGAGATATACTCAATCTTCGGTTTTCAAATACCAACAGTCATCGTCTGACATTGGCTTAGTAGTCTATGTATTTTGAGTTCATCCTCATTTTCTTCTGATCAGTTTCCATTTTTTCTTATCAGATTTTTGTCCTATAATTCCAATCTCAAGCCATCACTGCAATATCATTTCCTTATAAGAAGGGAAAATAGCAGTTTTCACTGTACAATACTTCAGCTCAAGCTATTTCGATATTCATTTAGTGCTATATATCGTACATAGTTTCACAAGTGACAATGAATCATGTCAACTAGTGCTATAATCCGCACTACCATTTCCTGGATATCCTCCAGTATCAGAATAGTTTTCACTCCGACTATCCGTCAATCTATAAATCATAGATGAAAAATCATGTTATAAATTTCAGTCAAAAGTATAAAATCAAACGAAAATCACAGTCTGATAAAATCACTTTGGCATTTAATACAATCTGACTACCCGTTTCTGACATAAATCCCCATCATCTGGTCATGTCTGTACTCTTCCTGTATATATAAACATATACGGATCTGAACAATCGTTCCAAATCACCATCACTATCTTGGCAAGATTGCAGTAGTGTCCATCACAAAATCCATAGAAATGTACTCCCATTTCTATTTAGAAATCAATAATCAAGATCATTATCTAAAATTTTTTATCTTTCTGTCTTCATCTGTCACGCGATTAGACATTTAAGAACAATTCTGACATAACTGATTTCATCTGTTTCTTCAAAACTTGTCTATTCGAATTAATCACACATTTCCCTGTTACCAGGAATAGTACTGAATCTACTATTGTGTGCATCTGCCAATACCTGTCATTTGCCAATTCGAACATCTGACACAAACAAATCAGTTAATATATAAATATAAAGAAAAATACCTACCTGTAATTCGGTTCTGACTACCAAATCAAGTTCTGAACAGTCTGATCAAACTTCTTAACTGCTTTAATCTTCAAAATCATTTCTGACTTCGACTGAACTGTATGTAAGCTCAAGGTTCATTAACAATCGGTATCAACTCCGGACTCAGAATGATAATAATATCGGATCAGATTCAAATATATAACATACCAAACTTATCTAATAACTGCATAAACCGCATTTCTGACATTTCTTCTTTCTCTCGCTACTTTCTGAACTTCTGCCCATATTCATTGTCGTTTCATCAGCCACTGATCACGGTCCCTCACTAGGCTATACTCAATCAGTATACTATCCTCAGATATCACAGACTCTGAATACAATCTTGTTACACAGTCAAAATTCATATCCGAACAATTCTGTATACAACATTCCTCAGTACCCAGAATATTCAATAACAACTGTCGACTGTCCGATTCAATCAATCATACGCTGCGAATATGTAATGACCCAGAATTTTTGTATCATGTTAATCTGAGATTATTGATTATTAGTGGACACGATTATAACCCGACCAAGAAATAGGAAGAGCCAAGAGTGGGCCGAAAGTGTTCGCCCGTGCGGAAGTTTTTTGTCCGCTCCGAGCGAGAGGAATTCTGAAAGAGGGCGCGAGAGTTACTCGCTCGTGCGGAAGTTTGTGCTGCCCGAGCGAGACTGTTGAATTGCGAGGGCCGAGAGTTACTCGCCCGGGCGGAACACTTATGTCCGCCCGAGCGAGATACGTGGTTGGCAAGGATGAGCCATTTGCCCTTGTGCCATTGCGGAAGTTGTATATATATATATATATCACATGCATTCTCTTCCGGGGAAAAAAAGGAGACATCAGGGGAAAACTTTGCTTCTTGATTCAAGAATTCAATCGGTGCGATCAATCCGTCCGTTGATTTTGATCCGACTTCGGTACCGAGTTCCTATCGACGTGAGGCTACACTTTGACGTAAGTTTTGCTACCGTTTTGACATGCTTTGAAATTATGTATTGTCAGAATTGATGGAACTCATATATGGTGTTTCTTGATAGGTTAGACATCGTAGAATCGAAGTCAGATTAAGAAATAGACTGATTATGTGAATTGTTGTGATTTTTCTGATAATAATCAGTTGATATACCGGACCGGTTTGGATTATTGGATTGATTATATATTGTATTGGATATGGGTTTTGGATTGTAACTATATAATCGGGTGAATGTATAAACGGGTATTGTATATTGTACCGTTATGATGGTGCCGTTGATTTTGAATTAAATCAGAATTTCAATTGTTATTGATTCGAGTGGGTATATTGACATAAGATTATTATATTGTCATTACCAGACAGACTGTGAATTCAGGACTTCGACTAGCAGGAAATCGAGACTGCAACCGAAAGGTATAAGTCAATGTGGTATTGGGAGATGGACTTGAGTCGGCTTGGCTTGGGTTTCCCTAAATCACATACTTTATTTTATTGCATTGATATTTGCCATTTATTTGATTAATATACTTGTGCTCTTGATATTTAGATGACGGTATTAGTCTAACTGTCTTGTGACACACCGGTGCCGGATAGTGGTGGTATCGCCACGCACATTGCACGATGTCACAAGATAGGATGCTAGCGATAGAGCTACAGTCCATGACGATAGGTCAGGACCCTGGATTATGTTTATATCGATAATGGAATCCATTACGGAATTCGTATAGGAAAACCAATTTGGTTATATCGAGTAAGGGGTTGGAATTCGTCTTTCTATTACGGAATTCGATATAGGAATACCGGGGCACTGGTTATATCGAGTAATAGAGATTATGGTTTCCCTCCTTTACGGAATTCGATATAGAATACCACATCTGGAAACCGGGATCCCTAGACTAGGATTGAGTCTAGTCTTAATAATGTAGCTACGAGTATTGTTTATTGTTTCGGATTAAGATACATATTCATGTTCCCACCTGATTACATGCTTTTATATTTTGTTTATAGATGTGCATGTTTCATTGATTTATTACTGGATTATATTCTCACCGGTTTATCCGCTGTGTCTGTCGTATGTGTACTTACAACAGGTGGACAGGATCAGGGTCCAGGAGATGAAGAGATCGTGATTAGCGTGGAGGCTCCGGACTTGGACTAGAGATAGGGTTGAACACTTGAATAGTAGTTTTTTAAACCCTAGTTTGAATAAATGTTGAAATACAGGACTTGTATTTTATATATATACTGATTATATATATGGTTGATTTCACTACGTTTCCGCAATTTAAAAAAAAAAAATTTAGACCCTGTTTGTATGGATTTAATTAGTCCCATTTTGATGTAAGAACTTGATTAGCGTCCGGGTCCCCACAACAGGTGGTATCAGAAGCGATAGATCCTTGAGATTGAGATAGGAGCTAAGTGAGCGGGGTAGAATGAGATTTTCTCTTTCCTTGCTTTTGATTGCTAGCATGTTTACCTACGCTTTAATACATGTTACCTGACTTTCTGCTATTGATATGGTATTGTGTATTATTGGAATGGATCAGCTGTAAGATGATCCAGGGCGGCTTGAAACAGGATTATTGTTGGAACCGCTAACCCTTTTGGTTATCAGATATGCCTCCGAGGTAGAATGCCAGACAGGGGAGTACCTCGAATCCTCCCATGGTGTGACACCTACAAGCCAATGGAGAAATTGCTGAAACGGTTTTCATCATTTCATCCCCGACTTTGAAAGGAACGAGAACTCCCGTGGATTGTGAAAGTTGTTTGACGACATGGAATCACTGTTTGACTCTTTGGAGTATACGGAGGAAAAGAGGGCGAAACATAATAATACAACAGTTGCATACGTTGCTAAACCTGGTGGATTACACAAAAAGGGCATTGGAACAGCGAGGTAGGCAATTACCTGGAATGTGTTTAAAGACTGAATTTTATCTACGGTTCTTTCCATGTTTCTTATAGGAAGGACAAGGGAGCCGAGTTTTGCAAACCTGAAACAGGCCAGTTGAACATTGAGGATTATGTGGCAAGTTTTCGACACTGCTTCCGATTTGCTCCCCACGTAGCTGAACATGATGAGGCCGTAGAGACCAGTTCATAAATGGCCTAAATCCCTGAGATTTTTATCGCTGGTGAATACTGGGAGGCCCAACATTCACACCGATTCCCTGAATGAGCCAAGGTAAGCCGAGGCAGGCCTGATGAGGCAGAAAGAGGCTTTCGTTTTGTGCTTCCACCCGGGACAGCACCACCTCCTAAGATTTGAAGGTGGCAGTCAGCGTAGCTGGAACAACGAAGGATTTCTTGAAGGCTAGAGGGAAGCATTCAAGAAATCAGTGACCTACCTCTTCCAGTGCGAGTGCTCTAGACAGACGGTCCGATCCATGAGCTATGCAGGACCATACTGTGGTACTTTTGGAGGGAGGCATTTCCACAGATCAGTGCCCGAGGAGTAGTTGGGCAACTGTCGTATCTGTAGACAGCAAGACACTTTGCCTCGAGTGTGTCCCCAAAGGAGTGCCCAGGGATCACAGGCTGCGGAGTCGTCTGGATCAGGGCTCAGACCAGGTAGACGCACCGTCTGCCGTGCACACTTTTCCAGCACCGTCTACTCTGTCACAGCAGAGGCCAGGAGTGGGGCCAGATCGTGAGCCAAGCCTCCGAGACAGCAGGCCAGAGTTTTTGTCTTTGACCGAGGAGCAGGCACGAGATGCACCTGATGATGTTTCAGGTAACTGTTTTATTTCTGGTTATCCTGCTTACGTACTGATTGATACTGTGCCATCACATACTTTTATGTCTGAGCGATTTGCTTTAAATGCATTCATTGCCTGTTGAGTCCTTAGCTACGTAGTATCTGTCACGTCGCCGTTAGGAACAGGGTTGATATCGGTAAAATCTGTGAAATCGGGTAACTGGCAGTACGATGGGCATACGTGATTTAGACTGTAGGGTTTCTTGGTTTTATCTGATTTTGATTGCATTGTCGCATCGACATGTTGACCAAGTACCGAGCTACATCGATTGTTTCCACAAGATTGTTCGATTCAGACCTGAGAGGCTAACGGAGTGGAAATTTTAATGGTAAGGGTTCTCGAGCGAGAATCCTTTAATATCTGTAATGAGTATGACTCGATTATTGCAGAAGGAGCGGATGGATTCCTGGTATATTCTATTGACTTACTGAAAAACGCGCCACGCTTGGCAGATTTGCCAGTGGTGGTCGAGTTTGCTGATGTCTTTTCCACGATGAGATTCCCGGGTTGTCCGTCCGATCGAGGATAGACTTCAGCATTGAGCTAATGCCAGGAACAGTTCCGATTTCGAGAGCTCCTTACAAGGATGGCAGCACCGCATCGAGTTGAAAGAATTGAAAGAACAGTTGGAGGATTTACTCTGGCCAAAGGATATATCAGACCGAGTGTATCTCCTTGGGTGCTCCAGTACTGTTCGTGGAAAAAAAGACGGGTCGATGAGACTTTGTAAATCGACTATAGGCAACTGAACAAGGCAACGGTAAAGAATAAATACCTGCCTCTGTATTGATGATCGTTTGATCGTTGCAAGGTTCCATCTGTGTATTCCAAGATGACTTGAGATCTGGATACCATCACTGAGAGGTCAGGGACTCTGATCATCGTCACAGCACAACATTCAGAACGAGGTATGGACATTATGAGTTTATTGTCCATGCCTTTTGGGTGGACGAATGCACCAAGCGGTATTTATGGGATTGATGAACCGCGTCTTTCATGAAATACTTAGATGATTTTGTGATCATATTCATTGATGATATTATGATTTATTCAAAGATATGATTGAGCTGCAATCATCTGAGGACGGTGTTGAAATTCTGAGAACTGAGAAGTTGTATGCGAAACTGTCGAAATGCGAGATTTTGGCTGAAACAGGTTGTGTTTTGTGGGGTCACATTATATCGGAGACGGTATATCAGTTGATCCTAGTAAGGTTGAGGCATGATTTCTTGGCCGATGACCTACAGGGGTCTGTTGCCGAAATTCGCAGTTTTATGGGTTTGGCAGGATTTACACGACGAATTATTCAAGATTTTTCGAGTATTTGCCAAACCGATTACACAGTTGACTCAAAAAATTGCCCCGTTTATTGGTCCTCAGGAATGTGAGACCAGTTTTCTTGAATTAAAGAAAAGATTAACCAGTGCGCCTGTGTTGACGATTCCTTCAGGTACTGGTGACTTTGTGTTTATTGTGATGCATCTCACAGAGGTTGGGATGTATACTGATGGCAGCGAGGGCATGTCATTGCCTATGCTCTTACACAATTGAAACCACATGATACTCGTTACCCATTCATGATCGTTGAATTGCAACCATAGTCCTTTGCATTGAAGATGTGGCGACATTATCTGTACTGGTGAGAATCGAAATTTAATTCTGAATATAAAGCTTGAATTATCTGTTTTCGCAATCAAATGAATATGAGACAGCGAGATGGCTGGATTTATTGAAAGATTTCGATTGTGAAATCAAGTATTATCCAGGGAAGTCCAATGCAGCAGCTGATGCACTGAGTCGAAAGGTATTTGCACTATACCTTATCGACGATTGGTGTATCGAATTTGATAGAAGACTGCTGTTTGTCTGGATTAGAATTTGAAACAGATTATGGACGCGTTAAGAACTTTATACGGTGCAAGTAGAACCAGAGCTGATTATGAAATTAAAAGGCAGCTCAGCGGGTGATCAGATGTACAGAATCAGTATCGATGGTTAGAGCAGGACATCGATCAGAGTATCAGGTACGTGATAACGTCTTGTATGGAAGAATCGCCTGGTGTGTGCCGATTGTTTCAGATTTGAGACGACAGATATTGTCAGAAGCGCACAACAGTCGATTCAGTATTCATCCTGGTGGCAGAAAATGTATAATGATTTAAACCAATATTGGTGGAAACAATGAAATCTGATGTGACCGAATTTGTAGCCAGTGTCCTGAATTGCCAACAGGTGAAAGCTGAAAGAAGAAACCAGGAGGATTGTTATAGAGTTTGTCCATTCCTGAATGGAAATGGGATCACATTTCCATGGATTTTTGTGACACAGTTGCCGAGATCCCTCCCGAGGTTGTGGATGCGATTTGGGTCGTGATTGATCGATTGCCAAACCAGCATGTTTTATTCCATACAAGATGACGTACCGATATGATCAATGGCTGATATTTATGTCAAGGAAGTGGTTAGATTGCAACGGAGTGCCGAAGTCATTGTTTCAATCGTGATCCTCGATTTACTTTTTTCGCCTCGCATTCTGGCAGATTTACAGCAAAGCTCTTGGTACGAAGTTACATTTGAGCACCGCATATCATCCACAGACCCCGATGGACCAGTCAAGCGAACTATCCCAGACCCTTGAAGATATGCTGAGGCAGTGGTGCTAGATTTTTAGCACTACTTGGCAAGATGCATTTTGCCTCTTTGTGAGTTTTCGTACAACAACAGCTATCAGACGAGTATTGAGATGGCACCATTCGAAGCGTTTTACACTAAAGGATCGGTGCTACCTGCAAATTCTGGCGGATCCATCCTCTTGAAAGCAGAAAAGACGGCATCAGTGTCAACAGCCTGAGCAACCTGACCTCTCACTTGGCCTCTACCCTGTCCAGTTCCTTGCATACGAATGAGCTGCTGAATTTGCTCGCTATGCACCTTGGCCTGCTCCTTAAACAACTTGCCGAACTCATCGACAACTGTAGAGGAAGAACTATCATCACCCTCTACTGCTTTCCTCTTAGGTGGCATACTCTACAATAGGCTCACAAGACACCAATCAATATATAACATGAATAGATAGATGCAAGAAAACATACCCGGACAGTTTACAGTAGACGAAGTCATATGTATTGGTCCGAAGAACACCGCTCTGATACCACTAAATGTGACACCCTGACCCTAACATTAAAATAATACAGCGGAAATAAAAGTTTCTTTAAAATATGGAAGGAGTTTCAAAATACATTTCATAAAATGTTTACAAAATAAATACATGATCATTCAAATGATATACAAAACACAAAATAATCATTCTTATGATCATGTCCAAAATGATACAAAATTAATCTTCCTTCCAATGGTGTATGCATATGACCCCCATCCACGATCACTGTCCTGGTCGGTCACTCTTATCTGCACCACATGAAAATACTGAAATGAGAATAAATCTCAGCAAGTGGAACTCTAACATAGCAATGATACAATATACTCTGTAAAACATGACTTTGAAATCATAAATACCATCAAACTCTAAAACATGAATAATTTGAGCAATAACTGTAGCAATAGCATATCAATAAGATAGCATTAAGATGGTATTCTCTTTTCTCTGTTGATTGATATCAATATGTATCTCTGTCTGGGTTGCAAATATCCCATCGATATAAATCGATAACTGTGAGGGATAAAGCCTATGGTCGGTGATCAACTAATTGCATGCAATGCTCTGACTATGATAAATCAATCCAATAAAACATTTGAACTCTGAATAGCATTTAAAGCCGTCGTTTCACAATCTCATATTTTCTCTTGTATTTCCTTTTTTAACAATAGTGAGACATCAATGCCTCCAATAGATAATCAACGGGATCAATACATAACATGAATCAATTGAAGGGAATATCACTTTAAAATCTTTAAAAACACAATACATATAACATCATGTGAGCAAAGGGATGAAATTCCACTTACAACCAATAGAACACCTCCAAACTATACTCTTGGTACACCACCTACAACAATAACCCATAAATAACCCCAAAATCAACTCTATATCCAAAAATACAAGTCAAACAATCCATTAAACCAACAATAACATCACCCTATAACATCTCATATCCAAAACCATGATAGAACTCAACCAAAAACTTACCTAAGCTTCCTTATACCACGTAGAACGTCGATCTCAAGTCGAAAATCCAAACAAATCCAAGAATCAAAGGTAGGAAGCAAAAGAAATGGATGAAAAACCCTTGCAAATGGAGAGAAAACGAGTTGGAAGGGAAAAGATAAGGGAAAGTATGGCCAACCACTCCCAAAAAGCAACTAAATATCTCGCCCATACTTAACCGCGGGTGCGCTGCCACAAGCACCGCGGGTGCGCTAAGCTCACGGCACAACAAAATAAATTCCATGCACGATGACCGCGGGTGCGATGCTGCAATTACCGCGGGTGCGGTCTCACCGCGGGAGCGGTCCTTGCACTGCCGCGGGTGCGGTGATGCCACGGCCTTCCAAATCCAAAATGATGAATAGTACACCGCGGGGGTACTCCTCTAAGAGCGCGGGTGCACTCAAGCCACGGCAATGAACAGTACTAAATCAACTAAAATCGATCCGAAACACTGAAACAAACAATCAACACCAGCTAACACCTCAATAAAACAATAACCAATAATACTATGGCTCAAAACACAACTCTAAACATCTTATCACATAACCCAAATAACATACGAAACTTAAATCGTACCGTACACCGGGCTCGTCTATTACAATAGAGATTATATTGTATTGTATGTTAATAACTGATTTGTTTATGCCGATATTTCGAATGTGAAATGACATAGATTGTCAGAAAGGTGCAATACTTGATTTAGTAAGCATCCTGATAGCAGAAAATGTTTTGATAGAAACAGATGAGATCAGATATGGCAGAGTTTGGACTGAAATGTCTGAACTACAGACAGATAAAGATAGAAAGAAAGAAACCAAGAGATTGGTTATGTAACTTGTCGGTTCCTGAATGGAAATGAGATTACATTTCCAGGGATATCGTGATGAAGTTACTACATTTCTTTCTGAATTGAGTATTGATTGAGTTAGGAATGGCAGACTGACCCAGTATGCGAGTGCTAAACTGTACATGAAGATGTACAAATATGATATACTATTAGTATTCCGTCAGGGAAATGATTAGATTACACGGAGTACTGAGAATTGATTATATTAAACCGTGATTTTGATTGATTTTGCACATTTGACCGAATGTACAGTAAGAGTTGGATACTAGATTATATCTGAATACTGAATAGTATTCACTATCTGACGGACAGTCAGAGTGGAGTATCCAGATTCCAGAACATAGGCTTAGTGTTGTAGTGTTTGATTTAACACTAATTGGCAGGATTTATTGCCATGTTGTGAGTTTTTATACCACAACAAATATTAAATGAGTATGGGAATGACACTATTAGACACGTTGTACGTTAAGAAGTACAGATTCCCTCTTTATTGAAATGATATCTCTGAGGTTCCTGAGATTCGACCTGACATGATCAGAGATATGACTGAAAAGATGAAGCTAATTCAGAAGAAAATGAAAATAGCTCATGATAATCAGACTGAATATGCCAACGTCGGACGATGACTGTTGGTAACTGAGATTAAAGATCGAATATATCTTAGATTGAGATAAACTGACTCGATAACAGCTGATGATGTTGAGTTGTTATGAGTTGTGGTTGGGTATATATGGATGTTGTATAGCCAGTATTGCGAGATTGACTTTATCAGAGCTATTTCCAGAAATAGAACTTGATATGAGAATTGAAATTTTAGAACAGATTCACTGAGATGAGTTTCTGATTTAAACTCTGGATACATTTCTTCTGATATATCTAAATTGATTACTTGCGAGTTCGAGGACGAACTCAGATCTTAAGAGGGGGAGAAATGTAATGCCCGAGAATTCATCACTGTTAATCAAGGATTATTGACATATAATTTAACGTGATTACGAAAGGGTCAACTGAGACACGATTTAAGACAATGTGCGGCCATTTTTTTTGAATTTCAGAATGTGTTGCCGAAGCAACACTGCACCCGCGCCCTTGCATGTACCGCACCCGCGGTGCATGGACAGAAACTTGGTCAGTTTGATCGAAGGGTGACCGCACCCGCGGTGCAAGCATTACCGAACCCGCGGTGACATGACCGCACCCGCGGTCTTGACATGTACCGCACCAGCGGTCGTGCAATTTCAGAATGGATAAGAATGCCGAAGCATGATCGCACCCGCGGTGCAAGATAGAGCACACCCGCGGTGTGACGTGCAGCATAGAAATTGAAACACGTTTCTTGCATGCAATTTTGATATATATATATGTAAGAATTGCTCGAAATCAGAATCAGAACGAGGAGGAAATCGAGAAGAAGGCTTCCGAGAAAGAAAGAAAAATCCTTACGCCTTTTGCGAGAAATCCGTCCGTCTGATTTTGAATCTGACTTCGGTATCGAGTTCCTAGCAACGCAGGCTACTACAGGACGTAAGTTTTATTACGTTTTGGCATGTCTTGAAATTATGATGTTGTTAGAATTGAATACACGTCATATATGTTGTTCTTGACATGTTAGACAGTGTAGAATCGAAGTCAGATTAAGAAACGGACTGAATATGAACTTGTTATGATTTTCAGAATGAGATTGAATAAGAATTGATATCTAGATTGAGTGATTATCGATTATGAGATGTTAGAATTGATATCTGACTGATATGGTAGTGCTGGATATATTGAAATTATGATGTTATATGTTGTTGAAACAGAATTTGATTGAATTCTGATTATATCCAGTATTAATTGCGTGGTGTATTGATACCGTACCCTCAATATCGTTATTGTCAGATTGAGTTATTGACAGGCCTTGAGTTCGAGACTTCGACAGAGCCAGAGTAACAGAGTGAAAGGTATAAATTAATGTTGAGTTGGGATTGCACAACTCGAGTGAGGTTCGACTCGAGTCTCCCTAAATCACATACTTTCATTTATTGCATTGACATTTGCAATTGATGAGATTTATGATTGTAATCTATTGATTTATAGCCACTGCATGTAATGACTGCTGATTCGCTAGTCATCGATTGATTTGCTTAGATATTGAATGCATGTATTGATTACTGAGTCGTTGAGTCATAGGCTGATTCGCCTAGTCACCGGCTGATTCGTCTGGTTATTGCCTGATTCGTCTAAACTTAAGCTGGTTCGCTTAATTACCGGCTGATTCGTCTGGTTATTGACTGATTCGTCTAAACTTAAGCTGATTCGCTTAATTACAGGCTAATTCGTCTGGTTATTGGCTGATTCGCCTAATTCTTGACTGATTCGTCAATTCTGCGGCTGATTCGCCCAGATACTGAATATATGAATTATATCGATGCCGTTTAGAGATTGATTCATTCCTAGCGACTAAGATTCGGTATATTTATCATTATTCAGACATCGGGATCCCTAGGATAGAGTTGAGTCGAGTCTGAGACGACGCGTCAGTAGAGTCGAGTCTGAGACAACGCGTCGGTTGAGTTGAGTCTGACACGACATGTTGATTTACATTGTTTATGTCATTCATGTTTATTGAATGCTTGATATTGATTTATGTTTCTGATTTGATACATGTTATGAATATTTCTTATCTGCTTTCGTATATGCTTCTATATGATTGCATGTATACATTGTTTATACTGGGATATTCATATCTCACCGGAGTTATCCGGCTGTTGTCTTGTTTGTATGTGTGCATGGCAACAGGTGGGCTAGGATCAGGGTCAAGAAGAGAACGAGGCTGGACTAGATAGCGTGGAGATCCGGGCTTTGAAGCAACTTAGGATTCAACACTGACTTGTAGTTGAATCTAGTTGGATTATTTTAGATCATACACTAATTGTATGTTATGTTTAATATGTAATTTGAATTTAATTACATTACGTTTCCGCTGTGTAATTTAGAAAAAAATTTAGACCCTGTTTTATAATTGATTAATTAGTCCCAATGATGATTAAGATCATGATTAGCGTCCGAGTCCCCACACGGATAACTCCGGTGAGATATAAATATCCCAGTATAAATCATGTATACATGCAATCATATAGACAATATAAAAGCATATAACAGAAAATCATATCATATATCAAAATCATGATATGAATCAATAACAAGAATAAGTCATATTCTAAGCATGTACCAATATCCGGAACATAAGTAGACATGAACCAAATTCAGGAACATAAATTAACATCCATCAATATAAATCGATATAGCTGTCACTCAACTCGTGACTCTACATTTTAGACTAGACTCAATCCTAGCCTAGGGATCCCGGTTTCCAGATGTGGTGATCCTATACCGAATTCCGTAATAGAAGGAACTCTAATCCTATTACTCGATATAACCAAATATGGTGTTCCTATATCGAATTACGATATAACCAAATATGGTGTTCCTATATCGAATTCCGTAATAGAAGAAATTCCAATTCTATTTACTCGATATAACCAAACATCCGGTGTCCTGACCTAACCGTCATGGACTGTAGCTCCATCGCTAACATCCTATCTCTAAACATCGTGCAATGTGCCCGTGGCGATACCACCACTATCAGGCACTTCTGTCACAAGATTACTCGTCTAACACATGTCATCTATAATTCAAGAGAACAAGTATATCAATCAACTCAATGCAAATATCAATGCAATAAGTAAAGTATGTGATTTAGGGAAACTCGAGTCAAACCTCACTCGAGTTGTGCAATCCCAACTCAACATTAATTTATACCTTTATCTTCTCGCTCAGAAGAAGAAGAAGTCCCGACTCTATCTCGATCCATTCTCAATCTGGTAATAACAATATCGAACAGATATAGTATCAATAAACAACTCAATTCAATACCTGTTCTGATCAATATTCAAATCACAATAAAATCTTATCAACGTCAATTGAGATACGATCTAATTCATATCGACGATATCACGATATAATCGAAATCACTACCGAATCTGGTCAATATCAATCAACTAATGTTTCGACGGCATAACAATACAGTCTCGATAACCCCGTCAATCCAAACATCCCAGATATAATACCAGAATTCGAAAACATCATCAGTACAACTCATAATCACAATAACAACACAAATCTGATATGAATTCTCAGTCAAATCAATTCCAAAAATCATAACAATTACATAAACAGTCCGTTATTTGATCTAACTTCGATTCTATGACGTCTAACCTGACAAGAACATCATATATGAATCCTATTCAATTCTGACAATATCATAATTTCAGAACATGTCTAAACGTAACAAAACTTACGTCCAATTGTAGCCTACGTCAATAGGAACTCAGTACTGAAGTCAGATTTGAAATCAGACGGACGGATTTCTCGCAAAAAGGCGTAAGGATTTTCAACACATATACAGAAGCTTTTCTTAATTTCTTCGGAATGAATTTATCAATGTTTGTACATATATATATCTATATACATACACGTTTGCATGTAAGTGACCAAGTGGCAATTTCTCCTTTTGCATGACTGGCGCTCGGGCGGTTAAAATGTACCGCTCGAGCGCGGAGCCTTCTGTGCGGAACTACGCTTATAATCCATTGGCGCTCGGGCGGTAATTATTTACCGCTCGGGCACCACTTGTTCTTTCCCAATTTTCCACTTGTGGGACACTGGCGCTCGGGCGGTAACTTTTTACCGCTCGGGCGCCAGACTTTCTGTCCAACTTTCCCATTTATGATGCCTTGGCGCTCGGGCGGTCTCTTTCTACCGCTCGGGCGCCAACAATTCTGTCTTAATATCTTGGTGTAAAATGCACCGACGCCCGGCTTCTTCATTTGAGTTCATATACCCTTCATCTGTTTTGGCCAATCTGGTCTCGTAATAGCCCGTATATAATTATATCAATTCATAATCAATAATCATCTCAGATTACGATAATTAATTTATCGAGCATTACATTTCTCCCCCTCTAAGATATGATTTCGTCCCCGAAATCATAAGCAATCTACTCGTGTAATACAGATAATCCTATCATATCTCAAATCAGATATAAGAAAGAGACATATCGAAACGACAATAATCTCATATCAACGAAATCACTCGTGATAAAATTAATTACAGAACAATGGCTATACCACATCCGTATATACCAATCAACATCTCATAATAATCAATATCCCAGTCAGAGATATACTCAATCTTCGGTTTCAAATACCAACAGTCATCGTCTGACATTGGCTTAGTAGTCTATGTATTTTGAGTTATCCTCATTTCTTCTGAATCAGTTCCATTTTTCTTATCAGATTTTTGTTCCTATTAATTCCAATCTCAAGCATCACTGCAATATCATTCTTATAAGAAGGAAAATAGCAGTTTTCACTGTACAATACTTCAGCTCAAGCTATTTCGATATTCATTTAGTAGCTATTATCGTACAATAGTTCACAAGTGACAATGAATCATGTCAACTAGTGCTATAATCCAGCACTACATTTCCTGGATATCCTCCAGTATCAGAATAGTTCACTCCGACTATCCGTCAATCTATAAATCATAGATGAAAAATCATGTTATAAATTCAGTCAAAAGTATAAAATCAAACGAAAATCACAGTCTGATAAAATCAACTTTGGCATTTAATACATTCTGACTCCCGTTTCTGACATAAATCCCCATCATCTGGTCATGTCTGTACCTCTTCCTGTATAATATAACATATACGGATCTGAACAATCGTTCAATCACCATCACTATCTTGGCAAGATTGCAGTAGTGTCATCACAAAATCCATAGAAATGTACTCCCATTTCTATTTAGAAATCAATAATCAAGATCATTAATCTAAAAGTTTATATCTTTCTGTCTTCATCTGTCAGCGATTTAGACATTTAAAAACAAATTCTGACATAACTGATTTTCATCTGTTTACTTCAAAACTGTCTATTCGAATTATCACACATTTCCTGTTACCAGAATAGTACTGAATCTACTATTGTGTGCATCTGACAATACCTGTCATTTCCAATTCGAACATCTGACACAAACAAATCAGTTAATAATATAAAATAAAGAAAAATACCTACCTGGTATTCGGTTCTGACTATCAAAATCAAGTTCTGAACAGTCTGATCAAACTTCTGAACTGCTTTAATCTTCAAAATCATTTCTGACTCGACTGAACTGTATGTAAGCTCAACGGTTCATAACAATCGGTATCAACTACGGACTCAGAATGATAATAATATCGGATCAGATTCAAAATATCAATACGCAATACTTATCTAATAACTGCATAGAACGCAATTTCTGACATTTCTGCTACTTCTGAACTTCTGCCATATTCAATGTCATTTTCAGCCACTGATCACGGTCTCACTAGGCTATACTCAATCAGTATACTATCCTCAGATATCACAGACTCTGAATACAATCTGTTACAGTCAAAATTCATATCCGAACAATTCTGTATACAACATTCTCAGTACCCAGAATATTCAATACAACTGTCGACTGTCCGATTCAATCAATCATACGCTGCGAATATGTAATGCCCAAGATTTTGTATCATGTTAATCTGAGATTATTGATTATTAGTGGACACGATTATAACCCGGACCAAGAAATAGGAAGAGCCAAGAGGTGGGCCGAAAGTGTCTCGCCCGGGCGGAAGTTTTTGTCCGCTCGAGCGAGACGGAATTCTGAAAGAGGGCCGAGAGTTACTCGCTCGGGCGGAAGTTTGTGCTCGCCCGAGCGAGACTGCTTGAATTGCGAGGGCCGAGAGTTACTCGCCCGGGCGGAAACTTATGTCCGCCCGAGCGAGAGACGTGGTTGGCCAAGGATGAGCCATTTGCCCTTGTGCATGCGGAAGTTGTATATATATATATATACACATGCATTTCTTCCGGGGAAAGAAAAGGGAAATCAGGGGAAAACTTTGCTTCTTGATTCAAGAATTCAATCGTGCGATCAATCCGTCCGTTTGATTTTGATTCCGACTTCGGTACCGAGTTCCTATCGACGTAGGCTACACTTTGACGTAAGTTTTGCTACGTTTTGACATGCTTTGAAATTATGCTATTGTCAGAATTGAATGGAACTCATATATGGTGTTCTTGATATGTTAGACATCGTAGAATCGAAGTCAGATTAAGAAATAGACTGATTATGGAATTGTTGTGATTTTCTGATAATAATCAGTTGATACCGGACCGATTTGGATTATGGATTGATTATAGATTGTATTGGATATGGGTTATGGATTGTAACTATTATCGGGTGAATTGGTATAGACGGGGATATTGGAATTGTACCGTTATGCCGTTGATTTTGAATTAAATCAAGAATTATCAGATTGTTATTGATTCGAGTGGTATATTGACATAAGATTATTTATATTGTCATTACCAGACAGACTGTGAATTCAGGACTTCGACTAAGCAGGAAATCGAGACTGCAACGAAAGGTATAAGTCAATGTGGTATTGGGAGATGGACTTGAGTCGGCTTGGACTTGGGTTTCCCTAAATCACATACTTTATTTATTGCATTGATATTTGCATTTATTTGATTAATATACTTGTGCTCTTGATATTTAGATGACAGGTATTAGTCGAACTGTCTTGTGACACACCGTGCCGGATAGTGGTGGTATCGCCACGGCACATTGCACGATGTCACAAGATAGGATGCTAGCGATAGAGCTACAGTCCATGACGGATAGGTCAGGACACTGGATGTATGGTTATATCGAGTAATGGAATCCATTACGGAATTCGATATAGGAACACCATATTTGGTTATATCGAGTAAAGGGGTTGGAATTCTTCTATTACGGAATTCGATATAGGAATACCGGGGCACTGGTTATATCGAGTAATAGAGATTATGGTTCCCTCCTTTACGGAATTCGATATAGGAATACCACATCTGGAAACCGGGATCCCTAGACTAGGATTGAGTCTAGTCTTAAATAATGTAGCTACGAGTATTGTTTATGTTTCGGATTAAGATACATATTCATGTTACCTGATTACATGCTTTATATTTGTTTATATGATTGCATGTTTCATTGATTTATACTGGGAGTATATTCTCACCGGTTTATCCGGCTGTTGTCTTGTCTGTATGTGTACTTGACAACAGGTGGGACAGGATCAGGGTCCAGGAGATGAGAGAGATCGTGATTAGCGTGGAGGCTCCGGACTTGGACTAGAGATAGGGTTGAACACTTGATAGTAGTTTTTAAACCCTAGTTTGAATAAATGTGTGAAATACAGGACTTGTATTTTATATATATACTGATATATATATATGGTTTGATTTCACTACGTTCCGCATTTTAAAAAAAAAAAATTTAGACCCTGTTTGTAATTGATTAATTAGTCCCATTTATGATTAAGAACTTGATTAGCGTCCGGGTCCCCACAACAGGTGGTATCAGAGCGATAGATCCTTGAGATTGAGATAGGAGCTAGTGAGCGGGGTAGAATGAGATTTTCTTTCCTTGCTTTTGATTGCTAGCATGTTTACCGCTTTAATACATGTTACCTGACTTATCTGCTATTGATATGGTATTGTGTATTATTGGAATGGATCAGCTGTAAGATGATCCAGGGAGGCTTGAAACAGGATTATTGTTGGAACCGCTAACCCTTTTGGTTATCAGATATGCCTCCGAGGAGAATGCCAGAACAGGGGAGTACCTCGAATCCTCCCATGGATGTGACACCTACAGCAATGGAGAAATTGCTGAAACGGTTTCAGTCATTTCATCCACCGACTTTGAAAGGAACGGAGAACTCCGTGGATTGTGAAAGTTGGTTGGACGACATTGAATCACTGTTTGACTCTTTGGAGTATACGGAGGAAAAGAGGGCGAAACTGATAATACACCAGTTGCATGACGTTGCTAAACACTGGTGGATTACGACAAAAAGGGCATTGGAACAGCGAGGTACGGCAATTACCTGGAATGTGTTTAAGACTGAATTTTATCTACGGTTCTTTCCAGTTTCTTATAGGAAGGACAAGGGAGCCGAGTTTGCAAACCTGAAACAAGGCCAGTTGAACATTGAGGATTATGTGGCTAAGTTTTCGACACTGCTCCGATTTGCTCCCCACGTAGCTGAACATGATGAGGCCGTAGCAGACCAGTTCATAAATGGCCTAAATCCTGAGATTTTTACGCTGGTGAATACTGGGAGGCCCAACAATTTCACCGATGCCCTGAATAGAGCCAAGGGAGCCGAGGCAGGCCTGATGAGGCAGAAAGAGGCTTCGTTTGTGCTTCCAGCACCGGGACAGCAACCACCTCCTAGATTTGAAGGTGGCAGCAGCGGTAGCGGAAAGAAGGATTTCTTGAAGGCTAGAGGGAAGCAATTCAAGAAATCAGGGACTACCTCGTCCAGTTCGAGTGGCTCTAGACAGACCGGTCAGATCCAGAGCTATGCAGGACCATACTGTGGTACTTGTGGAGGGAGGCATTCCACAGATCAGTGCCGAGGAGTAGTTGGCAGCTGTCGTATCTGTAGACAGCAAGGACACTTTGCTCGAGTGTGTCCCCAAAGGAGTGCCCAGGGATCACAGGCTGCTGAGTCGTCTGGATCAGCGGCTCAGACAGGTAGACGACCGTCTGCCGTGCACACTTTTCAGCCAGCACCGTCTACTCTGTCACAGCAGAGGCCAGGAGGGGGCCAGATCGTGAGCCAGCCTCCGAGACAGCAGGCCAGAGTTTTTGCTTTGACCGAGGAGCAGGCACAGGATGCACCTGATGATGTAGTTGCAGGTAACTGTTTTATTTCTGGTTATCCTGCTTACGTACTGATTGATACTGGTGCATCACATACTTTTATGTCTGAGCGATTTGCTTTAATGCATTCATTGCCTGTTGAGTCCTTAGCTACTGTAGTATCTGTCACGTCGCCGTTAGGAACAGGGTTGATATCGGTAAAATCTGTGAAATCGTGTATACTGCAGTACGATGGGCATACGATTGATTTAGACTGTATGGTTCTTGGTTTATCTGATTTTGATTGCATTGTCGGCATCGACATGTTGACCAAGTACCGAGCTACAGTCGATTGTTTCCACAAGATTGTTCGATTCAGACCTGAGATGGCTAAGGAGTGGAAATTTTATGGTAAGGGTTCTCGAGCGAGAATTCCTTTAATATCTGCTAATGAGTATGACTCGATTATTGCAGAAGGGAGCGGATGGATTCCTGGTATATTCAGTTGACTTACTGAAAACGAGCCCAGCATTGGCAGATTTGCCAGTGGTGTGCGAGTTTGCTGATGTCTTTCCAGATGAGATTCCGGGATTGCCTCCGATTCGAGAGATAGACTTCAGCATTGAGCTAATGCCAGGAACAGTTCCGATTTCGAGAGCTCCTTACAGGATGGCACCGATCGAGTTGAAAGAATTGAAAGAACAGTTGGAGGATTTACTGGCCAAAGGATATATCAGACCGAGTGTATCTCCTTGGGGTGCTCCAGTACTGTTCGTGAGAAAGAAAGACGGGTCGATGAGACTTTGTATCGACTATAGGCAACTGAACAAGGCAACGGTAAAGAATAAATACCCCTTGCCTCGTATTGATGATCTGTTTGATCAGTTGCAAGGTTCATCTGTGTATTCCAAGATCGACTTGAGATCTGGATACCATCAACTGAGAGTCAGGGACTCTGATATCTCAAAGACAGCATTCAGAACGAGGTATGGACATTATGAGTTTATTGTCATGCCTTTTGGTTTGACGAATGCACCAGCGGTATTTATGGGATTGATGAACCGCGTCTTTCAGAAATACTTAGATGATTTTGTGATCATATTCATTGATGATATATTGATTTATTCAAAGAATATGATTGAGCATGCTAATCATCTGAGGACGGTGTTGAGAATTCTGAGAACTGAGAAGTTGTATGCGAAACTGTCGAAATGCGAGTTTTGGCTGAAACAGGTTGTGTTTTTGGGTCACATTATATCGGGAGACGGTATATCAGTTGATCCTAGTAAGGTTGAGGCAGTGATTTCTTGGCCGAGACCTACATCTGTGCCGGAAATTCGCAGTTTTATGGGTTTGGCAGGATATTACCGACGATTATTCAAGATTTTTCGAGTATTGCCAAACCGATTACACAGTTGACTCAGAAAAATGCCCCGTTTAATTGGTCTGAGGAATGTGAGACCAGTTTTCTTGAATTAAAGAAAAGATTAACCAGTGCGCCTGTGTTGACGATTCCTTCAGGTACTGGTGACTTTGTGGTTTATTGTGATGCATCTCACAGAGGGTTGGGATGTATACTGATGCAGCGAGGGCATGTCATTGCCTATGCCTCTAGACAATTGAAACCACATGAGACTCGTTACCCAATTCATGATCTTGAATTGGCAGCCATAGTCTTTGCATTGAAGATATGGCGACATTATCTGTACGGTGAGAAATTCGAAATTTATTCTGATCATAAAAGCTTGAAATATCTGTTTTCGCAATCAGAATTGAATATGAGACAGCGAAGATGGCTGGATTTATTGAAAGATTTCGATTGTGAAATCAAGTATTATCCAGGGAAGTCCAATGCAGCAGCTGATGCACTGAGTCGAAAGGTATGTGCACTATCCTTATCGACGATTGGTGTATCGAATTTGATAGAAGACTGCTGTTTGTCTGGATTAGAATTTGAAACAGATTATGGACCGTTAAGACTTTATACGGTGCAAGTAGAACCAGAGCTGATTATGAGAATTAAGGCAGCTCAGCGAGGTGATCAGAATGTACAGAAATCAGTATCGATGGTTAGAGCAGGACATCGATCAGAGTATCAGGTACGTGATAACGTCTTGTATGTGAATAATCGCCTGGTTGTGCCGAATGTTTCAGATTTGAGACGACAGATATTGTCAGAAGCGCACAACAGTCGATTCAGTATTCATCCTGGTGGCAGAAAAATGTATAATGATTTAAAGACACAGTATTGGTGGAAACAAATGAAATCTGATGTGACCGAATTTGTAGCCAAGTGTCTGAATTGCCAACAGGTGAAAGCTGAAAGAAAGAAACCAGGAGGATTGTTACAGAGTTTGTCCATTCCTGAATGGAAATGGGATCACATTTCCATGGATTTTGTGACACAGTTGCCGAGATCCTCCCGAGGTTGTGATGCGATTTGGGTCGTGATTGATCGATTGACCAAATCAGCATGTTTTATTCCATACAAGATGACGTACCGATATGATCAGATGGCTGATATTTATGTCAAGGAAGTGGTTAGATTGCACGGAGTGCCGAAGTCGATTGTTTCAGATCGTGATCCTCGATTTACTTCGCACTTCTGGCAGAGTTTACAGCAAGCTCTTGGTACGAAGTTACATTTGAGCACCGCATATCATCCACAGACCGATGGACAGTCAGAGCGAACTATCCAGACCCTGGAAGATATGCTGAGAGCAGTGGTGCTAGATTTTAGCACTACTTGGCAAGATGCATTGCCTCTTTGTGAGTTTTCGTACAACAACAGCTATCAGACGAGTATTGAGATGGCACCATTCGAAGCGTTGTACGGAAAGAAATGTCGATCCCCTCTGTATTGGGATGATATCTCTGAAGTTCCTGAGACTGGACCTGAGATGATCAGAGATATGACCGAGAAAGTGAAATTGATTCAGAAGAAAATGAAGGCAGCTCAGGACAGACAAGCCAAGTATGCCAACATCAGACGACGACCGTTGGTATTTGAGGCTGGAGACCGAGTATTCCTGAAGATTTCTCCTTTCAGAGGTGTTAGCAGATTTGGCAAGAAAGGGAAATTGTCTCCACGATATGTAGGTCCTTATGAGATTCTCGAAAAGATAGGAGATCGTGCCTATCGACTTGCTTTGCCGCCTTCATTATCTGAGATACATGATGTCTTTCATGTATCGATGCTGCGGAAATATCTCCCTGATGATTCTCACGTGATTCGACCAGACGAGACTGAGCTGGATGAGACATTGAGTTATGTCGAGAAACCGATCCGGATTATCGATCGTAAAGAAAAACAGCTCAGAACAAAGACGATTCCTCTTGTGAAAGTACAATGGACTCGTCATGGGGTTGAAGAAGCCACGTGGGAGACTGAATCAGATATGAGACAGGAATTCCCAGCATTATTTCACTGATGTAAATTTCTTATACAGTGTTTGTATATACTCCTTATTGATACGAATGAAATGCTCGTGATTTCGAGGACGAAATCGTATCTTAGGGGGGGAGAAATGTAATGCCCAAGATTTTGTATCATGTTAATCTGAGATTATTGATTATTAGTGGACACGATTATAACCCGGACCAAGAAATAGGAAGAGCCAAGAGGTGGGCCGAAAGTGTCTCGCCCGGGCGGAAGTTTTTGTCCGCTCGAGCGAGACGGAATTCTGAAAGAGGGCCGAGAGTTACTCGCTCGGGCGGAAGTTTGTGCTCGCCCGAGCGAGACTGCTTGAATTGCGAGGGCCGAGAGTTACTCGCCCGGGCGGAAACTTATGTCCGCCCGAGCGAGAGACGTGGTTGGCCAAGGATGAGCCATTTGCCCTTGTGCATGCGGAAGTTGTATATATATATATACACATGCATTTCTTCCGGGGAAAGAAAAGGGAAATCAGGGGAAAACTTTGCTTCTTGATTCAAGAATTCAATCGTGCGATCAATCCGTCCGTTTGATTTTGATTCCGACTTCGGTACCGAGTTCCTATCGACGTAGGCTACACTTTGACGTAAGTTTTGCTACGTTTTGACATGCTTTGAAATTATGCTATTGTCAGAATTGAATGGAACTCATATATGGTGTTCTTGATATGTTAGACATCGTAGAATCGAAGTCAGATTAAGAAATAGACTGATTATGGAATTGTTGTGATTTTCTGATAATAATCAGTTGATACCGGACCGATTTGGATTATGGATTGATTATAGATTGTATTGGATATGGGTTATGGATTGTAACTATTATCGGGTGAATTGGTATAGACGGGGATATTGGAATTGTACCGTTATGCCGTTGATTTTGAATTAAATCAAGAATTATCAGATTGTTATTGATTCGAGTGGTATATTGACATAAGATTATTTATATTGTCATTACCAGACAGACTGTGAATTCAGGACTTCGACTAAGCAGGAAATCGAGACTGCAACGAAAGGTATAAGTCAATGTGGTATTGGGAGATGGACTTGAGTCGGCTTGGACTTGGGTTTCCCTAAATCACATACTTTATTTATTGCATTGATATTTGCATTTATTTGATTAATATACTTGTGCTCTTGATATTTAGATGACAGGTATTAGTCGAACTGTCTTGTGACACACCGTGCCGGATAGTGGTGGTATCGCCACGGCACATTGCACGATGTCACAAGATAGGATGCTAGCGATAGAGCTACAGTCCATGACGGATAGGTCAGGACACTGGATGTATGGTTATATCGAGTAATGGAATCCATTACGGAATTCGATATAGGAACACCATATTTGGTTATATCGAGTAAAGGGGTTGGAATTCTTCTATTACGGAATTCGATATAGGAATACCGGGGCACTGGTTATATCGAGTAATAGAGATTATGGTTCCCTCCTTTACGGAATTCGATATAGGAATACCACATCTGGAAACCGGGATCCCTAGACTAGGATTGAGTCTAGTCTTAAATAATGTAGCTACGAGTATTGTTTATGTTTCGGATTAAGATACATATTCATGTTACCTGATTACATGCTTTATATTTGTTTATATGATTGCATGTTTCATTGATTTATACTGGGAGTATATTCTCACCGGTTTATCCGGCTGTTGTCTTGTCTGTATGTGTACTTGACAACAGGTGGGACAGGATCAGGGTCCAGGAGATGAGAGAGATCGTGATTAGCGTGGAGGCTCCGGACTTGGACTAGAGATAGGGTTGAACACTTGATAGTAGTTTTTAAAACCTAGTTTGAATAAATGTGTGAAATTACAGGACTTGTATTTTATATATATACTGATATATATATATGGTTTGATTTCACTACGTTCCGCATTTTAAAAAAAAAAAATTTAGACCCTATTTGTAATTGATTAATTAGTCCCATTTATGATTAAGAACTTGATTAGCGTCCGGGTCCCCACAGAATATATCAAAAGATCATAGATAAAACGAGCATAAAATTATCAAAACACTTCTGAACACAGGATTTATCAACCCATACACAGAATTGAAGGATTTTCCAAAGAAACACATAATCAGATGTAACTATAACTTTCAGGCAGTAATTCTTTCAATTGATATCTGTATTCTCTCAATTCCATCAGTATCAGTCTATAAAAAATTCTAAAATGAAACCAATACCTGGTATCAAATCAAGACTAAAATAACTCTCCCTGATATAGGACAAACCTGAAATCTCATCTGAAAGACTATAACAAACTTTCTGCTACTAGTAAATCAATCCCTGATATGCTCAGCTTCAGTCATCAACTGAATACATAAGGAATTACTCCATTCCTTTCGATAATCATCAAATCATAAACAATACAGATATAAAGGAATTCAAAATCGAGAATCCTTACCGTATATCATTCATTTCTTGTCCATTTCAGGTCTGAATCTTACCATCTCCTGGTAAGGCTATATAATAGCTCTGTACTTGTTTGATATATCAATATCTATCATGCAGTCATCATTCGACAACAAAAGTACAACACAATCTAATTCAATCTCATTCTCATCTTACTGCAATATCCACTATATCATAGCATATCACTGATATCAAATTCTTTCCCAAAAGGTAAGGAATCAATACTACAGTAAATACAGATCCAACAGGTAAAACATGTATCAATGCAACTCAGTCAAGGATAATCGTAAGGAAATGCATCAGTATATATCAATACATATGCAACATAATCATAAAAGATCAATACATGTCACTGTATCATCAAGTGTATCCTGGGTCTGTTTCTCGATCCCTCCCACCAGAGGATTCTGCTCCCTGAAATCTTCGGGGGCCTCTCTGTGGACAAGCTTTAGCAAAATGTCCTTGCTGTTTACAGATATTGCACCTACCAGTTACTCCCCGGCATTGCTCCGTGGAATGTCTTCCACCGCAATTCCTGCAATAAACTCCAGTATAACTCAGGGCTAGAACCACTTGAGCTAGAGGAACCACTCGATCCACTCCCTAATTTCTTAAACTATTTCGTTCGAGTCTTCAGCAAATCATGCTTTCCACTCGTGCTGCCTCGATCAACTCTGAGAGGGGATCGCTGTGTCTGGGGTGGCATTGCACACAACCTTCCTAATTGTCTAATCAGACTCGTCTCCGCTCTCTTTGCTCTACTCAAGACATCAGCAAAATGGTACGGCCGCTGCATATTCATCAATGCAACTATCTCCGAGTTCAATCCTCTGATGAACTGAGCCGTTACAGCTTCATCATTCCCAGCTACCTGAGGAGCAAAACGCAGTAGAGTAGAGAATTTAGCAACATATTCTTCCATATTCAGTTGACCTTGTCTCAAATTCTCAAACTCTGTTTTCTTGTCCTCTCGGTACGATCCTGAGAAGAATCTTCGATAAAATTCAGCTTTAAAGACTTCCCATGTGATCACAGAACCACGTAGTTCTAATATTCCTTTGGTTGTAATCCACCAACTCCTGGCAACCTCTCGTAACTGATGGAATACCAGTTTAACTCTCTGTTCATCTATACAATCAAGTAAATCGAACAGTATTTCTAGGTCATCAAACCAGTTTTCATAACCTTCAGACGTCTCGATACCACTCAGGATCGTCGGTTGCAGTAACGGGAACTCTCCCATCTTTATTTCCATCTGAGTTTCTGATACATCTATCTGATCAGACGAAGTATTCCCCTTTCTGGAATTCTTCTAGGAGGTATATCTGATAATCACAGATGTTAGTAGTAACAGGAGACAAATCCGTCTCAATCCCAATCCTGATCAGCTTACCTCCGATCAAGAATTGGTTAGGATCCAGTTTCAAATAATACATATTACCAAATCAACTCAGATATTCAGGTAACATGTAGCTTAATATACAGTAAAAACATACTGAAATCTTAGCATATACAATGTAATTTCAACATTATATTCAATCATATGCCATATAAATCCGGGCAGTAAAGCATAATATCATGCTAGCATACACAATGTAATTCCACATTATAATCAATCACATGCTAGCAATCACATGCAAGGAAAGAAAATTCAATCTACCCCGCTCACTCTTCTCTGTCAATCAATCATACGCTGCGAATATATCAAAATATCATAGATAAAACGAGCATAAAATTAACAGAACACTTCTGAACACAGGATTTATCAACCCATACACAGAATTGAAGGATTTTCAAAGAAACACATAATCAGATGTAACTCTAACTTTCAGGCAGTAATTATTTCAATTGATATCTGTATTCTCTCAATTCCATCAGTATCAGTCTATAAAAAATTCTAAAATGAAACCAATACCTGGTATCAAATCAAGACTGAAATAACTCTCCCTGATATAGGACAAACCTGAAATCTCATCTGAAAGACTATAGCAAACTTTCTGCTACTAGTATTCAAATCTTTTGAGATGATTATGCATTGTTTACATATTGTTGTGCATTGCATTTAAGATAGGGAGTCTTGACAGATCCGTCAAAATTCTAGATGTTCGGTGATATCACAGCTTAGGGGAAGATCATTCTCCTATTGTAGATGTTGATACAGATCAGGCCGAAGTCTAGGAATAAGACATACCTTCACCCCGATTGGGAGGGTAGGTGATAGATCGTCTTATTCACACCGGGATCCCTAGAGTTCTAGTCGAGTCGAGTCCAGATATGGTTTGATTCGCATTGCATTGCATGGTTATATGGATGATATTCATTATAGCATGTTTCATGTTCAGCTTGATATATGCATGTCTACATGTTTATACTGGGATTTGTTCTCACCGGAGTTTCCGGCTGTTGTTATGTCTGTATGTGTGCATAACAACAGGTGGGGCAGGATCTGGGTCGAGACAGAGACGAGATTTATATAGCGTGGAGACTACGGGCGCAGCAGAGGACTAGTGGTTTTTAGTAGACTTGGATTATTTGTATTTGCTTTATTGTATTAAACACTAGTTGGATGAATGTACTAGAACAAGGTATGTTTGTATGTTGTAATATAAATAAAGAACTTGTGTTTGTGTACATACATTAGAATTAATGTTGTAAAGCAAATATTTGACCCACTTTTTATATTAATGATCCATTTAATCCCAAAGAATAGAGTTAGAGCCCTGGTCCCCACAACAGGTGATATCAGAGCCATAGATCCTTTAGATTAAGATAAGATAGAATGAGCAGGGTAGATCGAGTCTTCTTCCTTGCCTTATGATGTGCTAGCATGATTTATTGCTTTCATTATTGCATGTTGTATTGTTATTTGAATTGAATTACAGCATGTATTAGTAAAGACTGAATCAGAGCCGATTCTGGATCAGAGGTAAATGATCAGAGGAGGGCTGAGATAGTTGTATAGATGGTATACTAATTTGTTGAATAGCAGATACATACCTCCTAGAAGAGCAGCAGTGCCTCTATGACCCACAGCACCAGAACAGGGTAGCACATCTGGGGATCCAATGGACGTTACTGCTACACCCATGGAGACTCTGTTAAAACGATTCCAGTCCTTCAGACCACCTACCTTACCGGGTACCGAAAACGCAATCGAATGTGAAAGCTGGGTGGAGGATATCGAGATGTTATTCGAGTCTCTAGAATACAATGATGAGAAGAGAGTGAAACTCATTGGCCACCAACTGCAAGATGTGGCTAAGAATTGGTGGTTGACCATTAAAAGAGCATTGGAACAACGTGGCACGGAGATTACATGGAAAGTGTTCAAGACAGAGTTTTATCAGCGATTATTTCCTATATCCTACCGTAAAGATAAAGGCGCTGAGTTTGCAAACTTGAGGCAAGGGCAACTGAATATCGAAGATTACGTCGCTAAATTTTCTTCCTTGCTTCGTTTTGCACCTCATGTTTCAGGTAGTGATGAGGCCTTAGCAGATCAGTTCATAAACGGCTTAAATCCTGATATCTTTACGTTGGTAAATACTGGAAGACCCAACAATTTGGCTGAGGCATTGAACCGTGCCAAAGGAGCAGAAGCAGGACTGCTTAGGCAACGGAGTGTTCCGTATGTTGCCCCGAGTCCGAGACCGCCACTACCTCCAGCACAACCTCCTCTTAGATTTGAAAGCGGCGGCAGTAGTAGCGGGCGAAAGGATCAGTTGAAAGCAAAAGGGAAGCAGTTTAAAAGACCTGGGAGCAGTTCGTCGAGCTCTAGTGGATCCAGACAGAGTGGTTTTGATCCGAATACAAGGTATACAGGTGTCTACTGCAGTTCTTGTGGGGGTAGACATGCGACTGAACAGTGCCAGGGAGTGACAGGGAGATGAAACATATGTAGGCAACAGGGGCACTTCGCCAAAGTGTGTCCCCAGAGAAGCTCACAGAGATTTCAAGGTGCAGGGTCATCTGCAGCTGTAGCTCAGCCTGAGAGGCAAGCTTCATCTGTTCACTCATTTTAGCCACCACAGTCACAGATGCAGCCCAGAGGCAGAAGTAGCCAGACCGTGAGCCAGCCTCCTCGACAACAGGCTCAGGTGTTTGCATTGACAGAGGAGCAAGCACAGGATGCCCCAGATGATGTCATAGCAGGTAATTGTTCTCTTTGCGGTTATCCTGCCTATATATTGATAGATACGGGTGCATCGCATACATTCATCTTAGAACGATTTGCATTATTGCATTCCCTGCCTGTTGAGTCTTTGTTGGATGTAGTGTCCCATTACTCTCCGTTGGGAAGTGGTTTGATAGCTGTGACTACGGTTAGACATTGCATTTTACAATTTGAGGGTCATGAAATTGATCTAGATTGCATAGTACTGGGGTTAGATGATTTTGATTGCATTGTTGGGATTGACATGTTAACCAAGTACAGAGCCACCGTGGATTGTTTCCACAAGATTGTCAGATTCAGACCAGAGATGGCAGAAGAGTGGAAATTCTACAATAAGGGTTCCAAATCTCGGATTCCCTTGATTACGGCTTTGACTATGAATAAGTTGTTGCAGAAAGGAGCAGATGGGTTCCTTGTGTATGCTGTAGATGTACAGAAGTCGAGCCCGACATTGGCAGATTTGCCAGTAGTACGGGAGTTTGTAGATGTATTCCCAGATGAAATCCCAGGATTACCTCCAGCTCGAGAGGTAGATTTTAGCATAGATCTTATGCCAGGTACTGTCCCTATATCCCGAGCCCCGTATAGGATGGCGCCTTGTTGAACTGAAAGAACTGAAAGCACAGTTGGAAGATCTTCTAGCCAAGGGATATATCCGACCTAGTGTATCTCCATGGGGCGCACCAGTGCTCTTTGTGCGGAAGAAAGATGGATCGATGCGATTGTGTATAGATTATTGGCAATTGAACAAAGCGACAGTGAAGAATAAATATCCCTTGCCGCGCATCGACGACTTATTTGATCAATTACAAGGATCCTCTGTTTATTCCAAGATAGATTTGCGATCCGGATATAATCAACTCAGAGTTCGAGATGTAGACATACCGAAGACATCATTTCGAACCAGGTATGGAGATTACGAATTTATTGTCATGCCTTTTGGTTTAACAAATGCTCCAGCGGTATTTATGAGCTTGATGAATCGAATCTTTCAGAGGTATTTAGATGATTTTGTGATTGTCTTTATTGATGACATTCTGGTGTATTCAAAGAACAGATATGAGCATGCATAGCATCTTAGAATTGTGTTGCAGACATTGAGGAATGAAAGACTGTATGCTAAATTGTCAAAGTGTGAGTTTTGGTTGGATCGAGTTGTCTTTTTGGGGCATATTATATCTGGAGATGGTATTGTTGTAGATCCAAGTAAAGTGGAAGCTATGATCAGTTGGCCGAGACCGACTTCTGTGCCAGAAATACGCAGTTTCATGGGTCTGGCGGGATACTATCGACGATTTATCAAATATTTCTCCAGTATTGCGAAGCCAATCACCCAGTTGACACAAAATAATGCGCCATTTATATGGTCTGAGGATTGTGAGTCTAGCTTCGTGGAATTGAAGAAGAAGCTGACTAGTGCTCCAGTACTGACGATACCTTCAGGTACGGGTGAGTTTGTTGTATATTGTGATGCCTCTCACAGAGATTTGGGATGTGTTCTTATGCAGCGAGGTCATGTGGTCGCATACGCCTCGAGACAACTGAAGCCACATGAAGTTCGATACCCCATTCACGATCTTGAATTGACGGCTATTGTATTTGCATTGAAGATCTGGCGTCACTATCTCTATGGTGAGAAATTCGAGATTTACTCCGATCACAAAAGCCTGAAGTATCTATTTTCTCAATCAGAACTGAACATGAGGCAGCGTAGATGGCTTGATCTGCTGAAAGACTTTGAGTGCGAGATCAAATACTATCCAGAGAAGTCTAATACGGCAGCGGACGCCTTGAGTCGAAAGGTTTGTTCCCTATCCTTATCAACAATAGGTGTTACAAAATTAGTTGAAAATTACTGTATGTCTGGATTAGAATTTGATACAGAAAGTAGGCCACTACGACTTGCTTCCATTCATGTTGAACCTGATTTGATTTGGAGGATTAAAGAAGCACAACGAATGGATCGGAATGTGCAAAGATCGATTCAAATGGTCATATCAGGGCATTTGTCAGAATATCAGGTACGTGAGCATAGTTTTGTACGTCAATAACCGTCTCGTAGTGCCAGATGTTTCAGACTTGAGGCATCAGATTATGTCCGAAGCGCACTGTAGTCGGTTTAGCATTCACCCTGGTGGCATAAAGATGTACAATGACTTGAAGACGCAGTTCTGGTGGAAGCAGATGAAGTCAGATATCGTCGAATTTGTGTCAAAATGTTTGAATTGCCAACATGTGAAGGCCGAGAGGAAGAAACCCAGAGGTTTACTTCAAAGTTTAGCTATTCCAGAATGGAAATGGGATCATATTTCAATGGATTTCATGACGAAGTTACCTCAATCATCTAGAGGCTGTGATGCGATTTGGGTCATTATTGACAGATTGACCAAATCAGCTTGCTTCATTCCGTACAAAATGACGTATCGACATGATCAGATGGCGGAGATATATGTTCGAGAGGTAGTTAGATTGCATGGTGTGCCGAAATCTATCGTATCAGATCGTGATCCACGATTCACTTCACACTTCTGGCACAGTTTACAACAGGCCTTAGGTACGACATTACACCTGAGTACTACTTATCATCCTCAGACAGATGGACAGTCAGAGCGGACTATCCAGACGCTAGAGGATATGTTGAGAGCCGTGGTGCTAGATTTTGGCACTAGTTGGCAAGATTCTCTACCTCTTTATGAATTCTCTTACAATAATAGCTATCAGACAAGCATTGAGATGGTACCATTTGAAGCTTTATATGGCAAGAAGTGCAGATCTCCACTGTACTGGGATGACGTGTCAGAGGTACCAGAACTTGGGCCAGATATGATTCGTGACATGACTGAGAAGGTGAAAGTCATTCAGAAGAGAATGAAGACGACACAAGATAGGCAAGCCAAATACGCCAATGTCATACGTAGACCGTTGGTATTCCAGCAAGGAGACCGAGTATTTCTAAAGATTTCCTCATTCAGAGGCGTTGTCAGATTTGGTAAGCGGGGGAAGTTGTCTCCTAGATACGTCGGTCCGTACGAGATCTTAGAAAAGATTGGTGACCGAGCCTACCGACTTGCTCTTCCTCCTTTGTTATCCGGGATACATGATGTCTTTCATGTGTCAATGTTGCGTCAGTACATGCCAGATATTTCTCATGTCGTTCAGCGTGACGAAGATGAGCTTGATCAGACCCTGAGTTACATCGAGCAACCGATACAAATTCTTGATCGAAAAGAAAAGAAGCTCAGGACGAAGACTATTCCATTAGTGAAAGTCCAATGGAGTCGTCATGGCATTGAGGAAGCGACGTGGGAGACAGAAGCAGATATGAGACAGAGATATCCCGAGTTATTCCTATGATGTGAGTATTCATTCAATATGTAATTTCATTACCCCTTGCAATTAATTTAATTGAATTTTTGCGAGCTCGAGGACGAGCTCTTATCTAAGAGGGGGAGAAATGTAAGGCCTGAGAATTAATAGTCTTCACCGATGTGATACTCGAAGATAAGAGAATGCATGTCATGTCATGAGGAGCACTATGTAAGGTCGAGATTTTGATTCTGTTAATCCGGAATAATGGAATTCAAATTGATAAGATTATAGTCGAACCATACCGAGACTGGATTGGGTAAAGCAAGTGCATTAAGTAATGGTAGGACAGAAGTAGTGGCGCCCGAGCGGTAGATTACGACCGCCCGATCGCCAGGGTTCACCAAGGGAAGTGTTCGGGCGGAAGGTGTGGCGCTCGGGCGGTAGTTTATGACCGCCCGAGCGCCAGCCCCTAGCATATGTGGGCAGAACCTTCCTCGCCCGGGCGGTAGATCTTGACCGCTCGAGCGCCGAGTTAGCGCCCGGGCGGTAAGATTCGACCGCCCGAGCGCCAATCAATATTCAAGAAAATGGAGACACGTATCATAGGCATGCAGTTGGTGATATATATATATATATATCACTTTGCATTTTTCAAGGAAACGGAAGAAGAAGCGAGAAAGGTTCCAGAAAGAAGCTTCAAAATCCTTACGCCTTTATATTTAAATCCGTCCGTCAGATTTTGAATCCGACTGCAATACTGTGTTCCTAGCATTACAGGCTACGAGTGGACGTAAGTTTTACTATGTTTTGATATGTCTTGAAATTAGGATGTTGAAAGAATCAGATATGATTCATATATGGTGTTTCTGACATATTAGACATAATATAATTGGAATCGGATTGAAGAACGGACACCGTATCGAATTGTTATGAATTTCAGAGTTGTATTAACTGGGACGTGATATCAGATTTGTACCGTTATTTATTAGGAATTGGGAGAATTGATATTTGTTGTTTATTGTTGCTAGATATACTGAAAATACGCTGTTATGTCGTCGAATAATATTAAGATTGATTTCAGAATTAGATATAGGTTGATTGAGATTAGAGATTGATAGAATATGTATCAACATTTCTATTTGAGATTTGATATTGACAGATTCGTCTTAGAGACTTCGACTACGACACAGATTGTGCGACAAGAGAGGTATAATACATGTTTTGTTTGGGGAGATACAACTCAAATGAGATAACATTTGAGTTTCCCACCAAAATCACATACTAGATTTATTGTTTATCTTGAATTATGATTGTGATTTGTTTATAGACTTGTATTCAAATCTTTTGAGATGATTATGCATTGTTTACATATTGTTGTGCATTGCATTTAAGATAGGGAGTCTTGACAGATCCGTCAAACTTCTAGATGTTCGGTGATATCACAGCTTAGGGGAAGATCATTCTACTATTGTAGATGTAGATACAGATCAGGCCGAAGTCTAGGAATAAGACATACCGTCACCCCGATTGGGAGGGTAGGTGATAGATCGTCTTATTCACACCGGGATCCCTAGAGTTCTAGTCGAGTCCAGATATGGTTTGATTCGCATTGCATTGCATGGTTATATGGATGACATTCATTATAGCATGTTTCATGTTCAGCTTGATATATGCATGTCTACATGTTTATACTGGGATTTGTTTTCACCGGAGTTTCCGGCTGTTGTTATGTCTGTATGTGTGCATAACAACAGGTGGGGCAGGATCTGGGTCGAGACAGAGACGAGATTGATATAGCGTGGAGACTACGGGCACAGCAGAGGACTAGTGGTTTTTAGTAGACTTGGATTATTTGTATTTGCTTTATTGTACTAAACACTAGTTGGATGAATGTACTAGAACAAGGTATGTTTGTATGTTGTAATATAAATAAAGAACTTGTGTTTGTGTACATACATTAGAATTAATGTTGTAAAGCAAAAATTTGACCCACTTTTTATATTAATGATCCATTTAATCCCAAAGAACAGAGTTAGAGCCCGGGTCCCCACAAGAACTACGCTTATAATCCATTGGCGCTCGGGCGGTAATTATTTACCGCTCCGGCGCCACATGTTCTGTCCCAATTTTCCACTTGTGGGACACTGGCACTCGGGCGGTAACTTTTTACCGCTCGGGCGCTAGACTTTCTGTAACGAACCGTACTTCTCATACTTAAAATTTGCGGAAAAATTTAAAATTTTCTTAAATAAAAACATCCACACGGTCGTCACCCATCATTCATAAAATATCTTTAAAATCAACCATCACAATTAAAGTTTGCTAAAAGAAAAGCTGTCTCACATCCAGAACATAAAATCAGAGTATAAATGTTTTCATGCTTAAAATCTTAAAATAACGTAGGCGGTCCTCGGGTCTAGCCTCCCACTCAGTCCAAGCCTGCCCCTTGGTCAGCACCTCCGGTCTCCTCAACATAGTCACCTGCATCGATCAAGTCTAGTGAGTCTAAAGACTCAACACGTATAAACTGGGATAACGAGTACCACATAATAAAATCGCATGCATCTTAAAAATAGAACGTACATAATTTGAAACTTGAGCTTGCATAATAACTTGAACTTGCATACATATATAGACGTCCATAACGTGAAACTTTCATGATCATAACTGCATACTTGAGCATACTAAAACATACATGACTTCATTTTGCATAGAGGATGCTTCAAAGCAAGTGACCCATACATAATAAACGCCTGATCAGACACACCACAGTACTGGGCTGACAGGGACGTATCCACTGCCGCATACATGAGATCCCCGTTCATAATTTAACGGGCTGGTTGGTCCCCGTTCATAATTTAACACTTCCCAACCACGATCTAACCCGTTCATAATTTAACGGGGCGGAGAGGTCCTCGGCCACGTTCACCGACTTCCAAACCCATTCATAATTTGGTCACAAGTCAATTAGCATACCTCAAAAACTTAAACATATTTTATTTGCACGTCATACATACTTACTTGGCGTTGAGGGATTCGTTGGACTTCGATCGGGGCCGTTGCTGCGCATACTGATCATGAATTGACATGCTTAACTTGCATACTTAGAGGTAGGTAATCATGCTCACTTACGAGTTCATTCAATTCCTTAGGACGTTCTACAATTCCCATGACTCGACTTTGTAAATCATTGTACTAACCCATGACGTCTAACCTCAAAGCATACTAAATTATTTTTCCCCAAAAATGAAGGACACGGTCCCCGTATCTACATCCGTGTAGGGGTCCGTGTAGGCTCTGGAAATTGACACCGAAGGAAAGCAAAGGCACGGACCCCGTGTCAGGGTCCGGGTGAGGGTCCGTGTAGGTACTGGAAATATACACTAAGTGAAACCCAAAGGCACGGACCCCGTGCCCTCATCCGTGTAGGGGTCCGTGTAGATACTGGAAAAAGACTCCGAGAAGAAAACAAAGGCACGGACCCCGTGTCAGGGTCCGTGTACGGGTCCGTGTACCCACTGTAATCGCGAACTTACGAAAATTCTGAACACCTAATATTTATCCTTCTAGACTCGGTTATACGGACCATGCACCGACACCTCGAGACCCATCCTAGCATTCCATAATATCAATACAAGTTGTACAAACGTTCCAAAGCAATAACGTTCGCTCTACGACACAAACGACCCAAAATACGACCAATGACATCAAACCGTCTCCTACGACTTCTAATTACTTCGAGTGCCTATCGACATGAAACGAAACCTCAAAGACACTCTTAACATCACTACTAACATACCCGTACGCAGCAACAATCGCCCGTCGATCTCCAACGAAGCCTGCAACAGAAACTTAAAGAAACACAATTTTCGTAAAAGTCACCGTTTGAGCAGTTCCACGAAAAGCATCCTAACTCACTCAATTTTCATCCAAAAATTTCGAATTATATATCAAATCGAAGGTATCGAGACGTTCTACAATTTTCTAGTTGAAAGTTTTCTCAAATTATGTACCGAAAATTCGCAGAATTCATAAAGGACAGTAAAAACGAGTTTTCAAATCTAAAATCCATTAAAAACCGATCCGAATCAATTTCCGTTCAAACGACGAACGTCAACACATACTTTTACGCATAAAACAACGCAACGCTTAATATGACATGATCGATACAGAAAGAACAGATTATACGTGCCTTTTTGATATTAAAAATACCGTGACAACGACACCGACGCGGAGATGGAAGCGAGGTTGATCCGGGACGAACGTGGCACCGTTTTCTTGCAATAAAACTCACCAAAAACTCGATGGAAAGATAAGGGGAAGGGGGCGGCTGCTTTTCTCTCAAGAACCCTAGCTTTCTTCTTTTTCAAAATAATAAAATCTGAATGTGTGTATCGGTGTGTGTGTGTGTGTGTGTGTTAGGTGTGTGTAAAAGTGTGAAAATCGTGTAGTGTGTGTGTGTGGCTAGATTAGGGGGTTAAAATATTGTTTAAAATGAATTAACCAATAATTAATAGTTAATCCTCCTTAGAAATAAATAAACACTAATTTCAATTAAACTCATAATTCAAATAACACACACAAAAGTGCTAATTTTAAAAGTTTCAAACTCTTAAATAATTAAGCACATAAATAAGGATTTTAAAATGCTAAACTAAATAAATTATTTAAAATGCCCCTTCTTAACTTAAAATAAAACACCGCATAAAATTTCCAAAATCGTCACCGGTCTCCTCCTCGATCCCGCCTCGAATAATCGCCTGGAATATGAAACTCGAAAAAACGTTTTAACGTGCATCCCATAAACGTAAATAATTTAAAATAATACATTTAAATAAATTATGCATGACTAAAACTCATTTAAAAGTAAATAATTGATCTAATAATTAAATAAATGCATAGGTTATACGTGTACTGAATTTTTGGGCACTACACTTTCTGTCCAACTTTCCCATTTATGATGCCTTGGCGCTCGGGCGGTCTCTTTCTACCGCTCGGGCGCCAACAATTCTGTATTAATATCTTGGTGTAAAAGGCACCGACGCCCGGATTCTTCATTTGTGTTCATATACCCTTCATCTGTTTTGGCCAATCTGGTCTCGTAATAGCCCGTATATAATTATATCGATTCATAATCCATAATCATCTCAGATTACGATAATTAATTTCTCGAGCATTACAAGCTCAGAGTTCGAGATGTTGATATACCGAAGACAGCATTCCAAACCAGGTATGGACATTACGAATTTGTTGTCATGCCTTTCGGTTTAACGAATGCTCCAGCGGTATTTATGGGGTTAATGAACCGTGTCTTTCAGAGGTATTTAGATGAGTTTGTGATTGTTTTTAATCGATGATATTTTGGTGTATTCCAAGAGTATGACTATGCCGATCATTTGAGAATTGTATTGCAGACATTGAGAAATGAGCAATTGTATGCTAAACTGTCCAAGTGTGAGTTCTGGTTGAAACATTTGTCTTCTTGGGTCATATCATATCTGGAGATGGTATTTCTGTGGATCCGAGTAAAGTTGAAGCTGTGATCAGTTGGCCGAGACCGACCTATGTGCCTAAGATACGCAGTTTCATGGGTTTAGCAGGGTACTATCGAAGATTAATTAAAGATTTTTCCAGTATTGTGAAGCCGATTACCCAGTTGACACAAAAGAATACATCGTTTGTGTGGTCTGAGGATTGTGAGTCTAGCTTTCTAGAGTTGAACAAGAGGCTAACCAGTGCTCCAGTATTGATGATTCTTTCAGGTACTGGTGATTTTACTGTATATTGTGATGCATCTCACAGAGGGCTAGGATGTGTTCTTATGCAGCGAGGACATGTGATCGCATACGCCTCGAGACAGTTGAAGACTCACGGGACCCTGTACCCAATTCATGATCTTGAATTGGCAGCTATTGTTTTTGCAATGAAGATCTGGCTTCACTATCTTTATGGTGAGAAATTTGAGATCTATTTCGATCACAAGAGTCTGAAATACCTGTTTTCTTAGTCAGAGTTGAACATGAGACATCGTATATGGCTTGATCTATTGAAAGATTTCAATTGTGAGATCAAGTACTATCCAGGAAAGTAGCAGCAGATGCCTTGAGTCGAAAGGTATGTTCCTTATCCTTATCGACGATAGGTGTTTCGAATTTAGTTGAAGATTGCTGTTTGTCTGGATTGACATTTGATACAGATAGTATACCGCTACGACTTGCTTCGATTCAAGTTGAGCCAGATTTGATTATGAGAATCAAGGAAGCCCAGAGAACTTATCAGAATGTGCAGAAGTCGATTGATATGGTCAGATCAGGGCATCAGTCAGAGTATCAATTGCATGATTATGTTCTGTATGTGAATAACCGTATTGTAGTGCCAGATGTTCCAGAATTGAAACAACAGATTATGTCAGAAGCGCACTGTAGTCGGTTTAGTATTCATCCTTGTGGCAGAAAGATGTACAATGACTTGAAGACACAGTTCTGGTGGAAACAGATGAAGTCAGATACTGCCGAATTTGTGTCTTAGTGCTTGAATTGCCAACAGGTGAAGGCTGAGAGAAAGAAGCCCGAAGGTCTACTTCAGAGTTTGTCTATTCCTGAATGGAAATGAGATCACATTTCCATGGATTTCGTTACGAAATTACCACAATCATCTCGGGGCTGTGATGCGATTTGGGTCATTATTGACAGATTAACCAAATGAGCGTGTTCTATTCCGTACAGAATGACATACCGACACGATCAAATGGCAGAGTTGTATGTCAGAGAGTTAGTCAGATTGCATGGTGTGCTGAAGTCTATCGTATCAGATCGTGATCCACGATTCACTTCACGTTTCTGGCACAGATTGCAGCAGGCTTTAGGTACGACATTGCACCTGAGTACTGCTTATCATCCTCAGACAGACGGACAGTCAGAGCAGACTATCTAGACTTTAGAGGACATGTTGAGAGCTGTAGTGCTAGACTTTGGCACTAGTTGGCAAGATTCACTGCCACTTTGTGAATTCTCGGATAACAACAGCTATCAGACGAGCATTGAGATGGCACCGTTTGAAGCTTTGTATGGCAAGAAGTGCAGATCTCCGTTGTACTGGGATGATATATCTGAGGTACCAGAACTTGGGCCTGATATGATTCGAGAGATGACTGAGAAAGTGAAAATAATTCAAAAGCGAATGAAGACGGCACAAGATAGACAAGCCAAGTATGCGAACATCAGACGTAGACAGCTAGTATTTGAGGAAGGGGACAGAGTATTCTTGAAGATTTCTCCTTTCAGAGGCATTGCAGATTTGGCAAACGTGGGAAATTGTCTCCAAGATACGTCGGACCGTTTGAGATTCTTGAGAGTATTGGGGATCGAGCATATCGACTTGCTCTTCCTCCTTCTTTATCTGGAATACATGACGTTTTTCATGTATTGATGCTGCGTAGATATATGCCAAATATTTCTCTGCCATTCAGCCTGACGAGACCGAGCTTGATCAGACTTTGAGTTATTGTGGGGACCCGGGCTCTAACTCAATTCTGTCTGGGATTAGATGGATCTGTGAGAAAATGTGGTCAAATTTTTCGCTTTTTAACTTTAATTCTAATGTATATAAACAAGCACAAGTTATTTATTTATTTCTACAAACATACAACATGTCTTGTTCGGGTACAATCATACAACCAGCGTTTAATACAAATCATGAACTACAAGTAGTACAAGTCTAGTCTGAAACCACTAGTGATCCTCTGCGCTCGTAGTCACCACGCTATCTCGAACTCATCTCTGTCATGACCCAGATCCTGCCCCACCTGTTGTTATGCACACATACAGACATAACAGCAGTCGGAAACTCCGGTGAGAACAAATCCAAGTATAAAACATGTATACATGCATATGCATAATAAAATCATAAACATCATATCATGCATGTAACATAAATCATGGGTTCCATAGTCTATGAAACCAACCTATATAAACATGCATTGTAATTCAAATCATGTCTTGACTCAACTCGACTCTACTCTAGGGATCCCGGGGTGAATAAGACGTCACTGTCTGTTACCTACCCTCCCAATCGGGGTAACTGTACGTCTTACTCCTAGACTTCGGTCGTGTCTGTATCGAATGTCTACAATCGGAGAAAGTCTACTCCTATGCGTCGATACACCGAACGTCTAGTTTTGAGAACTCTGTCAATGACTCTCCTATCTCAATGCTTGAATATAAATCTATAAACACAGCATTATCATATCAGGAGATTTGAATATATTCTATAAACAATTCAAAACATATCCAAAAACATAACAATAAATCTAGTATGTGATTTGGTTGGGAAACTCCAATCAAATCTGATTCGAGTCGTGTCTTCCCTATAATCACATGATTTATACCTTCTTGTCGTTCGTAGAAGTCGAAGTCTCGTATTCTCGATATCGAATCTGTCAAACCCAATCTGAAATGACATTGTATAGATATAATCTATCAACATACAATTCAAATCAAGTCCTGTACACTCATTATTCAATTTCAATACACTTTGACGGCGTAACAGCATGAATTCTCGACACCGGTCACTCAACAACAATCAACTAATATCCACAACTCATTCTCAATATCACAACCCCCTTTCCAATTCTGAAAATCTGCATATACTTCATTCAAACATGCTGAAATTCATAACAATCACGTATGGCATCATTTTCTCGATCCGTTTACGTTACTACGATGTCTATTCTCTTCAGAACATATAATTACAAGCATATCAGCATTTCCCAAACATCAATATCTTAAATCATGCAGGAATGTAAAGAAACATTACATCTTTTTGAAGCTAGTGATAAGAGGAATCCAAATCTTAACTCGGAATGAAAATCGGATGGCTAAATCTTGCACAAGCTAGCTTCTAAGATGAAAGAACCTTGCACCTTTTTACCCTTCTCTCTCGGTTTCCTCTGATAAAAATGGAGAAGAATGACTCATCTTCGAGTTCTATATATATACCATGCCATGTGTCAACTTAAGAAGAATTGGTGGATTTCACGCATGCTTCACCGCGGGTGCGGTAGATTCAGGAGCGCGGGTGCGCTGTGCTCTCGGCACCAATTTCATTTTCTGAAATTCAACGACCGCGGGTGCGCTACATATAAGACCGCGGGTGCGGTGACATTACCGCGGGTGCGGTTACATTTGGACCGTGGGTGAGGTCTTGCTTCGAATAAAATTTCCTACCCTACTGGACATCGACCGCAGGTGCGGTCCTTCTAGCACCGCGGGTGCGGTGTGGCTTCGGCCTCACCTTCACAAATTCACATTTTATGACCGCGGGTGCACTCCTTTTCCAAGCGCGGGTGCGGTCTATCTTGTACCAAAAACTCTAATTTCATGTCATGCATTCTCATATCTTTCGAGTATTTCGTCAATGAAGACCAATAAATCTCGAGCCTTACATTTCTCCCCCTCTAAGAAATGATTTCGTCCTCGAAATTGCAAGCAATCGATCATATCATACATGAAAAGTAATATAATCAAAACTGAAGAATTACTTATATCATGTAAATAACTCGGGATGTTTCTGTCTCATATCTGTTTCTGTCTCCCAAGTTGCTTCTTTGATGCCATGACGACTCCATTGGACTTTCCCTAGCGGAATAGTCTTGTCTCTGAGCTTCTTTTCTTTCCGATCAAGAATCTCTATCTGTTGCTCAACATAGCTCAAGGTCTGATCAAGCTCCGCTTCGTCAGGGTAAATGACATGGAAAATATCCGGCATATATCTACGCAACATTGATAGATGAAAGACGTCATGTATCCCGGATAAAGAAGGAGGAAGAGCAAGTCGATATGCCCGATCACCAATCTTTTCAAGAATCTCGTAAGGACCGATGTATCTAGGAGACAACTCTCCACGCTTGCCAAATCTGACAACGCCTCTAAAAGGGTAAATCTTCAGAAATACTCTGTCTCCTTGTTCACATACTAACGGTCTACGTCTGATATTGGCCTACTTGGCTTGTCTATCCTGTGCCGTCTTCATTCTTTTCTGATTGATCTTCACCTTTTCAATCAACTCACGTATCATATCATGCCCAAGTTCTGGTACCTCAGATACATCGTCCCAGTACAACGGAGATTTGCACTTCTTGCCATACAAAGCTTCAAACAGTGCCATCTCGATACTCGTCTGATAGCTGTTGTTGTACGAGAATTCACATAATGGCAGTGAATCTTGCCAACTAGTACCAAAATCTAGTACTACAGCTCTCAACATGTCCTCTAAAGTCTGGATAGTCCGCTCTGACTGTCCGTCTGTCTGGGATGATAAGCAGTACTTAGGTGCAATGTCGTACCTAAGGCCTGCTGCAACCTGTGCCAAAAGTGTGAAGTGAATCGTGGATCACGATCTGATACGATAGACTTCGGCACACCATGTAATCTGACTACCTCTCTGACATACAATTCTGTCATCTGATCGTGTCGGTATGTCATTCTATACGGAACAAAACATGCTGATTTGGTTAATCTGTCAATAATGACCCAAATCGCGTCACAGCCCCGGGAAGAACGAGGTAACTTCGTCACGAAATCCATGGAAATGTGATCCCATTTCCATTCTGGAATAGACAAACTCTGAAGTAAACCTCCGGGCTTCTTTCTCTCAGCCTTCACCTGTTGGTAGTTTAAGCACTTTGACACAAATTCGGCGATATCTGACTTCATCTGTTTCCACCAGAACTGTGTCTTCAAGTCGTTGTACATCTTTCTGCCCCAGGGTGAATGCTGTACCGACTACAGTGCGCTTCTGACATAATCTGTTGTTTCAACTCTGAAACATCTGGCACTACAAAACGATTATTCACATACAGTACAAAATCATGTACCCGATATTCGGATATATGCCCTGATTTGATCATATCAATCGATTTCTGCACATTTGGATCAATTTTCTGTGCTTCTTTGATCCTCATAATCAAGTCTGGCTCAACTTGAATCGAAGAAAGTAGCAATGGTCTACTATCTGTATCAAATGCTAATCTAGACAAACAGCAATCTTCAACTAAATTCGAAAAACCTATCGTCGATAAGGATAGGGCACATACCTTTCGACTCAAGATATCTGCTGCTGTATTTGACTTCCCTGGATAGTATTTGATTTCGCAATCAAAGTCATTCAACAAATCGAGCCATCTGCGCTGTCTCATGTTCAATTCTGACTGAGAAAACAAGTACTTCAGGCTTTTATGATCCGAGTAAATCTCAAATTTCTCGCCATAAAGATAATGACGCCAAATTTTTAATGCAAATACGATAGCCGCCAATTCAAGATCATGAATTGGGTATCGCGTCTCGTGAGTCTTCAGTTGTCTCGAGGCGTAAGCAATCACATGACCTCGCTGCATAAGAACACACTCCAGCCCTCTGTGAGATGCATCACAATATACAACAAAATCACCCGTACCTGAAGGAATCATCAAGACAGGTGCACAGGTCAGCCTCTTCTTCAATTCTAAGAAGCTAGACTCACAATCTTCAGACCACACAAATGGCGTATTCTTCTGTGTCAACTGGGTGATTGGTTTCACAATGCTGGAGAAATCTTTGATGAATCTTCTATAGTACCCTACGAGACCCATGAAACTGCGTATCTCTGGCACAGAAGTCGGTCTCGGCCAACTGATAACAGCTTCAACTTTACTCGGATCCACAGAAATACCGTCTCCAGATATAATATGAACCAAGAAGACAAGCTGTCTCAGCGAAAACTCACACTTGGACAGTTTAGCATATAATCTTTCATTTCTTAGTGTTTGCAACACAATTCTCAAATGATTGGCATGCTCATTCAAATTCTTTGAATATAACAAAATATCATCAATGAAAACAATCAAAAACTCATCCAAATACCTCTGAAAGATGCGGTTCATCAAACTCATAAATACCGCTGGAGCATTCGTTAAACCAAAAGGCATGACAACAAACTCGTAGTGTCCATACCTGGTCCGGAATGCTGTCTTCGGTATATCAACATCTCGAACTCTAAGTTGATGATATCTGATCGCAAATCAATCTTGGAATAGATGGAAGATCCCTGCAACTGATCAAATAAGTCGTCGATACGAGGCAAAGGATATTTGTTCTTTATCGTTGCCTTATTCAGTTGCCTGTAGTCTATACACAATCTCATAAAACCGTCTTTCTTTCGCACAAATAGCACTGATGCGCCCCAAGGAGATACACTGGGTCTGATATATCCCTTGGCCAGAAGATCTTCTAACTATGCTTTCAATTCTTTCAGTTCTATCGGCGCCATCCTATACGGAGCTCTCGAAATAGGCACGGTACCTAGAATCAGATCAATGCTAAAATCTACCTCTCGAGCTGGAGGTAACCCTGGAATCTCATCCGGAAATACATCTGCAAACTCCCGTACTATTGGCAAATCTGCCAATGCCGAGCTCGATTTCTGTAGATCTACAGAATAAACAAGGAATCCTTCTGCTCCTTTCAGTAACAATCTACTCATAGTCAGAGCAGATACTAAGGGAATCTGAGATCTAGAACCCTTGCCGTAGAATTTCCACTCCTCTGTCATCTCAGGTCTGAATCTGACAATCTTGTGAAAACAATCTACGGTAGCTCTGTACTTATTAGTCAACATGTCAATCCCGACAATGCAATCAAAATCAGATAAACCAAGTACAACACAGTCCAAATCAATTTCATGCCCCTTAAACTATAGTATACAATGTTTAACTGAAGTCACAGATATAAGACCACTTCCCAATGGGAAAGAAATAGATACTACAGTAGACATTGACTCGACAGGCAAGGAATGCAATAATGCAAAACGTTCTGATATAAATGTATGTGATGCAACTGTATCTATCAACACGTATGCAGGATAACCTCAAAGAAAACAGTTACCTGCAATCACGTCATCTGGCGCATCTTGTGCCTGCTCCTCGGTCAATGCAAACACCTGAGCCTGTTGTCGGGGAGGTTGGCTCACTGTCTGGCCACCTCTGGCTCTAGGCTGGGACTGTGCAGGTGTGGGCTGGAAGGAATGGACAGATGAAGCTTGCCTTTCGGGCTGAGCTACTGAAGCTGATGACCAGCTACTGAAGCTGATGACCCTGCACTCTGAAATCTCTGGCCACCTTTCTGGGGACAAACTCTGGCGAAGTGTCCTGACTGTCTGCAATAGTTACATCTGCCCATCACTCCCTGACACTGCTCAGTGGAATGCCTACCACCACAAGAACTGCAGTAAACACTTGTATAATCGGTACTCTGGCCAGGACCTCTCTGTCTTGACCCACTAGAGCTCGACGAACTGCTCCCTCCTCTCTTAAACTGTTTACCCTTGGCTTTCAGAAAATCCTTCTTGCCACTACTGCTTCCACTATCAAATCGAGGAGGAGGTGGTGGAAACTGTGCGGCGGCCGGTGGCGTCGGTCTCTGACCCTGAACACTGTAGGAAGCTCCTCGCTGCCTAATCAATCCAGCCTCTGCTCCCTTCGCTCAGTTCAAGGACTTCAGAAAAAGTGTTGGGTTGCCCCGTGTTCACCATGGTAAAGATGTCCGGATTCAAACCATTTATGAACTAATCGGCAACTGCCTCGTCATTCCCCGCTACGTGTGGTGCAAATCGAAGCAAGGAAGAGAATTTGGCAACATACTCCTCGAGTTCCATTGCCCCTGTCTTAAATTGGCGAACTCTGCCCATTTGTCTTTTCGGTATGATACTGGAAAGAAACGTTGATAAAATTCATCTTTAAAGATTTTCCAAGTAATATCAATACCTCGATTTTCTAGGGCTCGTTTCGCCGTTAACCACCAACTCTTGGCCACTTCTTGCAATTGATTTCCAATCAGCTTCACTCGACGTTCATCTGAATAGGCAAGTGATTCAAATAACATTTCTATATCATCTAGCCAGCTTTCGCAATCCGCTGCACTCTCAGTGCCTTTCAAAGTTGGGGGTCGGAACGACTGAAACCGCTTCAACAGAGTCTCCTTCAGGGTAGCGGTTACGTCCATCTGAGTACCTGACGTACTCCCCTGTTCTGGCACTTGTCCTGTAGCTAGTTGCGGTATCCTTTTAGGCAGCATATCTCTGATCCAAAATCGGTTTTGATTCAGTCTTGACAATTATATGCTATAAATCAACTCAGATACAATACAACATATAATAAGGAAAGCAATAAATCATAATATGTGCTAGCATGATATAAGCAAGGAAGATGACTCGATCTACCCCGCTCATTCTATTCTATCTCAGTCTACAGAACCTACTGCTCTGATACCACCTGTTGTGGGGACCCGAGCTCTAACTCAATTCTGTCTGGGATTAGATGGATCTGTGAGAAAATCTGGGTCAAATTTTTCGCTTTTTAACATTAATTCTAATGTATATAAACAAGCACAAGTTCTTTATTTATTTCTACAAACATACAACATGTCTTGTTCGGGTACAATCATACAACCAGCGTTTAATACAAATCATGAACTACAAGTAGTACAAGTCTAGTCTGACACCACTAGTGATCCTCTGCGCCCGTAGTCACCACGCTATCTCGAACTCATCTTTGTCGTGACCCAGATCCTGCCCCACCTGTTGTTATGCACACATACAAACATAACAACAGCCGGAAACTCCGGTGAGAACAAATCCCAGTATAAAACATGTATACATGCATATGCATAATAAAATCATAAACATCATATCATGCATGTAACATAAATCATGGGTTCCATAGTCTATGAAACCAACCTATATAAGCATGCAATTCAATTCAAATCATGTCTTGACTCAACTCGACTCTACTCTAGGGATCCCGGGGTGAATAAGACGTCACTGTCTGTTACCTACACTTTCAATCGGGGTAACTGTACGTTTTACTCCTAGACTTCGGTCGTGTCTGTATCGAATGTCTACAATCGGAGAAAGTCTACTCCTATGCGTCGATACACCGAACGTCTAGTTTTGACAACTCTGTCAATGACTCTCCTATCTCAATGCTTGAATATAAATCTATAAACACAACATTATCATATCAGGAGATTTGAATATATTCTATAAACAATTCAAAACATATCCAAAAACATAACAATAAATCTAGTATAATTTGGTTGGGAAACTCCAATCAAATCTGATTCGAGTCGTGTCTTCCCTATAATCACATGATTTATACCTTCTTGTCGTTCGTAGAATTCGATGTCTCGTATTCTTGATATCGAATCTATCAAACCCAATCTGAAATGACATTGTATGGATATAATCTATCAACATAAAATTCAAATCAAGTCCTGTACACTCATTACTCAATTTCAATACACTTTGACGGCGTAACAGCATGAATTCTCGATACCGGTCACTCAACAACAATCAACTAATATCCACAACTCGTTCTCAATATCACAACCCCCTTTCCAATTCTGAAAATCTGCATATACTTCATTCAAACATGCTGAAATTCATAACAATCACGTATGGCATCATTTTCTCGATCCGTTTACGTTACTACGATGTCTATTCTCTTCAGAACATATATTTACAAGCATATCAGCATTTCCCAAACATCAATATCTTAAATCATGCAGGAATGTAAAGAAACTTACATCCTTTTGAAGCTAGTGATAAGAGGAATCCAAATCTTAACTCGGAACGAAAATCGGATGGCTAAATCTTGCACAAACTAGCTTCTAAGATGAAAGAACCTTGCACCTTTTTACCCTTTTCTCTCGGTTTCCTCTGATAAAAATGGAGAAGAATGACTCATCTTCGAGTTCTATATATATACCATGCCATGTGTCAACTTCAGAAGAATTGGTGGATTTCTCGCATGCTTCACCGCGGGTGCGGTAGATTCAGGAGCGCGGGTGCGCTGTGCTCTCGGCACCAATTTCATTTTCTGAAATTCAACGACCGCGGGTGCGCTACATATAAGACCGCGGGTGCGGTCTTGCTTCGAATAAAATTTCCTACCCTACTGGACATCGACCGCGGGTGCGGTCCTTCTAGCACCGCGGGTGCGGTGTGGCTTCGGCCTCACCTTCACAAATTCACATTTTATGACCGCGGGTGCACTCCTTTTCCAAGCGCGGGTGCGGTCTATCTTGTACCCAAAACTCTAATTTCATGTCATGCATTCTCATATCTTCCGAGTATTTCGTCAATGAAGACCAATAAATCTCGAGCCTTACACTTATGTTGAGCAACCGATACAGATTCTTGATCGGAAAGAGAAACAGCTCAGAACGAAGACTATTCCACTTGTAAAAGTTCAGTGGAGTCGGCATGGCACTAAAGAAGCGACATGGGAGACAGAAGCAGATATGAGACAGAGACATCCCGAGTTATTTACATGATGTGACTATTTCTTCAGTTTTGATTATATTGCTTTTCATATATGATTTGATAGAATTGCCTACGATTTCGAGGACGAAATCATTTCTTAGACGGGGAGAAATATAAGGCTTGAGATTTATTAGTCTTCATTGATGTGATATTCGAAGATATGAGAATGCATGACATGTAATGAGAGGCACTAGATTTATTAGTCTTCATTGATGTGATATTCGAAGATATGAATATGCATGACATGTAATGAGAAACACTACGTGAGATGGGAGTAGGAAGACATGGAAAAGGCATGAAAAATTAGAGTTTTGAATGCAAGGAAGACCGCACCCGCGCCTAGAGAAGGACTGCACCCTGCGGTCATTAACTCGGAATTTTTGAATAGGGTGCCGAAGCAACACCGCACCCTCGGTCTAAGAAGAAACGCACCCGCGGTTGATGGCCAGTAGGTTAGGGAATTTGGTACGAACCAAGACCGCACCCGCGGTCCAAAAGACACCGCACCCGCGGTCATCGAATTTTGAAAATTTAGAAAGGGATGCCGTGAGCTCAGCGTGTTAGAGTAGGTGCCCGTCGAGCCAAGTGTTGGCCGAGTGTTCACAATGAAACTCTATATATAAGCAATCTTTATTTTAGTAATATTTGATATTATTATTTTGGCACATCTTTATCTGTATACCCATGCTAGTTGCATAGATAAAGCCCTTGAATATACAAATGGTAGAAAGAATATGAGATGCTCATATGATGAGTATCATGAAACTCATATCTGCAATACTGTATATTCTAAACGGTTCCTAGTCGATTCAGCCGCCACTAAGAAGGATATAGGCCGCTCGAGTTCGAGACTAGTATCTGCGAAGTGAGTACCATGTTTCATTGGTAGGGGACATTGTGATGTCCGAACATGCAGATAGGTGCTCCTTGTTGAGTGCACTGAACAACCCTCCATAAAAGGACTTTCCAAGTGGTTCTCACTTATCGAGTGGAAATGTCCTAGTTTATGGTTGTACATCATTAGTCCTTATGACCCGGGACAACATTGAGACTCTATGTACTAGAATTACACTTTGACTTGTTTACCGGCTCTCATGGGGTCATCAGGTGGCAAGGTTGGGTGTTCTGTCGAAACACATAGGAGTCGATGCATTGTAGTCGGGGATTCACCGCTTACCTTCGGGTATGGATATCCTATGTGTTATCATGTGTATGTAGCTTGAAATCTCTGGCCAGAGTATGGTTGTAATTATGAAAGGGGTTTCATAGATTACACCATCGATGCAACTACGACATGACACATAGTATCGATTCATTGACAACTCTCGATATACCAATGGTTGTCGAATCGGTCGGGATATATGAGTTGAAGGGACCATACTATACGCTAACCATAATTGAATGGTTCTTGCAGGCACTATCATTTGATACCTAGGGAAACATGTAAGCGATGTTTCTAGGCGTTTAACATGGTTGGTTGGGTACTATCAGACTTGAGTTCTGACGTTCTTGTTATCAAGGGGTTGATAAGTAAGAATGGAGCAACTGGGGTATGCTCATATAAGGGCATGTTTAGTCCGAATCACATGGAGATGTGAACCCACGGCTAGTTGTATCAATGAACCATTGAGGACCACGCAAGTGCTGGCTTTCTAGATCCCGTTGAGAAGTAAAAATAGTTCAATGTGTTGAACGACTTATAAAGGAGTTTATAAGCGTAAGGAAAATTAGAAGTATGACTTCTATAAAGGAGAAACTAGTTCAATATGTTAAACGACTTATAAATGAGTTTATAAGTGTAAGGAAAAATAGAAGTATGACTTCTATGAGAGAAATGTAAATTTTAATTTATGGAAGTGTTCCTAAATTAAAAGTTGGCCAAGTGAATAATGTATTTGAAAATTGTGACTTTCATAAACATTATTATGGACTAAATTAAATTAATTCAAGTGTTGAATTAATTAAACACTAGTGGACTAAATTAAATTAATTCAAGTGTTGAATTAATTAAACACTAGGTCACCTAGTAGAGTCCAAATAATTAAATTAATTCAAGTGTTGAATTAATTAAATCATATTGAGTCTTGTAGAGCTCAATTTAAATTAATAATTTAACTTGTGGGACTTGGGTAAATTCAAGTAATGTTTAATTAGTCTCAAATATGTTTGAGATAATTAAATTTAGTCCATGGTTTTTAATTTGTTAAAAACCATATAATATATGCATGCATGGGAGGTGAAGAGTTGGAGACAACTTTTGCAACTATCAAGGCTTGTCATGCTACTTTTGTCTCTACTTTTTGCAAGACCAAGACAAGTCTCCCTTCCCTCATTTTCAATATGCAATGGCCGAATTCTCCCCCTCAATTCTCTCCTAGTTTTTTCTCCCATTTTCTTCTTCAAGTGTAGAGGAATGAAAAATACTTCTCTATGAAAAATGCTCTAATTTTTCTAGTGCAAAATTAGAGTGGTTCTAGCTAGTTGGTGGTGGGCTTAATAATTGAGCAAGGTGGGCTCAAAGGAAGCTTGAAGATTGTCTTGCCATTGAAGAGCTTAGTTGTATATCAACTAAGTTGGAGCCATCATCAATCTTTTAAGATTGATAGGTACATTTCTAAACACACTATGAATGTCATTTTTGTGTTTTTTTGTATTTGCTACACAAAGACAAAGGGTGGCCGAAATTTCTCTTGTAAAATTCGATTTTTTAACTTCCGTTGCGCTTCCGGTCACCGTAACCGATCTCCTATCAAGTGGTATCCGAGCTATGGTTACGATTTTGTGTAGCAAATACAAGATATTATATTGAGATTGATTTCTAACCGCATGAGAATGAAATTTGCAACAAAAATCAAGGCATGACAATGAGGAATTTCGGGCAGCATGTTGCTGCCCGTGTCGGGCAGCTCGGGCTGCCCGTGGGGTTGCCCGTGGGGCTGCCCGTTTCGGGCAGCAAGGGCAGCCCGAGGGGCTGCCCGAACAGCCCCTATTTTTTAAATAAAAAAAAAATTTTTTTTGTTGCTTGAATCCGGCGACAGCGATGACGACTAGGGTTTCCAAAAGGTGTTTTGGAATATCAAAGAGTCATGGGCCTTGAGTTGTTGGGCCATTGGATGGCTAACATGTTTGTGAATTTTAAATGGGCCAAAACGTTTTTGGTGAAAAATAAATTTTGGGCCCTTAAGTTTAAAATTACAAAAGTTGCAAATATTTTCTCATGAAATAAATATTTTAAGTTGGAATTTAAATATTTATAGTAAATGGTGATTTACAAGAAATTCGGTTATAAATAAATTAATTGGAAAGTAGACAAAGGTGTTTGTATACTTTGTTAATTTAGTTTATAATCGTGGCGGTTAGTTATTGGATCAAGATATATAATATTGGATCAATTAATTATTGTGATAATTAATTGATGGTGTATGATATGTGATATTATGCATGAATGATGATCAAAAGCCCAAGCCCAATTTGCTAGGTGTATGCTAGGATATTTTGTGTTGAATGATTGTAATAATTATCAATTTATAAAGTGGGCTTGGTTTATGGCCCGTTCCCACCCCATGAGATGTATCCCTATTTGCCATGGATATTTATTTGTAAATATTAGTATAGTGGATGATCAAGATTGGAAGATGGTGGCCATGATGATTATGACGATCGAAGACATGTAAATATTGGAAGCTTATGTCATAGTTGCATTTGCATCCCGTGCATTTCCCTAGGATTGGACCTAGGCCCGTGTTTAGCTCACACGGTCCGTTAGTATTGGGGCGATTGATCATCCTTGTTTTGTTTACTGTTTATAATATATGCATGATATGTTATAAATAATGAGTATGTGCGTTATTATTATGATAATAACAAAGTTGCATGAATCCGGCAAACATACGATCAAACATGGCGAGCTTTTAAAATAAAATTAATGATGAGGCCTTTCAAAATTAAAAACCCTCATTTTGAATAAGATTCAAAATTAATATCAAGCCCGAAAAGGGGAATTATAAATTTGTTTATAATTTCCTTGTCTTCCATCGACAATGGGTGCATGATGAACGCTACCCATACTCGGGGCTCGGCTCATATTATTGGGGGAGCTTTGGGTGCCGGAAAGCTGTGACATCCATTGACATGGTGATGTGAACTACGTGGAACTCCCATGATTTCGGCTCATATTATTGGGGGAACTCATGGCGACCGTCCATTAAGGTTCAACATCGATGGGTAAGGCTTGACACGTGAAGATGAACGACGTCATATTATTGGGTCCTAATCAAACGTGAGACAAAAGTTTACGTAGAGGGTTGCATTGTGATGCAATTGGAAACTACCTTTTAGGAATTGTGATTGGCTGATATTATTCGGGATCATAATTCGATAATTGGACCTTACGTACCTACTGAGGAAAGGAGTTTCTCGTTTTCACTAGAGGGTAGTGAAAGATGTCAAAACAGTGGGAGCAAATATTTATGAAGTAAAAGTCCAAACTTCATATCTTACTAAATATTTTAAAATAGCCATCAACATTTATCTGTTTTTATTTTTCAGTACAAATTGACAATGTCTTCGATTCGCTATCCGATATCCGTAATACTCGACAAACCCATATTAACTGGACCTAATTACCTCACTTGGCTAAGAAACCTAAAAATCATCTTGAATTCGGAAAGGGTAGCATATACACTGACTGAGTCGCCCCTGTTGAGGCTTCGACTGACTGCACTCCTAAGGAATTGCAGGCTTACAAGGAATGGTGTGACCATGACTTGATAGCCAGGTGTTATATGCTGACTTCTATGAATGATGAGCTGCAGAGGCGTTTTGAGGATGCAAAGAATGCTGCTGACATTCATAAGCACCTCAAAGATATCTTTGGTGAGCAGACTCGGCCTCTTAGGCATGCTACCGTCAAGGAGCTGATCACTTTGCGCATGCGAGATGGGGCCTCGGTCCATGAGCATGGCCTAAAGATGATCGGGCTCGTGGAAAAGCTCGATGGCATGGATCTGATCTTGCCTTCGGAGTTAACCACCGACGTATTGCTGTTATCATTGCCTAGCTCATTTGATCCTTTTGTGGTTAACTTCAACATGAACAAGATGGAGCCGACCCTTGAGGAGTTGGTGAATATGCTTGTTACGTTTGAATCAACCATCAAGAAAGAGAAGTTGGTTCTTTATGTGGGTTCTTCATCTGGTACGAAGATTGATCCACATGGGAAGGGAAAGAAGAGTTCTTTCCAACGTCCCAAGAAGAACGTGCCCTTGTTGAGGCAATCTCCGAATCCCGTTGTGGCAGCCACACCAGTTAAGGCTGACAAGACTGCTGATGAATGTCATCACTGCAAGAAGCCTGGACATTGGAGGCGAAATTGCAAGGAATATCTTGCCCAGAAGAGTTCTGGAAACAGTATGTTCTAAATTGAAGTAAACATTTCAATTAACTCGACTTCTTGGGTATTAGATACCGGATTTGGATCACATCTTTGTAATGTGTTGCAGGTGATGGGAAGAAGTAGGAGACTAAGGGAATGTGAGGCCTTCTTGAGGATAGGCAATGGAGCAAGAGTTGCTGCCAAGACCTTAAGAAATGTTTACTTATTGTCGAACAATGATTTTAAGTTAATTTGTAAGAGATGTTTTGTTTGTACCTTTTTGGTGAAAAACATTGTTTCCATTTCTATTGTGATAAAGATGGATATTCTGAAAGCGGACCGGTTACGGTGGCCGGAAGCGCAACGGAAGTCAAAAATTTTTAAATTTAAGCATGAAATTTCGGCCACCATGTTTATTGTGCAATATTTACAAAATAACACCATACATAGGATGTTAAGAGATTTACCTATCAATCTTAAAGATTGATGTTTGGCTTCAACTTTGTTGTAAACAACAAAGCTCTTCAAGGTGAGAAAAATCTACAAGCTCCTCCTCCTTTGCTTCAAAATCAAGCCCACCATATGCAAGGTAAACCCCTTCTTGTTTTGCACTAGAAAAACAAGAAGATTTTTCAAGTAGAAGACTTTTATCCTCCAACAAAAATGAAGAACAAAAGGAGAGAAAAATTAGAGAAAATCTTTGCTCTAGTTTCGGCCAAGAGGTAGGAGTGGGAGTGAAGGAGAATCAATTAATTCTTATCTTGGTTGAGAGAAAAGTAAAAAACAAAAGGTGCATGCCTTCCATTATTTTAATAAAAAGTAATCATCAACCCTTCACCTCCCATGCATGCAAATAATATAGTTTTTTATCAAATAAAAAAACCAAGGACTAAATTCAATTATCTCAAACATATTTGAGATAAATTAAACATTACTTGAATTTACCCAAGTCCCACTAGTTTAAATAATTATTTTAATTGAGCTCTACAAGACTCAATATTATTTAATTAATCCAACACTTGAATTAATTTAATTATTTGGGCTCTACTAGGCCCACTAGTGTTTAATTAATTCAACATTTGAATTAATTTAATTTAGTGCATAATAATGTTTATGAAAATCACAATTTTCAAATACATTATTCACTTGGCCAAATTTCAATTTAGGAACACTTCCATAATTAAAATTTATATTTCTCTCATAGAAGTCATACTTCTATTTTTCTTTACGCTGATAAACACATTTATAAGCCGTTCAACACTTTGAACTATTTTACTTCTCATCGGGATTTACAAAGCTAGTACTTGTGTGGCCCTCAATGGTTCATTGATACAACTAGCCGTGGGTTCACATCTCCATGTGATTCAGACTAAACAAGTCCTTATTCGAGCATACCCCAATTGCTCCATTCTTACTTATCAACACCTTGACAGTAAGAACGTCAGAACTCAAGTCTGATAGTACCCAACCAATCACGTTAAACGCCTAGCAGCATCGCTTACGTGATTCCCTAGGTATCACATGATAGTGCCTGCAAGAACCATTCAATTATGGTTAGCGTACAGTACGGTCCCTTCAACTCATATATCCCGACCGATTCGACAACTATTGGTTTATCGAGAGTTGTCAATGAATCGATACTAGGTGTCAAGTTGTGGTTGCATCGATGGTGTAATCTATGAAACCCCTTTCATAATTACCACCATACTCTGATCAGAGATTTCAACCCACACATACATGAAAAAACACATAGGATATCCATACCCATAGGTAAGCGGTGAATCCCCGGCTACAATGCATCGACTCTTATATGTTTCGCCGTAACACCCAACCTTGCCACCTGATGACCTCACAAGAGTCGGTAAACAAGTCAAAGTGAAACGCTAGCACATAGAGTCTCAATGTTGTCCCGGGTCATAAGGACTAATGGTGTACAACCATAAACTAGGACTTTTCCACTCGATAAGTGAGAACCACTTGGAAAGTCCTTTATAGAGGGTTGTTCAGTGCACTCTACCAGGAGCACCTATCTGCATGCTCGGACATCACAATGTCCCCTACCAATGAAACATGGTACTCACATCGCAGATACTAGTCTCTAACTCGAGCGGCCTATATCCTTCTTAGTGGCGGCTGAATCGACTAGGAACCGTTTAGAATATACAGTATTACAAATATGAGTTTCATGATACTCATCATATGAGCATCTCATATTCTTTCTACTATATGTATATTCAAGGACTTTATCTACGCAACTAGCATGGGTACAAAGATAAAGATGCGCCAAATCAATAAATTCAAATATTATTAAAATAAAGATCGTTTATACAAAGAGTTTCATCGTGAACAGTCGGCCAACACTTGGCTCGACGTGCACCTACTCTAACATATTCTTGTCTATTTAGCAAAGGTGTTTGCAACATTTACAAGAATGAATATTTAATTGGTACTTGAGAACTTGAAAACGATCTCTATAACTTAAAATTAAAAGATATTCCACTAAATGTCCATTCAATGGCATACCCCATATGAGATATGGATGGGTAAGCCTCCTAAGTATTCTTATCTTAGAATATGGGGTGCCCTGCTTATGAAGCAGGTAGTGGGAGATAAATTGGATAGTCGATCCATTTTATGCTACTTTGTGGGATATCCAATGAATTCGATTGGATACTACTTCTATCATCCCCAAGAAACAAAAGTGTTTGTTTCTAGGAATGCGACCCTTTTTGGAAAAGGAATTTCTATTGGATAGAAGAGGGGAGATGATAGAACTCGAAAAGGTTCGAGAGACACCCACAATTGAAGAACCCACACCCGAAGAGCCAAGAGAGGAGATACAAACTCCTAGAAGATCCGAGAGAGTCTCGAGACCACGTATGAGGTATGGTCTGCTTCTTGAAGAGGGCCATGATGAGCCTAACCATGGATGTGATCCAAGGATCTTCAAGGAAGCGTTATCTGATGCCGATTCATCCAAATGGCTTGAAGCTATGGAATCTGAGATGAATTCCATGAATTCGAACCAAGTGTGGAATCTCGTGGATCCACCTGAGGGAATTGTTCCCATATGGTGTAAATGGATTTACAAGAGGAAACTTGGGGCGGATGGGAAGGTATTGACCTTCAAGGCGCGATTGGTGGCAAAAGGATATGCTCAAAGACAAGGAGTTGACTTTGAGGAAACCTTTTCACCAGTTGCAATGTTCAAGTCTATAAGGATATTGCTAGCCATAGCTGCATAGTATGACTATGAGATATGGCAGATGGATGTCAAGACAGTCTTACTTAATGGGGATTTTAAGAAAGTGATTTACATGTCTCAACCTGAAAGGTTTACATCTATCGGAAGTGAGCATATGGTATGCAACTTCAGAGATCTATTTATGGTCTAAAGCAGGCATCTGGGAGTTGGAACCTCAGATTCGATAGTACAATCAAAGAGTTTGGGTTTGCTAAGAATCCTGAAGAACCCTGTGTGTATAAGAAGGTCAGTGGGAGTGCTGTGACATTCCTGGTGTTTTATGTTGATGACATTCTACTCAATGGGAATGATGTAGGAATGTTGCAATCAACTAAGATATGGTTAGCGAGTAAGTTCTCGATGCAGGACTTGGGTGAAGCATCTTTTGTATTGGGATACAGATCTATAGAGATAGATCGAAAAGATTGCTTGGTCTCACCCAGTCCACATACATTGATACCATCGTGAAGCGGTTCTCGATGGATAAGTCCAAGAGAGGACATATACCAATGTGTCATGGCGTGTCCCTATCCAAGTCTGTCTCCCAAGACTGATGCAGATATAGCGGCGAAGACAAGCATTCCTTATGCATCTACGATTGGTAGTATCATGTATGGGATGATATCTACACGTCCTGACGTGGCTTTCGCACTAAGTGTAGTGAGTAGATATCAATCGAACCCTGGTCTTCCACACTGGATAGCTGTGAAAGACATCCTAAAGTAGTTGAGAAGGACCAATAAATTGTTCTTGGTCTATGTGGTGGAGAACTGAAATTGGAAGGCTATACCGACTCTAGCTTCCCAAGAGATATCGATGACTCGAAGTCAACCTCTGGGTTTGTATTCATGCTCATTGGTGCTGCTGTCTCTTGGAAGAGTTCCAAGCAAGACAATACTGGGGATTCCAGCACAGAGGCCGAATACATTGCTGCATCAGATGCAGCAAGGGAGGCTGTTTGGATAAGGAATTTCGTCTAAGAGTTGGACGTCATTCCTAATGGAGTTGCTCCTCTCCCGGTGTTCTGTGACAACACGGGAGCTTTAGCTCAAGCAAAGGAGTCTAGGTCTCATCAGAAGTCCAAACATGTATTGAGAAAGTACCACATCCTCGGAGAGATTGTGGAAAGTAGAGAAGTGTCTTTTGACATAGTCGGCTCCGTAGATAATGTTGTTGATCCACTAGCTAAGCCTTTACCTGGACCATTATTCGAGATGCATCGCGAATCATTGGGTTTGAAGCATATGGGTAGTTGGCTCTAGTGCAAGTGGGAGATTGTTAGAGTAGGTGCCCGTCGAGCCAAGTGTTGGCCGAGTGTTCACAATGAAACTCTATGTATAAGCAATCTTTATTTTAGTAATATTTGATATTATTATTTTGGCACATCTTTATCTGTATACCAATGCTAGTTGCATAGATAAAGCCCATGAATATACAAATGGTAGAAAGAATATGAGATGCTCATATGATGAGTATCATGAAACTCATATTTGTAATACTGTATATTCTAAACGGTTCCTAGTCGATTCAGCCGCGACTAAGAAGGATATAGGCCGCTCGAGTTCGAGACTAGTATCTGCGATGTGAGTACCATGTTTCATTGGTAGGGGACATTGTGATGTCCGAACATGCAGATAGGTTCTCCTTGTTGAGTGCACTGAACAACCCTCCATAAAAGGACTTTCCAAGTGGTTCTCACTTATCGAGTGGAAACGTCCTAGTTTATGGTTGTACACCATTAGTCCTTATGACCCGGGACAACATTGAGACTCTATGTGCTAGAATTACACTTTGACTTGTTTACCGACTCTCATGGGGTCATCAGGTGGCAAGGTTGGGTGTTCTGTCGAAACACATAGGAGTCGATGCATTGTAGTCGGGGATTCACCGCTTACCTTCGGGTATGGATATCCTATGTGTTATCATGTGTATGTAGGTTGAATTCTCTGGCCAGAGTATGGTTGTAATTATGAAAGGGGTTTCATAGATTAGACCATCGATGCAACTACGACATGACACATAGTATCGATTCATTGACAACTTTCGATATACCAATGGTTGTCGAATCGGTCGGGATATATGAGTTGAAGGGACCGTACTGTACGCTAACCATAATTGAATGGTTCTTGCAGGCACTATCATTTGATACCTAGGGAAACATGTAAGCGATGTTGCTAGGCGTTTAACATGGTTGGTTGGGTACTATCAGACTTGAGTTCTGACGTTCTTGTTATCAAGGGGTTGATAAATAAGAATGGAGCAACTGGGGTATGCTCATATAAGGACATGTTTAGTCCGAATCACATGGAGATGTGAACCCACGGCTAGTTGTATCAATGAACCATTGAGGGCCACACAAGTGCTGGCTTTCTAGATCCCGTTGAGAAGTAAAAATAGTTCAATGTGTTGAACGGCTTATAAAGGAGTTTATAAGCGTAAGGAAAATTAGAAGTATGATTTCTATAAAGGAGAAACTAGTTCAATGTGTTGAACGACTTATAAATGAGTTTATAAGTGTAAGGAAAAATAGAAGTATGACTTCTATGAGAGAAATGTAAATTTTAATTTATGGAAGTGTTCCTAAATTAAAAGTTGGCCAAGTGAATAATGTATTTGAAAATTGTGATTTTCATAAACATTATTATGGACTAAATTAAATTAATTCAAGTGTTGAATTAATTAAACACTAGTGGACCTAGTAGAGTCCAAATAATTAAATTAATTCAAGTGTTGAATTAATTAAATCATATTGAGTCTTGTAGAGCTCAATTTAAATTAATTATTTAACAAGTGGGACTTGGGTATTTTCAAGTAATGTTTAATTAGTCTCAAATATGTTTGAGATAATTAAATTTAGTCCATGCTTTTTAATTTGTTAAAAACCATATAATATATGCATGCATGGGAGGTGAAGAGTTGGAGACAACTTTTGCAACTATCAAGGCTTGTCATGCTACTTTTGTCTCTACTTTTTGCAAGACCAAGACAAGTCTCCCTTCCCTCATTTTCAATATGCAATGGCCGAATTCTCCCCCTCAATTCTCTCCAAGTTTTTTCTCTCATTTTCTTCTTCAAGTGTTGAGGAATGAAAAATAATTCTCTATGAAAAATGCTCTAATTTTTCTAGTGCAAAATTAGAGTTGTTCTAGCTAGTTGGTGGTGGGCTTAATATTTGAGCAAGCTGGGCTCAAAGGAAGCTTGAAGATTGTCTTGCCATTGAAGAGCTTAGTTGTATATCAACTAAGTTGGAGCCATCATCAATCTTTTAAGATTGATAGGTACATTTCTAAACACACTATGAATGTCATTTTTGTGTTTTTTTTGTATTTGCTACACAAAGACAAAGGGTGGCCGAAATTTCTCTTGTAAAATTCGATTTTTTAACTTCCGTTGCGCTTCCGGTCACCGTAACCGATCCCCTTTCACAGCGCACCCGCGGTAAGAAGTGGGCGCACCTGCGGTGTGACGTGTGGAGTGAAGAATATGACACTTGCCTTTGCCACGCATATAATATGTGTTTTCCTTCAATTGTCATTCTTCAGCACCAACGAAACTCAGAACATTTCCTTAAGAGGTTCAAGGTTCCTTCCATACGAGAATTGAGCTTGTGCAACATCTACACATCCAAACCTCAATCCAAGCATAGTTCTTGCTCTTCTCATCAAGAGCTATCTAAGGATGTAAGTATTGTTCAGTTTCAGCATGGTTTGAAGTTTAGTTGCTGAAAGAATTATGATATGATGGTTATTATGTGTTCTTGATATGTTGAGCATAGTATATTCGCAACCGGATCGATTATCGGATGTCGTATGCAATTGTTATGAAATTGCAGTACATATGTGTATAAGGGTATACCGATTTTGAGATCAGGGTGTATATATTGTGATGGTTATGAGTTGATGGTTATAGACTATTATTGGTTGAGTTACCGATGTCGAGAAATTACGCCGTTATGCCGTCAATTTATACCGAGATTAAATATGATTTGTATAAGACTTGCTTTGAATTGTATTTTGATATGGTACCTCTCGACATTTCCATTTCAGAATTGAATTGATAGATTTGATATTCGACTTCAAGATCTCGGTTGATTCCAAGGGCAAGAAAGGTATAATTCATGTGAATTCCAGATATATGACTCGAATCAGACTTGGTTGGAGTTTCCCAAAATCACATACTAGATTGTTGTTTACATTTGATTTCGACTATGTCTTGTTTATAGATTTATATTCAAGCATTGAGATAGGAGTCGTTGGCAGACTTGCCAAATTAGACGTTCGGTGGTATCGACGCGTAGGAGCAGATTGACTGCAATTGTATATATTCGATACAAACAGGGCCGAAGTCTATGAATAAGACGTACCGTTACCCCAATTGGGAGGATAGGTAACAGACAGTGACGTCTTATTCACACCGGGATCCCTAGAGTTAGAGTTCGAGTCGAGTCGGGTCAAGATATGAATTGATTTGAGTTGCATGCTTATATTGCTTTGGTTTCATAGATTATGGAACCCATTGCTATTGCTTTTATTCATGTTAGTGTGCTTTATGATTTATATTGCGCATATGTATGTGTAACATGTTTTATACTGGAATTCGTTCTCACCGGAGTTTCCGGCTGTTGTTGTGTCTGTATGTGTGCATGGCAACAGGTGGGACAGGATCTGGGTCTCGATGAGGATGAGAGATTGATAGAGTGGTGATCACGGGCATGGAAGATTACTAGTGGTTCTTACTAGATATGTACTATATATGAATTGTAGTTTGTAGTGAACACTAGTTTGTATTACGAAAATAGAACAAGACTTGTGTCTATTTATGTTTGAATGAAATAAAGTTGTTGCTTATGAATGATTTATTACATTTGAGTTAATTTTAAAAAGCAAAAATTTTGACGCGCAATTTTTAGGAAAGATCCAATATATCTCAAACAGAATTGAGTTAGAGCCCGGGTCCCCACACTATTGATCCTAGTAAAGTTGAGGTCGTGATCAACTGGCCGAGACCGACATCTGTGCCAGAGATGCACAGTTTTATGGGTTTAGCAGGATAATACCAACGATTCATCAAAGATTTTTCCAGTATTGCTAAACCTATTACGCAGCTGACTCAGAAGAATGCTTCGTTTGTTTGGTCAGAGGAATGTGAATCCAGTTTCCTAGAGTTGAAGAAAAGATTAACCAGTGCTCCGGTGTTGACTATTTCGTCAGGTACTGGTGATTTTATTGTTTATTGTGATGCTTCTCACAGAGGATTAGGTTGTGTTCTGATGCAGCGAGGACATGTCATTGCCTATTACTCAAGAAAATTGAAGCCGCATGAGACTCGCTACCCAATTCATGATCTTGAATTGGCGGCCATTGTATTTGAACTGAAGATTTGGCGACACTATCTATACGGTGAGAAGTTTGAGATCTATTCTGATCACAAGAGCCTGAAATATCTGTTTTCACAGTCAAAACTGAATATGAGACAACGAAGATGGCTTGATTTGCTTTAAGATTTTGATTGTGAAATCAAGTACTATCTGTTAGAGTAGGTGCACGTCGAGCCAAGTGTTGGCCGACTGTTCACGATGAAACTCTTTGTATAAACGATCTTTATTTTAATAATATTTGAATTTATTAATTTGGCGCATCTTTATCTTTATACCCATGCGAGTTGCATAGATAAAGTCCTTGAATATACATATAGTAGAAAGAATATGAGATGCTCATATGATGAGTATCATGAAACTCATATTTGTAATACTTGTATATTCTAAACGGTTCCTAGTCGATTCAGCCGCCACTAAGAAGGATATAGGCCGCTCGAGTTAGAGACTAGTATCTGCGATGTGAGTACCATGTTTCATTGGTAGGGGACATTGTGATGTCCGAGCATGCAGATAGGTGCTCCTGGTAGAGTGCACTGAACAACCCTCTATAAAGGACTTTCCAAGTGGTTCTCACTTATCGAGTGGAAAAGTCCTAGTTTATGGTTGTACACCATTAGTCCTTATGACCCGGGACAACATTGAGACTCTATGTGCTAGCGTTTCACTTTGACTTGTTTACCGACTCTTATGGGGTCATCAGGTGACAAGGTTGGGTGTTACGGCGAAACATATAGGAGTCGATGCATTGTAGCCGGGGATTCACCGCTTACCTACGGGTATGGATATCCTATGTGTTTTTTCATGTATGTGTAGGTTGAAATCTCTGATCATAGTATGGTGGTAATTATGAAAGGGGTTTCATAGATTACACCATCGATGCAACCACAACATGACACATAGTATCGATTCATTGACAACTCTCGATAAACCAATAGTTGTCGAATCGGTCGGGATATATGAGTTGAAGGGACCGTACTGTACGCTAACCATAATTGAATGGTTCTTGCAGGCACTATCATGTGATACCTAGGGAATCACGTAAGCGATGCTGCTAGGCGTTTAACGTGATTGGTTGGGTACTATCAGACTTGAGTTCTGACGTTCTTACTATCAAGGAGTTGATAAGTAAGAATGAAGCAATTGGGGTATGCTCGAATAAGGACATGTTTAGTCCGAATCACATGGAGATGTGAACCTACGGCTAGTTGTATCAATGAACCATTGAGGGCCACACAAGTACTAGCTTTGTAAATCCCGATGAGAAGTAAAATAGTTCAATGTGTTGAACGGCTTATGAATGTGTTTATAAGCGTAAAGAAAAATAGAAGTATGACTTCTATGAGAGAAATATAAATTTTAATTTATGGAAGTGTTCCTAAATTAAAATTTGGCCAAGTGACTAATGTTTTTGAAAATTGTGATTTTCACAAACATTATTATGGACTAAATTAAATTAATTCAAGTGTTGAATTAATTAAACACTAGTGGGCCTAGTAGAGTCCAAATAATTAAATTAATTCAAGTGTTGGATTAATTAAATAACATTGGGCCTTGTAGAGCCCAATTGGAAATAATTATTTAACTAGTGGGCTTGAGTAAAATAAAGAAAAGTATAATTGGGCCTAAAATTGTTTGGGACAATTAAAAGTCCATGGGCCTTGCAAAAGGTTGCAAGCCCACTAGGGTTTGCATGCTTGGGAGGTGAAGAGACTTTGAATACTTTTTAATAAAATATTGCATGGCATGGGGATCAACTTTTTGCACTACCAAGGAGACTTCACTCCCTCATTCTACCTTTCCAACTTGGCCGAAATTTTGGGCAATTTTTCTCCAAAAATTTTCTTCTCTCTTGTGTTCTTCATTTGTTGGAGAATACTCTCTTCTCATTGAAAAATCCTCTTGATTTTCCAGTGCAAATCAAGAAGGGTTTTACCTTGCATAGTGGTGGGCCTAATTCTTGTAGGAAAGGAGGTGAGCTTGTAGATTTTTCCATCCTTTGAAGAGCTAAAGTGTTTACACTTTAGTTGGAGCCAAACATCAACCTCAAGGGGTTGATAGGTAAATCTCTTCTAACACCCTATGTATGTATTATGGTGTTTGTTTTGTAAATATTGCACAAAAATACCAAGGTGGCCGAAATTTCATGCTTGAAATTAAAATTTTTGACTTCCGTTGCGCTTCCGGCCACCGTAACCGGTCCGCTTTCAAGTGGTATCAGAGCTTAGGTTACGGTTTTTGTGTAATATTTGCATAATATTATGTTGAGATCGATTTCTAACCGCTTGAGAAAATTTTGGTGCAAGGATATGAGAAGGCCGAAATTTTTGAAGCAAAAAAAAAAAACAAAAAATAAAATAAAATTTCAAACAGCATGTTGCTGCCCGTGAAATCTCGGGCTGCCCGAGAATTTCGGGCAGCAATTGGGGCAGCCTTCGTGCTGCTCGAAAGTTTCACTGTTTTAAAATAAAAAAAAAAATTTTTGTTGCCGGAATCTGGCGACGGAGCTCCGGCGACGGCGATGACGGCTAGGGTTTCCAAAAGGTGTTTTGGTTAATCCAAGTGTCATGGGCCTTGAGATGTTGGGCCATTGGATGGCCAACATAATTTGTGAAATTTAAATGGGCCAAAATATTTTGGTGAAAAATGGTTTTTGGGCCCTTAAGTTTAAATTTACAATTGTTGCACATATTTTCTCATAAAATAAATAATTGAAGTAGGACTTTAATTATTTATAGTAAATTGTGATTTACAAGAAATTCGATTATAAATAAATTAATTTGAAAGTAGACAAAGTAGTTTGTATACTTTGTTAATTTAATTTATAATTGTGGCGGTTAGTGATTGGATCAAGATATATAATATTGGATCAATTAATTATTGTGATAATTAGTTGATGGTGTATGATATATGATATTATGCATGAAGGATGATCAAAAGCCCAAGCCCAATTTGCTAGGTGTATGCTAGGATATTTGTGTTGTATGATTGTAATAATTATCAATTTCAAGTGGGCTTGGTTTATGGCCCGTTCCCACCCCCATGAGATGTATCCCTATGTGCCATGGATATTTAATTGTAAATATTAGAATAGTGGAAGATCAAGATTGGAAGATGGTGGCCTTGGTGATTATGAAGATCGAAGACATGTAATATTTGATGCTAATGTAATAATTTAGTTGCATTTGCATCCCGTGCATTTACCCTAGGATTGGACCTAGGCCCGTGTTTAGCTCACACGGGCCATTAGTTTTGGGGCGATTGATCATCCTTGTATTGTTTTTCTATTTATAATATATGCATGATATGTTATAAATAATGAGTATGTGCGTTATTATTATTATAATAACAAAGTTGCATGAATCCGGCAAACATACGATCAAACATGGCGAGCTTTTAAAATAAAATTAATGATGAGACCTTTTAAAATTAAAAAACCCTCATTTTGAATAAGATTCAAAATTAATATCAAGTCCGAAAAGGGGAATTATAAATCTGTTTATAATTTCCTTGTCTTCCATCGACAATGGATGCATGATGAACGCTACCCGTACTCGGGGCTCGGCTCATATTATTGAGGGGGCCCTGGGTGCCGGAAAGCTGTGACATCCATTGACATAGTGATGTGAACTACGTGGAACTCCCATGATTTCGGCTCATATTATTGAGGGAACTCATGGCGACCGTCCATTAAGGTTCAATATCGATGGGTTAGGCTTGACACGTAAAGATGAACGACGTCATATTATTGGGTCCTAATCAAACGTGAGACAAAAGTATACGTAGAGGGTTGCATGGCGATGCAATTGGAAACTACCTTTTAGGAATTGTGATTGGCCGATATTATTCGGTATCACAATTCGCTAATTGGACCTTACAGTACCTACTGAGGAAAGTGTTTCCCGTTTTTACTAGAGTGTAGTGAAAATGTCAAAACAGTGGGAGCGACAATTTATAAAGTAAAAGTCCAAACTTTATATCTTATTAAATATTTTAAAATATTCATTAACATTTATCTGTTTTACTTTTCAGTACAAATCTTTGACAATGTCATCAATTCGCAACCCGTTTTCCGTCATTCTCGAAAAACACGTTCTAACCGGACCTAACTATATCACTTGGCTAAGAAATCTAAAGATTGTCTTGAACTGGGAGAAAATTGCATACACACTGACTGAGTCGCCCCCTGCTGAGGCTCCGACCAGCTGCACTCCTGAGGAATTGCAGACCTACAAGGATTGGTGCGACCATGACTTGAAGGCGAGGTGTTATATGCAGGCTTCGATGAACGATGAGCTACAGAGGCGATTCGAGGATGCAAAGAATGCTGCTGACATTCATATGCACCTCAAGGAGATCTTCGGTGAGCAGACTCGGCCTTTGAGGCATGCCACAGTAAAGGAGCTCATCACTTTACGCATGCGAGATGGGACTTCGGTCCATGAGCATTGCCTAAAGTTGATTGGGCTCGTGGATAAGCTCAGTTGGCATGGATTTGATCTTGCCTTCGGAGTTGACCACGGGTGTGCTGTTGTTGTCACTGCCGAGCTCGTTCGATCCTTTTGTTGTGAATTTCAATATGAACAAGCTTGAGCCAAGCCTTGAAGAGTTGGTGAACATGCTTGTGACCTTTGAGTCCACAATCAAGAAGGAGAAGCCGGTTCTTTATGTGGGCTCTTCATCTGGCACGAAGACCGGTCCACATGGGAAGAGAAAGAAGCGTTCTTTCCAGCGCCCCAAGAAGAGCGAGCCCTTGAAGAGGCAGACACCGAGTCCCATTGTGGCAGCCGCGCCAGCCAAGGCTGAGAAGACTGTTGACATCTGTCACCACTGCAAGAAGCCTGGACATTGGAGGCGTAACTGCAGGGAATATCTTGCGCAGAAGGGTTCTGGCAAAGGTATGTTCTATATTGAAGTAAATATCTCGATTAACTCTACTTCTTGGGTATTGGATACCGGCTGTGGCTCACATCTCTGTAATGATTTGCAGGTGATGGGAAGAAGTAGAAGGCTCCGAGAGGGTGAGACCTTCTTGAGAATGGGCAATGGAGCAAGAGTTGCTGCCAAGGCCATAGGAGATGTTTGTTTAATTTTGAACAATGATTTTAAGTTTGTATTAAGAGATGTTTTGTTCGTACCAGACTTGATCAAAAAACATTATTTCCATTCCTATGCTTGATATTGATGGATTTTCTTGTTTATTTGGCAAAGGTGTTTGCAATATTTACAAGAATGAATGTTTAGTTGGTACCGGAGAACTAGAAAACAATCTCTACACCTTAAAATTGAAAGATATTCCACTTAACAATGTCCAAGCAATAACAACAACAAATAAGCGCAAACAAGATACTCTAAATTCGGCACAATTATGGCATTGCTCGATTAGGACATATTTTCCTAAGAAGGATGAACAAGTTAGTGGGAGTTGACATGTTTGATATGTCTGATATTAACGCTCTCACGACTTGTGAATCCTGTCTAAAAGGAAAGATGACCAAGATTCCCTTTAAGGGCCATGTGGAGCGAGCCAAAGGGTTATTGGATTTGATCCATACCGATGTGTGCGGTCCGCTTAGCATCACTACTAAGCATGGACATGCCTACTTCAACACCTTTACCGATGACTTTTCGAGGTATGGGTATGTGTATTTGATGAAATACAAGTCTGAAGCCTTTGAAAGGTTCAAAGAATTCAGAAGTGAAGTAGAGAAGCAATTGGGACGAAGCATCAAGACACTTCGATCGGATCGAGGTGGTGAGTACTTGAGTGCCGAGTTCCAAGAGTATCTTAGAGAGAATGGGATTCTCTCGCAGTGGACTCCGCCCGCTACACCGCAGTTGAATGGTGTTTTGGAGCATCGTAACCGGACTTTGATGGACATGGTTCGGTCTACGATGGGGTTCACGGAGTTGCCGCCATCCTTTTGGGGATATGCGCTTGAAACAGCGGCACTGTTGTTGAACAATGTCCATACAAAGGCAGTTGACAAGACTCCATATGAGATATGGATGGGTAAGCCTCCCAAGTATTCTTATCTTAGAATATGGGGGTGTCCTGCTTATGTGAAGCAGGCAGTGGGAGATAAATTGGATAGTCGATCCATTTTATGCTACTTTGTGGGATATCCAAGGAATTCCGTTGGATATTATTTCTATCATCCCCAAGAAACAAAGGTGTTTGTTTCTAGGAATGCAACCTTTTTGGAAAGGGAATTTCTATTGGATAGAAAAGGCGAGATGATAGAACTCGAAGGGGTTCGAGAGACACCCACAGTTGTAGAACCCACACCCGAGAAGCCAAGTGAGGAGATACAAGCTCCTAGAAGAACCGAGAGAGTCTCGAGACCACCTATAAGGTATGGTCTGCTTCTTGAAGAGGGCCATGATGAGCCTAATCTTGGATGTGATCCAAGGACCTTCAAGGAAGCGTTATCTGATGCCGATTCATCCAAATGGCTTGAAGCAATGGAATCTGAGATGAATTCCATGCATTCGAACCAAGTGTGGAATCTTGTGGATCCACCTGAGGGAACTGTTCCCATAGGGTGTAAATGGATTTACAAGAGGAAACTTGGGGCGGATGGGAAGGTATTGACCTTCAAGGCGCGATTGGTAGCAAAAGGGTATACTCAAAGGCAATGTGTTGACTATGAGGAAACCTTTTCTCCAGTTGCGATGTTCAAGTCCATTAGGATATTGCTAGCCATAGCTGCATGGTATGACTATGAGATATGGAAGATGGATGTGAAGACAGCCTTCTTTAATGGGGATATTAAGGAAGAGATTTACATGTCTCAACCTGAGGGTTTACATCTATCGGAAGTGAGCATATGGTATGCAAACTTCAAAGATCTATTTATGGTCTTAAGCAGGCATCGAGGAGTTGGAACCTCAGATTCGATAGTACAATCAAAGAGTTTGGTTTTACTAAGAATCCTGAGGAACCCTGTGTGTATAAGAAGGTCAGTGGGAGTGCTGTGACATTCCTTGTTCTTTATGTTGATGACATTCTACTCATTGGGAATGATGTAGGAATGTTGCAATCAACTAAGATATGGTTAGCAAGTAAGTTCTCAATGCAGGACTTGGGTGAAGCATCTTTTGTATTGGGAATACAGATCTACAGAGATAGATCAAGAAGATTGCTTGGCCTCACCCAGTCCACCTACATTGATACCATCGTGAAGCGGTTCTCGATGGATGAGTCCAAGAGAGGACATCTACCAATGTGTCATTGCGTGTCCCTATCCAAGTCTATGTCTCCCAAGACTGATGCAGAGATAGCGGAGATGACACGAATTCCGTATGCTTCGGCTATTGGTAGCATCATGTATGGGATGATATCTACACGTCCTGACGTGGCTTTTGCACTAAGTGTAGTGAGTAGATATCAATCCAACCCTGGTCTTCCACACTGGAAAGCTGTGAAAGACATCCTCAAGTATTTGAGAAGGACCAATAAGTTGTTCTTGGTCTATGGGGGTGGAGAACTGAAATTGGAAGGCTATACCGACTCTAGCTTCCAAAGCGATGTTGATGACTCGAAGTCAACCTCCGGATTCATATTCATTCTCAATGGTGGTGCTGTCTCTTGGAAGAGTTCCAAGCAAGACAGTACTGCGGATTCCACCACTGAGGCAGAATACATTGCTGCATCGGCTGCAGCAAAGGATTTTGTTTGGATTAGGAATTTCGTCCAAGAGTTGGGCGTCATTCCTAATGGAGTTGCTCCTATCCCGGTGATGTGTGACAACACGGGAGCCATAGCTCAGGCGAAGGAGCCAAGGTCTCATCAGAAGTCCAAACATGTATTGAGAAAGTACCACATCCTCAGAGAGATCGTGGAACGAGGAGAAGTGTCGATCGACAAAGTCGGCTCCGCAGATAATGTTGCTGATCTACTAACTAAGCCTTTACTAGGACCATCATTCGAGAAGCATCGCGAATCAATGGGTCTAAATTATATAGGTAGTTGGCTCTAGTGCAAGTGGGAGATTGTTAGAGTAGGTGCACGTCGAGCCAAGTGTTGGCTGACTGTTCACCATGAAACTCTTTGTATAAACGATCTTTATTTTAATAATATTTGAATTTATTAATTTGGCGCATCTTTATCTTTATACCCATGCGAGTTGCATAGACAAAGTCCTTGAATATACATATAGTAGAAATAATATGAGATGCTCATATGATGAGTATCATGAAACTCATATTTGTAATACTGTATATTCTAAACGGTTCCTAGTCGATTCAGCCGCCACTAAGAAGGATATAGGCCGCTCGAGTTAGAGACTAGTATCTGCGATGTGAGTACCATGTTTCATTGGTAGGGGACATTGTGATGTCCGAGCATGCAGATAGGTGCTCCTGGTAGAGTGCACTGAACAACCCTCTATAAAGGACTTTCCAAGTGGTTCTCACTTATCGAGTGGAAAAGTCCTAGTTTATGGTTGTACACCATTAGTCCTTATGACCCGGGACAACATTGAGACTCTATGTGCTAGCGTTTCACTTTGACTTGTTTACCGACTCTTATGGGGTCATCAGGTGACAAGGTTGGGTGTTACGGCGAAACATATAGGAGTCGATGCATTGTAGCCGGGGATTCACCGCTTACCTACGGGTATGGATATCCTATGTGTTTTTTCATGTATGTGTGGGTTGAAATCTCTGATCAGAGTATGGTGGTAATTATGAAAGGGGTTTAATAGATTACACCATCGATGCAACCACAACATGACACATAGTATCGATTCATTGACAACTCTCGATAAACCAATAGTTGTCGAATCGGTCGGGATATATGAGTTGAAGGGACCGTACTGTACGCTAACCATAATTGAATGGTTCTTGCAGGAACTATCATGTGATACCTAGGGAATCACGTAAGCGATGCTGCTAGGCGTTTAACGTGATTGGTTGGGTACTATCAGACTTGAGTTCTGACGTTCTTACTATCAAGGAGTTGATAAGTAAGAATAAAGCAATTGGGGTATGCTCGAATAAGGACATGTTTAGTCCGAATCACATGGAGATGTGAACCTACGGCTAGTTGTATCAATGAACCATTGAGGGCCACACAAGTACTAGCTTTGTAAATCCCGATGAGAAGTAAAATAGTTCAATGTGTTGAACGGCTTATGAATGTGTTTATAAGCGTAAAGAAAAATAGAAGTATGACTTCTATGAGAGAAATATAAATTTTAATTTATGGAAGTGTTCCTAAATTAAAATTTGGCCAAGTGACTAATGTTTTTGAAAATTGTGATTTTCACAAACATTATTATGGACTAAATTAAATTAATTCAAGTGTTGAATTAATTAAACACTAGTGGGCCTAGTAGAGTCCAAATAATTAAATTAATTCAAGTGTTGGATTAATTAAATAACATTGGGCCTTGTAGAGCCCAATTGGAAATAATTATTTAACTAGTGGGCTTGAGTAAAATCAAGAAAAGTATAATTGGGCCCAAAATTGTTTGGGACAATTAAAAGTCCATGGGCCTTGCAAAAGGTTGCAAGCCCACTAGGGTTTGCATGCTTTGGAGGTGAAGAGACTTTGAATACTTTTTAATAAAATATTGCATGCAATGGGGATCAACTTTTTGCACAACCAAGGAGACTTCACTCCCTCATTCTACCTTTCCAACTTGGCCGAAATTTTGGGCAATTTTTCTCCAAAAATTTTCTTCTCTCTTGTGTTCTTCATTTGTTGGAGAATACTCTCTTCTCATTGAAAAATCCTCTTGATTTTCTAGTGCAAATCAAGAGGGGTTTTACCTTGCTTAGTGTTGGGCCTAATTCTTGTAGGAAAGGAGGTGAGCTTGTAGATTTTTCCATCCTTTGAAGAGCTAAAGTGTTTACACTTTAGTTGGAGCCAAACATCAACCTCAAGGGGTTGATAGGTAAATCTCTTCTAACACCCTATGTATGTATTATGGTATTTGTTTTGTAAATATTGCACAAAAATACCAAGGTGGCCGAAATTTCATGCTTGAAATTAAAATTTTTGACTTCCGTTGCGCTTCCGGCCACCGTAACCGGTCTGCTTTCACTATCCGGGAAAATCTAATGCAGTAGCTGATGCACTGAGTCGAAGGGTATATTCTTTATCCTTATCGACGATTGGTGTTACAAATTTGAATGAAGATTGTTGTCTTTCTGGATTGGTATTTGAGACAGATTGTAAACATCTGAGATTATATGCCGTTCAAGTTGAACCAGAGTTGATTTTGACAATTAAAGAAGCTCAGAAGGTTGATCCGAATGTTCAGAAATCAATTTTGATGGTCAGATTTGGGCATCGGTCTGAATATCATGTTCGTGAGAGGGTGTTATATGTGAATAATCGTCTTGTGGTGCCAGATGTTTCATATTTGAAAGGATAGATCTTGTCAGAAGCGCACAGTAGTCGATTTAGTATTCATCTTGGTGGCAGAAAGATGTATAATGATTTGAAAAGACAGTTTTGGTGGAAACAGATGAAAGCAGATATGGCCAAATTTGTATATAGATGTCTTAATTTCAAACAGGTAAAAGCCGAAAGAAAGAAACCAGGAGATCTTTTGCATAGCTTATCTAGTCCAGAATGGAAATGAGATCACATTTCCATGGATTTTGTGACAAAGCTACCACGTTCCTCCCGAGGTTGTAATGCGATTTGGGTTGTGATTGACAGATTAACCAAATCAGCATGTTTTATTCCGTACAAGATGAAGTAAAGACAATACGATGACAGAGATTTATGTCAGAGAAGTGGTCATATTTCACGGAGTGCCAAAGTCTATCTTATCAGACCGTGATCCTCGGTTTAATTACTTCGCACTTTTGGAACAGTTTGCAGCAAGCTCTAGGTACGAAGTTACATCTGAGTACCGCATGTCACGCCCCGTGTGCAAAGCGTCTGTAACATCCGGCATTGTTTAACAATTACTTGAAAACAATTAAACCTCGTATCGAAATGCCAAAAACAAGTCTTTTACATAAATTACATTGTCTTTACATTGACAATAGAAATAAAAATTACATCAGAGTTTTGCGGAAACGAAACAGAAGAAAAGACTAAAATTCTCAATTCTTGAACATTTCTTTCGATCACCATCCCCAGACCGCTTCCTGCTCCTCCTCATTCAGTTGTTCTTCATTTTTATCTGAAATTGTAAGGGTTGAGTGTTTTGGGAAACACTCAGCAAGTGGCGGGTGTCGATCGATTTCCGAAGATACATTTAGAACATAATCCTTTAAAACAATTCTTTAACAATCTTTCAAATATTACAGACACGAACATGAGACTGATATTTCAGAAAGAAACAGATTCTTCAGAACAGATCATATCAGAACAAACAAAACACTGTTACTCATCTCATCTCCATGGTCAAATTGTCCCCAATATGTTACTACTCTAAGGGGTGAGGCCAAAAATGGTTTTATACCCACCATTGGGGGCCAGATAGAAATGGTTTTATACCTACCATTGGGGGCCATACAGAAATGGTTTTATACCCACCATTGGGAGCCAAAATTAATCACAATTCTCGTTCCATTTCAAATTCGAATCGTAACAGTGTAACAAATATTTCAGAAGTAACAGACAGAACTTTTCAGATTTTCACTTTTCAGAGTTTTCATACGGACACAGCGGAATCAACGAATTTCGAAGCATAGAAGAGAACACATAATCGATAGAAATTTTAAAAGACGGATATCATGCTGTTTTCGAAAATGAGGACACACATTCATGCATGTCATAACTTATATATTCAAGATTTAAAAATACAAACGAAGTACATAACAAAAGCCCACTTACTTGCTTTTTGTTCAAAGTTTGCTTTTGAAATTTCGACAGTACTTCGACGCAGCTCTAACAAACACTGTCTTTGATCGGTCAGCACTTCGGCACAAGATTTCCAGTACTGGACTGCACGAAAATATTTCATCCTTCTTCTTTGTTTGCTTGGCCAAAAATTGGGAGAGTATGGTGGAAGGGAGTGGCCGAAACTTGGGAGATTGTTTTGGTATGCATTTCTCTTCACCCATGGTGTAGTATTTATAGAGAAATTATGCCCCTTGAACTCCCCTTGGTCGACCACTTGGTGCCCAAGCAATATTAAATATGGTTTGGTTATCCCCATGAGTCACCTTGAGCATTCCAAAGATCATTTCTTACACCATAACTTTGCCTTAACCCTTAGCTTAATCCCATAGCTCCTTTATGGGTTTACTCAAGAGTCATTTTCTTGCATACTTAAATTGTCCAAATCTTTAGCTCATCTTTTAGCTCTCTTTATGGTCTTGTTAGGACAAGCTTGGTTGAGCTTCTTCGAGCTGGAAGTTTGCGTCCTTGAGCTGGGGTTTTACTCCTCCCGTGAAAACTCTTCGATGGATGCAGTTAGTTGTAGCTTAGCATCCCGATGAACTATTCATCGAGCTTAGAATCTACTTTGTCGAGTTAAATTTGATGAAATTTAAGTTATTATTCAAGTTGTTTAGTTGAAACGAAAATTGCTGAACTTATTCTAAGTAATTTTCATATTACTTACTTGATTTGCTTCGGTCGAAATTTGTGGGTTCTTACATCCCTCCCTCTTTTTGAAAGTTTCGTCCTCGAAACTTGGATCAGCTTGAACTATTGAATAAATAAGGGTATTGTGAGCGCATCTTTTCTTCAAGTTCCCAATTGGCCTCCCTTTCGGTATGATTTGACCACTGTACTTTGACATATGGGATGGTCCGGTGTCTCAACACTTGGTCTTTTGTGTCCACTATTCAGATATAGACTTCATCATATTTGAGTTCCTCATTCAGATTACCTTCGATCATCAGTGGTGTAACTTTAAGTACATGGCTCGGGTCCGGAACATATTTCTGTATTTGTGAGATGTGGAAAACATTATGTACTCTGGACATCTCAAGTGGTAAAGCTAGTCGGTAAGCAAAAGTTCCCACATTTTCCAGGATTTCGAACTGTCCCACATACCTTGGGTTCAACTTCCCAGATTTACTGAACCGTACCACTCCTTTCATTGGTGAAACCTTGATATAAGCCTTCTCTCCGATTCCCAATTCTAACGGTCTTCTCTTCAAATCTTCCCAACTCTTTTGTCTGTCTTGAGCTGCCTTGAGCCTTTCTTTGATTATGGCTACTTTATCGACAGTTAGTTGAACAAGCTCTGGTCCAGTAACATCTTTTACTCCGACTTCATCCCAGTACAAAGGTGATCTACACTTTCGGCCATACAATGCCTCGTACGGAGCCATTTGAATGCTACTATGGTTGCTGTTATTGTAGCCAAACTCGATTAACGGTAGCTGCTCACTCCAATTCCCATGAAAGTCTAATGCACATGCCCTCAACATGTCTTCGAGGGTTTGAATTGTCCTCTCAGTTTGACTGTCAGTTTGTGGGTGATAGGCCGTGCTAAGAGTCACTTTAGTTCCCATGGCTTTTTGAAAACTCTTCCAGAATCGAGATACGAATCTTGGATCGCTATCAGATAATATGCTCGCTGGTACTCCATGCAGTCTTACTATATTATCCATATATAATGTAGCCAGCTTATCTAAGTTGAAATTCATCCGCACTAGTAAGAAATGTGCAGACTTGGTTAATCTATCAATGATCACCCAGATTCTGTCAGTGACCCAGCCTCGATCTTGGTAGCCCGACTACAAAGTCCATAGAGATGTTATCCCACTTCCACTCGAGTATTTCCAATGGTTGCAGAAGTCCCCAGGCCGCTAATGCTCTGCCTTGACCTGTTGACAGATTAGACACTTTGCAACGAAAACTGCTACGTCCTTCTTCATTCCATTACCTCTTCTCGAATTCCATCGATGTTTGGCACATACAATCGTCCCTTCATCCAGAGGAAACCCTTTTCATCAATTTGAAATTCTGGCATCTTTCCTTCCTGCATTTGTTCCTTTATCTTGAAGATACTGGTGTCTTGACTTTGTTTCAGTTTGATGGTTTCTTGGATACCTGGCTGCACTGATAGTGATGATAAGCTAACCTTTCCGGTGTTCCTCCGGCTCAATGCATCTGCCACCTTATTAGCTTTTCCCAGATGATAGAAGATTACCAAATCGTAATCTTTGAGAAGTTTCATCCACATTCTTTGTCTCATGTTTAATTCCTTCTGAGTGAAAATGTACTTGAGGCTCTGATGATCAGTAAAAACTTCTCATTTTACTCCATAAAGGTAGTGCCTCCAGATTTTAAGCGCGAAAACTACTGCGGCTAACTCCAAATCATGAGTGGGGTAATTCTGCTCGTATGGTTTCAATTGCCGTGAGGCATACGCAATTACTTGACCCTCTTGCATAAGCACACACCCTAATCCTCCCTTTGAAGCGTCACTGTACCATCCTCGGAAGAACTAGTACTGGTGTGAATGCGAATTTTGACTTCAGAGTTTCAAAACTTTTTTCACAAGCTTCAGTTCCAAATGAATTTTGAATTTTTCTGAGTAAGTTTGGTGAGTGGAATGGCTATCGAAGAAAATCCTTCCACAAATTTTCTATAGTAGCCTGCTAAACCCAGAAAACTTCTTACTTCAGTCACTGTCTTTGGTTGTGGCCAATCCTTGATTGCCTTTACCTTCTTAGGGTCTACTGACACCCCTAATTCAGAGATTATATGACCTAGGAACGCCACACTATTTAACCAAAATTCACATTTCTTGAATTTGGCATTGAGTTCCTTCTCACACAGTGTCTGCAAAGTGAGACGCAGATGTTCTCTATGTTCCTCTTCACTTGGTGAATATACAAGGATATCATCTATGAAGACAACTACAAACTTGTCAAGGTATGGTTTGAATACCCGATTCATCAAGTCCATGAATGTTGCGGGAGCATTTGTTAGGCCAAAAGGCATTACTGTGAATTCGTAATGTCCATATCTTGTCCTAAAAGGAGTTTAAGGGATATCCTCTGTTTTGACCTTCAACTGGTGATATCCTGATCTTAGATCAAGCTTTGAGAAAACTTTGGCTCCTTTTAGCTGATCGAAAAGATCATCTATTCTCGGGAGTGGGTACTTATTCTTTATGGTGATCTTGTTAAACTCCCGGTAGCCGATGCATAGTCTTATGCTTCCGTCCTTTTTCTTTACAAAAAGCACTGGGGCTCCCCACGGGGATGCACTGGGGCGAATCTGCTTCTTGTCTAGTAATTCCTGCAGTTTCTCCTTTAGCTTTTTTAATTCGGCTGGAGCCATTCGGTATGGTGCCTTTGATATTGGTGCAGCACCAGGGACCAAATTGATTTAAAATTCTACTTCCCTATCTGGTATCTCTCCCGGTAGTTCCTCGAGGAAAACGTCTGGAAATTTTTGAACAATTGGAATATCCGCCAACTTTGGAACTTCTTCTTTGACCTCATGGATCACTGCTAAATAAATTTCTTCTTCTCCTTTTATGGCTTTCCAGACTTGTGAGGCAGATAACAGAGATTTTCTTTCTTTTGATTTTCCGTGGTATAAAATCTCTTCTTCATGAGGAGTCTAGAGTCTAATATTTTTCTTTTGGCAGTCCACAATGGCATGGTATTTAGCTAACCAGTCCATTCCAAGAATGATGTCAAACTCAACCATATTGAGTTGAATCAATTCTGCTTCAAAAATTTGTTTGCTGATACAAATTTTACAGTTTCGATACACTTTTTGGGTCTCAATTACTTTACTTGCCGATGTTGCTACTCTTAATGGTTCACTAAGAGTATCATGTTCGAGTTTAAGCTTCTTAGCAAACCTTCTAGACACAAATGAGTGTGTAGCACCACAATCAAATAAGGTATAAGCAGGCATTTCATTGAGTAAGATAGTACCTGCCACCACTTCATTGGTATCATCAACTTCCTCTTGGGTGATTGCATATACCCGTGCATTGGTCTTGTTTTAATTTTTCTTGCTGGCTCCCGCCCCTTTGTCCTTGTTGTCTGGACAATCTTTTATCCTATGACCCACTTGTCCACACTTGAAACACGCACCTATCTTCCGATAGCATTCTCCGATATGATACTGTTTACAGGTGTCGCACCACTTTCCTTCCCTATTGCCAGTACTGTTAAAATTTCCTCTTGGAGGCCCACTCGAATAATTTGGTTTCCTAAACTTGGGACCATTCTGAGTAGATTGACTGCTCATCGGTCTTTTGTTCTTGTTTTCTTCTTCGCGCCGCTTGATATCAGTTTCTGCGCTCATTGCTGCGCCCATCAAATCTGCAAAGCTGTTTGGCTTGAACACTGCCAATGCTGACTGAATTCGACTGTTTAGTCCCTTCTTGAAACAATGCATTTTTAACGTTTCATCCGACATGATTTTTGGGACATATGTTCCCAGATCTTTGAATCGGGAAGTGTATTCCATTACTGCCATGTCCGGAGCCTGTTTGAAATTTTCAAATTCACTCAGCTTCTGTAGTCGAAATTCAGCAGGATAGTATTGTTTAAAAAATTCTCTCTTAAAGATCTGCCATGCGATCTCCTCCACCTCTGCCAAAGATGGCGACACAGTTCCCACCATTTCCTAGCTCGGTCTTCCAAAAACGGTGTTACAACCTCCACTCTCAGTTCTTCAGGTATTTCCAGTAAATGTAGTTGTGTTTCGACGTTCTTGAGCCAGTTGTGACTGACCTCTGGGTCTGGGTTCCCATCGAAAGTTGGAACTTGATTCTTTCTGAGAGATTCGTAATGGTACTTAATCCCACGTGGTTGCAGTTCAGATGGTGGTTGGATGGCGTTAGCCAATGGGTTCATGAATCCTTGCTGAATACAATCTGTTGCAATCAAGAATCATATTCGAATAATTCTTTATACCACAATCTTAGTTCCCTAAATATTCAATACAAATTTCAACTGTTCAATTCAATTCAATCATACGCTGCGAATATATCAAAATTTCATAGATAAAACGAGCATAAAGTCATCAGAACACTTCTGAACACAGGATTTATCTACCCATACACAGAACTGATATCGAATCCAGGCTGAAATCAATCTTCCTGATATAAGGCAAACTCGACATCTCAATCTGGAAAATTATAGCAATGCTCCTGCTTTTGGCAAATCAGCTCCTGATATGCTCAATTTCAATAATCAACTGAATACATAAGGAATTACTCCATTTCTTTCGATAATCACCGAGTCATAAATAATACGGAAATCAAAGGAATTCAAAATCGAAAATCCTTACCGTACTTCGTATATTCTTCGGCCATTTCTGGTCCGAATCTTACCATCTCCTGGCAAGAATCTACAATATCTCTGTACTAGGTCAGCATAACACTATCAATCATGCAGTCCAAAATTAGACAACACCAGTGCAATATAAGCTACAACACAATCTAACTCGATCTCATTCTCATCCTACTGCAGTATACGATGTATCACAAAATTCACCGATATCAACCTTTCCTCCAAAAGGTAAATAAATCAATACTACAGTACATACAGACCCAATAGATAAACATATATCAATGCAACTCAATCAAAAATAATCGTAGAGAATGCATTAGTATATATCAATACATATGCAAATTGATCGCAAAGAACAATTACCTGTCACTACATCATCAAGTGCATCCTGGATCTGTTCCTCGATCGCTACCACCAAACACTTCTGCTCCCGGGAATCTTCGGGAACCTCTCTGTGAACATACTCTCGCAAAATTTCCTGACTGTCGGCAGATACGGCAACTACCAAATACTCTTTGCAATTGCTCAGTGGAATGTCTCCCTCCGCAAGTACTGCAATACACTCAAGTATAACTCGGGCTAGAACAACTGGAGCTAGACGAACCGCTCGGTCCGCTTCCTAACTTCTAAAACTGTTTCTTTCGAACTTTCAGAAAATCTTGCTTCCCACTCGTACTGCCGCTATCAAATCTGAGAGGCGATTGCTGTATCTGGGGTCGGAACACATCCAACATTTCTCGTTGTCGAATCAAACTTGCCTCAGCTCTCTTTGATTTATTCAATGCATCAGCAAAATGATGGGGTCGCTCTACCTTCACCAAGGCAAATATCTCAGGATTTAATCCGTTGATGAACTGAGTTACTACAGCTTCATCATTCCCAGCTATAAGAGGAGCAAAACACAATAAGGTAGAGAATTTAACAACATATTCTTCAATACTCAATTGGCCCTGTTTCAAATTCTCAAACTCTGCTCTCTTATCCTCTCTGTACGAAACTGAGAAAAATTTTCGATAGAATTCAGCTCTAAAGATATCCCACGTAATCACCGTACCACGCTGTTCTAATACTCTTTTGGTTGTAATACACCAACTCCTTGCAACGTCGTGTAACTAGTTGGGCACTAGTTTAATTCTCCGCTCATCCGAGTAATCCAGTGAATCAAATAATATCTCTATATCATCTAACCAATTCTCACAATCATCAGTTGTCTCAGTACCTCTCAGAATCGGCGGTTGTAACGACTGAAACTTCTTTTACTGTGTTTCCATCAAAGTTTCTGACACATCCATCTGATCAGTCGACGTACTACCGCGTTCCGGAATTCTTCGAGGAGGTATGTCTGATAATCATAAAAGTTCACAATCACATGAGACAAATCCGTCTCAGTCCCTTCCTGATCAGCTTACCTCTGATCAAGAATGGGTTCCGTTTCATTTCCAAATAATACACATTACCAAATCAACTCAGATATTCAGGTAACATGTATCTTCAAACAAAATAGTAAAACATATTATCGTGCTAGCACACACAATGTAATTCAACATTATAATAAATCACATACTAGCAATCAAAAGCTGGAAAAGAAAACTCAATCTACCCCGCTCATTCTCTTCTATCTCAGTCTCAAGGACCTACAGTTCTAGAACCTACTGTTCTGGAACCTAATGCTCTGATACCACCTGTTGTGGGGACCCGGACGCTAATCATTCCTTAATCGTTTTTAATATCAAATGGAACAATTATGTAATGTGGGACATAAATTTTTTTTTTAACATACAGAGTGGAAACGTAATGTAAAGCAGTCTAATTTACATATTAAAGTTAAAGTACAAGTCTAGTACTTAATACATTCCTATTAAACTAGATTTCAATTACTATAGATCAAGTACTGAATCCTAGTCCATTTCTGAGCCAGGATCTCCACGCTATCTAGTCCAGTCTCGTTCTCTTCTCGACCCTTATCCTACCCCACCTGTTGTCATGCACACATACAAACAAGACAACAGCCGGATAACTCCGGTGAGAATTACATTCTCAGTATAAACCATGTATACATGCAATCATAAAAACAATATAAAAGCATATAACAGATATTCCTAACATGTATCAAAATCAGAAACATGAATCAAATATTCATCACATGTATTATAACCCTAAACATGAATCAATATCAAGAATAACTCATATTCTAAACATGTACCATCATCATGAACATAATTCAATATCAAGCAACGAATCACTCTCCGTGATTCTCAGACTGAGACTAATCTAGGGATCACGATCGGAATAAGAACATACACCCAACTACACTCCCGATCGGGGTGGTGGTATGTTCTAATTCACGGACTTTGGCTCTTTCCATATCGAACATCAGTAATAGAAAAGACTCAAGTTCTATCCACTCCGATATAGCCAAACGTCCGATGTCCTGACCTAACCGTCACAGACTTTGGCATTTTCACCAATATCCTATCCTGCGACAAAGTGCAATGGGCCAGTGACGAGTCCTCACTATCCGGCCCTTCTGTCACAAGATCAAATGTCTACGACTAGGCACATTCGCCTATGACTCAAGACATACATTGTCTATACATCCATAGACCAAAGATATCAATCACATTCAATTGCAAATAATAATGCAATAAAATAAAGTGTGTGATTTAGGGAAACTCGAGTCAAACCTCACTCGAGTTGTGCAATCCCAACTCAACATTAATTTATACCTTTATTTTCTCGATCTAACGAAGACGGAGTCCCGAATTCAACTCTGTCCATATTCCATCTGGTAATGACAATCGAATAAATACAATATCAATATATAATTTAATTCAAAACCTGTTCTGATCCATACTCAAATCAAAACATAATCTGATCACTGCCAATCGACATATGTCACAACAATACAATCTAAATCAATACCGAATCTGATCAATATTAATCAACTGATGTTTCGACGGCATAACCATACAGTCTCGATAACCCCGTCAATCTCAACATCACAGATATAATACCAGAACTCATAATCAGTATCAGTACAATTCATAATCTCAATCACAATATAATTCTGATATCGAATCCCAATCCAAACCAACTCCGAAAATCATAATAATTACATAAACAGTCTGTTCTTCAATCTGATTTCAAATATACGATATCTACTGTATCAAAAACACCATATATGATTCATATTCGATTCTGACAATATAATAATTACAAATCATGTCTAAACATAACGAAACTTACGTCCAGTTGTAATCTGCGTCAATACGAACACAGTACTGTAGTCAGATTCAAAATCGGACGGACGGATTTTATAGAAAACACCACTTTACGATTGAGAAGTCCCTCGGCTTTCCTTTCTTTCTTCTGAAAGATAATCAGGTTGTAAGTATATATATATATATATATATACACGTTACATATTAGGGGGCAAGTGGCTTGTTTTTGTTCTGCATGCCGCGTGCATATGCGCGCCCAAGCGCCGCACATATGCGCCGAGAGTTCTGTTCGAATATTTATCAGCTCGCGCATATGCGCGTCCTATACTCGTGCATATGCGCGAGACCTACTGTCTCGGCATAAAACTTCCTTGGCTGCTCGCGCATATGCGCGAGGTATTCTGCCCATCTCGCGCATATGCGCACATCCGTGTCGCGCATATGCGCGAGGTGTACTGTCCTCGCACATATTTCGTATTTCCTTCTGTCTTTCCCGGTCTAATCCATCCCGTTTATAAAAACATCTCAATTACCAGTAAATCATAATAATTATCGTCAAATAATTTCATATTACGGTAATCAAATTCTCGAGCCTTACATATATACTTTTGATTATACATTGAAATGTATTTTGAATCCTTCCTCCATTTTGAAGAAAATATTAAATTCCGCTGTTATTTTATTAAAACCGGTCAGAGGTGTTACATTTAGTGGTATCAGAGCACCGTTCTTCGGACCAATGCATATGACTTCGTCTGCTTTCAACGGTCCAGGTATGTCTTCTTCTACATCTATTCATCGTTATCTATTGATATGTATTTTGTGAGCACATTGTAGGATTATGCCTCCTAAAAGAAAGGCTTCAAAGGGGAGGATAGTTCTTCCTCGAGAGTTGTCGACAAGTTCGGCAAGTTACTGAAACAGCAAGCCAAGGTCCATAGTGAGCAGATTCAACAGTTGCTACGTTTGCAAGGTATAGGCCAAGGTAGACGTCAAGGGAGAGGTCAAGTGGTTCAAGCAGTTGGAACCGATGAGATCTTTACTGCTTTCAAGAGAATGGATCCGCCAGATTTGAAGGAAGCACTGATCCATTGGTGGCTGTAGAGTTGGTCAAAGCTCTTGAGGCGATTTTCGATCATCTATTGTGTATGCGTGCTCTGTTCAAATTGATGAGCGAGTGGTTTATGCCGATTTGATTGTTATTCCGATGATTGCGTTTGATATTATACTTCGCATGGATTGGCTTTCAACCTATCGTGCAGTGATTGGTAGCGTTGCTAAGACGGTGAAATTTGTAGATAATGGCAATAAGGAAGGTATTCTCGCAAGTGCAGGTACTTCGCTGGTCCTTCCTTTTATTTCGTGTCTTGAGGCTAATAAGTTGTTGTTTAGAGGTTGTGATCGGTTTTTGGCTTCGATTGTGGATGTGGATAGAATGGTTAAGTTTAATATTGATGATATTGATGTTGTGAGAGAGTTCCGGATGTATTTGAGGATGATGTGCAGGGTTTGCCCCCGGACAGAGATGTGGAGTTTTTGATTGACCTAGTTCCAGGTACGGTTCCTATTTCAAAGGCTCCGTATAGAATGGCCCCTTTAGAGATGAAAGAGTTGAAGACGCAGTTGCAAGATCTTTTGGAAAAAGGTTTTATTCGGCCGAGTTCTTCGCCTTGGGGAGCTCCTGTAATAGCCAAGCCTGGTGTATGGTACGGTTTATGTTTTTGTATGATTATTGATTAATTGGTTAAGATTTAGTTTAGTGTGATGTTAAGAGTTATGTTTGGGTTTTAGTATTGTCGTTGTTAGTTGTGGTGTAGTTGTTTTGTTTCAGTGTTTCGACTCAATCTTTGTTGTGTAGAGTTGGTTGTTGGCTTCAGGGGTGACCGCACCCGCGCTCAGTAAGAGGACCATCCCTGCGGTCGTTATTTATGAATTTTGATGGGTTTGCCGTGAGGACACCGCACCCGCGGTGTGAGTGTTACCGCACCCGCAGTGGAGGCACCGCACCCGCGGTAAGTTTCAGAGCGCACCTGCGGTCGACCATTTCAGATTTTTGGTTGTGATGCCGAGGGCATAGCGCACCCGCGGTGCATGTTGGAGCGCACCCGCGGTCGATGGATAGTGAAAGCGTGTTTTCGAATTTTAAGTGTTTAAATGCAAGTGTAGACTCTTATTTCCTCATTTCTACTTCTCATTCTCGATTTCTCCTCTCAAGGGGTGAGCTAGGGTTCCATTTTCTTCATTTCCTTTCTTTGATTCAAGACTCTTGGTGGATTATTGTTGTGAGAGTAAGGTTCTCTTGGATTCTAGGAGCTAAGGTAAGCATTTTGGTATAGTTATTCCTTGGTTTTGGTATGAGAGATGATATGGGTTTGTGGATTGTGTTGGTTTTATGGCTTCTTTGGTATTGTTGTTAGATTATTGAGATGTTGATGGTGTAATTTATGATTTATTGTGTAGGTTGTGTACCAAGGGTTTTTGTTGAAGGTGTTCTTAATTGGTTGTAAGTGGAATCTCATTCTTGTGCTCACATGATAGTATATGTATTGTGTTTCAATGGTTTTAACATGTTATTCCCTTCCATTTGATCCATATTATGTATTGAATTACTTGATTGTATATTTGAGACAATTGAATGTCTCAATTGTGAAAAAGGGAATACAAGAGAAAAGAGTTTACAAAGTGTTTGATTAAATGCCCCAAAGAGAGTTTAAATGATTTATGGATTAATAGATACATAGTCAGAGATTGCATGCAATTAGTTGATCAACGACCATAGGCTTATATCCCTCAGAGTTATCGATTTATATCGATGGGATATAGGTACAGAGACAGAGATACTATATAGATATCAATCCAACAGAGAAAAGAGAAATACCATCTTATTGTTATATTATTGCTATGTTATTCATGATTCAGAGTTGATGGTATTTAATATTTTTAAAGCCATGTTTTACTGAGTATGCTATGTACATTGCTATGTAAGAGTTCCACATGCTGAGTTTTATACTCAATTCAATTATTCATGTGATGCAGATAAGAGCAACGAACCAGGACTTTGATTGAAGCCGAGGTCATATGCATATAGAGATGGAAGGAAGTGGAAGATTATTTTGTTATACATGATCAAAATGATATTTAGTATTTTGACGCAACACTTTTTGGATCATGTATATTCTTTTGATGGTACATATATTGAAAATGTATTTTGAATCCTTCCTCCCTTTAAAGAAAAATTTTAAATTCCGCTGTTATTCTATAAAATGGGTCAGAGGTGTCACATTTAGTGGTATTAGAGCACCGTTCTTCGGACCAATGCATATGACTTCGTCTACTTTCAACTGTCCGGGTATGTCTTCTTCTACATCTATTCATTGTTATCTATTGATTTGTATTATGTGAGCACATTGTAGGAGTTATGCCTCCTAAGAGGAAAGCAGTAGAGGGTTAGGATAGTTCTTCCTCTAGAGTTGTCGATGAGTTCGGCAAGTTGTTGAAAGAGCAAGCCAAGGTCCATAGTGAGCAGATCCAACAGTTGCTGCGTATGCAAGGTACAGGCCAAGGTAGAGGTCAAGGTAGAGGCCAAGTAGCTCAAGCAGTTGGTACCGATGGCATCTTTACTGCTTTCAAAAGAATGGATCCACCGGAATTTGCAGGAAGCACCGATCCGTTGGTGGCCGTAGAATGGATCAAGGCACTTGAGGCTCTTTTTCGATCATCTCAACTACGAAGACAAGGACAGAATCAGTGTGCAGTGTTCATGTTAGTCAAAGCTGCACGCATTTGGTGGAATGCAACCAAGGTTAGTGTTGACGTTCCATAATTGAAGTGGCAAGAGTTCAGTGATCTGTTTTATGACAAGTACTTCCCAGACGCACTTCGAGCTAGGAAGGTGACTGAGTTCTTGGAGCTTCGACAAGGGAGGTATGAATGTTGATGAGTACATCTTGAAGTTCGAGGAGGGCTGTCTGTTTGCCTCGTATATTGCTTCCAACGACAAGGATAAAGGTGCTCATTTCATTAGAGGCCTTCGAGCAGAGATCCGGAGGGATATCAACATGTCGAAAGCTGTGACATTCAAAGAGATTGTGGCCAAGGCTTTGTTGGCCGAGGATGAGAAAGACATTGCCAGGGAAAGACAAGCAAGACAACAGGACATTGCTCAGAGAGGCCAGGGTTCAAGTCAAAGAGGAAAGGATCGTTTCAAGGGGAAAGGCAAGATAGAGCCGAGTCCTAAACCAACGGCAGTTCCATTTGATCTCGAGAAGCCTTTGTGTCCCAGGTGCAGTAGGCATCATCGGGGAGAGTGCAGATTTGGTATTCACACTTGTTATCGATGTGGCACTGCAGGCCATATTGCCAAAGAATGTCCAAGAGGAGCGAGTAAAGAGAAGGTGCAGGGTCGCATCTTTATCATGACGAAGGAAGAGTTGCTGTGTATGCAAAGTACAGGCCAAAGTAGAGGACAGGGTAGAGGCCATGTGGCACAAGCGATTGGTACCGATGGGATCTTTACTGCTTTCAAGAGGATGGATCCGCCTGAATTTGCAGGAAGCACTGATCCGTTGGTGGCCGTAGAATGGATCAAGGCACTTGAGGATATTTTCGATCATCTCAACTATGAAGAAAAGGACAGAATCAGTTGTGCAGTATTCATGTTAGTCAAAGCTGCACGCATTTGGTGGAATGCTACTAAGGTTGGTGTTGATGTTCCAGCATTGAAGTGGCAAGAGTTTACTGATATTTTCTATGACAAGTACTTTCTGGATGCACTTCGAACTTGGAAGGTGACGGAGTTCTTGGAGCTTCGACAGGGAAGTATGAATGTTGATGAATACATCTTTAAATTCGAGGAGGGCTGTCTGTTTGCCCCGTATATTTCTTCCAATGACATAGATAAGGGTGCTCATTTCATTCGAGGCCTTCGAGTAGAAATCCGGAGGGATATCAACATGTCGAAGGCTGTGACATTCAAAGAGATTGTGGCTAAGGCTTTGTTGGGTGAGCAAGATGAGAAAGACATTGCTAGGGAAAGACAAGCGAGGCAGCAGGCCATTGCTCAGAAAGGCCAGGGTCCAAACATAAGAAGAAAGGATCGTTTCAAGGGGAAAGGCAAGATAGAGCTGAGTCCTAAACCACCGGCAGTTCCATTTGAACCTGAGAAGCTTTTGTGTCCCAAGTGCATTAGACATCATCGGGGAGAGTGCAGATTTGGTACTCATACTTGTTACCGATGTGGCACTGCAGGCCATATTGCCAAAGACTGTCCAAGAGGAGCGAGTAAAGTGAAGGTGCAGGGTCGCATTTTTACCATGACAAAGGAAGGTATAAACCATGATTCTTTTGTGATCTCTAGCACTATTTTAATTTCAAGGGAGTAGCTACGACATTGATTGATACAGGTGCTACACATTCTTTTATGTATGAACTATTTTTGAGATATTTGGGTATAGTTCCTTCTGCTCTTCCCCTCCACTTTAATATTGTATTGCCTTCGGGGGACGTGTTGTGCCCGACATCTATTGTGTATGTGTGCTCTGTTCAAATTGATGAGCGAGTGGTTTATGATAAGCTGATTGTTATTCCAATGGTCGCATTTGATATTATACTTGGCATGGATTGGCTTTCAACCTATCGTGCAGTGATTGATTGTGTTGCTAAGACAGCGACATTTGCAGATGATGCCAATATGGAAGGTATGCTCCCCAGTGCAGGTACTTCGCTGGTCGTCCCTTTTATTTCGTGTCTTGAGGCTAAGAAGTTGCTGTTTAGAGGTTGTGATGGGTTTTTGGCTTCGATTGTTGATATGGATAGAATTGTGAAGTTGGATATTGATGATATTGATGTTGTGAGAGAGTTCTTTGATGTATTTGAGGATGATGTGCCGGGTTTGCCACCGGACAGAGATTTGGAGTTTGTGATTGACCTAGTTCTAGGTACGATTCCTATTTCTAAGGCTCCGTATAGAATGGCCCCTACAGAGATGAAGGAGTTGAAGATGCAGTTGCAGGATCTTTTGGATAAAGGTTTTATTCGACTGAGTTCTCCGCCTTGGGGAGCTCCGGTTCTTTTTGTCAAGAAGAAAGATGGGTCCTTGCGTCTTTGCATTGATTACAGAGAGATCAACAAAGTGACTATCAAGAATAAATATCCGTTGCCACGGATAGATGATTTGTTTGATCAGCTGCATGGGGCTACAGTGTTTTCGAAGATTGATCTGCGATCTGGCTATTATCAGTTGAAGGTTAGGGAGTCTGATATCCCTAAGACGGCGTTCCGGACCAGGTACGGTCATTATGAATTTCTTGTGATGTCTTTTGGTCTGACCAATGCTCCTTCAGTCTTTATGGATCTTATGAACCGGGTGTTCAAGTCGTATTTGGATAGTTTTGTCATTGTTTTTATTGATGACATATTGATCTATTCCAAGACTAGAGAGCTTCACTCAGAACACCTCAGAGTTGTTCTTCAGTTGCTGGGAGAGAAGAGGTTGTATGCTAAGTTGAAGAAATATGAGTTCTCGTTGGAGCAAATTTCTTTCTTAGGCCATGTTGTCTCGAAAGATGGTTTAGCTGTTGATCCGACGAAGATTGAGGCGATTCAGAAATGGCCTATCCGTACCACTGTATCAGAGGTACGCAGTTTCCTTGGTTTGGCGGGATATTATCGTCGTTTCATTTCAGATTTTTCCGAAATTGCCCTGCCGTTAACCAATCTGACGAGGAAGACTGTGAAGTTTGAGTGGTCCGATGAATGTCAGAGCGGATTTCAAGAGTTGAAAGATAAGTTGACGACAGCTCCGGTACTTGCGTTTCCAAGTGGTTCAGAGGATTTTGTTGTTTTTACTGATGCGTCGAAGAAGGGTCTTGGTGCAGTGCTGATGCAACGTGGAAAGTCCATAGCCTATGCTTCTCGCCAGTTGAAGGACTACGAGAAGAATTATCCTACGCACGATTTGGAGCTGGCAGCTGTGGTTTTTGCCCTGAAAATCTTGAGACATTATTTGTATGGCGAAAAGTGTGAAATTTTCACGGACCACAAGAGTTTGAAGTATTTGTTCTCCCAGAAAGAGCTCAATATGCGACAGAGACGGTGGTTAGAGCTTGTCAAAGACTATGATGTGACGATCAGTTACCACCCAGGGAAAGCGAATGTTGTAGCGGATGCTTTGAGCCGTAAGTCGAGTTCTTCTTTGGGTTCGATGATTCAGCAGCCGTTGTTGTTAGACTTGCAGAGAGAGGAGATAGCTTTGGTGGTTCCAGGGACCATTGCTCGTTTTTCATCGTTATTCATCCGGGCTACATTTACGAATTGGATTCGTAGAGAGCAGGCCATTGATGTTCAGTTGTCAGAGTTGAGAGCCAGAACAGAGGAAAGAGGTAATTCAGATTTTGGAGTGAATGGAGATGGTTTAGTGACTTTTAGATGCCGTATTTGTGTTTTTACTGGTGATGATATTCGTAGAGACGTCTTGACAGAGGCACATACCGCGCCGTATTCGATACATCCAGGCAGCACCAAGATGTATCAGGATCTTTGTAGATTCTATTGGTGGTCAGGTATGAAGAAATATATTGCCATGTTTATTTCTCAGTGCCTAACTTGTGAGCAGGTGAAGATCGAGCACCAGAGACCTGCTGGGACATTGTTGTCATTGCCGATTCCTCAATGGAAATGAGAGCATATTACGATGGACTTCGTGACTGGTCTTCCAAGGACGCAAAAATGTTTTAACTCTATTTGGGTTATTGTTGATCGATTGACCAAGTCAGCGCATTTTCTCCCAGTCAAGACGACGTATTCCATGAACCAGTATGCCGAAGAGTACATAGCAGAGATTGTTAGACTTCATGGTGTTCCTGTGTCGATTGTGTCTGATCGTGACCCTAGATTTACTTCAGAGTTTTGGAAGAGTTTGCACAGAGCTATGGGTTCGCGGTTAGCATTTAGTACAACATATCACCCCAGAGCGACGGTCAATCAGAGAGAGTTATTCAGATTCTAGAAGATATGCTCAGAGCTTGTACGATCGATTATCCTGGTAGCTGGGATTCTAAATTGCCTCTGGTTGAGTTCACGTACAATAACAGTTACCAAGTGACGATTGGCATGGCACCGTATGAACTGCTTTATGGCATGAAGTGTAGATCTCCCTTGTATTGGGACGAGGTTGGTGAGAGGAAGATGTTGGGTCCAGAGTTGGTCCAACAGATAGCTGATGTTGTTGCTGTTATTCGAGAAAGGATGAAGACAGCGCAGTCGAGACAGAAGAGTTATGCTGATGTGCGTCGTAGACCGTTGCAGTTTGAGGTTGGCGACCATGTGTTCTTGAAGATGGCACCTCTCAAAGGTGTGATGCGATTTGGCAAGAAAGGGAAGTTGAGTTCGAGATTCATTGGCCCATTTGAGATTTTGAATAGAGTTGGTGATCGAGCTTACAGGTTAGCCCTACCGCCAGATCTTGACAGAGTTCACAATGTTTTTCACGTATCTATGCTCAGGAAGTCTATTGCGAATCCTTCCCATGTTCTTCGTCACGAGCTATTGGATTTCACGCCGGATTTGACGTATCGAGAGATTCCAGTCCAGATTCTGGATCGCAAAGTTAAAGTGTTGAGATACAAAGAGATCGGCGTGGAGGAATCATTTGATCGAAGAGGCCACGTAGGAACCAGAGGATGAGATGAGAGAGAAGTATCCTGAGTTGTTTGCGTAGTGACGTCAATTTCGAGGACGAAATTCCTTTAAGGAGGGAGATTGTAATAGCCAAGCCTGGTGTACGGTACGGTTTAAGTTTTCGTATGATTATTGATTAATTGGTTAAGATTTAGTTTAGTGTGATGTTAAGAATTATGTTTGGGTTTTAGTATTGTCGTTGTTAGTTGTGGTGTAGTTGTTTTGTTTCAGCGTTTCGATTCGATCTTTGTTGTGTAGAGTTGGTTGTTGGCTTCAGGGGTGACCGCACCCGCGCTCAGTAAGAGGACCGCACCTGCGGTCGTTATTTATGAATTTTGATGGGTTTGCCGTGAGGACACCGCACCCGCGGTGTGTGTGTTACCGCACCCACGGTGGAGGCACCGCACCCGCGGTAAGTTTCAGAGCGCACCTGCGGTCGACATTTTCAGATTTTTGGTTGTGATGTCGAGGGCATAGCGCACCCGCGGTGCATGTTGGAGAGAACCCGCGGTCGATGAATAGTGAAAGCGTGTTTTTGGATTTTAAGTATTTAAATGCAAGTGTAGACTCTTATTTCCTCATTTCTACTCCTCATTCTCAATTTCTCCTCTCAAGGGGTGAGCTAAGGTTCCATTTTCTTCATTTCCTTTCTTTGATTCAAGTCTCTTGGTGGATTATTGTTGTGAGAGTAAGGTTCTCTTGGATTCTAGGGGCTAAGGTAAGCATTTTGGTATAGTTATTCCTTGGTTTTGGTATGAGAGATGATATGGGTTTGTGGATTGTGTTGGTTTTATGGCTTCTTTGGTATTGTTGTTAGATTATTGAGATGTTGATGGTGTAATTTATGATTTATTGTGTAGGTTGTGTACCAAGGGTTTTTGTTGAAGGTGTTCTTGATTGGTTGTAAATGGAATCTCATTCTTGTGCTCACATGATAGTATATGTATTGTGTTTCAATGGTTTTAACATGTTATTCCCTTCCATTTGATCCATATTATGTATTGAATTACTTGATTGTATATTTGAGACAATTGAATGTCTCAATTGTGAAAAAGGGAATACAAGAGAAAAGAGTTTACAAAGTGTTTGATTAAATACCCCAAAGAGAGTTTAAAATGATTTATGGATTGATAGTTACATAGTCAGAGCTTTCATGCAATTAGTTGATCAACGACCATAGGCTTATATCCCTCAGAGTTATCGATTTATATCGATGGGATATAGGTACAGAGACAGAGATACTATATAGATATCAATCCAACAGAGAAAAGAGAAATATCATCTTATTGTTATATTATTGCTATCTTATTCATGATTCAGAGTTGATGGTATTTAATGTTTTTAAAGCCATGTTTTACAGAGTATGCTATGTACATTGCTATGTAAGAGTTCCACATGCTGAGTTTTATACTCATTTCAGTTATTCATGTGATGCAGATAAGAGCAACGAACCAGGACGTTGATTGAAGCCGAGGTCATATGCATATAGAGATGGAAGGAAGTGGAAGATTATTTTGTTATACATGATAAAAATAATATTTAGTATTTTGACGCAACACTTTTTGGATCATGTATATTCTTTTGATGGTACATATATTGGAAATGTATTTTGAATCCTTCCTCCCTTTTAAGAAAAATTTTAAATTTTGCTGTTATTCTATAAAATGGGTCAGAGGTGTCACAGCTCCGGTTCTTTTCGTCAAGAAAAAAAATAGGTCTTTGCGGCTTTGCATTGATTATAGAGAGATCAACAAAGTGAATATCAAGAATAAATATCCGTTGCCACGGATAGATGACCTTTTTGATCAACTGCAGGGGGCTACAGTGTTCTCGAAGATTGATCTGCGATCTGGCTATTATCAGTTGAAGGTTAGGGAGTCTGATATCCCTAAGACGGCGTTTCGGACCAGGTACGGTCATTATGAATTTCTTGTGATCTCATTCAGTTTTACTAATGCTCCTTCAGTCTTCATGAATCTTATGAACCGAGTGTTCAAGCCGTGTTTAGATAGATTAGTCATTGTTTTCATCGATGACATATTGATTTATTCCAAGACCAGAGAGCTTCATTCAGAGCACCTCAGAGTTGTTCTCCAGTTGTTGAGAGAGAAGAGGTTGTATGATAAGTTAGAAATGTGATTTCTGGTTCGAGCAGATTTCTTTCTTAGGCCATGTTGTCTCAAAGGATGGTATAGCTGTTGATCCAGTGAAGATAGAGGCAATTCAGAAGTGGCCTATCCCTACCACTGTATCAGAGGTACGCAGTTTTCTTGATTTGGCGGGTTATTATCGTCGTTTAATTGCAAATTTTTCCAAGATTTCCCTGCCATTAACCAATCTGACGAGGAAGACTGTAAAGTTTGAGTGGTCCAATGATTTCCAAAGTGGATTCCAAGAGTTGAAAGATAAGTTGACGACAGCTCCTGTTCTTGCATTGCCCAGTGGTTCAGAGGACTTTGTTGTTTACACTGATGCGTCGAAGAAAGGTCTTGGTGCAGTGCTGATGCAACAATGGAAAGTTATAGCTTATGCTTCTCGCCAGTTGTAAGATTACGAGAAGAATTATCCTACGCACAATCTGGAGCTGGAAGCTGTGGTATTCACCCTGAAAATCTGGAGAAATTACTTATATGGCGAAAAAAGTGTGAAATTTTCACGGACCACAAGAGTTTGAAGTATTTGTTTACCCAGAAAGAAGTCAATATGCGACAGAGACGGTGGTTAGAGCTTGTCAAAGACTATGATGTGACGATTAGTTACCACCCAGGGAAAGCGAATGTTGTAGCAGATGTATTGAGCCGTAAGTCGAGTTCTTCTTTGAGTTCGATGATTCAACAGCCGTTGTTGTTGGACTTATATCGAGAGGAGATAGCTTTGGTACTCCCAGGAACCATTGCTCGCTTTTCAGCATTGGTCATTCGGGCTACATTGACGGACAAGATCCATATGGAGCAGGACAATGATTTACACTTGACAGAGTTGAGAACCAGAGCAGAGGAGAGAGGTAATTCAGAGTTTGGGTTGAACGGAGATGGTTTGATGACATTCAGAGCCCGTATTTGTGTTCCTACAGGTGATGATATTCGGCGAGACGTCTTGACAGAGGCACATACGGCGCCATACTCAATACATCCTGGTAGCACCAAGATGTATCAGGATCTTCGTAGACTCTATTGGTGGCCTGCTGGGACATTGTTGTCATTTCCGATTCCTCAATGGAAATGGGAGAATATTACGATGGATTTCGTGACTGGTCTTCCCAGAACGCAGAAAGGTTTTAACTCTATTTGGGTTATTGTTGATCTGTTGACCAACTCAGCGCATTTTCTTCCAGTCAAGACGACGTATTCCATGAACAAGTATGCCGAAGAGTAGATAGCAGAAATTGTGAGACTTCATGGTGTTCCTGTGTCGACCGTGTCTGATCGTGACCCTAGATTTACTTCAGAGTTTTGGAAGAGTTTGCACAGAGCTATGGATTCACGGTTAGCATTAAGTACAACATATCATCTCTAGAGTGATAGTCAATCAGAGAGAGTTATTCAGATTTTAGAGGATATGCTCAGAGCTTGTACTATCGATTAACCTTGTAGCTGGGATTCCAAATTGCCTATTGTTGAGTTCATGTATAATAATTGTTACCAAGCGACGATTGGAATGGCACCGTATGAAACAATTTATGGCAGAAAGTGTAGATCGCCTTTGTATTGGGATGAGATTGGTGAGAGGAAGATGTTGGGTCCAGAGTTGGTCCAACAGACAGCTGATGTTGTTGCTGTAATTCGAGAGAGGATGAAGACAGCACAGTCGAGACCGAAGAGTTATGCTGATGTGCGTCGTAGACCGTTGCAGTTTAAGGTCGGTGATCATGTGTTTTTGAAGATAGCACCTCTTAAGGGTGTGATGCGATTTGGCAAGAAGGGAAAGTTGAGTCCGAGAATTTTTGGCCCATTTGAGATTTTGGACAGAGTTGGTGATCGAGCTTACAGGTTAGCCCTACCGCCAGATTTTGACAGAGTTCATAATGTTTTCCATGTCTCCATGCTCAGGAAATATATTGCGAATCTTTCCCATGTTCTTCGCCACGAGCCATTGGATTTGACGCCGAATTTGACTTATCAAGAGATTCCAGTCCATATTTTGGATCGGAAAGTTAAAGTGTTGAGAAACAAAGAGATCGGCATTGTTAAAGTACTATGGAGGAATCATTTGATTGAAGAGGCCACGTGGGAACTAGAGGACGAGATGAAAGAGAAGTATCCTGAGTTGTAATAGCAAAGCCTGGTGAACGGTATGGTCTAAGATTTCATATGATTATTGACTATTTGGTTAAGTCTAAGTATAGTTTAGATGTTAAGAGTTGTGATTTATGGTTTATAGTATTGTTGGTTGTACTTGTTTTACGGATTTATTGTAGCGTCGTTGCGATTTAATTTATGGTAATTTGTATGTAGAGTTGATTGGTATGAGAACAATTGGGGTGATTAGAAAAGTTATAGATGTGCAACTTTCTTGTTGAGTGTGTGGCCGAATTATGAAGAGAAGTGACGTTGCGATTCGATTTTTGTTGCATAGAGTTTGTTGTTTGCTCCAGGTGACAGTGCACCCGCGCTCAAGAGAAGACCGCACCCACGGTCTTTAATTCAGTTTTTTTGATGAGATTTCCGAAGACACACCGCACCCGCGGTCGTCATTTTGGTATTTTTGGATGAGTTGCCGAGAGCATAGCGCACCCGCGGTTGGAGAGGCAGCGCACCCGCGGTCTGTGAACAGTAGAAGCGTGTTTTTCGGTTTTAAGTGATTACAAGGCATGGGTTGGCTCATTTTTCTCATTATTTTCCCTCACTTCTCGTTTTCAGCTCTTTGGAGACTAGGGTTTCTACATTTCTTCCTTTCATTTCCTTTATTCAAGCTTCTTGTTGGTTAGTTGTGGTGAGATTAAGGTTCTTGTGGGTTCAAGGAGCTAAGGTAAGTTTATAGTTTAGTTATTCTTTGGATTTGGTGTTGGGAGAAATCATGGGTTTGTTGATTATGTTGGTTTTATGGATTTAATGTTATGGGTTTGTGATTATTAAGTTATTAATGGTGCCATACATGGTTTATTGTTGTAGGAATTCAACCAAGAGTATAGAATCAAGGTTTCCATTGGATGTAAGTGGAATTTCATTCCTTGTGCTCACATGATATTATAAGTATTGTGTTTCAATGGTTTTATGTGCTATTTCCTTCATTTGATTCATGTTATGTATTGATACACTTTGTTGTATATTATGGAGGCATTTTATGTCTCAATTGTGAAAAAGGGAATACAAGAGAAAAGAGTCTTCAAAGTGTTTGATTTAATGCCAAAGAGAGAGTTTAAATGATTTATTGGATTGATAGATACATAGTCAGAGATTGCATGCAATTATTTGATCAGCGACCATAGGCTTATATCCCTCAGAGTTATCAATTTATATCGATGAGATATAGGTACATGGATAGAGATACTATATAGATATAAATCCAACAGAGAAAAGAGAAATACCATCTTATTGTTATATTATGCTTTGTTATTCATGTTTCAAGAGTTGATGGTATTTAATGATTTCAAAGCCATGTTTTCCAGAGTATGATATATATATATATATATATATATATATATATATATATATATATCCATTGTTATGTAAGAGTTCCACTTGCTGAGTTTTATACTCATTTCAGTTATTTCATGTGATGCAGATAAGAGCGACGAGCCGGGACGTTTATTGAAGCCGGGTTCATATGCATATAGAGAAGGAAGGAAGGAAGAAGACTATTTTGATAACATTTATGACATGATCACGAAAATGATATTTTGTATTTCATTGTATCATTTGATTGATCATGTATATACTTTTGATTATACATTGAAATGTATTTTGAATCCTTCCTCCATTTTGAAGAAAATTTTAAATTCCGCTGTTATTTTATTAAAACATGTCATAGGTGTTACAATAAATGCGGAAACGTAATATAATCTATCTACTATACATGTCAGTATAGAAGTACAACACATGTACTACATGTATCTATCTCAACTAGGTACAACATCTATACATCAAGTGCTGAATCCTACGCTGCTTCTGGTCCCGGATCTCCATGCTAAATATAATCTCTAATCCTCTTCCTGATCCTGTCCCACCTGTTGTCAAGGACACATACAAACAAGACAACAGCAGGATAACTCCAGTGAGAATTACATTCTCAGTATAAATCATGTATACATGCATTTCATATAAACAGATATAAAAGCAAAAACAGATAATCCTACAATGTATCACATCAGAAAACATAACTCTGAAAATATCATGCATTAAATCCGACACATAAATCAACACAAACTCTGAATCACACTCATTGACTCATGGACTTTGACTCGACTCGTCCTAATCTAGGGATCCTGATCGGAATAAGAACATACACCCACCTACACTCTCGATCAGGGTGGTGGTATGTTCTTATTCACTGACTTTGGCTCTTTCCATATCGAACACCAGTAATAGAAGAAACTCCAATTCTATCCACTCCGATATAGCCAAACATCCGGTGTCTTGGAGAATCAGCCACAGACTAGGCCTACCGACCCAGATATCTATATCGAACATCAGTAATAGAAGAAACTCCGACACTTCGATATAGCCAAACCTAGGTGACAATGTGCAATGGGCCAGTGACAATTTCATCACAATCAGGCACCAATGTCACGAGATCAAATGTATACGACTAGGCACATCCTCCTATGACTCAATACATACTGTAATAGCCAAGCCTGGTGAACGGTACGGTCTAAGATTTCATATGATTATTGACTATTTGGTAAAGTCTAAGTATAGTTTAGATATTAAGAGTTGTGATTTATGGTTTATAGTATTGTTGGTTGTACTTGTTTTACGGATTTATTGTAGCATCGTTGTGATTTAATTTATGGTAATTTGTATATAGAGTTGATTGGTATGAGACCAATTGAGGTGGTTAGATAAGTTATAGATGTGCAACTTTCTTGTTGAGTGTGTGGCCGAATTATGAAGAGAAGTGACGTTGCGATTCGATTTTTGTTCCATAGAGTGTGTTGTTTGCTCCAGGTGACAGTGCACCCGCGCTCAAGAGAAGACCGCACCCGCGGTCTTTAATTCAGATTTTTTGATGAGATTGCGGAAGACACACCGCACCCGCGGTGTGAAGGTTACCATACCCGCGGTCGTCATTTTGGGATTTTTGGATGAGTTGCCGAGAGCATAGCGCACCTGCGGTCGGAGAGGCAGCGCACCCGCGGTCTGTGAACAGTAGAAGCGTGTTTTTCGGTTTTAATTGAATAAAAGGTATGGGTTGGCTCACTTTTTCTCATTATTTTCCCTCGCTTCTCGTTTTCAGCTCTTGGGAGACTAGGAGGTCTACATTTCTTCCTTTCATTTCCTTGATTCAAGCTTCTTATTGGTTAGTTGTGGTGAGATTAAGGTTCTTGTGGGTTCAAGGAGCTAAGGTAAGTATATAGTTTAGTTATTCTTTGGATTTGGTGTTAGGAGAAATCATGGGTTTGTTGATTATGCTTGCTTTTATGGATTTAATGTTATGGGTTTGCGATTATTAAGTTACTATTGGTGCTATACATGGTTTATTGTTGTAGGAATTCAACCAAGAAAATAGAATCAAGGTTTTTATTGGTTGTAAGTGGAATTTCCTTCCTTGTGCTCACATGATATTATATGTATGGTGTTTCAATGGTTTTAATGTGCTATTCCCTTCATTTGATTCATGTTATGTATTGATACACTTTGTTGTATATTATGGAGGCATTTTATGTCTCAATTGTGTAAAAGGGAATACAAGAGAAAAGAGTCTTCAAAGTGTTTGATTTAATGTCAAAGAGAGAGTTTAAATGATTTATTGGATTGATAGATACATAGTCAGAGATTGCATGCAATTAGTTGATCAACGACCATAGGCTTATATCCCTCAGAGTTATCGATTCATATCGATGGGATATAGGTATAGGGACAGAGATACTATATAGATATCAATCCAACAGAGAAAAGAGAAATACCATCTTATTGTTATATTATGCTATCTTATTCATGTTTCAAGAGTTGATGGTATTTAATGATTTCAAAGCTATGTTTTACAGAGTATGATATATATATATCCATAGTTATGTAAGATTTCCACTTGCTGAGTTTTATACTCATTTCCGTTATTTCATGTGATGCAGATAAGAGCGACAAACCAGGACGTTGATTGAAGCCGGGGTCATATGCATATAGGGAAGGAAGGAAGGAAGAAGACTATTTTGATAACATTTTGGACATGATCACAAAAATGATATTTTGTATTTTGTTGTATCATTTGATTGATCATGTATATACTTTTGATTATACATGGAAATGTATTTTGAATCCTTCCTCCATTTTGAAGAAAATTTTAAATTCCGCTGTTATTTTATTAAAACCGTTCAGAGGTGTTACATTTAGTGGTATCAGAGCACCGTTCTTCGGATCAATGCATATGACTTCGTCTACTTTCAACGGTCCGGGTATGTCTTCTTCTACATCTATTCATCGTTATCTATTGATATGTATTTTGTGAGGACATTGTAGGAGTATGCCTCCTAAGAGAAAGGCTTCAGAGGGTGAGGATAGTTCTTCCTCGAGAGTTGTCAACGAGTTCGGAAAGTTACTGAAAGAGCAAGCCAAGGTCCACAGTGGCAGATTCAACAGTTGCTACGTTTGCAAGGTACAGGCCAAGGTAGAGGTCAAGTAGTTCAAGCAGTTGGAACCGATGGGATCTTTACTGCTTTCAAGAGAATGGATCCGCCGGAATTTGCAGAAAGCACTGATCCATTGGTGGCTGTAGAGTGGGTCAAAGATCTTGAGGCGATTTTCGATCATCTCAACTATGAAGACAAGGACAGAATCAGTTGTGCAGTGTTCATTTTAGTCAAAGCTGCACGCATTTGGTGGAATGCTACCAAGGTTAGTGTGGATGTTCTGGCATTGAAGTGGCAAGAGTTCACTGATCTTTTCTATGACAAGTACTTACCAGATGCACTTCGAGCTCGGAAGGTGACTAAGTTTTTGGAGCTTCGTCAAGGAGGTATGAATGTTGATGAGTATATTCTGAAGTTCGAGGAGGGCAGTCTGTTTGCCCCATATATTGCTTCCAAAGACAAAGACAAGTGTGCTCATTTCATTAGAGGCCTTAGAGCAGAGATCAGAAGATACATCAACATGTCTAAGGCGGTGACATTCAAAGAGATTGTGGCTAAGGCTTTGTTGGCCGAGCAAGATGAGAAAGACATTGCTAGAGAGACACAGGCGAGGCAGCAGGCTATTGCTCAAAGAGCCCAGGGTTCAAAGGAAAGAGGAAAATGCAATTTCAAAGGGAAAGGCAAGTTAGAGCAGAGTCCTAAACCACCGGCAGTTCCATTTGATCCTGAGAAGCTATTGTGTCCCAAGTGCAGTAGACATCATCGGGGAGAGTGCAGATTTGGTACTCATACTTGTTATCGATGTGGCACTGCATGCCATACTGCCAAAGACTGTCCAAGAGGAGCGAGTCAAGAGAAGGTGCAGGGTCGCATCTTTACCATGACGAAGGAAGGTATAAACCATGATTCTTCTGTGATCTCTAGCACTATTTTAATTTTAGGCAGAGTAGCTACGACATTGATTGATACAGGTGCTACTCATTCTTTTATATCTGAACTATTTTTGAGGTCTTTGGGCATAGTTCCTTCTGTACTTCCCCTCAAGTTTAATGTTGTTTGGCCTTCAGGAGATGTGTTGTGCGTGACATCTATTGTGTATGCGTGCTCTGTTCAAATTGATGAGCGAGTGGTTTATGCCAATTTGATTGTTATTCCGATGGTTGCGTTTGATATTATACATGGCATGGATTGGCTTTCAACTTATCGTGCAGTGATTGATTGTGATGCTAAGATGGTGAAATTTGCAGATGATGGCAATAAGGAAGGTATGCTTGCCAGTGCAGGTACTTCGCTGGTCCTTCCTTTTATTTTGTGTCTTCAAGTTAAGAAGTTGTTGTTTAGAGGTTGTGATGGGTTTTTGGCTTCGATTGTGGATGTGGATAGAATGGTTAAGTTGAATATTGATGATATTGATGTTGTGAGAGAGTTTCCGGATGTATTTGAGGATGATGTGCCGGGTTTGCCATCGGACAGAGATGTGGAGTTTGTGATTGATCTAGTTCCAGGTACGGTTCCTATTTCTAAGGCTCCGTATAGAATGGCCCCTTCAGAGATGAAAGAGTTGAAGACGCAGTTGCAAGATCTTTTGGAAAATGGTTTTATTCGGCTGAGTTCTTCGCCTTGTGGAGCTCCGGTTCTTTTCGTCAAGAAGAAAGATGGGTCTTTGCGGCTTTGCATTGATTATAGAAAGATCAACAAAGTGACTATCAAGAATAAATATCCGGTGCCACGGATAGATGACCTTTTTGATCAACTGCAGGGGGCTACAGTGTTCTCGAAGATTGATCTGCGATCTAGCTATTATCAGTTGAAGGTTATGGAGTCTGATATCCATAAGACGCCATTTCGGACCAGGTACGGTCATTATGAATTTCTTGTGATGCCATTCGTTTGACTAATGCTCCTTCAGTCTTCATGGATCTTATGAATCGAGTGTTCAAGCTATATTTGGTAGCTTTGTCATTGTTTTCATCGACGACATATTGATTTATTCCAAAACCAGAGAGCTTCATTCAGAGCACCTAGAGTTGTTCTCCAGTTGTTGAGAGAGAAGAGGTTGTATGCTAAGTTGAAGAAATGTGATGTCTGGTTGGAGCATATTTCTTTCTTAGGCCATGTTGTCTCGAAGGATGGTATAGCTGTTGATCCAGTGAAGATAGAGGCGATTCAGAAGTGGCCTATCCCTACCAATGTATCATAGGTACGCGGTTTTCTTGGTTTGGCGGGTTATTATCGTCGTTTCTTCCAAGATTGCCCTGCCATTAACCAATCTGACGAGGAAGACTGTGAAGTTTGAGTGGTCCAATGATTGTCAAAGTGGATTCCAAGAGTTGAAAGATAAGTTGACGACAGCTCCTGTACTTGCATTGCCCAGTGGTTAAGAGGAATTTGTTGTTTACACTGATGCGTCGAAGAAAGGTCTTGGTGCAGTTCTGATGCAACGAGGGAAAGTTATAGCTTATGCTTCTCGCCAGTTGAAAGATTACGAGAAGAATTATCCTACGCACGATCTGGATCTGGCAGCTGTGGTATTCGCCCTGAAAATCTAGAGACATTATTTATATGGCGAAAAGTGTGAAATTTTCACGGACCACAAGAGTTTAAAGTATTTGTTTTCCCATAAATAACTCAATATGCGACAGAGACGGTGGTTAGAGCTTATCAAAGACTATGATGTGACGATTAGTTACCACCCAGGGAAAGCGAATGTTGTAGCAGATGCATTGAGCCGTAAGTCGAGTTCTTCTTTGAGTTCGATGATTCAGCAGCCGTTGTTGTTGGACTTATATCGAGAGGAGATAGCCTTCGTAGTCCCAGGAACCATTGCTCGCTTTTCAGCATTGGTCATTCGGGCTACGTTGACGGACAAGATCCGTAGAGAGCAGGCCAATGATTTACAGTTGACAGAGTTGAGAGTCAGAGCAGAGGAGAGAGGTTATTCAGAGTTTGGGTTTAACGGAGATGGTTTGATGACATTCAGAGCCCGTATTTGTGTTCCTACTGGTGATGATATTCGGCGAGACGTTTTGACAGATACCGTGCCTCAATCGATACATCCAGGTAGCACCAAGATGTATCAGGATCTTCGTAGTCTCTATTTGTGGCCTGGTATGAAGAAAGATATTGCCATGTTTATTTCTCAGTGCCTAACTTGTTAGCAGGTGAAGATCGAGCACCAGATACCTGATTGGACATTGTTGTCATTGCCGATTCCTCAATGGAAATGGGAGCATATTACGATGGATTTCGTGACTGGTCTTCCCAAAACGCAGAAAGGTTTTAACTCTATTCGGGTTATTGTTGATCAGTTGACCAAGTCAGCGCATTTTCTTCCAGTCAAGACGATGTATTCCATGAACCAGTATGCCGAAGAGTACATAGCAGAAATTGTGAGACATCATGGTGTTCCTGTGTCGATCGTGTCTGATCGTGACCCTAGATTTACTTCAGAGTTTTGGAAGAGTTTGCACAGAGCTATGGCTTCACGGTTAGCATTCAGTACAACATATCATCCCCAGAGCGACGGTCAATCAGAGAGAGTTATTCAGATTTTATAGGATATGCTCAGAGCTTGTACTATCGATTATCTTGATAGCTGGGATTCCAAATTGCCTCTTGTTGAGTTCATGTATAATAACAGTTACCAAGCGACGATTGGCATGGCACCGTATGAAGAACTTTATGGCAGAAAGTGTAGATCGCCTTTGTATTGGGATGAGATTGGTGAGAGGAAGATGTTGGGTCCAGAGTTGGTCCAACAGACAGCTGATGTTGTTGCTGTCATTCGAGAGAGGATGAAGACAGCACAGTCGAGACAGAAGAGTTATGCTGATGTGCGTCGTAGACCGTTGCAGTTTGAGGTCGGTGATCATGTGTTTTTGAAGATAGCACCTCTTAAGGGTGTGATGCGATTTGGAAAGAATGGAAAGTTGAGTCCGGGACTTATTGGCCCATTTGAGATTTTGGACAGAGTTGGTGATCGAGCTTACAGGTTAGTCCTACCGCCAGATCTTGACAGAGTTCATAATGTTTTCTATGTCTCCATGCTCAGGAAATATATTGCGAATCCTTCACATGTTCTTCGCCACGAGCCATTGGATTTGACGTCGAATTTGACTTATCAAGAGATTCCAGTCCAGATTTTGGATCGGAAAGTTAAGTGTTGAGAAACAAAGAAATTGGTATTGTTAAAGCCCTTTGGAGGAATCATTTGATTTAAGAGGCCACGTGGGAACTAGAGGACGAGATGAAAAAGAAGTATCCTGAGTTGTTTGCGCATTGACGTCAATTTCGAGGACGAAATTCCCTTAAGGAAGGGAGATTGTAATAGTCAAGCCTAGTGAATGGTACGGTCTAAGATTTCATATGATTATTGACTATTTGGTTAAGTCTAAGTATAGTTTAGATGTTAAGAGTTGTGATTTATGGTTTATAGTATTGTTGGTTGTACTTGTTTTACGGATTTATTGTAGCGTCGTTGCGATTTAATTTATGGTAATTTGTATGTAGAGTTGATTGGTATGAGACCAATTGGGGTGGGTAGATAAGTTATAGATGTGCAACTTTCTTGTTGAGTGTGTGGCCGAATTATGAAGAGAAGTGACGTTGCGATTCGATTTTTGTTGCATAGAGTTTGTTGTTTGCTCCAGGTGACAGTGAACCAGCGCTCAAGAGAAGACCGCACCCACTGTCTTTAATTCAGATTTTTTGATGAGATTGCCGAAGACACACCGCACCCGCGGTGTGAAGGTTACCGCACCCGCGGTCGTCATTTTGGGAATTTTGGATGAGTTGCCGAGAGCATAGCACACCCACGGTCGGAGAGGCAGCGCACCCGCGGTCTGTAAACAGTAGAAGCGTGTTTTTCGGTTTTAAGTGATTATAAGGCATGGGTTGGCTCACTTTTTCTCATTCTTTTCCCTAACTTCTCGTTTTCAGCTCTTGGGAGACTAGGGTTTCTACATTTCTTCCTTCCATTTCCTTGATTCAAGCTTCTTGTTGGTTAGTTGTGGTGAGATTAAGGTTCTTGTGGGTTCAAGGAGCAAAGGTAAGTTTATAGTTTAGTTCTTCTTTGGATTTGGTGTTGGGAGAAATCATGGGTTTGTTGATTATGTTGGTTTTGTGGATTTAATGTTATGGGTTTGTGATTATTAAGTTATTAATGGTGCAATACATGGTTTATTGTTGTAGGAATTCAACCAAGAGTATAGAATCAAGTTTTCTATTGGTTGTAAGTGGAATTTCATTCTTTGTGCTCACATGATATTATATATATGGTGTTTCAATGGTTTTAATGTGCTATTCCCTTCATTTGATTCATGTTATGTATTGATACACTTTGTTGTATATTATGGAGGCATTTTATGTCTCTATTGTGAAAAAGGGAATACAAGAGAAAAGAGTCTTCAAAATGTTTGATTTAATGCCAAAGAGAGAGTTTAAATGATTTATTGAATTGATAGATACATAGTCAGAGATTGCATGCAATTAGTTGATCAACGACCATAGGCTTATATCCCTCAGAGTTATCGATCTATATCGATGGGATATAGGTACAGGGACAGAGATACTATATAGATATCAATCCAACAGAGAAAAGAGAAATATCATCTTCTTGTTATATTATGCTATGTTATTCATGTTTCAAGAGTTGATGGTATTTAAGGATTTCAAATCCATGCTTTCCAGAGTATGATATATATATATATATATATATATATATATATATATATATATATATCCATAGTTATGTAAGAGTTCCACTTGCTGAGTTTTATAATCATTTCAGTTATTTCATGTGATGCAGATAAGAGCGACGAGCCGGGACGTGGATTGAAGTCGGGGTCATATGCATATAGAGAAGGAAGGAAGGAAGAAAACTATTTTGATAACATTTTGGACGTGATCACAAAAATAATATTTTGTATTTTGTTGTATCATTTGATTTATCTGAAATGGGATCGGTTACGGTGACCGGAAGCGCAACGGAAGTTAAATTTTTTGATTTTTTATGGAATATTTTCGGCCACCTCATTTTGTGTAGCAAATACAACAAACACCAAATATCATACATAGGGTGTTGAGAAAATCGTTACCTATCAACCTCTTAAGGTTGATGATGGCTCCAACTTAGTTGTCAAACAACTAAGCTCTTCAATGGCAAGAGAATCTTCAAGCTTCCCTTTGAGCCCACCTTGCTCAAATATTAAGCCCACCACCAACTAGCTAGAACCACTCTAATTTTGCACTAGAAAAATTAGAGCATTTTTCAATAAGAAGTGTGTGCATTCCTCTACAATTGAAGAACAAAAAATGGAGGAGAAAAATGAGTAAAATTTCGGCCATATGCATGTTGAGTTAAGGGAGAACAATTTTCTTGGTTGTAGAAAAAGTTGAGTTAAGCATGTGCATGCCATGCCTTGGTTATACAAAAAGTTGTCTCCCAACCTTTAATCTCCCATGCATGCAATGTGACTTGGGCTTGTAACTATTACAAGGCCTATGGACTTTATTTAAATGTCTCAAACACATTTGAACCCACTAGTTTAATAATTATTTCTAATTATTTTACTCAAGTCCACTAGTTTAATAATTATTTCTAATTGGGCTCTACAAGGCCCAATGTTGTTTAATTAATCCAACACTTGAATTAATTTAATTATTTAGACTCTACTAGGTCCACTAGTGTTTAATTAATTCAACATTTGAATTAATTTAATTTAATCCATAATAATGTTTGTGAAAATCACAATTTTCAAATACATTATTTGTTTGGCCAACTTTTAATTTAGGAACACTTCCTCAAATTAAAAGTTACATTCTCCTTATAGAAGTCATACTCCTATTTTTCCTTACGCTTATAAACTCATTTATAAGCCGTTCAACACATTGAACTATTTTAACTTCTCAACGGGATCTAGAAAGCTAGCACTTGTGTGGCCCTCAATGGTTCATTGATACAACTAGCCGTGGGTTCACATCTCCATGTGATTCGGACTAAACATGTCCTTATACGAGCATACCCCAATTCCTCCATTCTTACTTATCAACTCCTTGATAACAAGAACGTCAGAACTCAAGTCTGATAGTACCCAACCAATCATGTTAAACGCCTAGCAGCATCGCTTACATGATCCCCTAGGTATCAAATGATAGTGCCTGCAAGAACCATTCAATTATGGTTAGCGTACAGTACGGTCCCTTCAACTCATATATCCCGATCGATTCGACAACCATTGGTTTATCAAGAGTTGTCAATGAATCGATACTATGTGTCATGTCGTAGTTGCATCGATGGTGTAATCTATGAAACTCCTTTCATAATTACAACCATAATCTGATCACAGATTTCAACCTACATACACATGATAACACATAGGATATCCATACCCGAAGGTAAGTGGTGAATCCCGACTACAATGCAACGACTCCTATATGTTTCGACAGAACACCCAACCTTGCCACCTGATGACCCCTTGAGAGTCGGTAAACAAGTCAAAGTGTAATTCTAGCATATAGAGTCTCAATGTTGTCCCGGGTCATAAGGACTAATGGTGTACAACCATAAACTAGGACTTCTCCACTCGATAAGTGAGAACCACTTGGAAAGTCCTTTATGGAGGGTTGTTCAGTGCACTCTACCAGGAGCACCTATCTGCATGCTCGGACATCACAATGTCCCCTAACAATGAAACATGGTACTCACATTGCAGATACTAGTTTCTAATTCGAGCGGCCTATATCCTTCTTTGCGGCGGCTGAATCGACAAGGAACTATTTAGAATATATACAGTATTCCAAATGTGAGTTTCATGATACTCATCATATGAGCATCTCATATTCTTTCTACTATTTGTATATTCAAGGGCTTTATTTATGCAACTAGCATGGGTATACAGATAAAGATGTGCCAAAATAATAATTTCAAATATTATTAAAATAAAGATTGCTTATACATAGAGTTTCATTGTGAACACTCGGCCAACACTTGGCTCGACGGGCACCTACTCTAACAATCTCCCACTTGCACTAGAGCCAACTACCCATATGCTTCAAACCCATTGATTCGCGATGCATCTCGAATAATGGTCCAGGTAAAGGCTTAGCTAGTGGATCAGCAACATTATCTGCGGAGCCGACTATGTCAAAAGACACTTCTTCCTCTTTCCACAATCTCTCCGAGGATGTGGTACTTTCTCAATACATGTTTGGACTTCTGATGAGACCTTGGCTCCTTTGCTTGAGCTAAAGCTCCCGTGTTGTCACACAACACCGGGAGAGGAGCAACTCCATTAGGAATGACGTCCAACTCTTAGACGAAATTCCTTATCCAAACAGCCTCCCTTGCTGCATCTGATGCAGCAATGTATTCGGCCTCTGTGCTGGAATCCGTAGTATTGTCTTGCTTGGAACTCTTCCAAGAGACAGCAGCACCATTGAGCATGAATACAAACTCAGAGGTTGACTTCGAGTCATCGATATCGCATTGGAAGCTAGGGTCGGTATAGCCTTCCAATTTCAGTTCTCCGCCCCATAGACCAAGAACAATTTATTGGTCCTTCTCAACTACTTGAGGATGTCTTTCACAGCTTTCAAGTGTGGAAGACCAGGGTTCGATTGATATCTACTCACTACACTTAGCGCGAAATCCACGTCAGGACGTGTAGATATCATTTCATACATGATCTACCAATCGCAGATGCATAAGGAATGCTTGTCATCGCCGCTATCTCTGCATCTGTGGGGACCCGGACGCTAATCATCTTCTTAATCATCGTTGGGATTTAATTATCAGTTCTGATAAACAGGGTCTAAAAATTTTTCTTTTTAAAATGTAAATGCGAAAGGAAATGGCAATCTACAAAATATACATCTCTGTATAAAAACTACAGTTCAGTAGAAAAGTACAATAATGTTCAACCTAAGTCTAAGGTTCGGTTACTAATTCAAGTAATAAACCAAGTCTGCTACAAGTCCGGAATCACCACGCTAACTCGTCTTCTCTCATCGTCATCTCGACCCTGATCCAGCCCCACCTGTTGTCATGCACACATACAAAACAAGACAACAGCCGGATAACTCCGGTGAGAATAAATCCCAGTATAAAACATGGTAAACATGCATATACACATAATAATTCATGAAACATTCTGTCATGAAGAAATTAAAACAATAGTAATAGATTCCATGATCTATGAAATCTAATCTAACTAAACATGCATCTCAAATCAGATAAACATGCACATACACAATCTAAATCATAAAACATGCTATCATGACTGAAGGCAATAACAATGGGTTCCATAATCTATGAATCCCATTCATATAAACTTGCAGTTCTAGTCAAATCATGTATAGACTCGACTCAACTATAACTCTAGGGATCCCGGGGTGAATAAGACGTCACTGCCTGTCACCTACCCAACCACTCGGGGCGACTTTACGTCTTATTCCTAGACTTCGGTCCGAGTTGTATCGACGGCTGGCAATAGGAGTAATGACTACTCCTAAGTTGAGATACACCGAACGTCTAGAAGTCTGACAATGGCTGTCAAGACTTTCCTATCTTAAATGCAATGAATATCAAGCTGTAAACATAGCATAATCATATTCATATCTGAATATGACAATAGTCTCATACACTTGAATACAATTCTATAATCAAAGCATAAATATAACAAGGCATAATTAACAGTCTAGTATGTGATTTTATTGGGCAACTCAAAATGATATCTCATTTGAGTTGGGGCTTCCCGAATATCACATGAATTATACCTTTGTCGTCCCGGTCTGACGAAGACGATGATCTGTATTTAACTCTGTCCATCTCAATCTGAAAAAGACAATATCGAATACATAGTATCAATGACTAACTCAATATTCAATCTGTTCTGATCAATACTCAATTCACTATACAATCTGATCAATGTCTGAACAAGATACAATCTGAGTCATATCATCAACATAACCATACAATCTGGATAGTTACAGAGTCTGATCAATCTCAATCAATACTGAATTTGATCAATATATATCAACTGATGTTTCGACGGCATAACAATACAATCTGAATAACCCCGTCACTCTGAACATCACAGATATAATATCGGAATTCATAATCAATATCGATACAACTCAAACTCTGAACGATAATATATTTCTCATATGAAATCTCAGTCCAATCGACTCTAAAATCATAACAATTGTATAAACAGTCTGTTCTTTAGACTGACTTCAATTCTATAATGTCTACGGTAGCAGAAACGCCATATCTGAATCACATGTAATTCTAGCAACATCATAAATTCAAAGCATGTCTAAACATAACAAAACTTACGTCCAATTGTAGCCTACCTTGATATGAACACAATACCGAAGTCGGATTCAATTTCTGATGGACGGATTTTACGTAACAATCAATTTTTCTCTCGAAGAACCGTAAGCTTTCTTCCTCTAATTCTTTGCCTTAGTTCTGAAGGAATAATCGAATGATGTCCACATATATATATCACTTTGCATGTTGAAGAAACGTGGCACAATTTTCACAACGCACGCCTCTCGCTCGGGCGAGCACAAATTTCCGCCCGGGCGAGTAATTCTCGGCCCTCGCAAGTTCAAGCAGTCTCGCTCGGGCGAGCACAAACTCCCGCCCGGGCGAGTAACTCTCGGCCTTCTTCTCCGAGGCATTCGCGCTCGGGCGGTTAAAAACTTCCGCCCGGGCGCGCCATCTTCGCCCAACGATTTAGTCCTCTCAATTTATTCTCAAGATGGTCCGGTTATAATCACATCAATTCATAATAAATAAATTATCACAGATTAGGATAATCAAATCCTCATGCATTACATTTCTCCCCCTCTTAGATCTGAGTTCGTCCTCGAACTCGCAAGTGCTCAATTCAGATGTATTAGAAGAAATGTATAACCTAGTTTAAATCGAAACTCATCTTAATGAACCCGTTCTGAAATCTCTTTCGTGTATCAACCTCTGATTTCAACTCTAGAATAAACTTCATGAACTATACTGTCATAATGCTTCTTAAACTAACTCTGACAGAATCAATCTTGCCATGTTGGTTATACAACATCCGTATAAACCAATTACAATTTATAACCAAAACAATACCAGTAATTGTTATTCAATCTGTTTATCCCAATCAAGGAGCTATACAGTCTTTAGCTTCAAAAACCAATCGTCATCATCCGATGTTGATTTCTTAAATCTGTCCCTTCTGAACTATCCTTATCTTCCTTCGAATTTTCTTCAAAAGAAATAGAAATCTGTAGTATTCACTGGAAAATGTCTTGACTATAACTATCCCATTACCAATCCGATAAGATGATAGGTATTGTCACATAGTGATACTACGTTATATCCATTAGTGCTAACATCCAGCACTATATAGCTCTACAAAAATCGTCCCATATCTGGACAATAGTTTCTGACTGTCTGTCAATCTGTAAAACATTTGCGAAATAACGTATGGTATACTCTGCCATATGTGCAAAATGAATCACAATCACAATCTGATACATTTTATGGCCACATTCTGTGCAATCTAATCATTTCTTTGACATCAATCTGTGTCATTTGCTCATGTTTGTACATCATCTTGTACAAACTGATAGATATAGATTGAACAATCTGTCAATCACAATCATATCATATTTCAATCTGGAGAAAATGGCAGTAATTTCATTACGGATGCTATAGAAATTTACTCTCATTTCTATTTAAAACTATACAATTCTGTAATAAATCTTCTAATTTCTATTTTTCTGTCTTCTCTGTTAGCAATTCAGACGTATCAGTACAATTTCTGCCAACATTTCAATACAATTCTGTTATAACTAATCTCATCTGTCTATATTACAACTATCTGTTCGAATACAATACATTCTCAATCATCAGAATGAAAACTGAATCCATTACGGTACATTTCTGACCCTATCTGTGATTCTAGATCCGAACTATTGACATAAACAAATCAGTTAATAACATAAAGTAAAGAAGAAATACCTACCTGGTATTCGGCTCTGACTATCAATATCAATTCTGTTATACAATTCTGTAACATTCTGACATCACAAGCTAGTCAACTTCATACAAAACACAAGATCACATATCTGTTATTCTGACTGAGGCTCTATTCTGATTATTAAAATATAGTTCTGAACAATCTGATCATATTTCTGAACTACTGTAACTCTCAAAATCAACTTTGATACAACTGAACTGTATACAATCTCAACGGTTCACCACAATCTGTATCACATACGGATTCAAAACAACAGTAATAACAAATCAGAAACGAAATATCAATATCCTATACAGATCTAGTGAGTTCAGTGAACTCATAAAATAAGGATTTCTGGTAAATATCTTTATGTCATTCTAATCAACTGCTATATCTCATCTGCAATTAACAGGTGCTCCCAACCAATATAAGATATCACAAATACTGAGTTAGAAGAATAACAATACTCAGCAGATATAAAGCAATAATCGAATAAGATAATCTGTCCAAATCAGACAAGATAATTTCTGACGTTTCTGACATTTTTGAAATTTCTGATATTTCTGATCTTTCTGACATCAATACCATTTTCTGTCACTGATCCTAATCTCAACTGTATCAAAATCAATCTGTATACTAACTTCAGATATTGCTTAATCTGAATACCATCTGTTTCAAGCAACATTCTTGTCTGAACAATTTCTGTATACACTAATCATAGTTCTCAGAATATTCAACAAAATCTTCAAATCTTGCACACAATCTTTCTAATATTCGATTCAATCAGTCAGATGCAATAATTATATCAAGATATCTCATAGATATAATAAGCATCAATCTTACAAATACTTCTGATCTATCAATTCTTTAATTCGGTATGTATCATTCTGTATATTCAGTATCATTCTGCACTGAATCTAAAATACAAACAAAACCTGTGCTCATTTCAATTCTGAAATCTATCTACAAATCTGAAATCTTATCTAGGCAGACATCAGCCAACACGTCTATCACTGGCAAATCTGCCAATGCTAGACTCGAGTTCAGTGGATCTACTGAATACATAAGGATGCAATCTGCTCCTTTCTGTACTAATCGAGTCATATACAATACAGATATCAAAGGAATGCTAAATCGAGAATCCTTACTGTGGTATCTCCACTAATCAGTCCTCTCTGGTCTGAATCTTACCAATTCTGGAACAAATTCTGCAAGAGTTCTGTACTTGTTCAACATATTAATATCAATAATGCAGTCAAATCAGACAATACAAGTACAACATACTCTATCTCTATCTCATTCTCATCTTACTGTAGTATACAATATATACAGAAATCTCTGATATCAACATTTCCTTAACAAGCAAGGACATCAATACTACAGTACATACAACCCCAACAGATACAGCATATCTCCATGCGGCTACAGTCAAAGATATTCTTAACAAATGCATTAGGATATATCAATACATATGCAATCTAATCATACAGAATAGTACCTGTTGTGCGTTCTGAATCTGTTTCTCAATTAAACTCTGTTCCCTAGAATCTTCGGGAACTTTTCTAGGTACAAACTCTAGCAAAGTGTCCCTACTGTTTACAGATATTGCATCTACCAAGCACTCCTTGGCAGTGCTCTGTGGGATGTCTCCCTCCGCAGGTCCTGCAATATACTCCAGTATAGCTCGGACTAGGACTGCTGGAACTAGAGGAATCACTTCCTAACTTCTTGAACTGTTTCTTTTGAATCTTCAATGGTTCTTTCTTCCTATCACTGCTGCTGCCAATCTCAATTCTAGAAGGCAGTTGCTGTGGATTTGATGTGGGAAGATCATATGAGACTCCCTGTTGTCCTATCAGAACCGTTTCTGCTCTTTTGGCCTTGTTCAAGGTATCAGCAAAACTACTCGATTGCTTCACATTCACCAATGTACGTATTTCTGGATTTAATCCCTGAATGAACTGACTAGATATAGCATGATCATTTCTAGCTATAAGAGGGGCAAAACGTAACAAGGTGAAGAACTGTGCCAAATACTCATCGATACTCATCTGTCCTTGTCTTTGGTTCGTGAACTCTGCACTTCTGTCCTCTCTATATGATACAGGGAAGAATCTTTGGTAGAACTCAACCTTGAAGATCTTCCATGTAATCACTGAACAACTCTGCTCTAAAGCTCCTTTGGTGAGTAACCACCATCTTCTTGCAGTCTCATGCAACTGGTTCTCAATAAGCCTAATTCTACACTCATCTGTGAAATTTAGGAATTCAAATAACATTTCTGTCTCCTCAAGCCACTTCTCACACTCTGCTGACGTCTCATTTCCCTTCAGAACCGGCGACTGAAACGACTGGAACCTTTGTACCTGTGTTTCCATCTGAATTTCTGACACGTCTATCTGAGGTTCTGACCTACCTGTCTGATCATATGAAGTACTGCCTCTTTCTAGAATTCTTCTGGGCGGTACATCTGATTACCAAACACATTAGTAATCTCGTACTACAAATCTGTACCAATCTTTCTCTGATCATGATCATCTTACTGCTGATCATGAATCTGATCTGATTCATACTTAAGAATACATAATACCAATTCCAATCACATAATCAGGTAAACAGGTATCTTAAAGCAGTAACACATAGTCTCATGCTAGCACATAATGTCAATCAACAATAAATCAATCTCATGCTAGCACACACATGCAAGGAAAGAAAATTCATCTACCCCGCACATTCTCTTCTATCTCAGTCTAAAGGATCTATCAGTTCTGACTATCTCAATCTAAAGGATCTATCGCTCTGATAATCTAAGTCTAAAGGAACTATCAGCTCTGATACCACCTGTTGTGGGGACCCGGACGCTAATCATCTTCTTAATCATCGTTGGGATTTAATTATCAGTTCTGATAAACAGGGTCTAAAAATTTTTCTTTTTAAAATGTAAATGCGAAAGGTAATGGCAATCTACAAAATATACATCTCTGTATAAAAACTACAGTTCAGTAGAAAACTACAATAATGTACAACCTAAGTCTAAGGTTCGGTTACTAATTCAAGTAATAAACCAAGTCTGCTACAAGTCCGGAATCACCACGCTAACTCGTCTTCTCTCATCGTCATCTCGACCCTGATCCAGCCCCACCTGTTGTCATGCACACATACAAAACAAGACAACAGCCGGATAACTCCGGTGAGAATAAATCCCAGTATAAAACATGGTAAACATGCATATACACATAATTATTCATGAAACATTCTGTCATGAAGAAATTAAAACAATAGTAATAGATTCCATGATCTATGAAATCTAATCTAACTAAACATGCATCTCAAATCAGATAAACATGCACATACACAATCTAAATCATAAAACATGCTATCATGACTGAAGGCAATAACAATGGGTTCCATAATCTATGAATCCCATTCATATAAACTTGCAGTTCAAGTCAAATCATGTATAGACTCGACTCAACTGTAACTCTAGGGATCCCGGGGTGAATAAGACGTCACTGCCTGTCACCTACCCAACCACTCCGGGCGACTGTATGTCTTATTCCTAGACTTCGGTCCGAGCTGTATCGACTGCTGGCAATAGGAGTAATGACTACTCCTAAGTTGAGATACACCGAACGTCTAGAAGTCTGACAATGGCTGTCAAGACTTTCCTATCTTAAATACAATGAATATCAAGCTGTAAACATAGCATAATCATATTCATATCTGAATATGACAATAGTCTCATACACTTGAATACAATTCTATAATCAAAGCATAAAATAACAAGGCATAATTAACAGTCTAGTATGTGATTTTATTGGGCAACTCAAAATGATATCTCATTTGAGTTGGGGCTTCCCGAATATCACATGAATTATACCTTTGTCGTCCCGGTCTGACGAAGACGATGATCTGTATTTAACTCTGTCCATCTCAATCTGAAAAAGACAATATCGAATACATAGTATCAATGACTAACTCAATATTCAATCTGTTCTGATCAATACTCAATTCACTATACAATCTGATCAATGTCTGAACAAGATACAATCTGAGTCATATCATCAACATAACCATACAATCTGGATAGTTACAGAGTCTGATCAATCTCAATCAATACTGAATTTGATCAATATATATCAACTGATGTTTCGACGGCATAACAATACAATCTGAATAACCCCGTTACTATGAACATCACAGATATAATATCGGAATTCATAATCAATATCGATACAACTCAAACTCTTAACGATAATATATTTCTGATATGAAATCTCAGTCCAATCGACTCTAAAATCATAACAATTGTATAAACAGTCTGTTCTTTAGTCTGACTTCAATTCTATAATGTCTACGGTAGCAGAAACGCCATATCTGAATCACATGTAATTCTAGCAACATCATAAATTCAAAGCATGTCTAAACGTAACAAAACTTACGTCCAATTGTAGCCTACCTTGATATGAACACAGTACCGAAGTCGGATTCAATTTCTGACGGACGGATTTTACGTAACAATCAATTTTTCTCTCGAAGAACCGTAAGCTTTCTTCCTCTAATTCTTTGCCTTAGTTCTGAAGGAATAATCGAATGATGTCCACATATATATATCACTTTGCATGTTGAAGAAACGTGGCACAATTTTCACAACGCACGCCTCTCGCTCGGGCGAGCACAAATTTCCGCCCGGGCGAGTAACTCTCGGCCCTCGCAAGTTCAAGCAGTCTCGCTCGGGCGAGCACAAACTCCCGCCCGGGCGAGTAACTCTCGGCCTTCTTCTCCGAGGCATTCGCGCTCGGGCGGTTAAAAACTTCCGCCCGGGCGCGCCATCTTCGCCCAACGATTTAGTCCTCTCAATTTATTCTCAAGATGGTCCGGTTATAATCACATCAATTCGTAATATATAAATTATCACAGATTAGGATAATCAAATCCTCGGGCATTACAGCATCAGTCTTGGGAGACATAGACTTGGATAGGGACATGCCATGACACATTGGTAGATGTCGTCTCTTGGACTCATCCATCGAGAACTGCTTCACGATGGTATCAATGTATGTGGACTGGGTGAGACCAAGCAATCTTCTTGATCTATCTCTATAGATTTGTATTCCAAATACAAAAGATGCTTCACCCAAGTCTTGTATCGAAAACTTACTTGGTAACCATATTTTAGTTGATTGCAACATTCCTACATCATTCCCAATGATTAGAATGTCATCAACATAAAACACCAGGAATGTCACAACACTCTCACTGACCTTCTTATACACACAGGGTTCCTCAAGATTCTTAGCAAAACCAAACTCTTTGATTGTACTGTCGGATTTGAGGTTCCAACTCCTAGATGTCATCTTTAGACCATAAATAGATCTTTGAAGTTTGCATACCATATGCTCACTTCCGATAGATGTAAACCCTCTAGGTTTGAGACATGTAAATCTCTTCCTTAATATCCCCATTAAGAAAGGCTGTCTTGACATCCATCTGCCATATCTCATAGTCATACCATGCGGCTATGACTAGCAATATCCTTATAGACTTGAACATTGCAACTGGTGAAAAGGTTTCCTCAAAGTCAACTCCTTGCCTTTGAGCATATTCTTTTGCCACCAATCGCGCCTTGAAGGTCAATACCTTCCCATCCGCCCCAAGTTTTCTCTTGTAATTCTATTTACACCCTATGGGAACAATTCCTTCAGGTGGATCCACGAGATTCCACACTTGGTTCGAATGCATGGAATTCATCTAAGATTCCATCGCTTCAAGCCACTTGGATGAATCGGCATCAGATAATGCTTCCTTGAAGGTCCATGGATCACATCCATGGTTAGGCTCATCATGGTTCTCTTCAAGAAGCAGACCATACCTCATAGGTGGTCTCGAGACTCTCTCGGATCTTCTAGGAGCTTGTATCTTCTTTCTTGGCTCTTCGGGTGTGGGTTCTATAATTGTGGGCATCTCTCGAACCTCTTCGAGTTCTATCATCTCCCTTTTTCTATCCAATAGAAATTCCTTTTCCAAAAAAGGTTGCATTGCTAGAAACAAACACCTTTGTTTCCTGGGGATGATAGAAATAATATCCAACAAAATTCTTTGGATATCCCACAAAGAAACATAAAATGGATCGACTATCCAATTTATCTCCCACTACCTGCTTCACATAAGCAGGGCTCCCCATATTCTAAGATAAGAATATTTGGGAGGCTTACCCATCCATATCTCATATGGTGTCTGCTATTAAATGGACATTTAGTGGAATTTCTTTCAATTTTAAGTTATAGAGATCGTTTTCAAGTTCTGTTGTCACACCCTTACTCTATACTTAGCATAATTACCATAATTAAAATATGGTTTGAATGATATTGTTAGAGTAGGTGCCCGTCGAGCCAAGTGTTGGCCGAGTGTTCACAATGAAACTCTATGTATAAGCAGTCTTTATTTTAGTAATATTTGAAATTATTATTTTGGCACATCTTTATCTGTATACCCATGCTAGTCGCATAGATAAAGTGAAAGGGGATCGGTTACGGTGGCCGGAAACGCAACGGAAGCACAAAATTTTCGATTTAGCATATAAATTTCGGCCACCTTGAGTTTGAGTAGGAAATACAATAAAACACCAAAATGACATTCATAGTGTGTTTAGAAATAGTTACCTATCAACCTCTTAAGGTTGATGATGGCTCCAACTTAGTTGATATACAACTAAGCTCTTGATGGCAAGACAATCTACAAGCTTCACCTTGTTCTTGAATCTTTCCTTCAAAATTAGGCCCACCACTAGCAAACTAGAACCCCTTTTATTTTGCACTAGAAAAATAAAAGGATTTTTCAAGGAGAAGTATTTTTCTTCCTCAACACTTGAAGAGAAAAATTGAGAGAAAACTTGAGAGAATTGTGTATAGAGAATTCGGCCATCTTGCATGAATGAGGGGGAAGGGAGACTTGTCTTGGACTTGCAAAAAGTAGAGACAAATGTAGCATGCCAAGCCTTGATAGTTGCAAAAGTTGTCTCCAACCCTTCACCTCCCATGCATGCATATTATATGGTTTATTATCAAAATAAAAACCATGGACTAAATTTAATTATCTCAAACATATTTGAGACTAATTAAACATTACTTGAATTTACCCAAGTCCCACTAGTTAAATAATTAATTTAAATTGAGCTCTACAAGACTCAATATAATTTAATTAATTCAACACTTGAATTAATTTAATTATTTGGACTCTACTAGGTCCACTAGTGTTTAATTAATTCAACACTTGAATTAATTTAATTTAGTCCATAATAATGTTTATGAAAATCACAATTTTCAAATACATTATTCAATTGACCAAATTTTAATTTAGGAACACTTCCATAAAGTAAAATTTACATTTCTCTCATAGAAGTCATACTTCTATTTTTCCTTACACTTATAAACTCATTTATAAGTCGTTCAACACATTGAACAATTTTTTTTACTTCTCAACGGGATCTAGAAAGCCAGCACTTGTGTGGCCCTCAATGGTTCATTGATACAACTAGCCGTGAGTTCACATCTCCATGTGAATCGGACTAAACAAGTCCTTATATGAGCATACCCCAATTGCTCCATTCTTACTTATCAACTCTTTGATAACAAGAACGTCAGAACTCAAGTCTGATAGCACCCAACGAATCATGTTAAACGCCTAGCAACATCGCTTACATGATTCCCTAGGTATCAAATGATAGTGTCTGCAAGAACCATTCAATTATGGTTAGCGTACAGTACGGTCCCTTCAACTCATATATATCGACCGATTCGACAACCATTGGTTTATCGAGAGTTGTCAATGAATCGATACTATGTGTCATGTTGTAGTTGCATCGATGGTGTAATCTATGAAACCCATTTCATAATTACCACCATACTCTGATCAGAGATTTCAATCTACATACACATGAGAACACATAGGATATCCATACCTGAAGGTAAGCGGTGAATCCCCGACTACAATGCATCGACTCCTATATGTTTCGACAGAACACCCAACCTTGCCAACTGATGACCCCATGAGAGTCGGTAAACAAGCCAAAGTGTAATTCTAGCACATAGAGTCTCAATGTTGTCCCGGGTCATAAGGACTAATGGTGTACAACCATAAACTAGGACTATTCCACTCGATAAGTGAGAACCACTTGGAAAGTCCTTTTATGGAGGGTTGTTCAGTGCACTCTACAAGGAGCACCTATCTGCATGTTCGGACATCACAATGTCCCCTACCAATGAAACATGGTACTCACATCGCAGATACTAGTCTCTAACTCGAGCGGACCTATATCCTTCTTAGTGGCGGATGAATCGACTAGGAACCGTTTAGAATATATAGTATTCCAAATATGAGTTTCATGATACTCATCATATGAGCATCTCATATTCTTTCTACTATTTGTATATTCAAGGACTTTATCTATGCAACTAGCATGGGTATACAGATAAAGATGCGCCAATATAATAAATTTAAATATTATTAAAATAAAGATCGTTTTTACATAGAGTTTCATCGTGAACACTCGGCCAACACTTGGCTCGACGGGCACCTACTCTAACATAAAGCCCTTGAATATACAAATTGTAGAAAGAATATGAGATGCTCATATGATGAGTATCATGAAACTCATATTTGTAATACTGTATATTCTAAACGGTTCCTAGTCGATTCAGCCGCCACTAAGAAGGATATAGGCCGCTCGAGTTAGAGACTAGTATCTGCGATGTGAGTACCAAGTTTCATTGGTAGGCGACATTGTGATGTCCGAGCATGCAGATAGGTGCTCCTGGTAGAGTGCACTGAACAACCCTCCATTAACGACTTTCCAAGTGGTTCTCACTTATCGAGTGGAAACGTCCTAGTTTATGGTTGTAAACCATTAGTCCTTATGACCCGGGACAACATTGAGACTCTATGTGCTAGCATTTCACTTTGACTTGTTTACCGACTCTTATGGGGTCATCAGGTGGCAAGGTTGGGTGTCATGTCGAAACATATAGGAGTCGATGCATTGTAGTCGGGGATTCACCGCTTACCTTCGGGTATGGATATCCTATGTGTTATCATGTGTATGTAGGTTGAAATCGCTGGCCAGAGTATGGTTGTAATTATGAAAGGGGTTTCATAGATTACACCATCGATGCAACTACGACATGACACATAGTATCGAATCATTGACAACTCTCGATATACCAATGGTTGTCGAATCGGTCGGGATATATGAGTTGAAGGGACCGTACTGTACGCTAACCATAATTGAATGGTTCTTGCAGGCACTATCATTTGATACCTAGGGGATCATGTAAGCGATGCTGCTAGGCGTTTAACATGATTGGTTGGGTACTATCTGACTTGAGTTCTGACGTTCTTGTTATCAAGGAGTTGATAAGTAAGAATGGAGCAATTGTTGTATGCTCATATAAAGACATGTTTAGTCCGAATCACGTGGAGATGTGAACCCACGGCTAGTTGTATCAATGAACCATTGAGGGCCACACAAGTGCTAGCTTTCTAGATCCCGTTGAGAAGTTAAAATAGTTCAATGTGTTGAACGGCTTATAAATGAGTTTATAAGCGTAAGGAAAAATAGAAGTATGACTTCTATAAAGGAGAAAATAGTTCAATGTGTTGAACGGCTTATAAATGAGTTTATAGGCGTAAGGAAAAATAGAAGTATGACTTCTATGAGAGAAATGTAAATTTTGATTTATGGAAGTGTTCCTAAATTAAAAGTTGGCCAAGTGAATAATGTATTTGAAAATTGTGATTTTCATAAACATTATTATGGACTAAATTAATTAATTCAAGTATTGAATTAATTAAACACTAGTGGACCTAGTAAAGTCCAAATAATTAAATTAATTCAAGTGTTGAATTAATTAAATTATATAGAGTCTTGTAGAGCTCAATTTAAATTAATTATTTAACTAGTGGGACTTGGGTAAATTCAAGTAATGTTTAATTAGTCTCAAATATGTTTGAGATAATTAAATTTAGTCCATGGTTTTTAATTTGTTAAAAACCATATAATATGCATGCATGGGAGGTGAAAGGTTGGGAGACTATTTTTGAGTTTTCAAGGCATGGCATGCAAAAAGTGATTTCTACTTTTTCCACTACCAAGACAAGTCTCCCTTCCCCATTCTTGCATCCTCATGGCCGAACTCTCCCTCATTTTCTCTCCAAGTTTTTCTCTCATTTTCTTCTTCAAGTGTTGAGGAATGAAAAATACTTCTCTTTGAAAAATCCTCCTATTTTTTTAGTGCAAAATTTGAGGGGATCTACCTAGTTGGTGGTGGGCCTAATTTTGGAGTAAGGAGGAAGCTTGTAGATTGTCATCCTTTTTAAGAGCCAAGTTGTTTACAACTGTGTTGGTGCCATCATCAATCTCTTGAGATGGATAGGTAAAATTCTAAACACACTATGAATGTCATTTTGTGTTTTATTGTATTTGCTACAATAGACAAAGGGTGGCCGAAATTTTGATACAAAATTTTGATTTTTTTGAACTTCCGTTGTGTAAGGCTCGAGAATTATCGGTTGTTATTGATGCTAGACTTGAAGCCGTAAGAATGCATGACATTTAAATGAGAATTTTGAATGAATGGTCGAAGCTACACTGCACCTGCTGTGCTAGGAATACCGCACCCGCGGTGCATTGAGAAGAAATTGGTGAATTTGTGCGAAGCCACACCGCACCCGCGGTGTTGACAAGACCGCACCCGCGGTGGTGAGACCGCACCCGCGGTCATGCAAGGACCGCACCTGCGGTCTAAGTACTACATTTTTGGATGAACTCGCCGTGAGCACAGCGCACCCGCGGTGCAAGAGGAGCGCACCCGCGGTGCTGCATGCGAATTGCCACCTTCGATTTTTATGTTGACACATGGCATGCTATATAAATACCTTGCATTGACACTTCATTTCATCATCTTCAGAAGGCAAGAACCGAGAACTCCCCTCTAAATTCCTCAAGTTCTTCATGGCTTTAAATTGAGCTTGTGCATGATTTAGCCATTTGATTTTAATTCCGAGTCCGGATTATTGATCCTTGCAGCATTGGCAACGAAAGGATGTAAGTATTATACATTTTCAGCATGGTTCGAAACATATGTGTTGGAGAATTTATGATTTTGTTGAAGATATGTGTTCTTGATAGTATGAGCTTGATATATTCACCACCGAATCGAATTATGGATGTCATATGCTATGGGTTCGATTTTACAGCATATATGGATCGAGTATATGCAGATTTCAGAATATATATGGATGTGTTGATGAGATTAGGAGTGAATTATGATTGGAGTTAAAGTGACAGGTTTGACATTTGATTCGAGATCTTGACAGACAGTGCGACAAGAAAGGTATACTTCATGTGGTCTTGGGATTGCACAACTCGATTCAGATTTGATACGAGTTTCCCTAAATCACATACTAGATTGTTATTACATTTGATTATGTAATGCCTTGTTTATAGATTTATATTCGAGTCCTGAGATAGGAGATATTGGCAGACTTGCCAAAACTAGACGTTTCGGTGTATCGACGCATAGGAGCAGATTTGCTATATGTGCAGACCCTCGATACAGAGTTGACCGAAGTCTAGGAATAAGACGTACCGTCGCCCCGAGTGGTTGAGTAGGTGACAGACCGTCTTATTCACACCGGGATCCCTAGATTAGAAATGAATCGAGTCGAGAATTAGAGGTTGAATACAGATTTGTATTCATTTACATGTTTTAGATTTTCATTCATGTTACTTGATATATGTTATGCTTTTGTACATGATTATGACATTGCATGCATCCATGTTTTATACTGGGATATGTTCTCACCGGAGTTATCCGGCTGTTGTTGTGTCTGTATGTGTGCATGGCAACAGGTGGGGCAGGATCTGGGTCTCGAGCTAGATGAGAGATTGACGATAGCGTGGAGATCACGGGCGTTGCAGATTTCTAGTGTTTTCCTTTTGACTTGTACTACTTATGTTGTAGTTGGGATTTGAACACTAGCGTATGATTTTACCAAACAGACATGTATGTATATTATGTTGTTTATTTAATATCAAGACATGATATGCTTTAGTTATACATTTAAATTAATGTTAAAAGCAAAATTTTGACCCACATTTTCGAACAAAGATCCAATTAAATCCCAAAAGAATTGAGTTAGAGCCCGGATCCCCACACGTTGCGCTTCCGGTCACCTTAACCGATCCCCTTTCAAGTGGTATCCGAGATATGGTTACGATTTTGTGTAGCAACTACAAGATATTATGTTGAGATCGATTTCTAACCGCATGAGACAACCAAAACAACAAATCGAGGGCCGATTTTTGGGATGTTTTTGGGCAGCATGTTGCTGCCCATTTCGGTCAGCTCGAGCTGCCCGTGGGGCTGCCCGTTACGGGCAGCAAGGGCAGCCCGAGGGGCTGCCCGAACAGCCCCCTTTCGAAAAATAAAAAAAAAATTTGGCATGTTGGCCGGAATCCGGCGACAGAGCTCTGGCGACGGCGATGACGACTAGGGTTTCCAAAAGTGTTTTGGAATATCAAAGTATCATGGGCCTTGAGTTGTTGGGCCATTAGATGGCTAACATTTTTGTGAATTTTAAATGGGCCAAAATATTTTTGGTGAAAAATAAGTTTTTGGGCCCTTAAGTTTAAAATTACAAAAGTTGCAAATTTTTCTCATGAAATAAATAATTGAAGTTGGACTTTAATTATTTATAGTAAATTGTGATTTATAAGAAATTCGGTTATAAATAAATTAATTGGAAAGTAGACAAAGGTGTTTGTATACTTTGTTAATTTAGTTTATAATCGTGGCGGTTAGTGATTGGATCAAGATATATAATATTGGATCAATTAATTATTGTGATAATTAATTGATGGTGTATGATATGTGATATTATGCATGAAGGATGATCAAATGCCCAAGCCCAATTTGCTAGGTGTATGCTAGGATATTTTGTGTTGAATGATTGTAATAATTATCAATTTATAAAGTGGGCTTGGTTTATGGCCCGTTCCCACCCCCATGAGATGTATCCCTATTTGCCATGGATATTTATTTGTAAATATAGTATAGTGGATGAACAAGATTGGAAGATGGTGGCCATGATGATTAGGAAGATCGAAGACATGTAAATATTGGAAGCTTATGTAATAGTTGCATTTGCATCACGTGCATTTCCCTAGGATTGGACCTAGGCCCGTGTTTAGCTCACACGGGCCATTAGTATTGGGGCGATTGATTATCCTTTTTGTTTACTGTTTATAATATATGCATGATATGTTATAAATAATGAGTATGTGCGTTATTATTATGATAATAACAAAGTTGCATGAATCCGGCAAACATACGATCAAACATGGCGAGCTTTTAAAAATAAAATTAATGATGAGACCTTTCAAAATTAAAAATCCTCATTTTGAATAAGATTCAAAATTAATATCAAGCCCGAAAAGGGGAATTATAAATTTGTTTATAATTTCCTTGTCTTCCATCGACAATGGGTGCATGATGAACGCTACCCGTACTCGGGGCTCGGCTCATATTATTGGGGGAGCTCTGGGTGCCGGAAAGCTGTGACATCCATTGACATAGTGATGTGAACTACGTGGAACTCCCATGATTTCGGCTCATATTATTGAGGGAACTCATGGCGACCATCCATTAAGGTTCAACATCGATGGGTAAGGCTTGACACGTAAAGATGAACGACGTCATATTATTGGGTCCTAATCAAACGTGAGACAAAAGTTTACGTAGAGGGTTGCATTGTGATGCAATTGGAAACTACCTTTTAGGAATTGTGGTTGGCTGATATTATTCGGGATCATAATTCGCTAATTGGACCTTACGTACCTACTGAGGAAAGGAGTTTCCCATTTTCACTAGAGGGTAGTGAAAGATGTCAAAACAGTGGGAGCAAATATTTATGAAGTAAAAGTCCAAACTTCATATCTTACTAAATATTTTAAAATAGTCATCAACATTTATCTGTTTTTACTTTTCAGTACAAATTGACAATGTCTTCGATGCGCAATCTGATATCTGTAATACTCGACATACACATATTAACTGGACCTAATTACCTCACTTTGCTAAGAAACCTGAAAATCGTCTTGAATTCGGAAAAGATAGCATATACACTGACTGAGTCGCTCCCTGTTGAGGCTCCGACTGACTACACTCCTGAGGAATTGCAGACTTACAAGGAATGGTGTGACCATGACTTGATAGCCAGGTGTTATATGCTGACTTCTATGAATGATGAGCTACAGAGGCGTTTTGAGGGTGCAAAGAGTGCTGCTGACATTCATTTGCATCTCAAAGAGCTCTTTGGTGAGCAAACACGACCTCTAAGGCATGCTACCGTCAAGGAGCTGATCACTTTGCGCATGCGAGATGGGGCCTTGGCCCATGAGCATAGCTTAAAGATGATCAGGCTCGTGGACAAGCTCTTTGGCATGAATCTGATCTTGCCTTCGGAGTTGACCACCGACGTGTTGCTCTTATCGCTGCCTAGCTCATTTGATCCTTTTGTGGTGAACTTCAACATGAACAAGATGGAACCGACCCTTGAGGAGTTGGTGAACATGCTTGTTACGTTTTAATCCACCATCAAGAAAGAGAATTTGGTTCTTTATGTGGGTTCTTCATCTAGTACGAATATTGATCCACATGGGAAGGGAAAGAAGCGTTCTTTCCAACGTCCCAAGAAGAACGTGCCCTTGTTGAGGCAATCTCTGAATCCCGTTGTGGCAGCCATACCAGTTAAGGCTGACAAGACTAGTGATGAATGTCATCACTGCAAGAAGCCTGGACATTGGAGGCGTAACTGCAGAGAATATCTTGCCCAGAAAAGTTCTGGAAATGGTATGTTCTACATTGAAGTAAACATTTCAATTAACTCTGCTTCTTGGGTATTGGATACCAAATGTTGAGGACATCTCTGTAATGTGTTGCAGGTGATGGGAAGAAGTAAGAGGATTTGAGAAGGTGAGACCTTCTTGGGGATGGGCTATGGAGCAAGAGTTGCTGCCAAGACCTTAAGAAATGTTTACTTATTGTTGAACAATAGTTTTAAGTTAATTTTATGAGATGTTTTGTTTGTACCTAATTTTGTGAAAAACATTGTTTCCATTTCTATGCTGATAAAAATGGATATTCTTGTTTATTTTGCAAAGGTGTTTGCAACATTTACATGAATGAATGTTTGATTGGTACTGGTGAACTTGAAAACGATCTCTATAACTTAAAATTGAATGATATTCCACTAAATGTCCATTCAAAGGCAGACACCATATGAGATATGGATGGAGACTTAGATATGGATGTGTAAGTCTCCCAAATATTCTTATCTTAGAATATGGGGGTGCCCTGCTTTTGAAGCAGGTAGTGGGAGATAAATTGGATAGTCGATCCATTTTATGTTACTTTGTGGGATATCCAAGGAATTCAGTTGGATATCATTTATATCTTCCCCAAGAAACAAAGGTGTTTGTTTCTAGGAATGCAACCTTTTTGGAAAAGAATTTCTATTGGATAGAAAAGGCGAGATGATAGAACTCGAAGAGGTTCGAGAGACACCCACAATTATAGAACCCACACTAGAAAAGCCAAGAGAGGAGATACAAGATCCTAGAAGATCCGAGAGAGTCTCGAGACCACCTATGAGGTATGGTCTGCTTCTTGAAGAGGGTCATGATGAGCCTAACCATGGATGTGATCCAATGTAAGGCCCGAGAATTGAGTTTGATACTTTGTATGGATATATATAAAGTATGAATAAGGAAGGCAACAACAGAAGTGGAGAAACGATATTGCAAAACTAGAATATTTTGCGGAAGCATCACCGCACCCGCGGTGCCAGACATCACCGCACCCGCGGTGCATGGACAGTAGTTGGCAAGAAATTCCGTAGCATCACTGCACCCGCGGTGCTAGCAGGAGCGCACCCACGGTGTTCGAATCCAGAAAAATAAAGATAATGCCGAAGCATGAGCGCACCCGCGGTGCATGACACGACCTGTGACACCCTGACCCGTTACAATTAAAAATACAGCGGAATTTAAAATTTTCTTTCGAATGGAAGGAGTTTCAAAATACATTTCATAAAAATATTACAAAACAAATACATGATCATTCAAATGATATACAAAATACAAAAGAATCATTCTTATGATCATGTCCCAAAATGATACAAAATAATCTTCCTTCCAACGGTGCATGCATATGACCCCTATCCACAGTCAACGTCCAGGGTCACCACTCTGATCTGCATCACATGAATAAACTGGAATGAGAATAAATCTCAGCAAGTGGAATTCTAACATAGCAATGATACATAGCATACTCTGTAAAACATGACTTTGAAATCATAAATACCATCAACTCTGAAACATGAATACTGTAGCAATGACTGTAGCAATAGAAATAGCAATAGATAGCAATACGATGGTATTTCTCTTTTCTCTGGTTGGATTGATATCAATAGTATCTATGACTGTGGGTGCAAATATCCCATCGATATAAATCGATAACTGTGAGGGATATAAGCCTATAGGCGTTGATCAACTAATTGCATGCAATGCTCTGACTATGATTCAATCAATCCAATAAAACATTTGAATTCTCAATAACATTTAAAGCCGTCGTTTCACAATCTCATAATATCTCTTGTATTCCCTTTTTAACAATAATGAGACATACAATGCCTCCAATAGATAATCAATGAAATCAATACATAACAATGGATACAATGCCTCCAATAGATACCCATACTTACACCGCGGGTGCGGTCACACAAGCACCGCGGGTGCGCTAAGCTCACGGCAATCCAACAAAATTCCATGCACGAACACCGCGGGTGCGGTGCACACCGCGGGTGCGGTCCTTGCACTGCCGCGGGTGCGGTCATGCCACGGCCTTCAAAATCCAAAATGATGAATAGTACACCGCGGGGCCACTCCTCTAAGAGCGCGGGTGCACTCTTGCTACGGCAATGAACAGTAATAAGGCCACAAAAATAGATCCGAAACGCTGAAACGAACAATCAACACCAACTAATACCTCAATAAAACAATAACCAATAATACTATGGCCCAAAACACAACTCTAAACATCTAATCATAAAACCCAAATAACAAGTAAAGCTTAAACCGTACCGTACACCGGGCTCGGCTATTACAATCTCCCCTCCTTAGAGGAATTTCGTCCGCTGAAATTGACGTCACTGCACGAACAACTCAGGATACTTCTCTCTCATCTCATCCTCTGGTTCCCACGTAGCCTCCTCTATCAAATGGTTCCTCCAAAGGACTTTAACGATGCAGATCTCTTTGTTCCTTAGAACCCTAACTGTGCGATCCAAAATCTGGACCGGAATCTCTTGGTACGTCAAACTCGACGTCAAGTCCAATGGCTCGTGGTGAAGAACATGGGAAGGATCTGCAATATACTTCCTGAGCATTGATACGTGAAACACATTATGGACTCAGTCAAGATCGGGTGGTAGGGCTAATCTGTAGGCTCGGTCACCAACTCTGTCCAAGATCTCGAATGGGCCAATGAATCTCGGACTCAACTTGCCCTTCTTACCAAATCGCATCACACCCTTGAGAGGTGCTATCTTCAAAAATACATGATCGCCAACCTCGAACTGCAAAGGTCTGCCGGCGAACATCTGCATAGCTCTTCTGTCTGGACTGGGCAGTCTTCATCCTCTCTCTGATCACTGCAACAACATCGGCAGTCTGCTGGACCAACTCGGGACCCAACATCTTCCTCGCACCAACCTCATCCCAAAACAAAGGCGATCTGCACTTCCTGCCATAAAGTGCCTCATACGGTGCCATCCCAATCGACGCGTGGTAGCTATTGTTGTACGTGAACTCCACAAGTGGCAATTTAGAATCCCAGCTACCAGAATAGTCAATAGTACAAGCTCTGAGCATATCCTCAAGAATCTGAATGACTCTCTCTGACTGACCGTCGCTCTGAGGATGATAAGCTGTACTGAAAGCTAACCGCGAACCCATAGTTCTGTGCAGACTCTTCCAAAACTCGGAGGTAAACCTGGGGTCACGATCAGACACGATCGCCACAGGCACACCATGAAGTCTAACAATCTCTGCAATGTAATCCTCGGCGTACTGATTCATGGAGTACGTCGTCTTGACTGGGAGAAAGTGCGCCGACTTGGTCAATCGATCAACGATGACCCAAATGGAATTATAACCTCTCTGAACTCTGGGAAGACCAGTCACGAAATCCATAGTGATATGCTCCCACTTCCACTGAGGAATCGGCAAAGATTGCAATGTCCCAGCAGGTCTCTGATGCTCAATCTTCACCTGCTGACAAGTAAGGCACTGAGAAATGAACAAAGCAACATCTTTCTTCATACCTGGCCACCAGTAGAGTCGATGAAGATCCTGATACATCTTCGTACTGCTTGGATGAATCGAATATGGCGCAGTATGAGCCTCTGTCAAGACGTCTCTACGAATATCGTCGCCAATAGGAACACAAATACGGCCTCTGAAAGTCACCAAACCATCACCATTCGAACCAAACTCTGAGTTCCCTCTCTCCTCTGCTCTAGCTCTCAACTCTGTCAACTGAACATCAGTCGACTGCTCTCTACGGATCCTGTCCGTCAAAGTAGATCGAATGACTAACGCTGAAAGACGAGCAATGGTACCTGAATCACCAGATCTATCTCCTCTCGATGCAAATCCATCAACAATGGCCTCTGAATCAAAGAACTCAATGAAGTACTCGACTTGCGACTCAACGCATCTGCCACAACGTTCGCCTTCCCTGGGTGGTAACTGATAGTCACATCATAATCCTTGACAAGCTCTAACCACCTCCTCTGCCGCATGTTGAGCTCTTTCTGAGAAAACAGATACTTCAAACTCTTGTGGTCTGTGAAGATCTCACACTTTTCGCCATACAGATAATGTCTCCAAATCTTCAGGGCGAAAACCACAGCTGCTAGCTCTAAATCATGCGTCGGATAATTCTTCTCGTAATCCTTCAACTGGCGAGAAGCATAGGCAATAACCTTACCTCGCTGCATCAGAACTGCACCAAGGCCTCTCTTCGACGCATCGGTATAGACAACGAAATCCTCAGAACCACTAGGCAATGAAAGAACAGGAGCTGTCGTCAATCTATCCTTCAGCTCTTGAAATGCACTCTGGCAATCGATGGACCACTCGAACTTCACAGTCTTCCTCGTCAGATTGGACAATGGCAGGGCAATTTTGGAAAAATCTGAAATGAAACGACGATAATAACCCGCCAAACCTAGGAAACTGCGTACCTCAGAAACAGAAGTAGGAATAGGCCAATTCTGAATCGCCTCAATCTTCAATGGATCAACAGCAATGCCATCTCTCGAAATGACATGGCCTAGAAAAGAAATCTGATCCAGCCAAAACTCACACTTCTTCAGCTTGGCAAACAACCTCTTCTCTCGCAACAACTGAAGCACCACTCTGAGATGCTCTGCATGAAGCTCTCTGGTTTTGGAATAGATAAGAATATCGTCGATGAAAACAATGACGAAGCTATCCAAGAACGGCTTGAACACACGGTTCATCAGATCCATAAAGACCGAAGGGGCATTGGTCAAACCAAACGACATCACAAGAAACTCAAAATGACCATACCTGGTCCTGAAAGCCGTCTTAGGGACATCAGACCCCCTAACCTTCAACTGATAGTAGCCAGACCGAAGATCAATCTTCAAAAACACAGTGGCACCATGGAGCTGATCAAACAAATCATCTATCCGTGGCAACGGATACTTGTTCTTGACAGTCACTTTGTTGAGCTCCCTGTAGTCGATACACAGCCGCAAGGAACCATCTTTCTTCTTAACAAAAAGAACCGGAGCTCCCCAAGGCGAAGAACTCGGACGAATGAAACCCTTATCTAGAAGATCCTGCAACTGTGCCTTCAACTCCTTCATCTCAGTAGGGGCCATTCGGTACGGAGCCTTAGAGATAGGAACCGTACCTGGAGCTAAATCGATCACGAATTCAACATCTCTGTCCGGTGGTAAACCCGGAACATCATCCTCAAACACATCAGCAAACTCCCTCACAACATCGATATCATCTACATTCAACTTAATCAGCCTATCAACGTCCACAATAGAAGCAAGAAACCCATCGCAACCTCTACCCAGCAATCTCTCAGCCTCAAGACAAGAAATAAAAGGAAGGACCAGCGAAGTACCTGAGCTGGCGAGAACTCCTCCCTGGCCATCATCTGCAAAAGTCACCTTCTTAGCAACACAATCGATAACTGCACGGTAAGTCGAAAGCCAATCCATGCCAAGAATAACATCGAAGGCAACCATAGGGATAACAATCAAATCAGCGAAGACAACTCGCTCCTCAATACGAACAGGACACGCAAAGACAATCGATGTCGGGCACAAGACATCTCCCGAAGGCAAAACAACACTAAGCTGAATGGGAAGAATAGAAGGAACTATACCCAAAGATCTCAAAAACAAATCAGACATAAAAGAATGAGTAGCACCAGTATCAATCAAAGTAGTAGCTACTCTGCCTGAAATCAAAATAGTACTAGAGATCAATGAAGAATCATGATTAATACCTTCCTTGGTCATCGAAAAGATACGACCTTGCACTCTCCCTTGGCTAGCTCCCTTAGGACAATTTCTGGCAACGTGGCCTGCCGTGCCACAACGATAGCAAGACTGAGTGCCAAATCTGCACTCTCCACGGTGATGCTTGCCACACTTCTGACACAAAGGCTTCTCGGGATCAAATGGAACAACTGGAACTGGCGATGGTCTAGGACTCGGCTCCATCTTGCCCTTGCCCTTGAAACGATCCCTGCCCCTCTGATTAGAACCCTGGCCTCTCTGAGCAACAGCTTGATGCCTCTCCTGCCTCTCCCTGGCGATATCCTTCTCATCCTACTCGGCCAACAAGATCTCCTTGAAAGTCACGGCCTTGGACATGTTGATATCACGGCGAATCTCCTCTCTAAGGCCTCGAATGAAATGAGCGCCTTTGTCCTTGTCGTTCGAAGCAATATACGGAGCAAACAAGCAACCCTCCTCAAACTTCAGGATATACTGACCAACATCCAAGCTCCCCTGTCGAAGCTCCAAGAACTCCGTAACCTTCCTCGCTCGAAGTGCATCGGGGAAATACTTGTCGTAGAACAAGTCCGTGAACTCTGACCACTTCAGCGTCGCAACAGTCACACCAACCTTCGTCGCATTCCACCAAATGCGGGCAGCCTTAACCAACATGAAAATGGCACAACTAATCCTGTCTTTGTTCTCATACTGAAGATGATCGAAGATAGCTTCAAGCGCCTTGACCCACTCGACAGCAACTAGAGGATCGGTGCTACCTGCGAATTCCGGTGGATCCATCCTCTTGAAAGCAGAAAAGACGGCATCAGTGCCAACAGCCTGAGCAACCTGACCTCTCACTTGGCCTCGACCCTGTCCTGCTCCTTGCAATCGGAGCAACTGCTGAATCTGATCACTATGCACCTTAGCCTGCTCCTTAAGCAACTTGCCGAACTTGTCGACAACTCTCGAGGAAGAACTATCCTCACCCTCTGCCGCCTTACGCTTAGGAGGCATACTCTACAATTGCTCACAAGACACCAATCAATATATATAACAATGGATAGATGCAAGAAAACATACCCGGACAGTTGAAAGTAGACGAAGTCATATGCATTGGTCCGAAGAACCTGGCTCTGATACCACTAAATGTGACACCCTGACCCGTTACAATTAAAAATACAGCGGAATTTAAAATTTTCTTTCGAATGGAAGGAGTTTCAAAATACATTTCATAAAAATGTTTACAAAACAAATACATGATCATTCAAATGATATACAAAATACAAAAGAATCATTCTTATGATCATGTCCCAAAATGATACAAAATAATCTTCCTTCCAACGGTGCATGCATATGACCCCTATCCACAGTCAACGTCCAGGGTCACCACTCTGATCTGCATCACATGAATAAACTGGAATGAGAATAAATCTCAGCAAGTGGAATTCTAACATAGCAATGATACATAGCATACTCTGTAAAACATGACTTTGAAATCATAAATACCATCAACTCTGAAACATGAATACTGTAGCAATGACTGTAGCAATAGCAATAGCAATAGATAGCAATACGATGGTATTTCTCTTTTCTCTAGTTGGATTGATATCAATAGTATCTATGACTGTGGGTGCAAATATCCCATCGATATAAATCGATAACTGTGAGGGATATAAGCCTATAGGCGTTGATCAGCTAATTGCATGCAATGCTCTGACTATGATTCAATCAATCCAATAAAACATTTGAATTCTTAATAACATTTAAAGCCGTCGTTTCACAATCTCATAATATCTCTTGTATTCCCTTTTTAACAATAATGAGACATACAATGCCTCCAATAGATAATCAATGAAATCGATACATAACAATGGATCAATGGAAGGGAATAACACTTTGAAACCTTTAAAACACAATACATATATCATCATGTGAGCAAAAAGGATGAAATTCCACTTACAAACCAATCTAACACCTCAAACTTAGCTCTTGGTACACCACCTACAACAATAATCCATAAACAACACCAATATCAACTCTATATCCACAAGTACAAGTCAAATAATCCATTAATCAACTCAAACAACAAGCCCAAGTCAACCCTTAACTCAAAACCTTAATAGAATCGCACCAAAAACTTACCTAAGCTTCCTTATACCACGTAGAACGTCGATCTCTAGTCGAAAATCCAAACAAAGCCAAGAATCAAAGGTAGGAAGCAATTGAAAATGGGGAAAACCCTTGCCCTAGAGAGGAAATCTCGAAAAAAAGATAAGAGATAAGGTATGGAATGACCAACAACTCCCAAAAAGCAACTAAATATCTCGCCCATACTTACACCGCGGGTGCGGTCACACAAGCACCGCGGGTGCGCTAAGCTCACGGCAATCCAACAAAATTCCATGCACGAACACCGCGGGTGCGGTGCTACAATTACCGCGGGTACGGTGCACACCGCGGGTGCGGTCCTTGCACTGCCGCGGGTGCGGTCATGCCACGGCCTTCAAAATCCAAAATGATGAATAGTACACCGCGGGGGCACTCCTCTAAGAGCGCGGGTGCACTCTTGCTACGGCAATGAACAGTAATAAGGCCACAAAAATAGATCCGAAACGCTGAAACGAACAATCAACACCAACTAATACCTCAATAAAACAATAACCAATAATACTATGGCCCAAAACACAACTCTAAACATCTAATCATAAAACCCAAATAACAAGTAAAGCTTAAACCGTACCGTACACCGGGCTCGGCTATTACACGACCGCACCCGCGGTCATGCGTGTTGCATGAAAAATGATGCCACGTTTCCATATTTGCATGCAATATATATATAGATGATTGACACGTAAAATCCCTCAGAAATTCAGAAAGAGGCGAGGCTTTTGAGAGAAAAATCCTTACGCCTTTTAAACTTGCGATTGTGGAAGATCCGTCCATCAGAATTTTAATCCGATTTCGGTTTTGAGCTCCTCTCGCCAAGAGCTATACAAGGATGTAAGTTTGATTGATTTCTAACAAGGTTTGAAATTTATGTATTGGAAGAATTATTATTTGATCGTTATTATGTGTTCTGGGAGTACTAGACATCGTATATTCGAAGTCAGATTAAAGAACAGATTGTTTCTGTAATTGTTATAATTTTCGAAAGATATTGACAGAGATTCGATATCAAATTTGTGTTATCGTTGAGATTATGAATTATGTCAGTATTGATTATGAGTTCTCGTATTATATATGTGATGTTCAGATTGACGGGGTTATTCAGATTGTATTGTTATGCCGTCGAAACATCAGTTGATTTAGATTGATCAGATTCAGATACAATTTCGATTAGATTGTGATATTATTGATATGACTCAGATTGTATCTTGTTCAGACATTGATCAGATTGTATACTGAATTGAGTATTGATCAGAACAGATTGTATATTGAGTTATTCATTGATACTATGTATTCGATATTGTCTTTTCAGATTGGATATGGACAAATTTGAATACAGGTCATCGTCTTCGTCAGACAGGGAAGACAAAGGTATAATTAATGTGATATTCGGGAAGACACAACTCAAATAAGATCCTATTTGAGTTTCCCAATAAAATCACATACTAGATTATTGTGATATTCTGATATGAATATGCTTTGTTTATATGCTGATATGCTACTTCTCTGTTTATAGATTTATATGCATTGCATTTCATATAGGATAGTCTTGACAGACAGTCATACCTCTAGATGTTCGGTGTATCTCAGCTTAGGAGCAGCTCTGACTCCTATTGCAGCCGTCGATACAGCTCAGACCGAAGTCTAGGAATAAGACGTACAGTCACCTCGAGTGGGAGGGTAGGTGATAGCCAGTGACGTCTTATTCACATCGGGATCCCTAGAGTAGCATGGAGTCGATTCATGACATGATTTGATTAGAACTGCATGCGTAGATGAATGGGATTCATAGATTATGGAGCCCATTGTTATTGCTTTCATTTATGATAGCATGTTTCATTATTGAGATTGTTTATATGCATGTTTATCTGACTTGAGTTACATGCTTATTTGATTTGATTTCATAGATTAGGAACTCTATTGTTTTGATTTCATTCATGACCGCATGTTTCATGAATTATATTGTGGATATACATGTTTACCATGTTTTATACTGGGATTTATTCTCACCGGAGTTATCAGGCTGTTGTCTTGTTTGTATATGTGCATGACAACAGGTGGGGCATGATCGGGGTCGAGAAGATGACGAGAGAAGACGAGTTTAGCGTGGTGATTCCGGACTTACTGTAGATTTGGTTTATTACTTGAACTTAGTAACCGAACCTTAGACTTAGATTGTACAGTATAGTACTTTTATACTGAAATGTATTTTATACTGAGATGTATATTATTTAGATTCCATTACCTTCCGCATTTACATTTTAAAAAGAAAAATTTTTAGACCCTGTTTTATCTTAATTGATAATTAAATCCCAAAAGAAGATTAAGAAAAAGATCAGCGTCCGGATCCCCACAACAGGTGGTATGAGAGCGATAGATCCTTTAGATTGAGATAGTCAGAACTGATAGATCTTTTAGACTGAGATAGTAGAGAATGAGCGGGGTAGATTGAACTTTCTTCCTTGCATGTGATTTGCTAGCCTGAGATTTATTATAATGTTGAATTACATTATGGGTGCTAGCATGATTTACTGTTTTCCCTATTACATGTTGTTTGTATCTGAGTTGATTGCAGCATGTAATTGTTAAGCCTGAATCAGAACCGAGTCTGGATCAGAGGTATATGATCAGAGGAGGGCTGAGACAGATTGTATAGATTATGTACTAATCTGTTTGATTATCGGATATACCGCCTCGAAGAATTTCAGAAAAGGGCAGTACTTCGTCTGAACAGATAGATGCATCAGAAACTCAGCTAGAAGGAAATATGAAAGAATTCCAGTTATTACAGCCGCCGATTCTGAGTGGTTCCGAGACATCAGAAGATTGTCATAATTGGTTTGATGACATAGAAATATTGTTCGATTTACTTGATTGTACAGATGAACAGAGAGTTAAAATGGTACCTTATCAGTTACGAGAAGCCGCCAGGAGTTGGTGGATTACCAGTAGAAGAATGTGGGAACAGAGAGGTACAGTGATTTCGTGGGAAATATTCAGAACTGAATTTTATCGACGATTTTTCTCAGTCTCGTACCGAGAGGACAAGAAAGCAAAGTTTGAGAATTTGAGCCAAGGTCAGTTGAATATTGATGAATATACCGCCAAATTCTCTACTCTACTGCATTTTGCTCCTCAGATAGCTGGAAATGATGAAGCTATAGTAAATCAATTCATCAGAGGGTTGAATTTATGAATCTGCAGCGACCTTACCATTTTGCTGACATCCTGAGTAGAGCAAAGAGAGCTGAAGCGAGTCTGATTAGACAACTAGGGAGGTTGTGTGTGAAACAACCCCAGACACAGCAATCCCCTCTCCGATATTGTAATGCCCGGAAATTTAATCCTAGTAATCTATAATTATTGATATATAATTTGATATGATTATGAAAGGATTAATCGGGACACGAAAATAAGACATGAGAGGTGAAGCCAAGCGTCGGTGCATTATGAGCCAAGATTCTGGACAGAACCTCTGGCGCCCGAGCATAGAAAAGAACCGCCTGAGCGCCAGTATTTCACAAAAGTAGGATTGGGACAGAATATGTGGCGCCCGAGCGGTAGAAAGTTACCGCCCGAGCGCCAATGGCAAAGCATCCGGGCAGAACATTCCGCGCTCGAGCGGTAATGTTTAACCGCCCGAGCGCCGATCGAAAAATATGGAAATGTGCCACGTTTCTTCATGCATGCAAGTTGAGTGTATATATATATATATACACGAATCTTCCTTCAGAAATCAGAAAAAGAAACGAGGAGGAAGCTTTATATCCTTACGCCTTTTTATTTCAATCCGTCCGTCAGATTTTGAATCTGAGTACAGTACCGAGTTCCTATCAACGTAGGCTACAACTGGACGTAAGTTTTGCTACGTTTTGACATGTTCTGGAATTATGATATTGTCAGAATTGAGTAGGATTCATATATGATGTTCTTGTCATGTTGGACATCATAGAATCGAAGTCAGATTGAAGAACAGATTGATTATGTAATTTTTATGATTTTTGAAGTCGATTTGACTGAGAATTCATATCAGATATGTATGGTTTTTGAGATTATGACTAGTATCGATATTGATTATGAGTGCTGGTATTATATCTGTTATGTTTGGACTGACGGGGTTATCCAGACAGTATTGTTATGCCGTCGAAACATCAGTCAATTGATATTGATCAGATTCAGTAGTGATTTCGATTATATCGTGATATCGTCGATATGGATTAGATTGTGTCTTGACTTGACATTGATCAGATAATGTGTTGATTTAAGTATTGATCAGAACAGGTATTGAATTGAGTTGAATATTGATATTATATCTGTTCGGTATTGTTATTACCAGATTGGGAATGGACCGAGATAGAGTCGGGACTTCTTCTTCTTCTTCTGAGCGAGAAGATAAAGGTATAAATTAATGTTGAGTTGGGATTGCACAACTCGAGTGAGGTTCGACTCGAGTTTCCCTAAATCACATACTTTAGTTATTGCATTGATATTTGCATTGAGTTGATTGATATACTTGTTCTCTTGAATTATATATAACAGGTGTTAGACGAGTAATCTTGTGAAAAAAGTGCCTGATAGTGGTAGGATTACCACGGGCACATTGCACGATGTCATGAGATATTGTATTGGCGGAAGTGCCATATTCTGTCAATGGATAATTGACTATCGATGTGGATAGAATTATAGCTCCTTCTATTACTGGTGATCAGTACTGTATCGATGTGGATAGAATCATAACTTCTTCTATTACTGTTGATCGATGTTATATCGATGTGGATAGAATCGGAGTTTCTTCTATTACTGGTGATCGATACTATACTGATGTGGATAGAAACAGAGCTTCTCTATTACTGGTGATCGATACGACATCGACGTGGATAGAACTGGAGTCTTTTCTATTCCTGTTGGTCGATATGGAAGGCCAATGTCTGGAAACCGGGATCCCTAGACTAGGACTGAGTCTAGTCTAAAACGTGGAGTCACAAGTCTGAGTGACAATTATATTGATTTATATTTACTGATGTTGGTTATGTTCCTGAATATGGTTCATATTCCTTGCTGTTCCTGATATTGGTACATGTTTAGAATAGGAATTATTCTTGATATTGATTATGTTCCTGAATAGGGTACATGTTTAGAATATGAGTTATTCTTGTTATTATTTATATCATGATTTTTATATATGATATGAATTTTGATATATGCTTTTATATTGTTTATATGATAGCATGTATACATTATTTATACTGGGATATTTATATCTCACCGGAGTTATCCGGCTGTTGTCTTGTTTGTATGTGTGCATGGCAACAGGTGGGCTAGGATCAGGGTCAAGAAGAGAACGAGGCTGGACTAGATAGCGTGGAGATCCGGGCTTTGAAGCAACTTAGGATTCAGCACTGACTTGTAGTTGAACCTAGTTGGATTATTGTAGATCATAAAATAATTGTATGTTATGTTTAATATGTAATTTGAATTTAATTACATTACGTTTCCGCTGTATAATTTAAGAAAAAAAAATTTAGACCCTTTTTATTATAATTGTTTGACTTATTCCTAACGAAGATTAAGGAATGAATTAGCGTCCGGGTCCCCACAGATATGATCACGGCAGTACGAGTGGGAAGCAAGATTTGCTGAAAGCTCGAAAGAAGCCATTCAAGAAGTTAGGGAGTGGTTCCTCGAGTTCGAGTAGTTCTAGTCCGAGCTATATTGGAGTGTATTGCAGGAGTTGCGAAGAGAGACATTCCACCGAGCAATGCCAGGGAGTGACTGGTAGATGCAATATTTGTGGACAGCCGGGACACTTTGCTAAAGTCTGTCCCCAGAAGCGTTCCCGAAGATTGTAGGGAACAGAGTTCAATTGAAAACACAGAGCCAGAATTCACAACAGGTACTATTCTTTATGATTCTATTCCATATGTATTGGTATATACTAATGCATTTGTTAAGAATATCTTTGACTGAGTCGCATGGAGATATGCTGTATCTGTTGGGTTTGTATGTACTGTAGTATTGATGTCCTTGCTTGTTAAGGAAATGTTGATATAAGAGATTTCTGTATATAGTGTATACTACAGTAAGATGAGAATGAGATAGAGATAGAGTATGGTGTACTTGTATTGTCTGATTTGACTGCATTATTGATATTAATATGTGGAACAAGTACAGACATATTGTAGAATTTTTCTAGAAATGGTAAGAGTCAGACCAGAGATGACTGATCAGTGGAGATACCACGATAAGGATTCTAGATTTAGAATTCCTCTGATATCTGTATTGTATATGACTCGATTAGTACAGAAAGGAGCAGATTGCATCCTTATGTATTCAGTAGATCCACTGAAATCGAGCCTAGCATTGGCAGATTTGCCAATGAGGTGTGAAGTGGCTGATGTTGCCAGATAAGATTTTAGAATTGCTTTATATCAGAAAGATAGATTTCAGAATTGAATTCAGATCAGATACTGATTGTTGTTTTAGAATTCAGTACAGAATGATATTGAGTGTGCAGAATGATACAGAATGAATTGAAAGATCAGTAGAAGAATATCGACCAGAATTTACATCTGATTTAGTGTTTCTCTTTGGCATGTGTCAGTATCTTCAGAAATGTTATGGTGATTTTAAGCTCATTGTATCTATGAGATTTTGATATAATTGCAGCATTTGATTTATTTAATCGAATATCTGAAGATTATATTGAATATTTTGAGAACTGTGATGATTGTATATAGAAATTATTCAGATAAGAATTCCGCTTGAAATAGATTGTATTCAGAGTAAATGATATCTGAAATTAGTATAGATTGACCTTGACACAGATGAAATTGGGATCAGTGATTGAGAATGATACCGATGTCAGAAGATCAGAGATTTCAGAAATATCAGAAATGTCAGAAATTATTGTATCTGATTTGGCAGATTATTTTATTCGATTATTGCTTTATATCTGCTGAGTATTGTTATTGTTCTAAATCAGTATTCGTGATATTTTATATTGTGTGGAAGCACATTTTATTTTCAGATAAGATATAGCAGTTGATCAGAATGACATGAAGATATTTACCAGAAATCATTGTTTTATGAGTTCACTGAACTTACTAGATCTGTATAGGTTACTGATATTTTGTATCTGATTTGATATTACTATTGTTTTGAATCCGTATATGATACAGATTGTTGTGAACCGTTGAGAATTTATACAGTTCAATTGTATCAGAGTTGTTTTCGAGAGGTACAGCTATTCAGAAATGCGATCAGAATGTTCAGAGCTTGATTGATAATCAGAATGGAGCATCGATCAGAATAACAGATATATGATTTTGTGTTTTGTATGAATTGACTAGCTTGTGATATCAGAATGTTTCGGTATTGTATAACAGAATTGATATTGATAGTCAGAGCTGAATACCAGGTAGGTATTTCTTCTTTAATTTTTATTATTAACTGATTGTTATGCCGAATAGTTCGAAGTTGAAATCACAGATAGTGTCAGGAATGCGCTGTAGTGACTGCAGTTGTCATGTTTGTGACTGAGAATGTATGATATTCGAACAGACAGTTTTGATATAGACAGACTAAGTCAGTGTGACAGATTTGTACTAAAATTTTGGCAGAAATTGTACTGAATTGTACGAACTGTCAACAAATGAAGACAGAAATCAGAAGATTATTACAGATATGTATGCTTCTGAATAGAAATGAGAGTGCATTTCTATGGCTTTCGTAATGAAATTACCGCCATTTTCTCCAGATCGAAATATGATATGATTGTGATTGACAGATTGTTCAATCTATATCTATCAGCTTGTACAAGATAATGTACAAACATGACCAAATGACACAGATCGGTGTCAGAGAAGTGGTCAGAAAAATCATAATGCCACAGTAGAGTATATCAGATTGTGAATTGATTGATTTGGTACGTGTGACAGAGTATATCACAAGCTCTCTTTTAGATAGTTTACAGATTGACAGACCGTCAGAATGTATTATCCAGATATTAGAAGATTTTGGTACAACTTTAGTGCTGGATGTTAGCACTAGTTGTTATGACTTATTGTCACTGTAAGAATTACTGTATGACAATAGCTATTAAGATAGTTCAGAATAGACAGACTTAAGAAACCAACGTCGGATGATGACGATTGGTATTTGAAGCTGAAGATGGTATATGTCCTTGATTGAGATAAACAGATTTGATAACAGCAGATGGTACTGATATGTGATGAATTATGATTGGTCTATTCAGATGTTGTATAACAAAAATGGCAAGATTTATTCTGTCAGAGTTAATTTAAGAAGTATTATGATAGTATACTTCAAGAAGGCTTAGTTCAGATTTGGAATCAGAAGTTGATATAAGAAAGAGATTTCACCATGGATTTATGGAGCTGAGAGTTTGATTTAAACTCTGTTATACATTTCTTCTGATATATCTGAATTGATTGTTTGTGAGTTCGGGGACGAACTCAGATCTAAGAGGGGGAGAAATGTAAGGCCCGAGAATTGAGTTTGATACTTTGTATGGATATATATAAAGTATGAATAAGGAAGGCAACAACAGAAGTGGAGAAACGATATTGCAAAACTAGAATATTTTGAGGAAGCATCACCGCACCCGCGGTGACAGACATCACCGCACCCGCAGTAAATGGACAGTAAGTTGGCAAGAAATTCCGTAGCATCACCGCACCCGCGGTGCTAGCAGGAGCGCACCCGCGGTGTTCGAATCCAGAAAAATAAAGATAATGCCGAAGCATGAGCGCACCAGCGGTGCATGACACGACCGCACCCGCGGTCATGCGTGTTGCATGAAAAATGATGCCACGTTTCCAGATTTGCATGCAGTATATATATAGATGATTGACACGTAAAATCCCTCAGAAATTCAGAAAGAGGCGAGGCTTTTGAGAGAAAAATCCTTGCGCCTTTTAAACATGCGATTGTGGAAGATCCGTCCATCAGAATTTAAATCCGATTTCGGTTTTGAGATCCTCTCGCCAAGAGCTACACAAGGATGTAAGTTTGATTGATTTCTAACAAGGTTTGAAATTTATGTATTGGAAGAATTATTATTTGATCGTTATTATGTGTTCTTGGAGTACTAGACATCGTATATTCGAAGTCAGATTAAAGAACAGATTGTTTCTGTAATTGTTATGATTTTTGAAAGATATTGACAGAGATTCGATATCAGATTTGTGTTATCGTTGAGATTATGAGTTATGTCAGTATTGATTATGAGTTCTCGTATTATATATGTGATGTTCAGATTGATGGGGTTATTCAGATTGTATTGTTATGCCGTCGAAACATCAGTTGATTTAGATTGATCAGATTCAGATACGATTTCGATTAGATTGTGATATTATTGATATGACTCAGATTGTATCTTGTTCAGACATTGATCAGATTGTATACTGAATTGAGTATTGATCAGAACAGATTGTATATTGAGTTATTCGTTGATACTATGTATTCGATATTGTCTTTTCAGATTGGATATGGACAAATTTGAATACAGGTCATCGTCTTCGTCAGACAGGGAAGACAAAGGTATAATTAATATGATATTCGGGAAGACACAACTCAAATAAGATCCTATTTGAGTTTCCCAATAAAATCACATACTAGATTATTGTTATATTCTGATATGAATATGCTTTGTTTATATGCTGAAATGCTACTGCTCTGTTTATAGATTTATATGCATTGCATTTCATATAGGATAGTCTTGACAGACAGTCATACCTCTAGATGTTCGGTGTATGTCAACATAGGAGTAGCTCTGACTCCTATTGCAGCCGTCGATACAGCTCAGACTGAAGTCTAGGAATAAGACGTACAGTCACCTCGAGTGGGAGGGTAGGTGACAGCCAGTGACATCTTATTCACATCGGGATCCCTAAAGTCAGCATGGAGTCGATTCATGACATGATTTGATTAGAACTGCATGCGTAGATGAATGGGATTCATAGATTATGGAGCCCATTGTTATTGCTTTCATTTATGATAGCATGTTTCATTATTGAGATTGTTTATATGCATGTTTATCTGACTTGAGTTACATGCTTATTTGATTTGATTTCATAGATTAGGAACTCTATTGTTTTGATTTCATTCATGACCGCATGTTTCATGAATTATATTGTGGATATACATGTTTACCATGTTTTATACTGGGATTTATTCTCACCGGAGTTATCCGGCTGTTGTCTTGTTTTGTAGGTGTGCATGACAACAGGTGGGGCATGATCGGGGTCGAGAAGATGACGAGAGAAGACGAGTTTAGCATGGTGATTCCAGACATACAGTAGATTTGGTTTATTACTTGAACTTAGTAACCTAACCTTAGACTTAGATTGTACAGTATTGTACTTTTATACTGAAATGTATTGTTAGAGTAGGTGCACGTCGAACCAAGTGTTGGCCGAGTGTTCACGATGAAACTCTATGTATAAACGATCTTTATTTTAATAATACTTGAATTTACCCAAGTCCCACTAGTTAAATAATTATTTTAATTGAGCTCTACAAGACTCAATATTATTTAATTAATTCAACACTTGAATTAATTTAATTATTTGGATTCTACTAGGTCCACTAGTGTTTAATTAATTCAACACTTGAATTAATTTAATTTAGTCTATAATAATGTTTATGAAAATCACAATTTTCAAATACATTATTCACTTGGCCAAATTTTAATTTTAGGAACACTTCCATCAATTAAAATTTATATTTCTCTCATAGAAGTCATACTTCTATTTTTCCTCACGCCTATAAACTCATTTATAAGCCGTTCAACCCATTGAACTATTTTACTTCTCATCGAGATTTAGAAAGCTAGTACTTGTGTGGCCCTCAATGGTTCATTGATACAAATAGCCCACGAGGGGCTGCCCGAAAGCTGCTGTTTTTAAAATAAAAAAAAAATTTGGAGTTGCCGGAATCCGGCGACGGAGCTCCGGCGACGGCGATGACGACTAGGGTTTCCAAAAGTGTTTTGGATAATCAAAGTGTCATGGGCCTTGATTTGTTGGGCCATTGGATGGCTAACATATTTTGTGGAATTTAAATGGGCCCAAGTATTTTGGGTGAAAAATGAGTTTTGGGCCCTTAAGTTTAAATTTACAATTGTTGCATATATTTTCTCATAAAATAAATAATTGAAGTAGGACTTTAATTATTTATAGTAAATTGTGATTTACAAGAAATTCGATTATAAATAAATTAATTTGAAAGTACACAAATGTGTTTGTATACTTTGTTAATTTAATTTATAATTGTGGCGGTTAGTGATTGGATCAAGATATATAATATTGGATCAATTAATTATTGTGATAATTAATTGATGGTGTATGATATGTGATATTATGCATGAAGGATGATCAAATGCTCAAGCCCAATTTGCTAGGTGTATGCTAGGATATTTGATGTTGAATGATTGTAATAATTATCAATTTATAAAGTGGGCTTGGTTTATGGCCCGTTCCCACCCCCATGAGATGTATCCCTATTTGCCATGGATATTTAATTGTAAATATTAGTATAGTGGATGATCAAGATTGGAAGATGGTGGCCATGATGATTATGAAGATCGAAGATATGTAAATATTGGAAGCTAATGTAATAGTTGCATTGCATCCCGTGCATTTACCCTAGGATTGGACCTAGGCCCGTGTTTAGCTCACACGGGCCATTAGTTTTTGGGCGATTGATCATCCTTGTTTGTTTACTGTTTATAATATATGCATGATATGTTATAAATAATGAGTATGTGCGTTATTATTATGATAATAACAAAGTTGCATGATCCGGCAAACATACGATCAAACATTGCGAGCTTTTAAAATAAAATTAATGATGAGACCTTTCAAAATTAAAAAAACCCTCATTTTGAATAAGATTCAAAATTAATATCAAGTCCGAAAAGGGGAATTATAAATTTGTTTATAACTTCCTTGTCTTCCATCGACAATGGGTGCATGATGTACGCTACCCGTACTCGGGGCTCGGCTCATATTATTGGGGGGCCCTGGGTGCCGTAAATCTGTGAAATCCATTGACATGGTGATGTGAACTACGTGGAACTCCCATGATTTCGGCTCATATTATTGAGGGAACTCATGGCGACCGTCCATTAAGGTTCAATATCGATGGGTTAGGCTTGACACGTAAAGATGAACGACGTCATATTATTGGGTCCTAATCAAACGTGAGACAAAAGTATACGTAGAGGGTTGCATGGCGATGCAATTGGAAACTACCTTTTAGGAATTGTGATTGGCTGATATTATTCGGGATCACAATTCGCTAATTGGACCTTACGTACCTTCTGAGGAAAGTGTTTCCTGTTTTCACTAGAGGGTAGTGAAAATGTCTAAACAGTGGGAGCGACAATTTATAAAGTAAAAGTCCAAACTTTATATCTTATTAAATATTTTAAAATAGTCATTAACATTTATCTGTTTTACTTTTCAGTACAAATCTTTGACAATGTCATCAATTCGCAACCCGTTTTCCGTTATTCTCGAAAAACACGTTCTAACCGGACCTAACTATATCACTTGGCTAAGAAATCTAAGATTGTCTTGAACTCGGAGAAAATTGCATATACACTGACTGAGTCGCCCCTTGCTGAGGCTCCGACTGGCTGCACTCCTGAGGAATTGCAGACCTACAAGGATTGGTGCGACCATGACTTGAAGGCTAGGTGTTATATGCAGACTTCAATGAACGATGAGCTGCAGAGGCGATTCGAGGATGCGAAAAATGCTGCTGACATTCATTTTCACCTCAAGGAGCTCTTTGGAGAACAGACTCGGCCTCTAAGGCATGCCACAGTCAAGGAGCTCATCACTTTACGCATGCGAGATGGGGCTTCGGTCCAGGAGCATGGCCTAAAGTTGATTGGGCTCGTGGACAAGCTCGTTGGCCTGCATCTGATTTTGCCTTCGGAGTTGACCACGGATGTGTTGCTGCTGTCGTAGCCTAGCTCGTATGATCCTTTTATCGTGAACTTTAATATGAACAAGCTTGAGCCAAGCCTTGAAGAGTTGGTGAACATGCTTGTGACTTTTGAGTCCACAATCAAAAAGGAGAAGCTGGCTCTTTATGTGGGTTCTTCATCTGGCACAAAGAACGATCCACATGGGAAAGGAAAGAAGCGTTCTTTCCAACGTCCCAAAAAGAGCGTGCCCTTGAAGAGGCAAACTCCGGGTCCCGTTGTGGCAGCCTCGCCAGCCAAGGCTGAGAAGACAGTTGACATCTGAAACGTCCTCATCTTTTATTTCTTTAAAAATACTAGTAAAATTTTTTTTTTTAAAAAACTCTCACATTTTCGTCCCTTGCATACACATATGCATAAAGATAATTTTGCACCAAAAATAAATCATCCAACTCGTATTTGAAAATCGAAAGGGAAAAGTCAAACCAGGAATCGTAAAACGTTTTACCAAACCTAAACAGTAATAAATGTTTGAGAAGTATAGCCCATACTAAACTCTCCAAAAATCCTCTCAAAAGCATAAATAAGTAGTCTTAAAATCTTTAAAAGAAATCATAAAGCGTAATGCGGAAAATATAGCGCTGGTCCTCGGGTTGTGTGCGCCATCAGTCCAGTAGTATCACTCATCAAGACCTCCCTCAGAACCACCTGCATCCATCACACCTAATGAGTCTAAAGACTCAACACACCAAAATCTTTATAACGAGTAATACATAATACAGTCAACATATAACGGTGAAAAATAATTTTAAGTAAAAATAACGTTTCATGATATGCATAACTTTAACATTTTCCTCAACATGACATAAAATCCTTTTGACATAATCATAACATTTTTCCTCTTTCTTTATCCTTTGTTGAATTCAGATCGTTAATTGTGACTTTCCTCACATGACATGACATGACGATGGATCCATCAGAAATATAACCACAGTACTGGGCGGCGGGGGACACCAGCAACACTCTCACCGGTCAACTGGGCCCTGGCCTAACATGAATCGAATAGAAATACGATCGTCGGGGCTCCCAATGGGCTTCTCCCCTCACGACATTCCTATCCTTACCTCAAAATCTCATAACCTCTTAACCTCTTGTTCGTAATAATGGAAACACGATCGTCGGGCTCCCACTGGGACCATCACCCTCACGATATCGCCACTATTAACGAACTAGTCACAATCACTTCACTTCCTTCAACGTATTTCATTCACATCACTTATTAAAAATCGTGCATAACATAACATTTTCATTTTGAAACCAAGCATGCAACATGTATTTTAAATGTCTTCTTAAATCATGAAAATTCCTTAAACATTTAAAAATCATAATTTAATCATGAGAAATTCATAAACATTTCAAAATCATCATAATAACATAAAACATCATTTCGGGCACTGCCATGACCTTTAATAATTTCTAGGTGTAAAAAGACCGTTTTACCCCTAGACTCGACATTTTACGTTTTCGACTTTTTTCTTGATTTTATGACTCTAACACGTCCCAAATAATTATTTAAGCTTACGTGAATTTTTTCATAATTTTATTTGGTTTAAAACTTAGACTTTTTCAATTATCTTTTCTTAATTATTTGAACGGTGTTTTAATCCCGAAAAATACCAAACTTTAATATAAAATTCCTAAATTCTAAATTTAGTCTTTTTATATTATTTTAGCCCTTATGGATCACGACTCGACCCCCGTGAGCCGTTATCCAAATTTTCTTTATTTTTAAACCTTATTTGACACCTAAACTTCGACCCCGAGCCATCTCTTAAATTTATCAAGTTACCCCTGAACCATTCCGAACTAGAACTTGCCCAACCCGTTGAAGTAGCCTACTGGACACTAAGTTGGCTAATAAACCAAACCCTAGCCCAAAAACGAGAAGCCCCAAGTTGCTGCAAGAGCTGGCCGAGAGCACAGTTTGCATGGGCTTGATGTTCATGATCGTGTGAGCCCAGCCGACGATTAACCGATCGAACCCAACCCATGAACCCTTACTTAGGACCCTAGTGAACCTTCCTAGCCCAGCCCCCGAGCCCTATCCCCTAACTAGACGCACGAAGACTGCACCGTGAGGTGCAGCTTCTCGGGTAGAGTCCTTCTCGCGAAGGACTCTTCGCCGCCTCTCAGCTCGAGTCCTAGCATGGCTAGGAATCTCGCCCCACCTCTCCCATGCTCTTGGCTAGCCCCCTGAACCAGCCAACAAGCCCCAGCCCCTGCACAAACAAAACCCGAAGCCCCTACCCATGACAGCAGTTCACGTAAGTTTTTATTTGCAAGTTCTTGTTTCCCTTTCTTTGTTCCTTACTTCGGTGGTGTTGGGTGTGTCTAGAATTCTCTACCCACGTGAACACATATTACTTTAACAAATCTTACCATCATGGCAGCCCCATCGGTGAAGAAAAGGTGAGTCAAGGCACTACACGATGACCCATCATTCATGCATATAAAAAAAACGAAGCACAGAATTTGCAGTTTTCATGCGATTCCAACAACAACTTTTAAAAGCATATTATGACATGATTGATGAGAAAAAGGAAGATCTAGGCGTGCCTTTGCGTAAAATACGTTCGAATATACGATGACGACGAAGAATGGGACGCGACGACGGCTTGAAATTGTTTTGGTGCTCTTCGAAAATCCTTCAAAAATTCTCTCCAAAGGTGCAGCCGAGAGATAGTAGTGTGTTTGAGAGTTTTCAGAATTTTAAAGTGGGTGGTGGCCGATGGATTTTGATAGTAGCTTAGGGTTTTTGATTTTTAAATTACATTAAATACTAGATTAAACACTAACTAGACTATTGGCCTATTAAGCCATGAATTAAAGCCCAATTAACTAAATTAGGATTTAATTTAAAAGATAGTAAAGTTTTCTTTTGATAAAAAAGTGAATTTATTAGCCGGGTGGCTCGAAAGCTCGTATTTTATTTGAAAATCCAATACCGATAAAATTTACGTCCCGGCGTATAAAATCACCTCGAAACCCTTTATTTTCAAAAATACTAAAAAGCATCGACCATATTTTAAATAATTAAAAATAATTATTTAATAAAAATATTTTACATTTTCTTCAGCCCTCGGTCCCCGTTCCTCGATCGTCGCTTGAATAATCCTTAAAATACAGTTTTATGCATGATGACAATTAAATCTCATTTCGCAAATAAACATGTATGTCACATAATTAATTAGCAATTAAAATAAATTAATTACTCATTTTCCATAATTTCTTAGATTCGCATGCAGTTGGATTACGTCGTCTAATTTTGGACCTTACAATTCCTCCCCCCTTAAATAAAATTTCGTCCTCGAAATTAGAACTTACCGAATAAATCTGGATAGCGACCTTTCAAGTCCCTCTCGGTTTCCCAAGTAGCTTCCTCTTCCGAGTGATTCAGCCACTTGACCTTGACCATTGGAATGACTTTGTTTCGCAATCGTCTTTCTTGTCTAGCCAGAATCTGGACAGGTCTTTCCTCATTAGTCATATTTGGAGTTAGTTGGAGAGGTTCATAATTAAGCACATGTGACGGATTCGACATGAACTTCCGCAGCATCGAAATGTGGAACACATTGTGAACTCCAGAAAGTGCGGGTGGCAGTGCCACTCTATAAGCTAGTGACCCAATCCTCTCCAAAATCTCGAACGGACCAATAAATCTCGGACTAAGCTTGCCTTTCTTGCCAAAGCGCATAACACCCTTCATGGGTGCTATTTTCACAAATACGTGGTCGCCCACTGCAAACTCAAAGTCCCTACGCCTCTTGTCCGAATAACTCTTTTGTCGGCTTTGTGCAGTCTTCATTCTATCACGAATTTTGACTACTAGCTCCGCCGTCTCTTCAATCACATCTGGACCAATATCTCTTCTTTCCCCAACCTCATCCCAATGAATAGGAGATCTACATTTTCTTCCACAGAGTGCCTCAAAAGGATCCATCCCAATTGATGATTGGAAACTGTTATTGTAGGTGAACTCCACTAGAGGTAACTTTGGTTCCTAACTGCCTTGGAAATCAATAACGCATGCTCGCAGTAGATCCTCTAAAATCTGTATAACTCTCTCTGACTGGCCATCGGTCTGAGGATGGAATGCTGTACTGAATAGTAACTTGGTCCCCATCGCTGCATGCAGACTCTTCCAAAAAGATGACGTGAATCTCGGATCTCTGTCAGAAACAATGGATACCGGAATCCCATGCAGCCGAACTATCTCTCGAACATACAAGTCGGCATACTGAACCATGGTGAATGTCGTCTTAATAGGTAGAAAATGCGCTGATTTCGTAAGACGATCAACTATCACCTTAAATGGCATTAAATCCCTTAACAGTCTTAGGCAATCCTACAACAAAGTACATGGTGATATTTTCCCATTTCCACTCGGGAATAGGGAGTGGCTTCAATTTTCCCGCTGGTCTCTGATGCTCTGCCTTGACTTGCTGACAAGTCAAACACTCGGATACATACATCAAGATGTCTCTCTTCATGCCTGGCCACCAATACAACAACTGCAAATCCCTATACATCTTTGTACTGCCCGGATGAATGGAATATGGTGTGTCATGGGCTTCCTTCATAATGAGATGTCTCAAAGAATCGTCACTAGGAACCCATAGACGGTCTCGATAACGGACTAAACCATCCACCACTGAATATAAATTCCGGCCCTTGGCTTCATCTCTAGCCCTCCACTTTTGCAATTGCTCATCAGTGGACTGCCCATCACGGATCTTATCTCTCAATATCGACTGGACTGATAATGTGGCAAGAGTAGGGGCCTCGCCCCTAGCATACACTGCAAGCTCAAACCGCTGTATCTCGGACTGCAGCGGTCTTTGGAGTGATAAATGAGTGATAACTGCTGCTTTTCTACTCAATGCGTCCGCCACTACATTAGCTTTCCCCGGATAGTAGCTAATGTCACAATCATAGTCCTTTAACAATTCGAGCAATCTGCGCTGTCTCATATTCAACTCCTTTTGGGTGAAGAAGTATTTCAAACTTTTATGATCGGTGAATATCTTGCACTTCTCCCCATAAAGGTAGTGTCTCCAAATTTTCAGTGCGAAGACTACTGCTGCAAGCTCAAGATCATGAGTGGGGTAGTTCTTTTCATGAATTTTCAGCTGTCTTGACGCATAGGCGATAACTCGGTCGTTTTGCATAAGAACTGCGCCCAAACCAAGCTTAGAAGCGTCGGTATAAAGAACATAATCCCCTTGCCCTGATGGCATAGATAGCACTGGCGCTGATATCAAGGCTTTCTTCAATTTGTCAAAACTGTCTTGGCACTCGGGTCCCCAAATAAATTTTGCATTTTTCTTTGTCAAGGCGGTCATGGGCACCGCTATAGATGAGAACCCCTGAATAAACTTGCGATAGTAGCCAGCTAGTCCCAAGAAACTGCGAATCTCGGTGACGCTCTTCGGTACTGGCCACTCTCTCACTGCTTCCACTTTACTTGGGTCTACCTCCACTCCACTACTAGAGATCATGTGGCCTAAAAACGCCACTCTATCAAGCCAAAACTCGCACTTACTGAATTTTGCATAAAGCTTTCTATCTTGCAGTACTTGCAGTGCGGTTTCCAAATGACGGCTATGCTCCTCTTTGCTCTTGGAATAGATCAAAATGTCATCAATGAAGACAATAATAAACTGATCCAGGTACGGCTGAAAGACGCGATTCATGAGATCCATGAAGATCGCTGGCGCATTGGTCAACCCGAATGGCATGACCATAAACTCATAGTGCCCATATCTTGTGCGAAATGCCGTCTTGTGAACATCAGACTCCTTAACTTTCAATTGATGGTATCCAGATCGCAGATCAATTTTAGAAAATATCGAAGCTCCTTGCAATTGGTCAAATAAATCCTCAATTCTTGGCAGTGGATACTTATTTTTGATAGTGACCCTATTGAGCTCCCGATAATCGATACAAAGACACATGCTACCATCTTTCTTTTTCCCAAATAGTACCGGAGCGCCCCATGGAGAGTAACTAGGGCGAATGAAACCCTTGTCTAGCAATTCTTGAATTTGGTCTTTCAATTCTTTCATTTCTGCAGGTGCTAGACGATAAGGTGCTTTAGATATAGGAACAGTGCCCGGCATAAGATCAATAGAGAATTCCACTTCACGGTCTGGTTGAATGCCAGAAACGTCTTCGGGAAAGACGTCAGGAAAATCTCTCACAACATCAACCTCTTCCAACCTCTGACTGATAGACTCATGTGCAGTGGTGACACATGCTAGATAGTCTTGGCATCCACGCTTAATAAGCTTCCTCGCACATAGACAAGAGATAATGTGCGGCATTTTCTTGTCCCTTGCTGTCTCAAAAACAAAGGATTTACCACTGGGTGGTCTAATAGATACTGAACGCTGACCAAAATCAATCGAAGCTCCATTCGCTGATAACCAATCCATCCCAAGTATAATATCGAATTCGGGCATCGGAAGCACAATAAGATCTGCCCGAACAAAATTTCTGAATAAACGAAGCTCCAGATTCTTAACAATCTTAGATGTGAGCATCTGATCACCGGATGGAATCGAAACCTTGAAACCCAAACCCATATCTTGAGGAGTAATATTCAGTCTTTTGATGAAGGTTTCTGATATGAAGGAATGTGTAGCTCCTGAATCTAGTAAAGCATAGGTAGCTACTCCTAGAATGATGATCCTCCCTATGATGGAAATTTCTTATAAATCTTTTCGTGTTGAAACCTAAGGATTTACTATCATTAATTCCCAAGGTTGGACGAAGATTTCGTTTTGAAATTAAACATTTCTAAGAAGATTTGCACTTTAGTCCCTTAACTTTTGGAATTTTGCAAAATTGACCCATAATTTCAGATTATTGCAATTAAGTCCTTATATTGTTCGAAGTTCTGATTTAATCTTTGATGATCGAGAATTGCATTTTGCTCCTTAAGAATTCAGAATTTTGCATCTAGGTCCCTTAAATTCGAGTTATTGCATCTTAGCCCCTTAAATTTCCGAAAATTGCACATTGGCCCCCAAAATAATTCGAAACCCCTCTTCAAGATTTTCTTTAATTTTGGCCCTAAAACTTTTTATTTGGAATCATAACATCCTTAACATAAAATAAGGCACAAAATTCAAATCATTTCTCTATGGTTTCTAGAATCATTGCTTAAGTCCAACTAAGTAGAACATGCAACTTAATTTATTCTAGGTTTAAACTTAATCACAATTCAATCTTATTAACCAATTTAACATTTCATGCAGAAATAAGCAATATAAAAATGTTAAATGACTAGGTTACCCGTGATGAGTGTAGTGTTTGCCTCTCCTTCAGCTTCCTCGGCGTTCATCACATAAGCTCGGGCCGTAGTGGCTGCTAACCTTTTTGGGCAATAATTGGCTATGTGTCCATCCTCTTTGCAGAAGAAATGTAGTGACCCGTTCCAGAATCACCTACTAATCAAAAACTAAGCATGCAATTAACCTAATTAATTATAATCAGAGATAACAGCGGAAATATGGCCAACAACAATAGTTATACAACCCAATCGAAATCGAAGTCTAGACTAACTCAAAATGAAAATATACAGTACAACCATATCGAATCAAATGGAAAACACTGAAAACTAAACCAACCAGCTACTCAACGTCCTCCTCCTGCTCCTCCTGAGCCATCCAACCTGAGGCCTGCCCCGTGGGAATGGGGTGTCCAAGAATAAACAAAACCGAGGACGTGAGCGATAAGAACGCCCAGTACTAAAGTATGAGTATACAAACCTATATGAAATGCACATGCTATGATATGATACCAGGGTAGTCAAGAAACAGGAATCACAAAGGATCTCAAAATGCTCAGTCTAGAGGCGCCAAGTGGATAGTGCCGCGCGGTCCAACCTCTGGGTCACTGCATCCACTACAAGACAGACGTGGACCTAAAATGTCCCGGACCACCGAAGCCCTCCCGACCCGTCGGCCACTGTGTACTCTCGGTGTCCATGCGTCCACAAGACAGGGCTGAGCGGCCCCAAGATATAGCTTATCTCGAAAGAGATACAGCTCAACAGTAAAGGCTATCTCGAAGGAGATACGGCTCAACATGATATGCAATATGTATCATAACTCGTGACATAATAGCATGCATCATATGACATATAACAATGCAGCAAATACTCATGCAACACATATATGAATGTATACTCAACCAGGATATCTCGGATAGTACTTTCGTACCTCTATCACAGCAAGCCTAGCCTTACGCAACACCGCTAATCAGGTTTAGCACAAGCCTACGCATCAAAAGCATACTCAATCAATACTACCATGCTCGACTAGCAAAACCAGTACTCCCTAGTACTACCAAAGGTTTAGGGTTTACCTTCGTCCGTCGACAGCCCTTTGATGTCGATTGCCTTGAAACTCAGGCGCCGCTACGCTACTACTCCTGGCAGCTCTTAGCTATCGCTCGACCAACAACTAACCCTAGAAACCTTCCAAACTCTCCAAAATGAGAGAAAACTCAAGAAATTGGCAAGTCAAAATGAGGAAATCCGAGCACTATTTATAGGCCATGTTCGGATCCTCCGAACAACACTTCGGAACGTCCGAACGCTACGTGTCCATTGGCTCTTGACAGCTCATGATCGGATCCTCCGATCATACACTTCGGACCGTCCGAACATGCATGGAAAATGACGTGTCGATCAACACTTGACACCTATGATCGGATTCACCGAACTACACTTCGGATCGTCCGAACTCTTCGGTGCTTCCGAACCCTCTTCGGTCCGTCCGATCATGACCATAGCCAAAATTACACCTTAAACCTTCTTAATCACCATTACTCCGTTAATTACCCAATTTGGAATTCGGGCTACTACAAGAAACATTTACGAGATCCCCATTCGCATTTGCCAAGATGAAAACGGTTGCACTGCTTGCAAGGTTGCCTCTCAGCAGGTTTTGGTGCTCCCGGATTCTGTGGCTTCGGCGGCACTGGCTTCTTAACTTGACCTTGGGGCTTTTGAGGCCCTTGAGGTCTAGGAGGTCCCGCATACGGCTTCTTGGCAGGCTGATTATTATTCTGATGCTGTTGCCTCTTCCGCTGTAGCTCAAAGTCAATATCCCTCAAGGATTGCTCAGCCCGATATGCACATGTAACTGCCGTAGCGTAATTCCCCGGATTCATCATCATAACTTTATCCCGAACAGTAGGTCGTAGGCCATACATGAAATGCCTAAGCTTTTCCTCCGCATCTCCCGCAATAAGGGGCACAAAATGGCAGCCCCTATCGAACTTCTTCACAAAGTCGGCAACAGGTACGTCTCCCTGACGGAGAGTCATGAATTCCCTCTTTATCCGACTTCGGACATCCGCAGTAAAGTATTTCTCATAAAATTTCGTCTTGAACTGAGCCCACGTGAGTGTAGCAAGGTCAACACCATGCTCGGCTCCTTCCCACCATAAAGAAGCATCATCCCTCAGCAGATAAGTAGTGCACCTCACACGGTCGGCATCTCCCATGTCTAGATAGCGGAAATGCACCTCTAGCGAACAGATCCAACTCTCAGCAGCAAATGGATCGGTGGTGCCAGAAAATTCCTTTGGCCCTAGCCTCCGGAACTGCTCATAAATATCCTGCTGTGGCCTAGGTTGCGGCTGCTGCTGCTGCATCTGCTGTAACTGCAGCTGTAACTGCTGCTGTTGCAACTGTTGCTGCTGTATCTGTTGCTCAAAGAGACGAGTCATGCCTTCTAATGCACGAGGAGCAGGATCCCCTGGTGGGGGTGGTGGTGCATTTCTTAGACTATTCCCTCGACGATTAATACTGTTCTCTTCCTGACTCTCACGAACGGGTATACGTCTAGGAGGCATTATATCTGAATGTTTTCCAAATTCTAACGTAACCAACATGCGTTTAAATCTAAGTTTTCTAATCATGCGACAATTCATAACTTAAGTAGCAAATTAAGCATGCAAAGCATAAATACTCAAAAAGCTAATAAACATGCATCATAAACATAAGATCCATAACTTCATGCAGGTTAAATCATAAAAGCACATAAAGCATGTAAAACTTACAACTTAGAGGCTTGACGACTGATCTTCCCGGCGCTGATGGTGGCACAACCCTATACAGGAACCTCCGCTCTGATACCAACTGAAACGTCCTCATCTTTTATTTCTTTAAAATTACTAGTAAATTTTTTTTTTTAAAACTCTCACATTTTCGTCCCTTGCATACACATATGCATAAAGATAATTTTGCACCAAAAATAAATCATCCAACTCGTATTTGAAAATCGAAAGGGAAAAGTCAAACCAGGAATCGTAAAACGTTTTACCAAACCTAAACCGTAATAAATGTTTGAGAAGTATAGCCCATACTAAACTCTCCAAAAATCCTCTCAAAAGCATAAATAAGTAGTCTTAAAATCTTTAAAAGAAATCATAAAGCGTAATGCAGAAAATATAGCACTGGTCCTCGGGTTGTGTGCGCCATCAGTCCAGTAATATCACTCATCAAGACCTCCCTCAGAACCACCTCCATCCATCACACCTAGTGAGTCTAAAGACTCAACACACCATAATTTTTATAACGAGTAATACATAATGCAGTCAACATATAACGGTGAAAAATACTTTTAAGTAAAAATAACGTTTCATGATATGCATAACTTTAACATTTTCCTCAACATGACATAAAATCCTTTTGACATAATCATAACATTTTTCCTCTTTCTTTATCCTTTGTTGAATTCAGATCGTTAATTGTGACTTTCCTCACATGACATGACATGACGATGGATCCATCAGAAATATAACCACAGTACTGGGCGGCGGGGGACACCAGCAACACTCTCACCGGTCAACTAGGCCCTGGCCTAACATGAATCGAATAGAAATACGATCGTCGGGGCTCCCAATGGGCTTCTCCCCTCACGACATTCCTATCCTTACCTCAAAACCTCATAACCTCTTAACCTCTTGTTCGCAATAATGGAAAGACGATCGTCGGGCTCTCACTGGGACCATCGCCCTCACGATATCGCCACTATTAACGAACTAGTCACAATCACTTCACTTCCTTCAACGTATTTCATTCACATCACTTATTAAAAATCGTGCATAACATAACATTTTCATTTTGAAACCAAGCATGCAACATGTATTTTAAATGTCTTCTTCAATCATGAAAATTCCTTAGACATTTAAAAATCATAATTTAATCATGAAAAATTCATAAACATTTCAAAATCATCATAATAACATAAAACAGCATTTCGGGCACTGCCATGACCTTTACTAATTTCTAGGTGTAAAAAGACCGTTTTACCCCTAGACTCGACATTTTACGTTTTCGACTTTTTTCTTGATTTTATGACTCTAACACGTCCCAAATAATTATTTAAGCTTACGAGAATTTTTTCATAATTTTATTTGGCTTAAAACATAGACTTTTTCAATTATCTTTTCTTAATTATTTGAACGGTGTTTTAATCCCGAAAAATACCAAACTTTAATATAAAATACCTAAATTTTAAATTTAGTTTTTTATATTATTTTAGCCCTTATGGATCACGACTAGACCCCCGTGAGCCGTTTTACAAATTTTCTTTATTTTTAAACCTTATTTGACACCTAAACTTCGACCCCGAGCCATCTCTTAAATTTATCAAGTTACCCCTGAGCCATATCGAACTAGAACTTGCCCAACACGTTGAAGTAGCCTACTGGACACTAAGTTTGCTAATAAACCAAACCCTAGCCCAAAAACGAGAAGCCCCAAGTTGCTGCAAGAGCTGGCCGAGAGCACACTTTGCATGGGCTTGATGTTCATGATCGTGTGAGCCCAGCCGATGATTAACCGATCGAACCCAACCCATGAACCCTTACTTAGGACCCTAGTGAACCTTCCTAGCCCAACCCCCGAGCCCTATCCCCTAACTAGACGCAGGAAGACTGCACCGTGAGGTGCAGCTTCTCGGGTAGAGTCCTTCTCGCGAAGGACTCTTCGCCGCCTCTCAGCTCGAGTCCTAGCATGGCTAGGACTCTCGCCCCACCTCTCCCATGCTATTGGCTAGCCCCCTGAACCAGCCAACAAGCCCCAGCCCCTGCACAAACAAAACCCGAAGCCCCTACCCATGACAGCAGTTCACGTAAGTTTTTATTTGCAAGTTCTTGTTTCCCTTTCTTTGTTCCTTACTTCGGTGGTGTTGGGTGTGTCTAGAATTCTCAACCCACGTGAACACATATTACTTTAACAAATCTTACCGTCATGGCATCCCCATCGGTGAAGAAAAGGTGAGTCAAGGCACTACACGATGACCCATCATTCATGCATATAAAAAAAAACGAAGCACAGAATTTGCAGTTTTCATGCGATTCCAACAACTACTTTTAAAAGCATATTATGACATGATGGATGAGAAAAAGGAAGATCTAGGCGTGCCTTTGCGTAAAATACGCTCGAATATACGATGACGACGAAGAACGGGACGCGACGACGACTTGAAATTGTTTTGGTGCTCTTCGAAAATCCTTCAAAAATTCTCTCCAAAGGTGCAGCCGAGAGATAGTAGTGTGTTTGAGAGTTTTCAGAATTTTAAAGTGGGTGGTGGCCGATGGATTTTGATAGTAGCTTAGTGTTTTTTATTTTTAAATTACATTAAATACTAGATTAAACACTAACTAGACTATTGGCCTATTAAGCCATGAATTAAAGCCCAATTAACTAAATTAGGATTTAATTTAAAAGATAGTAAAGTTTTCTTTTGATAAAAAAGTGAATTTATTAGCCGGGTGGCTCGAAAGCTCGCATTTTATTTGAAAATCCAATACCGATAAAATTTACGTCCCGGCGTATAAAATCACCTCGAAACCCTTTATTTTCAAAAATACTAAAAAGCATCGACCATATTTTAAATAATTAAAAATAATTATTTAATAAAAATATTTTACATTTTATTCAGCCCTCGGTCCCCGTTCCTCGATCGTCGCTTGAATAATCTTTAAAATACAGTTTTATGCATGATGACAATTAAATCTCATTTCGCAAATAAACATGTATGTCACATAATTAATTAGCAATTAAAATAAATTAATTACTCATTTTCCATAATTTCTTAGATTCGCATGCAGTTGGATTACGTCGTCTAATTTTGTACCTTACAACATCTGTCATCACTGCAAGAAGCCTGGACATTGGAGGCGTAACAGCAGGGAATATCTTGCCCAGAAGGGTTCTGGCAAAGGTATGTTCTACATTGAAGTAAATATCTCCATTAACTCTACTTCTTGGGTATTGGATACCGGCTGTGGCTCACATCTCTGTAATGATTTGCAGGTGATGGAAAGAAGTAGGAAGCTAAGGGAAGGTGAGACCTTCTTGAGGATGGGCAATGGAGCAAGGGTTGCTGCCAAGGCTGTGGGAGATGTTTATTTACATTTGAACAATGATTTTAACTTTGTTTTGAGAGATGTTTTGTTCGTACCAGACTTGATTAAAAACATTATTTCCATTCCTATGCTTGATATTGATGGATTTTCTTGTTTATTTAGCAAAGGTGTTTGCAATATTTTCAAGAATGAATGTTTAGTTCGTACCGGAGAACTTGAAAACAATCTCTACACCTTAAAATTGAAAGATATTCCACTTAACAATGTCCAAGCAATAACAACAACAATTAAGCGCAAACAAGATACTCTTAATATGGCACAATTATGGCATGCTCGATTAGGACATATTTCCTTAAGAAGGATGAACAAGTTAGTGGGAGTTGGCATGTTTGATATGTCTGATATTAATGCTCTCACGACTTGTGAATCCTGCCTGAAAGGAAAGATGACCAAAATTCCCTTTAAGGGCCATGTGGAGCGAGCCAAAGGGTTATTGGATTTGATCCATACCGATGTGTGCGGTCCGCTTAGCATCACCACTAAGCATGGACATGCCTACTTCATCACCTTTACCGATGACTTTTCGAGGTATGGGTATGTGTATTTGATGAAATACAAGTCTGAAGCCTTTGAAAGGTTCAAAGAATTCAGAAGTGAAGTAGAGAAGCAATTGGGACGAAGCATCAAGACACTTCGATCGGAACGAGGTGGTGAGTACTTGAGTGCCGAGTTCCAAGAGTATCTTAGAGAGAATGGGATTCTCTCACAGTGGACTCCGCCCGCTACACCACAGTTGAATGGTGTTTCGGAGCGTCCTAACCGAACTTTGATGGACATGGTTCGGTCTATGATGGGGTTCACGGAGTTGCCGCCATCCTTTTGGAGATATGCGCTTGAAACAGCGGCACTGTTGTTGAACAATGTCCATACAAAGGCAGTTGACAAGACTCCATATGAGATATGGATGGGTAAGCCTCCCAAGTATTCTTATCTTAGAATATGGGGGTGTCCTGCTTATGTGAAGCAGGCAGTGGTAGATAAATTGGATAGTCGATCCATTTTATGCTACTTTGTGGGATATCCAAAGAATTCCATTGGATATTATTTCTATCATCCCCAAGAAACAAAGGTGTTTGTTTCTAGGAATACAACATTTTTGGAAAAGGAATTTCTATTGGATAGAAAAGACGAGATGATAGAACTCGAAGAGGTTCGAGAGTCACCCACAGTTGTAGAACCCACACCCAATGAGCTAAGTGAGGAAATACAAGCTCCTAGAAGATCCGAGAGAGTCTCGAGACCACCTATGAGGTATGGTCTGCTTCTTGAAGAGGACCATGATGAGCCTAACCTTGGATGTGATCCAAGGACCTTCAAGGAGGCATTATCTGATGCCGATTCATCCAAATGGCTTGAAGCAATGGAATCTGAGATGAGTTCCATGCATTCGAACCAAGTGTGGAATCTTGTGGATCCACCTGAGGGAACTGTTCCCATAGGGTGTAAATGGATTTACAAAAGGAAACTTGGGGCGGATGGGAAAGTATTGACCTTCAAGGCACGATTGGTAGCAAAAGGGTATACTCAAAGGCAAGGTGTTGACTATGAGGAAACCTTTTCTCCAGTTGCAATGTTCAAGTCCATTAGGATTTTGCTAGCCATAGCTGCATGGTATGACTATGAGATATGGCAGATGGATGTCAAGACTGCCTTCCTTAATGGGGATATTAAGGAAGAGATTTACATGTCTCAACCTGAAGGGTTTACATCTATCGGAAGTGAGCATATGGTATGCAAACTTCAAAGATCTATTTATGGTCTTAAGCAGGCATCTAGGAGTTGGAACCTCAGATTCGATAGTACAATCAAAGAGTTTGGTTCCACTAAGAATCCTGAAGAACCCTGTGTGTATAAGAAGGTCAGTGGGAGTGCTGTGACATTCCTTGTTTTTTATGTTGATGACATTCTACTCATTGGGAATGATGTAGGAATGTTGCAATCAACTAAGATATGGTTAGCAAGTAAGTTCTCAATGCAGGACTTGGGTGAATCATCTTCTGTATTGGGAATACAGATCTATAGAGATAGATCAAGAAGATTGCTTGGTCTCACCCAGTCCACATACATTGATACCATCGTGAAGCGGTTCTCGATGGATGAGTCCAAGAGAGGACATCTACCAATGTGTCATGGCGTGTCCCTATCCAAGTCTATGTCTCCCAAGACTGATGCAGAGATAGCGGCGATGACACGAATTCCATATGCTTCGGCTATTGGTAGTATCATGTATGGGATGATATCTACACGTCCTGACGTGGCATTTGCACAAAGTGTAGTGAGTAGATATCAATCCAACCCTGGTCTTCCACACTGGAAAGCTGTGAAAGACATCCTCAATTAGTTGAGAAGGACCAATAAATTGTTCTTGATCTATGGGGTGGAGAACTGAAATTGGAAGGCTATACCGACTCTAGCTTCCAAAGCGATATCGATGACTCGAAGTCAACTTCTAGATTCATATTCATGCTCAATGGTGGTGCTGTCTCTTGGAAGAGTTCCAAGCAAGACAGTGTTAGAGTAGGTGCCCGTCGAGCCAAGTGTTGGCCGAGTGTTCACAATGAAACTCTATGTATAAACGATCTTTATTTTAATTATATTTGAAATTATTGTTTTGGCACATATTTATCTGTATACCCATGCTAGTTGCATAGATAAAGTCCTTGAATATACAAATAGTAGAAAGAATATGAGATGCTCATATGATGAGTATCATGAAACTCATATTTGGAATACTGTATATTCTAAACAGTTCCTAGTCGATTCAGCCGCCGCTAAGAAGGATATAGGCCTCTCGAGTTAGAGACTAGTATCTGCGATGTGAGTACCATGTTTCATTGGTAGGGGACATTATGATGTCCAAGCATGCAGATAGGTGCTCCTGGTAGAGTGCACTGAACAACCCTCCATTAAAGGACTTTCCAATTGGTTCTCACTTATCGAGTGGAAACGTCCTAGTTTATGGTTGTACACCATTAGTCCTTATTACCCGGGACAACTTTAGACTCTATGTGCTAGCATTGCACTTTGACTTGTTTACCGACTCTCAAGGGGTCATCAGGTGGCAAGGTTGGGTGTTCTGTCGAAACATATAGGAGTCGATGAATTGTAGTCGGGGATTCACCGCTTACCTTCGGGTATGGATATCCTATGTGTTTTCATGTATATGTAGTGTGAAATCTCTGATCAGAGTATGGTGGTAATTATGAAAGGAGTTTCATAGATTACACCATCGATGCAACTATGGCATGACACATAGTATCGATTCATTGACAACTCTCGATAAACCAATGGTTGTCGAATCGGTCGGGATATATGAGTTGAAGGGACCGTACTGTACGCTAACCATAATTGAATGGTTCTTGCAGGCACTATCATTTGATACCTAGGGAATCATGTAAGCGATGCTGCTAGGCGTTTAACATGATTGGTTGGGTACTATCAAACTTGAGTTCTGACGTTCTTGTTATCAAGGAGTTGATAAGTAAGAATGGAGCAATTGGGGTATGCTCATATAAGTACATGTCTAGTCCGAATCACATGGATATGTGAACCCACGGCTAGTTGTATCAATGAACTATTGAGGGCCACACAAGTGCTGGCTTTCTAGATCTCGTTGAGAAGTAAAATTAGTTCAATGTGTTGAACGGCTTATAAAGGAGTTTATAAGCGTAAGGAAAATTAGAAGTATGACTTCTATAAAGGAAAAACTAGTTCAATGTGTTGAACGACTTATAAATGAGTTTATAAGTGTAAGGAAAAATAGAAGTTTGACTTCTATGAGAGAAATGTAAATTTTAATTTATGGAAGTGTTCCTAAATTAAAAGTTGGCCAAGTGAATAATGTATTTGAAAATTGTGATTTTCATAAACATTATTATGGACTAAATTAAATTAATTCAAGTGTTTAATTAATTAAACACTAGTGGGCCTAGTAGAGTCCAAATAATTAAATTAATTCAAGTGTTGAATTAATTAAATCATATTGAGCCTTGTAGAGCTCAATTTAAATTAAGTATTTAACTAGTGGGACTTGGGTAAATTCAAGTAATGTTTAATTAGTCTCAAATATGTTTGAGATAATTAAATTTAGTACATGGTTTTTAATTTGTTGAAAATCATATAATATATGCATGCATGAGAGGTGAAGGGTTGGAGACAACTTTTGCAACTATCAAGGCTTGGCATGCTACTTTTGTCTCTACTTTTTGCAAGACCAAGACAAGTCTCCCTTCCCCCATTTACAATATGCAATGGCCGAAATATACACACATATTCTCTCAAGTTTTCTCTCAATTTTTCTCTTCAAGTGTTGAGGAAGAAAAATACTTCTCTTTGAAAAATCCTTTTATTTTTCTAGTGCAAAATAAGAGGGGTTCTAGTTTGCAAGTGGTGGGCCTAATTTGAAAGGAAGAAAGGAGTCCAAGGAAGCTTGTAGATCTTCATTCCATTCAAGAGCCAAGTTGTTTACAACTTGGTTGGAGCCATCATCAACCTTAAGAGGTTGATAGGTAACTATTTCTAAACACACTATGAATGTCATTTTGGTGTTTTATTGTATTTCCTACACAAACTCATGGTGGCCGAAATTTATATGCTAAAATCGAAAAATTTTGTGCTTCCGTTGCGTTTCCAGCCACCGTAACCGATCCTCTTTCAAGTGGTATCCGAGCTATGGTTATGATTTTGTGTAGCAAATACAAGATATTATATTGAGATTGTTTTCTATCCGCATGAGAATGAAATTTGCAACAAAAATCAAGGCATGACAATGGGGAATTTCGGGCAGCATGTTGCTTCCCGTGTCGGGCAGCTCGGGCTGCCCGAGGGGCTGCCCGTTTCGGGCAGCAAGGGCAGCCCGAGGGGCTGCCCGAACGCCCCTCTTTTTAAAATAAAAAAAAAAAATTTTTTTGTTACCGGAATCCGGCGACGGAGCTCCGGCGACGGCGATTACGACTAGGGTTTTCCAAAATTGTTTTGGATTATCAAAGTGTCATGGGCCTTGAGTTGTTTGGCCATTGGATGGCTAACATATTTGTGAATTTCAAATGGGCCAAAATGTTTTTGTTGAAAAATGAGTTTTTGGGCCCTTAAGTTTAAAATTACAAAAGTTACAAATATTTTCTCATGAAATAAATATTTTAAGTTGGACTTTAAATATTTATAGTAAATGATGATTTACAAGAAATTCGGTTATAAATAAATTAATTTGAAAGTAGACAAAGGTGTTTGTATACTTTGTTAATTTAGTTTATAATCGTGGCGGTTACTGATTGAATCAAGATATATAATATTGGATCAATTAATTATTGTGATAATTAATTGATGGTGTATGATATGTGATATTATGCATGAAGGATGATCAAAAGCCCAAGCCCAATTTGCTAGGTGTATGCTAGGATATTTTGTGTTGAATGATTGTAATAATTATCAATTTATAAAGTGGGCTTGGTTTATGGCCCGTTCCCACCCCCATGAGATGTATCTGTATTTGCCATGGATATTTATTTGTAAATATTAGTATAGTGGATGATCAAGATTGGAAGATGGTGGCCATGATGATTATGAAGATCGAAGACATGTAAATATTGGAAGCTTATGTAATAGTTGCATTTGCATCCCGTGCATTTCCCTAGGATTAGACCTAGGCCCGTGTTTAGCTCACACGGTCCGTTAGTATTGGGGCGATTGATCATCCTTGTTTGTTTACTGTTTATAATATTTGCATGATATGTTATAAATAATGAGTATGTGCGTTATTATTATAATAACAAAGTTGCATGAATCCGGAAAACATACGATCCAACATGGCGAGCTTTTAAATAAAATTAATGATGAGACCTTTCAAAATTTAAACACCCTCATTTTGAATAAGATTCAAAATTAATATCAAGCCCAAAAAGGGGAATTATAAATTTGTTTATAATTTCCTTGCCTTCCATCGACAAAGGGGTGCATGACGAATCGCTACCCGTACTCGGGGCTCGGCTCATATTATTGGGGGGGCCCTTAGTACCGGAAAGCTGTGACATCCATTTGACATGGTGATGTGAACTACATGAAACTCCCATGACTTCGGCTCATATTATTGAGGGAACTCTTGGTGACCGTCCATTAAGGTTCAACATCGATGGGTAAGGCTTGACACGTAAAGATGAACGACGTCATATTATTGGGTCCTAATCAAACGTGAGAAAAAAGTTTACGTAGAGGGATGCATTGTGATGCAATTGGAAACTACCTTTTAGGAATTGTGATTGGCTGATATTATTCGGGATCATAATTCGCTAATTGGACCTTACGTACCTACTGAGGAAAGGAGTTTCCCGTTTTCACTAGAGGGTAGTGAAAGATGTCAAAACACTGGAAGCAAATATTTATGAAGTAAAAGTCCAAACTTCATATCTTACTAAATATTTTAAAATAGTCATCAACATTTATCTGTTTTTACTTTTCAGTAGAAATTGACAATGTCTTCAATTCGCAATCCGCTTTCTGCCATACTCGAAAAACATGTGTTAACCGGACCTAACTACCTCACTTGGCTAAGAAACCTGAAAATCGTCTTGAACTCGGAAAAGATTGCATATACACTGACTGAGTCGCCCCATGATAAGGCTCCGACTGACTGCACTCCTGAGGAATTGCAGACCTACAAAGATTGGTGTGACCATGACTTGAAGGCCAAGTGTTATATGCAGGCTTCTATGAATGATGAGCTGTAGAGGCGTTTTGATGGTGCAAAGAGTGCTGCTGACATTCATTTGCACCTCAAGGAGCTCTTTGGTGAGCAGACTCTGCTTCTTAGGCATGCTACCGTCAAGGAGCTAATCACTTTGCGCATGCGAGATGGGGCCTCGGTCCATGAGCATGGCCTAAAGTTGATTGGGCTCGTGGACAAGCTTGTTGGCATGGATTTGATGTTGCCTTCGGAGTTGACCACCGACGTGTTGCTGTTATCGCTGCCTAGCTCATTGATCCTTTTGTGGTGAATTTCAATATGAACAAGATGGAGCCGACCCTTGAGGAGTTGGTGAACATGCTTGTGACTTTTGAGTCCACCATCAAGAAAGAGAAGTCGGTTCTTTATGTGGGTTCTTCATCTGGTACGAAGACCGATCCACGTGGGAAGAGGAAGAAGCGTTCTTTCCAACGTCCCAAGAAGAACATGCCCTTGAAGAGGCAAGCTCCGAGTCCCGTTGTGGTAGCCACACCAGTGAAGGCTAACAAGACTGTTGACGTTTGTCATTACTGCAAGAAGCCTGGACATTGGAGGCGTAACTGCAGGGAATATCTTGCCCAGAAAGGTTCTGGAAACAGTATGTTCTATATTGAAGTAAACATTTCAATTAACTCTACTTCTTGGGTATTGGATACCGGTTGTGGCTCACATCTCTGTAATGATTTGCACGTGATGGGAAGAAGTAGAAGGCTTAGAAAAGGTGAGACCTTTTTGAGGATGGGCAATGGAGCAAGGGTTGCTGCCAAGGCCGTAGGAGATGTTTACTTGCTTTTGAACAATGATTTTAAGATAATTTTGAGAGATGTTTTGTTTGTACCCGACTTGGTGAAAAACATTATTTCCATTTCTAGGTTGGACAAAGATAGATTTTCTTGTTTATTTAGCAAAGGTGTTTGCAACAATTACAAGAATGAATGTTTAGTTGGTACCGGGGAACTTGAAAATGATCTCTATAACTTAAAATTGAAAGATATTCCACTAAACAATGTCCAAGCGATAACAACAACAAACAAGAGAAAACAAGATACTCTAAATTCGGCACAATTATGGCATGCTCGATTAGGACATATTTCCTTAAGAAGGATGAACAAGCTAGTGGGAGTTGGCATGTTTGATATGTCTGATATTAATGCTCTCACGACTTGTGAATCCTGTCTAAAAGGAAAGATGACCAAAATTCCATTTAAGGGCCATGTGTAGCGAGCCAAAGGGTTATTGGATTTGATCCATACCGATGTGTGCGGTCCGCTTAGCATCACCACTAAGCATGGACATGCCTACTTCATCACCTTTACCGATGATTTCTCGAGGTATGGGTATGTGTATTTGATGAAATACAAATCTGAAGCTTTTGAAAGGTTCAAAGAATTCAGAAGTGAAGTAGAGAATCAGTTGGGAGGAAGCATCAAGACACTTCGATCGGATCGGGGTGGTGAGTACTTGAGTGCCGAGTTCCAAGAGTATCTAAGGGAGAATGGGATTCTCTCGCAGTGGACTCCGCCCGCTACACCACAGTTGAATGGTGTTTCGGAGCGTCGTAACCGGACTTTGATGGACATGGTTCGGTCTATGATGGGGTTCACGGAGTTGCCGCCATACTTTTGGGGATATGCGCTTGAGACAGCGGCACTGTTGTTGAACAATGTCCATACAAAAGCAGTTGATAAGACATCATATGAGATATGGATGGGTAAGCCACCCAAATATTCATATTTTAGAATATGGGGGTGCCCTGCTTATGTGAAGCAGGTAGTGGGAGATAAATTGGATTGTCGATCCATTTTATGTTACTTTGTGGGATATCCAAAGAATTATGTTGGATATTACTTCTATCATCCCCAAGAAACAAAGGTATTTGTTTATAGGAATGCAACCTTTTTGGAAAGGGAATTTCTATTGAATAGAAAGTAGAGATGATAGAAATCGAAGAAGTTCGAGAGACACCCACAATTGTAGAACCCACACCCGAAGAGCCAAGGGAGGAGATACAAGCTCCTAGAAGATCCGAGAGAGTCTCGAGACCACCTATGAGGTATGGTCTGCTTCTTGAAGAGGGCCATGATGAGCCAAACCTTGGATGTGATCCAAGGACCTTCAAGGAAGCGTTATCTGATGCCGATTCATCCAAGTGGCTGGAAGCAATGGAATCTGAGATGAATTCCATGCATTCGAACCAAGTGTGGAATCTTGTGGATCCACCTGAGGGAACTGTTCCCATAGGGTGTAAATGGATTTACAAGAGGAAACTTGGGGCGGATGGGAAGGTATTGACCTTCAAAGCGCGATTGGTAGCAAAAGGATATACTCAAAGACAAGGAGTTGACTTTGAAGAAATCTTTTCTCCAGTCGCAATGTTCAAGTCCATAAGGATTTTGCTAGCCATAGCTGCATGGTATGACTATGAGATATGGCAGATGGATGTTAAGACAAGCCTTTCTTAATGGGGATATTAAGGAAGAAATTTACATGTCTCAACCCGAAGGGTTTACATCTGTCGGAAGTGAGCATATGGTATGCAAACTTCAGAGATCTATTTATGGTCTAAAACAGGCATCTAGGAGTTGGAACCTTAGATTCGATAGTACAATCAAAGAGTTTGATTTTACTAAGAATATTGAGGAACCCTGTGTGTATAAGAAGGTCAGTGGGAGTGCTGTGACATTCTTGGTGCTGTATGTTGATGACATTCTACTCATTGGGAATGATGTAGGAATGTTGCAATCAACCAAGATATGGTTAGCAAGCAAGTTCTCGATGCAAGACTTGGGTGAAGCATCTTTTGTATTGGGAATACAGATCTATAGAGATAGATCAAAGAGATTGCATGGTCTCACCCAGTCCACATACATTGATACCATCCTGAAGCGATTCTCGATGGATGAGTCCAAGAGAGGATATCTACTAATGTGTCATGGCGTGACCCTATCCAAGTCTATGTCTCCCAAGACTGATGCAGAGATAGCGGCGATGACACACATTCCGTATGCTTCGGCAATTGGTAGCATCATGCATGAAATGATATCCACACGTCCTGACGTGGCTTTTGCACTAAGTGTAGTGAGTAGATATCAATCGAACCCTGGTCTTCCACATTGGAAAGCTGTGAAAGACATCCTCAAGTACTTGAGGAGGACCAATAAATTGTTCTTGGTCTATGGGGGTGGAGAACTAAAATTGGATGGCTATACCGACTCTAGCTTCCAAAGCGATATTGATGACTCAAAATCAACATCTGGATTCATATTCATGCTCAATGGTGCTGCTGTCTCTTGGAAGAGTTCCAAGCAAGACAGTACAGCGGATTCCACCACTGAGGCAGAATACATTGCTGCATCAGCTGCAGCAAAAGAGGCAGTTTGGATAAGGAATTTCGTCCAAGAGTTGGGCGTCATTCCTAATGGATTTGCTCCTGTCCCGGTGTTTTGTGACAACACGGGAGCCATTGCTCAAGCAAAGGAGCCGAGGTCCCATCAGAAGTCCAAACACGTATTGAGAAAGTACCACATCCTCAGAGAGATCGTGGAAAGAGGAGATGTCATGATTGACAAAGTCGACTCCGCAGATAATGTTGCTGATCCACTAACTAAGCCTTTACCTGGACCATTATACGGGAAGCATCGCGAATCAATGGGTTTGAAGCATATGGGTAGTTGGCTCTAGAGCAAGTGGGAGATTGTTAAAGTAGGTGCCCGTCGAGCCAAGTGTTGGCCGAGTGTTCACAATGAAACTCTATGTATAAACGATCTTTATTTTAATTATATTTGAAATTATTGTTTTGGCACATCTTTATCTGTATACCCAAGCTAGTTGCATAAATAAAGTCCTTGAATATACAAATAGTAGAAAGAATATGAGATGCTCATATGATGAGTATCATGAAACTCATATTTGGAATACTGTATATTCTAACAGTTCCTAGTCGATTCAGCCGCCCTAAGAAGGATATAGGCCGCTCGAGTTAGAGACTAGTATCTGCGATGTGAGTACCATGTTTCATTGGTAGGGGACATTGTGATGTCCAAGCATGCAGATAGGTGCTCCTGGTAGAGTGCACTGAACAACCCTCCATTAAAGGACTTTCCAAGTGGTTCTCACTTATCGAGTGGAAACGTCCTAGTTTATGGTTGTACACCATTAGTCCTTATGACCCGGGACAACATTGAGACTCTATGTGCTAGCATTGCACTTTGACTTGTTTACCGACTCTCAAGGGGTCATCAGGTGGCAAGGTTGGGTGTTCTGTCGAAACATATAGGAGTCGATGCATTGTAGTCGGGGATTCACCGCTTACCTTCGGGTATGGATATCCTATGTGTTTTCATGTATATGTAGTGTGAAATCTCTGATTAGAGTTTGGTGGTAATTATGAAAGGAGTTTCATAGATTACACCATCGATGCAACTATGGCATGACACATAGTATCGATTCATTGACAACTCTCGATAAACCAATGGTTGTCGAATCGGTCGGGATATATGAGTTGAAGGGACCGTACTGTACGCTAACCATAATTGAATGGTTCTTGCAGGCACTATCATTTGATACCTAGGGAATCATGTAAGCGATGCTGCTAGGCGTTTAACATGATTGGTTGGGTACTATCAGACTTGAGTTCTGACGTTCTTGTTATCAAGGAGTTGATAAGTAAGAATGGAGCAATTGGGGTATGCTCATATAAGGACATGTTTAGTCCGAATCACATGGAGATGTGAACCCACGGCAAGTTGTATCAATGAACCATTGAGGGCCACACAAGTGCTGGCTTTCTAGATCCCGTTGAGAAGTAAAATTAATTCAATGTGTTGAACGGCTTATAAAGGAGTTTATAAGCGTAAGGAAATTTAGAAGTATGACTTCTATAAAGGAAAAACTAGTTCAATGTGTTGAACGACTTAAAAATGAGTTTATAAGTGTAAGGAAAAATAGAAGTATGACTTCTATGAGAGAAATGTAAATTTTAATTTATTGAAGTGTTCCTAATTAAAAGTTGGCCAAGTGAATAATGTATTTGAAAATTGTGATTTTCATAAACATTATTATGGACTCAATTAAATTAATTCAAGTGTTGAATTAATTAAACGCTAGTGGACCTAGTAGAGTCCAAATAATTAAATTAATTCAAGTGTTGAATTTATTAAATCATATTGAGTCTTGTAGAGCTCAATTTAAATTAATTATTTAACTAGTGGGACTTGGGTAAATTCAAGTAATGTTTAATTAGTCTCAAATAGGTTTGAGATAATTAAATTTAGTCCATGGTTTTTAATTTGTTAAAAACCATATAATATATGCAGGCATGGGAGGTGAAGGGTTGTAGACAACTTTTGCAACTATCAAGGCTTGTCATGCTACTTTTGTCTCTACTTTTTACAAGACCAAGACAAGTCTCCCTTCCCCCATTTACAATATGCAATGGCCGAAATATACACACATATTCTCTCAAGTTTTCTCTCAATTTTTCTCTTCAAGTGTTGAAGAAGAAAAATACTTCTCTTTGAAAAATCCTTTTATTTTTCTAGTGCAAAATAAGAGGGGTTCTAGTTTGCAAGTGGTGGGCCTAATTTGAAGGAAAGAAAGGAGTCCAAGGAAGCTTGTAGATCTTCATTCCATTCAAGAGCCAAGTTGTTTACAACTTGGTTGGAGCCATCATCAACCTAAAGAGGTTGATAGGTAACTATTTCTAAACACACTATGAATGTCATTTTGGTGTTCTATTGTATTTTCTACACAAACTCATGGTGGCCGAAATTTATATGCTAAAATGAAAAATTTTGTGCTTCCGTTGCGTTTCCGGCCACCGTAACCGATCCTCTTTCAGACAGTACTGCGGATTCCACCACTGAGGCAGAATACATTGCTGCATCGGCTGCAGCAAAGGAGGCTGTTTGGATTATGAATTTCGTCCAAGAGTTGGGCGTCATTCCTAATGGAGTTGCTCCTATCCCGGTGATGTGTGACCACACGGGAGCCATAGCTCAAGCGAAGGAGCCAACGTCTCATCAGAAGTCCAAACATGTATTGACAAAGTACCACATCCTCAGAGAGATCGTGGAAAGAGGAGATGTCACGATTGACAAAGTCGGCTCCGCAGATAATGTTGTTGATCCACTAACTAAGCCCTTACCAAGGACCATCATTCGAGAAGTATCGCGAATCAATGGGTCTGAAGTATATGGGTAGTTGGCTCTAGTGCAAGTGGGAGATTGTTAGAGTAGGTGCACGTCGAGCCAAGTGTTGGCCGAGTGTTCACGATGAAACTCTATGTATAAACGATCTTTATTTTAACAATATTTGAATTTATTATATTGGCGCATCTTTATCTGTTTACCCATGCTAGTTGCATAGATAAAGTCCTTGAATATACAAATAGTAAAAAGAATATGAGATGCTCATATGATGAGTATCATGAAACTCATATTTGTAATACTGTATATTCTAAACGGTTCCTAGTCGATTCAGCCGCCACTAAGAAGGATATAGGCCGCTCGAGTTAGAGACTAGTATCTGAGATGTGAGTACCATGTTTCATTGGTAGGGGACATTGTGATGTCCGAACATACAGATAGGTGCTCCTTGTAGAGTGCACTGAACAACCCTCCATAAAAGGACTTTCCAAGTGGTTCTCACTTATCGAGTGGAAAAGTCCTGGTTTATGGTTGTTCACCATTAGTCCTTATGACCCGAGACAACATTGAGACTCTATGTGCTAGAATTACACTTTGACTTGTTTACCGACTCTTATGGGGTCATCAGGTGGCAAGGTTAGGTGTTCTGTCGAAACACATAGGAGTCGATGCATTGTAGTCGGGGATTCACCGCTTACCTTCGGGTATGGATATCCTATGTGTTCTCATGTATGGGTGGGTTGAAATCTCTTATCAGAGTATGGTGGTAATTATGAAAGGGGTTTCATAGATTACCCCATCGATGCAACCACAACATGACACATAGTATCGATTCATTGACAACTCTCGATAAACCAATAGTTGTCGAATCGGTCGGGATATATGAGTTGAAGGGACCGTACTGTACGCTAACCATAATTGAATGGTATTTGCAGGCACTATCATGTGATACCTAGGGAATCACGTAAGCGATGCTGCTAGGCGTTTAGCGTGATTGGTTGGGTACTATCAGACTTGAGTTCTGACGTTCTTATTATCAAGGAGTTGATAAGTAAGAATGGAGCAATTGGGGTATGCTCGAATAAGGACATCTTTAGTCCGAATCATATAGAGATGTGAACCCACGGCTAGTTGTATCAATGAACCATTGAGGGCCACACAAGTACTAGCTTTCTAAATCCCGATGAGAAGTAAAATAGTTCAATGGGTTGAATGGCTTGTAAATGAGTTTATAGGCGTGAGGAAAAATAGAAGTATGACTTCTATGAGAGAAATATAAATTTTAATTTATGGAAGTGTTCCTAAAATTAAAATTTGGCCAAGAGAATAATGTATTTGAAAATTGTGATTTTCATAAACATTATTATGAACTAAATTAAATTAATTCAAGTGTTGAATTAATTAAACACTAGTGGACCTAGTAGAGTTCAAACAATTAAATTAATTCAAGTGTTGAATTAATTAAATAATATTGAGTCTTGTAGAGCTCAATTAAAATAATTATTTAACTAGTGGGACTTGGATAAATTCAAGTAATGTTTAATTAGTCTCAAATATGTTTGAGATAATTAAATTTAGTCCAAGGTTTTTAATTTGATTAAAAACCATATAATATGCATGCATGGGAGGTGAAGGGTTGGGAGACTACTTTTTGTGTTTTCAAAGCATGGCATGCAAAAAGTGATTCTACCTTTTTCAACAACCAAGGCTAGTCTCCCCCCCACTCCATTCTCCCCCTTTGGCCGAAAATCCCATTCCATTCACTCTCAAGTTTTTCCTCTCTTTTGTTCTTCAAGTTGTTGAAGATACAAACTTCTTTTCTTTGAAAAATCTTCTTGTTTTTCTAGTGCAAAACAAGAAGGGATTTAGCTTGCAAGTGGTGGGCTTGATTTTGAAGGAAAGGAGGTAGCTTGTAGACTTGTCTTCCTTTGAAGAGCTTTGTTGTTTACAAAAAAGTTGGTGCCATTCATCAATCTCTTGAGATTGATATGTAATATCTTCTTTAAACACCCTATGTAAGTTTTATGGTGTTTGATTGTAAATGTTGCATAAAAACAAGGTGGCCGAAATTTTAGCTTTAAAATTAAAAATTTTTGACTTCCGTTGGGCTTCCGGCCACCGTAACCGGTCCGCTTTCATGTATTTTATATTGAGATGTATATTATTTAGATTCCATTACCTTCCGCATTTACATTTTAAAAAGAAAAATTTTTAGACCCTGTTTTATCTTAATTGATAATTAAATCCCAAAAGAAAATTAAGAAAAAGATCAGCGTCCGGGTCCCCACATCCAAGGACCTTCAAGGAAGCTTTATCTGATGCCGATTCATCCAAATGGCTTGAAGCTATGGAATCTGAGATGAATTCCATGCATTCAAACCATGTGTGGGATCTTATAGATCCACCTGAGGGAACGGTTCCCATAGGGACTTGGGGCGGATGGGAAGGTATTGAACTTCAAGGCGCGATTGGTGGCAAAAGGATATATTCAAATACAAGGAGTTGACTTTGAGGAAACCTTTTGACCAGTTGCAATGTTCAAGTCTATAAGGATATTTCCAGCCATAGCTGCATGGTATGACTATGAGATATGGCAGATGGATGTCAAGACAGACTTTCTTAATGGGGATTTTAAGAAAGTGATTTACATGTCTCAACCTGAAAGGTTTACATTTATCTGAAGTGAGCATATGGTATGCAAACTTCAGATATCTATTTATGGTCTAAAGCAGGCATCTGGGAGTTGGAACCTCAGATTCGATAGTACAATCAAAGAGTTTGGTTTTGCTAAGAATCCTGAGATACCCTGTGTGTATAAGAAGGTCAGTGGGAGTGCTGTGACAATCCTGGTGTTGTATGTTGATGATATTCTACTCATTGGGAATGATGTAGGAATGTTGCAATCAACTAAGATATGGTTAGCGAGTAAGTTCTCGATGCAGGACTTGGGTGAAGCATCTTTTGTATTGGGATACAGATCTATAGAGATAGATCGAAAAGATTGCTTGATCTCACCCAGTCCACATACATTGATACCATCGTGAAGCAGTTCTCGATGGGTGAGTCCAAGAGAGGAAACCTACCAATGTGTCATGGCGTGTCCCTATCCAAGTCTATGTCTCCCATGACTGATGCAGAGATAGCGGCGATGACAGGCATTTCTTATGCATCTACGATTGGTAGCATCATGTATGAGATGATATCTACACGTCCTGACGTGGTTTTCGCACTAAGTGTAGTGAGTATATATCAAACGAACCCTGGTCTTCCACACCTGAAAGTTGTGAAAGACATCCTCAAGTATTTGAGAAGGACCAATAAATTGTTCTTGGTCTATGGGGGTGGAGAACTGAAATTGGAAGGCTATACCGACTGTAGCTTCCAAAGCGATATCGATGACTCGAAGTCAACCTCTAGGTTTGTATTCATGCTCAATGGTGCTGCTGTCTCTTGGAAGAGTTCCAAGCAAGACAATTCTGCAGATTCCAGCAAGAGGCCGAATACATTGCTGCATCGGATGCAGCATGGGAAGCTGTTTGGATAAGGAATTTCGTCCAAAAGCTGGGCGTCATTCATAATGAAATTGCTCCTGTCCCAATGTTTTGTGAAAACACGGGAGCTGTAGCTCAAGCAAAGGAGCCAAGGTCTCATCAGAAATCCAAACTAGTATTGAGAAAGTACCACATCCTCGGAGAGATTGTGGAAAGAGAAGTGTCTATCGACAAAGTCAGCTCCGCAGACAATGTTGTTGATCCACTAGCTAAGCCTTTACCTGGACCATTATTCGAGATGCATCGCGAATCAATGGGTTTGAAGCATACGGGTAGTTGGCTCTAGTGCAAGTGGGAGATTGTTCGAGTAGGTGCCCGTCGAGCCAAGTGTTGGCCGAGTGTTCACAATGAAACTCTATGTATAAGCAGTCTTTATTTTAGTAATATTTGAAATTATTATTTTGGCACATCTTTATCTGTATACCCATGCTAGTTGCATAGATAAAGCCCTTGAATATACAAATAGTAGAAAGAATATGAGATGCTCATATGATGAGTATCATGAAACTCATATTTGTAATACTGTATATTCAAAACGGTTCCTAGTCGATTCAGCCGCCGCTAAGAAGGATATAGGCCGCTCGAGTTAGAGACTAGTATCTGCGATGTGAGTACCATGTTTCATTGGTAGGGGACATTGTGATGTCCGAGCATGTAGATAGGTTCTCCTGGTAGAGTGCACTGAATAACCCTCCATTAAAGGACTTTCCAAGTGGTTCTCACTTATCGAGTTGAAACGTCCTAGTTTATGGTTGTACACCATTAGTCTTTATGACCCGGGACAACATTGAGACTCTATGTGCTAGCATTTCACTTTGACTTGTTTACGGACTCTTACGGGGTCATCAGGTGGCAAGGTTGGGTGTCATGTCGAAACATATAGTAGTCGATGCATTGTAGTCGGGGATTCACCGCTTACCTTCGGGTATAGATATCCTATGTGTTATCATGTGTATGTAGGTTGAAATCTCTGGCCAGAGTATGGTTGTAATTATGAAAGGGGTTTCATAGATTACACCATCGATGCAACTACGACATGGCACATAGTATCGATTCATTGACTACTCTCGATATATCAATGGTTGTCGAATCGGTCGGGATATATGAGTTGAAGGGACCGTACTGTACGCTAACCATAATTGAATGGTTCTTGCAGGCACTATCATTTGATACCTAGGGAATCATGTAAAAGATGCTGCTAGGCGTTTAACATGATTGGTTGGGTACTATCAGACTTGAGTTCTGACGTTCTTGTTATCAAGGAGTTGATAAGTAAGAATGGAGCAATTGGGGTATGCTCATATAAGGACATGTTTAGTCCGAATCACATAGAGATGTGAACCTACAGCTAGTTGTATCAGTGAACCATTGAGGGCCACACAAGTACTAGCTTTCTAGATCCCATTGAGAAGTAAAATAGTTCAATGTGTTGAACGGCTTATAAAGGAGTTTATAAGTGTAAGGAAAATTAGAAGTATGACTTCTATAAAGGAGAAAATAGTTCAATGTGTTGAACGGATTATAAATGAGTTTATAGGCGTAAGGAAAAATAGAAGTATGACTTCTATGAGAGAAATGTAAATTTTGATTTATGGAAGTGTTCCTAAATTAAAAGTTGGCCAAGTGAATAATGTATTTGAAAATTGTGATTTTCATAAACATTATTATGGACTAAATTAAATTAATTCAAGTGTTGAATTAATTAAACACTAGTGGACCTAGTAGAGTCCAAATAATTAAATTAATTCAAGTGTTGAATTAATTAAATTATATTGAGTCTTGTAGAGCTCAATTTAAATTAATTATTTAACTAGTGGGACTTGGGTAAATTCAAGTAATGTTTAATTTGTCTTAAATATGTTTGAGATAATTAAATTTAGTCCATGGTTTTTAATTTGTTAAAAACCATATAATATGCATGCATGGGAGGTGAAAGGTTGGGAGACTACTTTTTGAGTTTTCAAGGCATGGACATGCAAAAAGTGATTTCTACTTTTTCTACTACCAAGACAAGTCTCCCTTCCCCATTCTTGCATCCTCATGGCCGAACTCTCCCTCATTTTCTCTCCAAGTTTTTCTCTCATTTTCTTCTTCAAGTGTTGAGGAATGAAAAATACTTCTCTTTGAAAAATCCTCCTATTTTTCTAGTGCAAAATTTGAGGGGATCTACCTAGTTGGTAGTTGGCCTAATTTTGGAGTAAGGAGGAAGCTTGTAGATTCTCATTCTTTTAAAGAGCCAAGTTGTTTACAACTTGGTTGGTGCCATCATCAATCTCTTGAGATTGATAGGTAAAATTCTAAACACACTATGAATGTCATTTTGTGTTTTATTGTATTTGCTACACAAGACAAAGGGTGGCCGAAATTTTGATACAAATTTTTGATTTTTTTGAACTTCCGTTGCGCTTCCGGTCACCGTAACCGATCCCCTTTCAGATATAACTATAGTATGAAGCAAATCAAACAAGAGGCATCACTTTGATGGTTTATAAAAATTTTGGCATGATGTCCCTATATTTTGTATAAGCCAAAAACTCAACTCAAGCAACAAGCTCAAGCATATTCTCATATACAAACATACTTTGTATCATCATTCATCACATGGAACTTGTTTCAAACCCTCATATAAAATTTACTACAATACATATGCAGAAGCTATACAATAAGAAGTCTCGGTTCCTGTCGAGGTAGGGCACGTCACTAGCATCCATTGGCGAACCGGCATCCTAGGCATCTTCACTACATGATCCTGTAACACATGAGCTACGTGAGTTTATAAAACTCAATAAGTTGGCACTTATACGTATCAATATGCATCGAAGGAACATACATATCAAGTCGTGACAACAATGAATCTTAAAAACATGTCATACCGTAGCATATATTAAATGTTCATTTTTGTACTTGAGCCTCATTAGTTGACCTGTACTACCGTGCTTGCTTTATTATATAGCTACTACTGTGTTGGAGGTCAGGGAGCAACCTTTGCCAACCCCACGCCCCATGAACATATATTGGCCAATAGCTTTGGTGGACTTAAAACCACCCATGATGTCAACAAGCTCTATATCATGTAAAATCAGTCCTTTTTCTTTCAATGTTCATGTTCATGTTCATAACATAGCACCCATCATCAATATTCCTGAGTTCCTTACATATTTAATACATAACAATGGAATATGTTGCTATGTTGTCATCAATAAACATACTAACAATGTACATATATCAATAGACAATGGGAAGCATTTGAAATTCATAATATTACTCATGTATTACTTCAAGAACATGCCAACTTACCGTCCAAGCTTAAGAACACTGCTTTAAGATGGTGTTTCTCGCTCCTATACTGTCAAATATATCAATAAACCCATCACTAGGTATATATTAGGTGAAAATCACTCCTCTACATGTAGAACAACTGAAAGAGAAGAAAACTTACACCTATATGATGTTCTTGTGATGGAGAATAAACTTCTAAGCTCAAAACTTTGAAAGGAATGAAGAAGGAAGCTTTGGAGGAAGATTCTAAATTTTTATTTCGTGTCTTGCTGTGAAGGAAAGGGGAAAGAACTGATACAATGGCTCAGAAATTCGAAACTTATCTTTTTGTATGAAAGGCGGCGCTCGGGCGGTAGTTTTCTACGGCTCGAGCGTGGAATGTTTTGTCCAAAATGTAAAATTTTGGTGCACTGGCGCTCGGGCGGTCATATTCTACCGCTCGGGCGCCACATGTTCTGTAAAATTGGTGAGCTTGTAAAGTACCGGCGCTCGGCCGGTAAAATCTTACCGCTCGGGCGCCACTTGTTCTGCTTCTGCGCGCTACTTCATCAAAGATCGCTCCGGGAATGTCTCTTTCATTCATAATCTGAAAAATGATAAACTAGGAAGTTGTAGCTCTATGCCTTGTCTTGAATCTCCCACTGGTTTCATGTCATTTGGAGGTCTGTGTAAAAAGTTATGCCCATTCTCCCAACATGTGTTATTGTAGGAGTGACGATACACACAACTCACTTCGGGGCGCTTTTGGCTTGTCTTCCACAATGATTTGGTCAAAACTCAAAATAAGAAAGTTGTAGCATTATATATTAGCTTTCTAATGGTTAAGGCCTCACACAATTTGGATCAATATTCAAACCATTATGCTAAAACGCGTAACAACTTCCACAATTTCGTCTCATTTCTTGCAATCCTATACCAACTTTCATTGCACTACTTCTACCTACACCTCTTAATACCACTATTTTAACACATATTCATTCTCAATACACCATGAACAATATAAAAGTCATGTTCAATCTCAATATTGATACCTCAATCATCACATGAAATCTAATCATCTAAATAACTACACAGTAAACGACATAAACGCATTATTATCATTTGTACGACTAACCGGGCATTACAATTCTCCCCTCCTTCAAAGAATTTCATCCTCGAAATTTTACGTACCATATAGTTCAGGCTTTCTCTGTTGGATCTTGTCTTCTCGCTCCCAATTTGCTTCTTCAATTGCATGATTGCGCCATAATAATTTCACCAAGGGTATTTCCTTGCCTCGTAACACTTTTGATTTCCTATCGAGGATTTGGACCGGTCGTTCTTCATATGAGAGATTCGATGCAAGCTCCAATGGTTCATAATGAAGAACGTGAGAAGGATTGGCCAAATACTTTCGTAGCAAGGAAACGTGAAAAACATTGTGAACATTTGACAAGTTCGGAGGTAAAGCAACTCGGTAGGCTCTGTCTCCTATTCTTTCCAAGATTTCAAATGGACCGATATATCTTGGACTCAATTTTCCTTTCTTGCCAAAACGTAAAATGCCCTTCAATGGTGATATCTTTACAAATAAATGGTCACCAATCTGGAATTCCAATCGACGAAGTCGCACATCAGCATAAATTTTCTGTCGACTCTGGGCAGTGTGCATTCTTTCTCTGATCTTGGTTACCAATTCAGCGGTCTGTTGTACCAATTCAGGGCCTAATAATTTCCTTTATCCTATTTCATCCCAATGTACTGGAGATCGACATTTTCTACCATATAATGCAGTATATGGTGCCATTCCAATGCTTGACTGATAGCTATTGTGACACCTCTGCCCCAATATATTAAAATACGCAGCGAAAATAAAATAATTTTATTTAAAATATGGAAGGAGTTTCAAAATACATTCTTTAAACATTTTTTTTACAAAATAGCAATACATGATCATTCAAATGATATAACAAAAATACAAAACATCATTCCTATGATCATGCCATCAAAATCATCCTTCCAACGGTGTATGCATATGACCCCCCTGTCCACAGTCAACGTCCCGGGCCTCCACTCTGATCTGCATCACATGAAATAACTGAAATGAGAATAAATCTCAGCAAGTGGAACTCTTACATAGCAATGACATAACATACTCTGTAAAAACATAGCTTTGAAATCATAAATACCATCAACTCTGAACTGTAAACTCTGAATCAATGAATATCATAACAATAGCATAGAAATGAGATGGTATTTCTCTTTACTCTGGTTGGATTGATATCAATAGTAACTCTGCTCTGGGGTGCTTGTAAAGCCCGGAAATGTTAAATCTGTGAAATTGTGATTTTATTAGTTAATCGGGATTGATATAATTATATACGGAACATCCCGAGATTAGATTGGTCAAAGAAGGTGAATGGTACAATATTTGAACAGAATGAGTGGCGCCCGAGCGGTAGAAAGAGCCCGCCCGAGCGCCAATGTTCAACAAAATTATGTTTTGGGCAGAACCTTCCGCGCCCGAGCGGTACATTTTGACCGCTCGAGCGCCAAAGTGTCTTTCGAAAAGATTTGGACAGAAACTGCCGCGCTCGAGCGGTATATTCTTACCGCCCGAGCGCCGTCTGAAATGTGTTAAAGTTTTAACGAAGACACGTAGGAGATTACGTGCAATATATATAATGTGTTGTCTTCATTTTCCCTTTATTCTGGACAGCAAGAACCGAGAGAGAGCTTTGTATACTCTTCAAGTTTCTTCTTAGCCTGAATTGTTGGTTTTACAAGATTTACATATCCAAATTTCAATCTAAGCTTAGATTCTTGATCCTTATGCTTATAGCTTCAAGAAAATGTAAGTATCTTTAAGTTTCAGCATGTTTTGAAAGTTATACGTTGGGGAAACTTTAATATGCTCATAGATATGTGTTATGAAGATGATTATGAGTATATATGCGAAATCGGATCGAAGAAATGGTACCGTAAGCAATTGTTATGAATTTCAGCATGATTGAGAACTATATTATGCAGATTTTGAATACTATCATATGCCTATTATGATGGTTATGAGCTGAGGATTATATAGTGTTAATATATGATGAGATTTGGAATGATCGGTATCGAGAAACCACGCCGATATGCTGTCAAAAATATACCGAGAATGTTTATTGAATTGTACCAGATTTACCTTGCGTAGTATGTTGACATAATACTCCTATACATTGCCATTTCAGATCCATTATACCTCACTCCGACATCGAGATCTCGACATCGATAAAGGTTTAGCAAAGAAAGGTATAAGACATGTTTTGTTTGGGGAAGATACGACTCAAATCAGATATCATTTGAGTTTCCCAACCAAAATCACATACTAGATTTATTATTTATCTTGAATTATGATAGTGATTTGTTTATAGAATTGTATTCAAATCTTTTGAGATAATTATGCATTGTTTACAGATTGTTATGCATTGCACTTAAGATAGGGAGTCTGACAGAAACATTCAAACTTCTAGATGTTCGGTGATATCACAGCTTAGGAGAAGACTCGTCTCCTATTGTAGATGTGGATACAGATTTGGCCGAAGTTTAGGAATAAGACGTACCGTCACCCCGATTGGGAGGGTAGGTGATAGATCGTCTTATTCACACCGGGATCCCTAGAGTTCTAGTCGAGTCGAGTCTAGACATTATTAGATTCGCATTGCATGATTATATATGAATGACATTCATATCAGCAGGTTTCATGTTTTAGATTGTTTTAATGCATGTATACATGTTTATACTGGGATTTGTTCTCACCGGTTTTCCGGCTGTTGTTATGTCTGTATGTGTGTATAACAACAGGTGGGGCAGGATCTGGGTCGAGACAGAGATGATCGTGTTAGCGTGGAGATCACGGGCGCAGCAGAGTACTAGTGGTCTTTTTATTAGCTTTGGACTATCTTTTGTTTATAGATGGTAGTGAACACTAGTTGTATATAGAATAAGACATGTATCTTTTGTTGTATGTTGTAAAATAAATAAAGAAATTATGCTTGTTTAGTTACATTTGATTTAATGTAAAAAGCGAAAAATTGACCCACATTTTAGAATAACGATCCATTTAATCCCAAGAAAAAGAATTAGAGCCCGGGTCCCCACAACAGGTGGTATCAACCGAAATCAAGGGAATCCGAGATCTGGAACCCTTTCCGTAGAATTTCCACTCTTCTGCCATTTCTGGTCTGAATCTGACAATCTTGTGGAAACAATCCACGGTGGCTCTGTACTTTGTTAACATATCAATTCCAACAATACAATCAAAATCATCTAACCCGAGTACTATGCAATCTAAATCAATTTCATGACCCTCAAACCGTAAGATGCAATGTCTAACCGTAGTCACCGATATCAAACCACTTCCCAACGGCGAAGTAATAGACACAACATCCAACAAAGACTCAACAGGCAGAGAATGTAATATTGCAAATCGTTCTGAGATGAATGTATGCGATGCACCCGTATCTATTAATATATAAGCAGGATAACCGCAAAGAAAATAGTTACCTGCTATGACATCATCTGGCGCATCCTGTGCTTGCTCCTCTGTCAATGCAAACACCTGAGCCTGTTGACGAGAAGGTTGGCTCACGGTCTGGCTACCTCTGGCTCTGGGCTGCGTCTGTGTCTGTGGTGGCTGAAAAGAGTGAACAGATGAAGCTTGCCTCTCAGGCTGAGCTACGGATGCAGATGGGTTCCTTGTGTATGCTGTAGATGTACAGAAATCTAGCCCGACATTGGCAGATTTGCCAGTAGTACGGGAGTTTGCCGATATTTTTCCAGATGAGATCCCAGGATTACCTCAAGTGCGAGAGGTAGATTTTAGTATTGATCTGATTCCAGGTACCACCCCTATTTCGAGAGCCCCGTATAGGATAGCACCCATCGAACTGAAAGAATTGAAAGCACAGTTGGAAGATCTTCTAGCCAAGGGATATATCAGACCTAGTGTATTTCCTTGGGGAGCACCAGTGCTGTTTGTGCGAAAGAAGGATGGTTCGATGCGATTATGTATAGATTACCGGCAACTGAATAAGGCAACAATAAAGAATAAATATCCTTTGCCAAGAATTGATGACTTATTTGATCAGTTGCAGGGATCTTCGGTTTATTCCAAGATTGATTTGCGATCCGGATATCATCAGCTCAGAGTTCGAGATGTAGACATACCAAAGACAGCATTTCGAACCAGGTATGGGCATTACGAATTTATTTTTATGCCTTTTGGGTTGACAAATGCTCCAGCAGTATTTATGGGCTTGATGAATCAAATTTTTCAGAGGTATTTGGATGACTTTGTGAGTGTCTTTATCGATGTTATTCTGGTATATTCTAAGAATAGAAATGAGCATGCAGAACATCTCAGAATTATTTTGCAGACGTTGAGAAACGAGCGACTGTATGCTAAATTATCAAAGTGTGAGTTTTGGTTGAATCGAGTTGTCTTTTTGGGACAAATCATATCTGGAGATGGTATTTCTGTAGATCCAAGTAAAGTGGAAGCTGTGATCAGTTGGCCGAGACCGACTTCTGTGCCAGAGATACGCAGTTTCATGGGTCTAGCAGGATACTACCGACGATTTATTCAAGACTTCTCCAGTATTGCAAAACCCATAACTCAATTGACACAAAAGAATGCGCCATTTATATGGTCTGAAGATTGTGAGTCTAGCTTCGTGGATGTGGGGACCCGGGCTCTAACTCAATTCTTTTGGGATTTAATTGGATCTTTTTTCGAAAATGTGGGTCAAAATTTTGCTTTTAACATTAATTCAAATGTATAACTAAAGCATAACAAGTCTATATATTAACTAAACGACATAAGATACATACCAGTCTGTTTAATACAACAATACACTAGTGTTTAAATATCAACTACCAACATGAGTAGTACAAGTTTCACAATAAAACACTAGTAATCTGCAATGCCCGAGATCTCCACGCTATCATCCATCTCTCATCTATTACTGTTGGTCGATATGGAATGCCAATGTCTGGAAACCGGGATCCCTAGGCTAGGACTGAGTCTAGTCTAAAACGTGGAGTCACAAGTCTGAGTGACAATTATATTGATTTATATTTACTGATGTTGGTTATGTTCTTGAATATGGTTCATATTCCTTGCTGTTCCTGATATTGGTACAGGTTTAGAATAGGAATTATTCTTGATATTGATTATGTTCCTGAATAGGGTACATGTTTAGAATATGAGTTATTCTTGTTATTATTTATATCATGATTTTTATATATGATATGAATTTTGATATATGCTTTTATATTGTTTATATGATAGCATGTATACATTATTTATACTGGGATATTGCTGTTGTCTTGTTTGTATGTGTGCATGGCAACAGGTGGGCTAGGATCAGGGTCAAGAAGAGAACGAGGCTGGACTAGATAGCGTGGAGATCCGGGCTTTGAAGCAACTTAGGATTCAGCACTGACTTGTAGTTGAACCTAGTTGGATTATTGTAGATCATAAAATAATTGTATGTTATGTTTAATATGTAATTTGAATTTAATTACATTACGTTTCCGCTGTATAATTTAAGAAAAAAAAAATTTAGACCCTTTTTATTATAATTGTTTGACTTATTCCTAACGACGATTAAGGAATGAATTAGCGTCCGGGTCCCCACAGATATGATCACGGCAGTACGAGTGGGAAGCAAGATTTGCTGAAAGCTCGAAAAAAGCCATTCAAGAAGTTAGGGAGTGGTTCCTCGAGTTCCAGTAGTTCTAGTCCGAGCTATATTGGAGTGTATTGCAGGAGTTGCGGAGAGAGACATTCCACCGAGCAATGCCAGGGAGTGACTGGTAGATGCAATATTTGTGGACAGCCGGGACACTTTGCTAAAGTCTATCCTCAGAAGCGTTCCCGAAGATTGTTGGGAACAGAGTTCAATTGAAAACACAGAGCCAGAATTCACAACAGGTACTATTCTTTATGATTCTATTCCATATGTATTGATATATACTAATGCATTTGTTAAGAATATCTTTGACTGAGTCGCATGGAGATATGCTGTATCTGTTGGGTTTGTATGTACTGTAGTATTGACGTCCTTTCTTGTTAAGGAAATGTTGATATCAGAGATTTCTGTATATAGTGTATACTACAGTAAGATGAAAATGAGATAGAGATAGAGTATGGTGTACTTGTATTGTCTGATTTGACTGCATTATTGATATTAATATGTGGAACAAGTACAGACATATTGTAGAATTTTTCTAGAAATGGTAAGAGTCAGACCAGAGATGACTGATCAGTGGAGATACCACGATAAGGATTCTAGATTTAGAATTCCTCTGATATCTGTATTGTATATGACTCGATTAGTACAGAAAGGAGCAGATTGCATCCTTATGTATTCAGTAGATCCACTGAAATCGAGCCTAGCATTGGCAGATTTGCCAATGAGGTGTGAAGTGGCTGATGTTGCCAGATAAGATTTTAGAATTGCTTTATATCAGAAAGATAGATTTCAGAATTGAATTCAGATCAGATACTGATTGTTGTTTTAGAATTCAGTACAGAATGATATTGAGTGTGCAGAATGATACAGAATGAATTGAAAGATCAGTAGAAGAATATCGACCAGAATTTACATCTGATTTAGTGTTTCTCTTTGGCATGTGTCAGTATCTTCAGAAATGTTATGATGATTTTAAGCTCATTGTATCTATGAGATTTTGATATAATTGCAGCATTTGATTTATTTAATCGAATATCTGAAGATTATATTGAATATTTTGAGAACTGTGATGATTGTATACAGAAATTATTCAGATAAGAATTCCGCTTGAAATAGATTGTATTCAGAGTAAATGATATCTGAAATTAGTATACAGATTGACCTTGACACAGATGAAATTGGGATCAGTGATTGAGAATGATACCGATGTCAGAAGATCAGAGATTTCAGAAATATCAGAAATGTCAGAAATTATTGTATCTGATTTGGCAGATTATTTTATTCGATTATTGCTTTATATCTGTTGAGTATTGTTATTGTTCTAAATCAGTATTCGTGATATTTTATATTGTGTGGAAGCACATTTTATTTGGAGATAAGATATAGCAGTTGATCAGAGTGACATGAAGATATTTACCAGAAATCATTGTTTTATGAGTTCACTGAACTCACTAGATCTGTATAGGTTACTGATATTTTGTATCTGATTTGATATTACTATTGTTTTGAATCCGTATATGATACAGATTGTTGTGAACCGTTGAGAATTTATACAGTTCAATTGTATCAGAGTTGTTTTCGAGAGGTACAGCTATTCAGAAATGCGATCAGAATGTTCAGAGCTTGATTGATAATCAGAATGGAGCATCGATCAGAATAACAGATATATGATTTTTTGTTTTGTATGAATTGACTAGCTTGTGATATCAGAATGTTTCGGTATTGTATAACAGAATTGATATTGATAGTCAGAGCCGAATACCAGGTAGGTATTTCTTCTTTAATTTTTATTATTAACTGATTGTTATGCCGAATAGTTCGAAGTTGAAATCACAGATAGTGTCAGGAATGCGCTGTAGTGACTGCAGTTGTCATGTTTGTGACAAAGAATGTATGATATTCGAACAGACAGTTTTGATATAGACAGACTAAGTCAGTGTGACAGATTTGTACTAAAATTTTGGCAGAAATTGTACTGAATTGTACGAACTGTCAACAAATGAAGACAGAAATCAGAAGATTATTACAGATATGTATGCTTCTGAATAGAAATGAGAGTGCATTTCTATGGCTTTCGTAATGAAATTACCGCCATTTTCTCCAGATCGAAATATGATATGATTGTGATTGACAGATTGTTCAATCTATATCTATCAGCTTGTACAAGATAATATACAAACATGACCAAATGACACAGATCTGTGTCAGAGAAGTGGTCAGAAAAATCATAATGCCACAGTAGAGTATATCAGATTGTGAATTGATTGATTTGGTACGTGTGACAGAGTATATCACGAGCTCTCTTTTAGATAGTTTACAGATTGACAGACCGTCAGAATGTATTATCCAGATATTAGAAGATTTTGGTACAACTTTAGTGCTGGATGTTAGCACTAGTTGTTATGACTTATTGTCACTGTATGAATTACTGTATGACAATAGCTATTAAGACAGTTCAGAATAGACAGACTTAAGAAACCAACGTCGGATGATGACGATTGGTATTTGAAGCTGAAGATGGTATATGTCCTTGATTGAGATAAACAGATTTGATAACAGCAGATGGTACTGATATGTGATGAATTATGATTGGTCTATACAGATGTTGTATAACAAACATGGCAAGATTTATTCTGTCAGAGTTAATTTAAGAAGTATTATGATAGTATACTTCAAGAAGGCTTAGTTCAGATTTGGAATCAGAAGTTGATATAAGAAAGAGATTTCACCATGGATTTATGGAGCTGAGAGTTTGATTTAAACTCTGTTATACATTTCTTCTGATATATCTGAATTGATTGTTTGTGAGTTCGGGGACGAACTCAGATCTAAGAGGGGGAGAAATGTAAGGCCCGAGAATTGAGTTTGATACTTTGTATGGATATATATAAAGTAAGAATAAGGAAGGCAACAACAGAAGTGGAGAAACGATATTGCAAAACTAGAATATTTTGAGGAAGCATCACCGCACCCGCGGTGCCAGACATCACCGCACCCGCGGTGCATGGACAGTAAGTTGGCAAGAAATTCCGTAGCATCACTGCACCCGCGGTGCTAGCAGGAGCGCACCCGCGGTGTTCGAATCCAGAAAAATAAAGATAATGCCGAAGCATGAGCGCACCCGCGGTGCATGACACGACCGCACCCGCGGTCATGCGTGTTGCATGAAAAATGATGCCACGTTTCCAGATTTGCATGCAGTATATATATAGATGATTGACACGTAAAATCCCTCAGAAATTCAGAAAGAGGCGAGGCTTTTGAGAGAAAAATCCTTACGCCTTTTAAACTTGCGATTGTGGAAGATCCGTCCATCAGAATTTAAATCCGATTTCGGTTTTGAGATCCTCTCGCCAAGAGCTACACAAGGATGTAAGTTTGATTGATTTCTAACAAGGTTTGAAATTTATGTATTGGAAGAATTATTATTTGATCGTTATTATGTGTTCTGGGAGTACTAGACATCGTATATTCGAAGTCAGATTAAAGAACAGATTGTTTCTGTAATTGTTATGATTTTTGAAAGATATTGACAGAGATTCGATATCAGATTTGTGTTATCGTTGAGATTATGAGTTATGTCAGTATTGATTATGAGTTCTCGTATTATATATGTGATGTTCAGATTGACGGGGTTATTCAGATTGTATTGTTATGCCGTCGAAACATCAGTTGATTTAGATTGATCAGATTCAGATACGATTTCGATTAGATTGTGATATTATTGATGACTCAGATTGTATCTTGTTCAGACATTGATCAGATTGTATACTGAATTGAGTATTGATCAGAACAGATTGTATATTGAGTTATTCATTGATACTATGTATTCGATATTGTCTTTTCAGATTGGATATGGACAAATTTGAATACAGGTCATCGTCTTCGTCAGACAGGGAAGACAAAGGTATAATTAATGTGATATTCGGGAAGACACAACTCAAATAAGATCCTATTTGAGTTTCCCAATAAAATCACATACTAGATTATTGTTATATTCTGATATGAATATGCTTTGTTTATATGCTGAAATGCTACTGCTCTGTTTATAGATTTATATACATTGCATTTCATATAGGATATTCTTGACAGACAGTCATACCTCTAGATGTTCGGTGTATGTCAACATAGGAGTAGCTCTGACTCCTATTGCAGCCGTCGATACAGCTCAGACCGAAGTCTAGGAATAAGACGTACAGTCACCTCGAGTGGGAGGGTAGGTGACAGCCAGTGACGTCTTATTCACATCGGGATCCCTAGAGTCAGCATGGAGTCGATTCATGACATGATTTGATTAGAACTGCATGCGTAGATGAATGGGATTCATAGATTATGGAGCCCATTGTTATTGCTTTCATTTATGATAGCATGTTTCATTATTGAGATTGTTTATATGCATGTTTATCTGACTTGAGTTACATGCTTATTTGATTTGATTTCATAGATTAGGAACTCTATTGTTTTGATTTCATTCATGACCGCATGTTTCATGAATTATATTGTGGATATACATGTTTACCATGTTTTATACTGGGATTTATTCTCACCGGAGTTATCCGGCTGTTGTCTTGTTTTGTATGTGTGCAAGACAACAGGTGGGGCATGATCGGGGTCGAGAAGATGACGAGAGAAGACGAGTTTAGCGTGGTGATTCCAGACATACAGTAGATTTGGTTTATTACTTGAACTTAGTAACCGAACCTTAGACTTAGATTGTACAGTATTGTACTTTTATACTGAAATGTATTGTTAGAGTAGGTGCACGTCGAACCAAGTGTTGGCCGAGTGTTCACGATGAAACTCTATGTATAAACGATCTTTATTTTAATAATACTTGAATTTACCCAAGTCCCACTAGTTAAATAATTATTTTAATTGAGCTCTACAAGACTCAATATTATTTAATTAATTCAACACTTGAATTAATTTAATTATTTGGATTCTACTAGGTCCACTAGTGTTTAATTAATTCAACACTTGAATTAATTTAATTTAGTCTATAATAATGTTTATGAAAATCACAATTTTCAAATACATTATTCACTTGGCCAAATTTTAATTTTAGGAACATTTCAAATACATTATTCACTTGGCCAAATTTTAATTTTAGGAACACTTCCATCAATTAAAATTTATATTTCTCTCATAGAAGTCATACTTCTATTTTTCCTCACGCCTATAAACTCATTTATAAGCCGTTCAACCCATTGAACTATTTTACTTCTCATCGAGATTTAGAAAGCTAGTACTTGTGTGGTCCTCAATGGTTCATTGATACAAATAGCCCACGAGGGGCTGCCCGAAAGCTGCTGTTTTTAAAATTAAAAAAAAAAATTTGGAGTTGTCGGAATCCGACGACGGAGCTCCGGCGACGGCGATGACGACTAGGGTTTCCAAAAGTGTTTTGGATAATCAAAGTGTCATGGGCCTTGATTTGTTGAGTCATTGGATGACTAACATATTTTGTGGAATTTAAATGGGCCAAAGTATTTTTGGTGAAAAATGAGTTTTGGGTCCTTAAGTTTAAATTTACAATTGTTGCATATATTTCTCATAAAATAAATAATTGAAGTAGGACTTTAATTATTTATAGTAAATTGTGATTTACAAGAAATTCGATTATAAATAAATTAATTTGAAAGTACACAAATGTGTTTGTATACTTTGTTAATTTAATTTATAATTGTGGCGGTTAGTGATTGGATCAAGATATATAATATTGGATCAACTAATTATTGTGATAATTAATTGATGGTGTATGATATGTGATATTATGCATGAAGGATGATCAAATGCTCAAGCCCAATTTGCTAGGTGTATGCTAGGATATTTGATGTTGAATGATTGTAATAATTATCAATTTATAAAGTGGGCTTGGTTTATGGCCCGTTCCCACCCCCATGAGATGTATCCCTATTTGCCATGGATATTTAATTGTAAATATTAGTATAGTGGATGATCAAGATTGGAAGATGGTGGCCATGATGATTATGAAGATCGAAGATATGTAAATATTGGAAGCTAATGTAATAGTTGCATTGCATCCCGTGCATTTACCCTAGGATTGGACCTAGGCCCGTGTTTAGCTCACACGGGCCATTAGTTTTGGGGCGATTGATCATCCTTGTTTGTTTATTGTTTATAATATATGCATGATATGTTATAAATAATGAGTATGTGCGTTATTATTATGATAATAACAAAGTTGCATGAATCCGGCAAACATACGATCAAACATTGCGAGCTTTTAAAATAAAATTAATGACGAGACCTTTCAAAATTAAAAAAACCCTCATTTTGAATAAGATTAAAAATTAATATCAAGTCCGAAAAGGGGAATTATAAATTTGTTTATAACTTCCTTGTCTTCCATCGACAATGGGTGCATGATGTACGCTACCCGTACTCGGGGCTCGGCTCATATTATTGGGGGGCCCTGGGTGGCGGAAAGCTGTGAAATCCATTGACATGGTGATGTGAACTACGTGGAACTCCCATGATTTCGGCTCATATTATTGAAGGAACTCATGGCGACCGTCCATTAAGGTTCAATATAAATGGGTTAGGCTTGACACGTAAAGATGAACGACGTCATATTATTGGGTCCTAATCAAACGTGAGACAAAAGTATACGTAGAGGGTTGCATGACGATGCAATTGGAAACTACCTTTTAGGAATTGTGATTGGCTGATATTATTCGGGATCACAATTCGCTAATTGGACCTTACGTACCTTCTGAGGAAAGTGTTCCTGTTTTCACTAGAGGGTAGTGAAAATGTCTAAACAGTGGGAGCGACAATTTATAAAGTAAAAGTCCAAACTTTATATCTTATTAAATATTTTAAAATAGTCATTAACATTTATCTGTTTTACTTTTCATTACAAATCTTTGACAATGTCATCAATTCGCAACCCGTTTTCCGTTATTCTCAAAAAACACGTTCTAACCGGACCTAACTATATCACTTGGCTAAGAAATCTAAAGATTGTCTTGAACTCGGAGAAAATTGCATATACACTGACTGAGTCGCCCCCTGCTGAGGCTCCGACTGGCTGCACTCCTGAGGAATTGCAGACCTACAAGGATTGGTGCGACCATGACTTGAAGGCTAGGTGTTATATGCAGGCTTCAATGAACGATGAGCTGCAGAGGCGATTCGAGGATGCGAAAAATGCTGCTGACATTCATTTTCACCTCAAGGAGCTCTTTGGAGAATAGACTCGGCCTCTAAGGCATGCCACAGTCAAGGAGCTCATCACTTTACGCATGCGAGATGGGGCTTCGGTCCAGGAGCATGGCCTAAAGTTGATTGGGCTCGTGGACAAGCTCGTTGGCATGCATCTGATTTTGCCTTCGGAGTTGACCACGGATGTGTTGCTGCTGTCGTAGCCTAGCTCGTATGATCCTTTTATCGTGAACTTTAATATGAACAAGCTTGAGCCAAGCCTTGAAGAGTTGGTGAACATGCTTGTGACTTTTGAGTCCACAATCAAAAAGGAGAAGCTGGCTCTTTATGTGGGTTCTTCATCTGGCACAAAGAACGATCCACATGGGAAAGGAAAGAAGCGTTCTTTCCAACGTCCCAAAAAGAGCGTGCCCTTGAAGAGGCAAACTCCGGGTCCCGTTGTGGCAGCCTCGCCAGCCAAGGCTGAGAAGACAGTTGACATCTGAAACGTCCTCATCTTTTATTTCTTTAAAAATACTAGTAAAATTTTTTTTTTTTTAAAACTCTCACATTTTCGTCCCTTGCATACATATATGCATAAAGATAATTTTGCACCAAAAATAAATCATCCAACTCGTATTTGAAAATCGAAAGGGAAAAGTCAAACCAGGAATCGTAAAACGTTTTACCAAACCTAAACAGTAATAAATGTTTGAGAAGTATAGCCCATACTAAACTCTCCAAAAATCCTCTCAAAAGCATAAATAAGTAGTCTTAAAATCTTTAAAAGAATTCATAAAGCGTAATGCGGAAAATATAGCGCTGGTCCTCGGGTTGTGTGCGCCATCAGTCCAGTAGTATCACTCATCAAGACCTCCCTCAGAACCACCTGCATCCATCACACCTAGTGAGTCTAAAGACTCAACACACCAAAATCTTTATAACGAGTAATACATAATACAGTCAACATATAACGGTGAAAAATACTTTTAAGTAAAAATAACGTTTCATGATATGCATAACTTTAACATTTTCCTCAACATGACATAAAATCCTTTTGACATAATCATAACATTTTTCCTCTTTCTTTATCCTTTGTTGAATTCAGATCGTTAATTGTGACTTTCCTCACATGACATGACATGACGATGGATCCATCAGAAATATAACCACAGTACTGGGCGGCGGGGGACACCAGTAAAACTCTCACCGGTCAATTGGGCCCTGGCCTAACATGAATCGAATAGAAATACGATCGTCGGGGCTCCCAATGGGCTTCTCCCCTCACGACATTCCTATCCTTACCTCAAAATCTCATAACCTCTTAACCACTTGTTCGTAATAATGGAAACACGATCGTCGGGCTCCCATTGGGACCATCACCCTCACGATATCGCCACTATTAACGAACTAGTCACAATCACTTCACTTCCTTCAACGTATTTCCTTCACATCACTTATTAAAAATCGTGCATAACATAACATTTTCATCCCAAGTAGCTTCCTCTTCCGAGTGATTCAGCCACTTGACCTTGACCATTGGAATGACTTTGTTTCGCAATCGTCTTTCTTGTCTAGCCAGAATCTGGACAGGTCTTTCCTCATAAGTCATATTTGGAGTTAGTTGGAGAGGTTCATAATTAAGCACATGCGACGGATTCGACATGAACTTCCGCAGCATCGAAATGTGGAACACATTGTGAACTCCAGAAAGTGCGGTTGGCAGTGCCACTCTATAAGCTAGTGACCCAATCCTCTCCAAAATCTCGAACGGACCAATAAATCTCGGACTAAGCTTGCCTTTCTTGCCAAAGCGCATAACACCCTTCATGGGTGCTATTTTCACAAATACGTGGTCGCCCACTGCAAACTCAAAGTCCCTACGCCTCTTGTCCGAATAACTCTTTTGTCGGCTTTGTGCAGTTTTCATTCTATCACGAATTTTGACTACTAGCTCCGTCGTCTCTTCAATCACATCTGGACCAATATCTCTTCTTTCCCCAACCTCATCCCAATGAATAGGAGATCTACATTTCTTCCACAGAGTGCCTCAAAAGAATCCATCCCAATTGATGATTGGAAACTGTTATTGTAGGTGAACTCCACTAGAGGTAACTTTGGTTCCTAACTGCCTTGGAAATCAATAACGCATGCTCGCAGTAGATCCTCTAAAATCTGTATAACTCTCTCTGACTGGCCATCGGTCTGAGGATGGAATGCTGTACTGAATAGTAACTTGGTCCCCATCGCTGCATGCAGACTCTTCCAAAAAGATGACGTGAATCTCGGATCTCTGTCAGAAAACAATGGATACAGGAATCCCATGCAGCCGAACTATCTCTCGAACATACAAGTCGGCATACTGAACCATGGTGAATGTCGTCTTAATAGGTAGAAAATGCGCTGATTTCGTAAGACAATCAACTATCACCCAAATGGCATTAAATCCCTTAACAGTCTTAGGCAATCCTACAACAAAGTCCATGGTGATATTTTCCCATTTCCACTCGGGAATAGGGAGTGGCTTCAATTTTCCCGCTTGTCTCTGATGCTCTGCCTTGACTTGCTGACAAGTCAAACACTCAGATACATACATCAAGATGTCTCTCTTCATGCCTGGCCACCAATACAACAACTGCAAATCCCTATACATCTTTGTACTGCCCGGATGACTGGAATATGGTCTGTCATGGGCTTCCTTCATAATGAGATGTCTCAAAGAATCGTAACTAGGAACCCATAGACGGTCTCGATAACGGACTAAACCATCCACCACTGAATATAAATTCCGGCCCTTTGCTTCATCTCTAGCCCTCCACTTTTGCAATTGCTCATCAGTGGACTGCCCATCACGGATCTTATCTCTCAATATCGACTGGACTGATAATGTGGCAAGAGTAGGGGCCTCGCCCCTAGCATACACTGCAAGCTCAAACCGCTATATCTCGGACTGCAGCGGTCTTTGGAGTGATAAATGAGTGATAACTGCTGCTTTTCTACTCAATGCGTCCGCCACTACATTAGCTTTCCCCGGATGGTAGCTAATGTCACAATCATAGTCCTTTACCAATTCGAGCCATCTGCGCTGTCTCATATTCAACTCCTTTTGGGTGAAGAAGTATTTCAAACTTTTATGATCGGTGAATATCTTGCACTTCTCCCCATAAAGGTAGTGTCTCCAAATTTTCAGTGCGAAGACTACTGCTGCAAGCTCAAGATCATGAGTGGGGTAGTTCTTTTCATGAATTTTCAGCTGTCTTGACGCATAGGCGATAACTCGGTCGTTTTGCATAAGAACTGCGCCCAAACCAAGCTTAGAAGCGTCGGTATAAAGAACATAATCCCCTTGCCCTGATGGCATAGATAGCACTGGCGCTGATATCAAGGCTTTCTTCAATTTGTCAAAACTGTCTTGGCACTCGGGTCCCCAAATAAATTTTGCATTTTTCTTTGTCAAGACGGTCATGGGCACCGCTATAGATGAGAACCCCTGAATAAACTTGCGATAGTAGCCAGCTAGTCCCAAGAAACTGCGAATCTCGGTGACGCTCTTCGGTACTGGCCACTCTCTCACTGCTTCCACTTTACTTGGGTCTACCTCCACTCCACTACTAGAGATAATGTGGCCTAAAAACGCCACTCTATCAAGCCAAAACTCGCACTTACTGAATTTTGCATAAAGCTTTCTATCTTGCAGTACTTGCAGTGCGGTTTCCAAATGACGGCTATGCTCCTCTTTGCTCTTGGAATAGATCAAAATGTCATCAATGAAGACAATAATAAACTGATCCAGGTACGGCTGAAAGACGCGATTCATGAGATCCATGAAGATCGCTGGCGCATTGGTCAACCCGAATGGCATGACCATAAACTCGTAGTGCCCATATCTTGTGCGAAATGCCGTCTTGTGAACATCAGTCTCCTTAACTTTCAATTGATGGTATCCAGATCGCAGATCAATTTTAGAAAAAATCGAAGCTCCTTGCAATTGGTCAAATAAATCCTCAATTCTTGGCAGTGGATACTTATTTTTGATAGTGACCCTATTGAGCTCCCGATAATCGATGCAAAGACGCATGCTACCATCTTTCTTTTTCCCAAATAGTACCGGAGCGCCCCATGGAGAGTAACTAGGGCGAATGAAACCCTTGTCTAGCAATTCTTGAATTTGGTCTTTCAATTATTTCATTTCTGCAGGTGCTAGACGATAAGGTGCTTTAGATATAGGAACAGTGCCCGGCATAAGATCAATAGAGAATTCCACTTCACGGTCTGGTTGAATGCCAGAAACGTCTTCGGGAAAGACGTCAGGAAAATCTCTAACAACATCAACCTCTTCCAACCTCTGACTGATAGACTCATGTGCAGTGGTGACACATGCTAGATAGGCTTGGCATCCACGCTTAATAAGCTTCCTCGCACATAGACAAGAGATAATGTGCGGCATTTTCTTGTCCCTTGCTGTCTCAAAAACAAAGGATTTACCACTGGGTGGTCTAATAGATACTGAACGCTGACCAAAATCAATCGAAGCTCCATTCGCTGATAACCAATCCATCCCAAGTATAATATCGAATTCGGGCATCGGAAGCACAATAAGATCTGCCCGAACAAAATTTCTGAATAAACGAAGCTCCAGATTCTTAACAATCTTAGATGTGAGCATCTGATCACCGGATGGAATCGAAACCTTGAAACCCAAACCCATATCTTGAGGAGTAATATTCAGTCTTTTGATGAAGGTTTCTGATATGAAGGAATGTGTAGCTCCTGAATCTAGTAAAGCATAGGTAGCTACTCCTAGAATGATGATCCTCCCTATGATGGAAATGTCTTTTAAATCTTTTCGTGTTGAAACTTAAGGATTTACTATCATTAATTCCCAAGGTTGGATGAAGATTTCGTGTTGAAATTAAACATTTCTAAGAAGATTTGCACTTTAGTCCCTTAACTTTTGGAATTTTGCAAAATTGACCCATAATTTCAGATTATTGCAATTAAGTCCTTATATTGTTCGAAGTTCTGATTTAATCTTTGATGATCGAGAATTGCATTTTGCTCCTTAAGAATTCAGAATTTTGCATCTAGGTCCCTTAAATTCGAGTTATTGCATCTTAGCTCCTTAAATTTCCGAAAATTGCACATTGGCCCCCAAAATAATTCGAAACCCCTCTTCAAGATTTTCTTTAATTTTGGCCCTAAAACTTTTTATTTGGAATCATAACATCCTTCACATAAAATAAGGCACAAAATTCAAATCATTTCTCTATGGTTTCTAGAATCATTGCGTAAGTCCAACTAAGTAGAACATGCAACCTAATTTATTCTAGGTTTAAACTTAATCACAATTCAATCTTAATAACCAATTTAACATTTCATGCAGAAATAAGCAATATAAAAATGTTAAATGACTAGGTTACCCGTGATGAGTGTAGTGTTTGCCTCTCCTTCAGCTTCCTCGGCGTTCATCACATAAGCTCGGGCCGTAGTGGCTGCTAACCTTTTTGGGCAATCATTGGCTATGTGTCCATCCTCTTTGCAGAAGAAACATTTACGAGATCCCCATTCGCATTTGCCAAGATGAAAACGGTTGCACTGCTTGCAAGGTTGCCTCTCAGCAGGTTTTGGTGCTCCCGGATTCTGTGGCTTCGGCGGCACTGGCTTCTTAACTTGACCTTGGGGCTTTTGAGGCCCTTGAGGTCTAGGAGGTCCCGCATACGGCTTCTTGGCAGGCTGATTATTATTCTGATGCTGTTGCCTCTTCCGCTGTAGCTCAAATTCAATATCCCTCAAGGATTGCTCAGCCCGATATGCACATGTAACTGCCGTAGCGTAATTCCCCGGATTCATCATCATAACTTTATCCCGAACAGTAGGTCGTAGGCCATACATGAAATGCCTAAGCTTTTCCTCCGCATCTCCCGCAATAAGGGGCACAAAATGGCTGCCCCTATCGAACTTCTTCACAAAGTCGGCAACAGGTACGTCTCCCTGACGGAGAGTCATGAATTCCCTCTTTATCCGACTTCGGACATCCGCAGTAAAGTATTTCTCATAAAATTTCGTCTTGAACTGAGCCCACGTGAGTGTAGCAAGGTCAACACCATGCTCGGCTCCTTCCCACCATAAAGAAGCATCATCCCTCAGCAGATAAGTAGTGCACCTCACACGGTCGGCATCTCCCATGTCTAGATAGCGGAAATGCACCTCTAGCGAACAGATCCAACTCTCAGCAGCAAATGGATCGGTGGGTGCCAGAAAATTCCTTTGGCCCTAGCCTCCGGAACTGCTCATAAATATCCTGCTGTGGCCTAGGTGGCGGCTGCTGCTGCTGCATCTGCTGTAACTGCAGCTGTAACTGCTGCTGTTGCAACTGTTGCTGCTGTATCTGTTGCTCAAAGAGACGAGTCATGCCTTCTAATGCACGAGGAGCAGGATCCCCTGGTGGGGGTGGTGGTGCATTTCTTAGACTATTCCCTCGACGATTAATACTGTTCTCTTCCTGACTCTCACGAACGGGTATACGTCTAGGAGGCATTATATCTGAATGTTTTCCAAATTCTAACGTAACCAACATGCGTTTAAATCTAAGTTTTCTAATCATGCGACAATTCCTAACTTAAGTAGCAAATTAAGCATGCAAAGCATAAATACTCAAAAAGCTAATAAACATGCATCATAAACATAAGATCCATAACTTCATGCAGGTTAAATCATAAAAGCACATAAAGCATGTAAACTTACAACTTAGAGGCTTGACGACTGATCTTCCCGGCACTGATGGTGGCACAACCCTATACAGGAACCTCCGCTCTGATACCAACTGAAACGTCCTCATCTTTTATTTCTTTAAAATTACTAGTAAATTTTTTTTTTTTTAAACTCTCACATTTTCGTCCCTTGCATACACATATGCATAAAGATAATTTTGCACCAAAAATAAATCATCCAACTCGTATTTGAAAATCGAAAGGGAAAAGTCAAACCAGGAATCGTAAAACGTTTTAACCAAACCTAAACCGTAATAAATGTTTGAGAAGTATAGCCCATACTAAACACTCCAAAAATCCTCTCAAAAGCATAAATAAGTAGTCTTAAAATCTTTAAAAGAAATCATAAAGCGTAATGCGGAAAATATAGCACTGGTCCTCGGGTTGTGTGCGCCATCAGTCCAGTAATATCACTCATCAAGACCTCCCTCAAACCACCTCCATCCATCACACCTAATGAGTCTAAAGACTCAACACACCATAATCTTTATAACGAGTAATACATAATGCAGTCAACATATAACGGTGAAAAATACTTTTAAGTAAAAATAACGTTTCATGATATGCATAACTTTAACATTTTCCTCAACATGACATAAAATCCTTTTGACATAATCATAACATTTTTCCTCTTTCTTTATCCTTTGTTGAATTCAGATCGTTAATTGTGACTTTCTCCACATGACATGACATGACGATGGATCCATCAGAAATATAACCACAGTACTGGGCGGCGGGGGACACCAGCAACACTCTCACCGGTCAACTAGGCCCTGGCCTAACATGAATCGAATAGAAATACGATCGTCGGGGCTCCCAACGGGCTTCTCCCCTCACGACATTCCTATCCTTACCTCAAAACCCTCATAACCTCTTAACCTCTTGTTCGTATAATGGAAACAACGATCGTCGGGCTCTCACTGGGACCATCGCCCTGACGATATCGCCACTATTAACGAACTAGTCACAATCACTTCACTTCCTTCAACGTATTTCATTCACATCACTTATTAAAAATCGTGCATAACATAACATTTTCATTTTGAAACCAAGCATGCAACATATATTTTAAATGTCTTCTTAAATCATGAAAATTTCTTAGACATTTAAAAATCATAATTTAATCATGAGAAATTCATAAACATTTCAAAATCATCATAATAACATAAAACAGCATTTCGGGCACTGCCATGACCTTTACTAATTTCTAGGTGTAAAAAGACCGTTTTACCCCTAGACTCGACATTTTACGTTTTCGACTTTTTTTCTTGATTTTATGACTCTAACACGTCCCAAATAATTATTTAAGCTTACGTGAATTTTTTCATAATTTTATTTGGCTTAAAACTTAGACTTTTTCAATTATCTTTTCTTAATTATTTGAACGGTGTTTTAATCCCGAAAAATACCAAACTTTAATATAAAATTCCTAAATTTTAAATTTAGTCTTTTTATATTATTTTAGCCCTTATGGATCACGACTAGACCCCCGTGAGCCGTTTTACAGATTTTCTTTATTTTTAAACCTTATTTTGACACCTAAACTTCGACCCCGAGCCATCTCTTAAATTTATCAAGTTACCCCTGAGCCATATCGAACTAGAACTTGCCCAACACGTTGAAGTAGCCTACTGGACACTAAGTTCGCTAATAAACCAAACCCTAGGAAGTTGCTTGCAAGAGCTGGCCGAGACCACACTTTGCATGGGCTTGATGTTCATGATCGTGTGAGCCCAGCCGATGATTAACCGATCCAAACCAACCCATGAACCCCTTACTTAGGACCCTAGTGAACCTTCCTAGCCCAGCCCCCGAGCCCTATCCCCTAACTAGACGCACGAAGACTGCACCGTGAGGTGCAGCTTCTCGGGTAGAGTCCTTCTCGCGAAGGACTCTTCGCCGCCTCTCAGCTCGAGTCCTAGCATGGCTAGGACTCTCGCCCCACCTCTCCCATGCTATTGGCTAGCCCCCTGAACCAGCCAACAAGCCCCAGCCCCTGCACAAACAAAACCCGAAGCCCCTACCCATGACAGCAGTTCACGTAAGTTTTTATTTGCAAGTTCTTGTTTCCCTTTCTTTGTTCCTTACTTCGGTGGTGTTGGGTGTGTCTAGAATTCTCAACCCACGTGAACACATATTACTTTAACAAATCTTACCATCATGGCATCCCCATCGGTGAAGAAAAGGTGAGTCAAGGCACTACACGATGACCCATCATTCATGCATATAAAAAAAAACGAAGCACAGAATTTGCAGTTTTCATGCGATTCCAACAACAAATTTTAAAAGCATATTATGACATGATGGATGAGAAAAAGGAAGATCTAGGCGTGCCTTTGCGTAAAATACGCTCGAATATACGATGACGACGAAGAACGAGACGCGACGACGGCTTGAAATTGTTTTGGTGCTCTTCGAAAATCCTTCAAAAATTCTCTCCAAAGGTGCAGCCGAGAGATAGTAGTGTGTTTGAGAGTTTTCAGAATTTTAAAGTGGGTGGTGGCCGATGGATTTTGATAGTAGCTTAGTGTTTTTGATTTTTAAATTACATTAAATACTAGATTAAACACTAACTAGACTATTGGCCTATTAAGCCATGAATTAAAGCCCAATTAACTAAATTAGGAATTAATTTAAAAGATAGTAAAGTTTTCTTTGGATAAAAAAGTGAAATTTATTAGCCGGGTGGCTCGAAAGCTCGCATTTATTTGAAAAATCCAATACCGATAAAATTTACGTCCCGGCGTATAAAATCACCCTCGAAACCCTTTATTTTCAAAAATACTAAAAAGCATCAACCATATTTTAAATAATTAAAAATAATTAATTTAATAAAAATATTTTACATTTTCTTCAGCCCTCGGATCCCCGTTCCTCGATCGTCGCTTGAATAATCCTTCAAATACAGTTTTATGCATGATGACAATTAAATCTCATTTCGCAAATAAACATGTATGTCACATAATTAATTAGCAAATTAAAATAAATTAATTACTCATTTTCCATAATTTCTTAGATTCGCATGCAGTTGGAATTACGTCGTTAAGTTTTTTTTAATTTTTGTAACCTTAACAAACATCTGTCTCACTGCAAGAACCCTTGGACATTGGAGGCGTAAACTTGTAATGTAGGTGAATCCTGATCAACGTCATTGTGGTAATTATGAAAGGTAGTTTCCTAGATTACACCTCGATGGCAACTAGGGCATGACAACTAGTCATGATTTCTTTGACAACTCCGATAAACCATGGTTGTCGAATCGGTCGAATATATGAGTTGAAGGGACCGTACTGTCCTCTAACCCTATTGAAATTGTTCTTGCAGGCACTATCATTTGATCCTAGGAATCATGTAAGCGCTGCTGCTAAGTGCGTTTAACATGATTGGTTGGGTACTATCAGACTTGAGTTCTGAACGTTCTTGTTATCAAGGCAGTGATAAGTAGAATGGAGCAATTGGGGGTATGCCTCATAAAGACATTTCTAGTCCGAATCATCATGGCATGTGAACCCACGGCTAGTTTATCAAGAACTATTGACGCAAACACAAGGTGCTGGCTTTCTAGATCTCGTGAGAAGTAAAATTAGTTCCAATGTGTGTGTAACGGCTTTATAAAGAGTTTATAAGCTTAAGGAAAATTAGAAGTATTACTTCTAAAAAGGAAAAACTAGTTCATGTGTTACGACTTATAAATGAGTTTTATAAGTGTAATGAAAATAGAAGTATGACTTCTATGAGAGAAATTTAAATTTTAATTTAGGAAGTGTTCCTAATTAAAAGTTGGCCAAGTGAATAATGTAATTTGAAAATGTGATTTTTCCAAAACATTATTATGGACTAAAATTTAATTCATTCAAGGTGTTTAATTAATTTAAACACTAGTGGGACCTAGTAGAGTCCAAATAATTAAATTAATTCAAGTGTTGAATTAATTAAATCATATTGAGCCTTGTAGAGCTCAATTTAAATTAAGTATTTAACTAGTGGGACTTGGGTAATTCAAGTAATGTTTAATTAGTCATCATATGTGTGAGATAATTATTTAGTCCTGTTTTTTAATTTGTTGAAACCCTATAAATATTGCATGCATGAGAGGTGAAGGGTTGGAGCAACTTTTGCAACTATCAAGCAAGGCGTGGCATGCTACTTTTGTCTTACTTGTTGCAAGACCAAGCAAGTTCCCTTCCCCCATTTACAATATGCCATGGGCCGAAATTACACACATATTCTCTCAAGTTTTCTATCAATTTTTTCCTCTTAAGTGTTTACAAGAAAAATACTTCTCTCTCTTTGAAAAATCCTTTTATTTTTCTAGTGCAAAATAAGAGGGGTTCTAGTTTGCAAGTGGTGTGACTAATTTGAAAGGAGAAAGGAGTCCAGGAAGCTTGGTAGATCTTCATTCCATTCAAGAGCCAAGTTGTTTACAACTTGTTGGAGCCCATCATCAACCTTAAGAGGTTGACTAGTAACTATTCTAAACACACTATGAAATGTCATTTTTTTGGTGTTTTTATTGTATTTTCTACACCAACTCATGGTGGCCTGAAATTTATTGCTAAACTTGAAAAATTTTGTGCTTCCGTTGCGTTCCATCACCGTAACCAAACCGATCCTCTTCACGTGGATCCGAGCTATGGTTGTATGATTTGTGTAGCAAATACCAGATTATATTTGAGATTGTTTTCTAACCGCATGAGAAGGAATTTGCAACAAAAATAGGCATGTACAATGGGGAATTTTCGGGCAGCATGTGCTTCCCGTGTCGGGCAGCTCGCTGCCCGATGGGCTGCCCGTTTCCGGGCAGCAGGGCACCCATGGGCTTCCCGAACGCCCCCTCTTTTTAAATAAAATTTTTTTTTTTTTGTTTACCCGGATCCGGCGACGGAGCTCCGGCGACGGCGGATTACGACTAGGGTTTTCCAAAATTGTTTTGGTTATCAAAGTGTCATGGGCCCTTGAGTTGTTTGGCATTGGATGGCTAAACATTTTTGTTGAATTTTAAATGGGCCAAAATATTTTTTTTTTTTTTTTTGTGAAAAATGAGTTTTTGGGGCCCATTAAGTTTAAAATCAAAGTTGCAATATTTTCTTCTCATCACACATAAAATTTTTAAGTTGGACTTTAAATATCTTACGTAAATAAGTGATTTACAAGAAATTCGGGTTATAAATACATAATTTGAATAACAAAATGTTTTGTATACTTTGTATTAATTTCGTTTATATCTGGCGGTTACTGATTGAATCAGATATTAATATGGATCAATTAATTATTGTGATAATTAAGTGATGGTGTAAGATATGTGATCTTATGCATGAAGATGATCAAAAGCCCAAGCCCAATTTGCTAGGTGTAGTATGCTAGGATATTTTGTGTTGAAATGATTGTAAA